>NW_028227257.1:45855888-46455888 GCF_978045245.1 Mus caroli | reverse complement strand
CTAGGGTAACAGATTTTCTCTTCAGACCTCAGACACACAAATGATGCCTGTACACACACACACAAACACACACACACACACACATACACACACACTCGTGTAAAACAATCCTACATACAAAGTAATAAGATAAACATATCTCTTAAGAAGTTATTTGGCTGTGTCAAAGTGATTAAGAACCATCAACCCTGGCTTTCTTTGTTGCTTTGTATCATTAAACAAAAATCCTCATTAAATATTATTACTTACTGTAATAAGATAGGAAGATGTAAGCAGTGATTAGCAATTGATTATTGCTTCTATTTACATCTTCATTTATGGAATCAGTCTTTTAACTCTTCTTCCAGGGTGAAGAGTGTGTGCCTCTTTCTGTACATAGGAAGAAAGACAGAGGCTCTGTTCATCTTAAAGAGCCTACAAGAATCTACTCAGCCTCATAGTCTACTAAGAAAGCTACGTGAAGTGATTTTGAGATTGTTGCACATGTATCAGAGTGGCCTGGGACACTTGGACACCTGGGACACCGCTTAAAAGGGAATACCTCCCAGACATGGTATTTAGAAAGAAAACTAAGGCAAACTGTGGGAGACTACTTTGGGTAAGGGGGAAACGATCAGTGAGGCAAACACTCGGCCCGTGAACGAACTAGGTGCAGTGATTCCGGTGATCAAGGAGGAAGGCAACAGTGAGGCAGCTTCTGGAAGGTCAAGATGGACAGATATGATGCGAAGGGACTAAGACCCAGGCCAGACACTAGACTAGAAGCATTCCCAGAGGTCCTGAATAAAAGTAAACCTTATTATAATTCCTTCATGCAATGCTCCTGTGATTTATTTTTGTTATTTTTAAAACATTAAATATACTGTACTTTAATACTTCATACAATAACATCTTACTTTTAAAGTCATAAAATAGAATTATGGCTTTGACACTATTGCTCTAAGGAGTATGTGCTGTGTTCCTATTGCGTGGTGGAGGTCTACAGTGCTCAGTTGGTGAAGGTTTTCACTGCATACATTATAACAGCGCTGTACTTATAAACGAATACTTGTTCATTTTGCCTACTATTCACCCTGTTTCAGGTTGGCTGATGGATAACAGCAACTTTCTTTCTTGAAGGTGGTAAAAGTTGGGCTTGAGCCATGACTTGGTGGTTAAGCTCATCATACACTACACTTGTGAGGGACCTGGGTTCAGTTTCCAGCGCCTACGCAGGCAGACAGCTCACAATAACCTGTAACTCCTGCTTTAAGAGAACCCGATGCTCTCTTTTGGCTTCCATAGTCAACTGCACTCATGGGAACAATGCCTGCCTCTCCCCTACACACAATGTACACAATGAAAAATGAAATAGACCTTTGCTAAGAAAAGAGATATGTAATGATGTTAAAGATCACCTTCAGGAGACAAATTAATGTTTCAAAAGTCGACATTTTGACATTTTACCTCAAAGAGCCTTAGTTAATATCTTCACAAAGGAAAGAATTTGTAGTTTTTGAAAACAAGTTTTCTGATGAAAATGGCCTTTGCCCACAAGGAAGCAGCATTTATCTCCCTATTTTGCTTTGGATGTGAAATGCCCTCCACAGGCTCCTATGTTTGAACACTTGGTGCCCACCTGGTGGTGCTGTTTGGGATGGATGTGAAACCTGTAGGGACAAATCAGGACTTGGCAGCAGGGAATGCATCCGTGGGTATGGGTCTTTGGGGTTATAGTCCAGGCCCTGCCTCCAGCCTCCCCTTGTCTCTGCTTCCTGCTTGGTGCCATGTGATACGCAGCTGACACAGCCCCAGAGCCATCACCTTGCCCCTGCATGACGAGTTCTATCCCCTCAGTGGGCCAAAATGTGTGTCTCTTTGTTTAGTTTTCTATTTTCTCAGGTATTTGGTCACAGGAATAGAAAAGAATTAATGGACTTTCTTTTCATTGTTCATTTCCATTCTTTCAAACATTTGCACTTCCTTTGACCAATGTCAAGTCTTCACAGTTAAAGCAGTGAATCTAAACTTCCCAGAGGAGCGCCGTCATATCCAATATCTGCACAAGCAAATAAGTGCACCTCTGTTCGTGTTTGCCCATATATTCTTGGGGTACTTTGGCCAGAGAGCTGCATGAAAGGTCCTTGCAAGTGGAGGGTCTGTGGCTGTAGTTTAGGAAGAAGGACAAGAAGAATGACGACGTTCTTGGAGACCAAGATTACTTTTATTTGCATCTATTCATTTTATTAATTTTTAATTAATTATTTTATTTATTTGATTTCCAAATGTTGCCCCCTTCCTGGTTCCCCTTCACAGAGTTCTTCACCCCATCCCCACTCCCTTTTGCCTCTGAGATGGCTCTCTTCCTCCCCTCCCTGGGCATCCCTCTTCCCTGGGGCATTAAGTCTCTATAGGATTAGGAGCATCATCTGCCACATATGTGTGGGGGTAGGATGGGGGGGCATGGACCAGTCCATATGCTCTTTGGTTGGTGATTTAGTCTCTAGGAGCTCCAGGTTAGTTGACACTCTTGGTCTTCCTATAGGGTTGCCATCTCCTTCAGCTCCTTTAATCCTTCCCCTAACTCTTCCATAGGGGTTCCAGACCTCAATCCAATGGTTGACTTTAAGTATCTACATCTGTCTCAGTCAGTTACTGGCAGAGCCTCTCAGAGGACAGCCATGCTAGGCTCCTGTCTGCAAGCACAACATAAGCATTATTAATAGTGACTACGCAGATTTTGTAAATATGAGAGAGGCTATTGAAAAGAAGGTTCAGTAGTTGATTACATATATGGTCAGGAAAAATAAAGTCTAAATGATACTTCTGGTGAGGGTTTGTTCTCTATGAAGAAGCCACAAGCTAAACCAGGAATCTCCTCTACTATACAAATATCTAGCAGGTCACCCAGAGAGTGATCTCTCTCACCGTGTACAAAATTATATGTAATCAAAATAGATAATATGTAAAGATGCTTCATTCTGAAGGAGACTTGCCATGGCAAAACTCTTGGCAATGCCAAAGTGATTTTTCAGCTAGTGATTTGGCAGATATAATTATGGGTCCTAACTTCCAAATCTGGTAAAACCTTTAAAGAGGTCTTCATGGTTTTCTTCTTCAAAATCCAAGAAGAAATTCTTTCATATCAAAGACCACGATCTAGGCAAACCTCTGGTTAAATACCTGCTAAGAAAATTAAAACAATATATTTTAGCATCTTGCACCTTGACAATGTTTTTTTAAACTATAATTGGAAATGGATTTAATCAAGACAGAGAATGTAAAAGATAACATATCTGTCTCTATTGTGGCTAGGTAAAGCTAACATTGCAGTTGGGAGGGAATTTGGTCTCTGTAATTGTAACTTCTCCAGACAGTGGGCTTCAGTATAATACATAGATGTGTGATGTCGACTGAATAAATAAGATTTGTCTAGTCAATAATATTCATTGGTTATTTTCATAGATATGGGGCTTGAAGTAGCTTTTTCATTTATAGAGAAGTGTTAATTAAAACAAGGAATCCTGCTTTTCTGCATGAATAGGCATTTTCATGACAGCAACAGCACTGATGGGCAGCACCATTAAACAGCATCTGGATAATGTTCAAGGTCATCATGTGGGTAGAGTTCTTACCAGACACTGAATGTAATTATTAATGGAGATTTTTTTTTCAGTAGAATTAGTTCCTCTTATAACCAGGGGAAGTTACATGAGGGATGCATTTCCCCCAAGTTCTCATGGAACAAGAGTGCTTGTATTTTAATGCAGTTTTTTTTCCCCCAAAATGATATGCAAAGAAGTGCTGACTAAGGTCTTTCTGATAGACATGTCACGATTACCCAGTGGCCACTTCCCTGCTCGTCCCTTGCCTGTAGAGCCTTATCGTAAATCCTTATTACAGATAGGACAAAACACTAGAGACTTACTCAGTCTTTCTTGAAGACAGGTCAAAAGCACATGACCATACCCTGGCTTCTGAGAGGTAAGGGCAAGGCTGCAAAGAAGAGTCCCAAGAAAAGACTTTCTTCTCTAGTAACAGAATAGTGCTGGAGATGCGATCCCTGCCTCACACCCACCTCCACCCCCCCCCCTGTTTTTTTAAACTAGCTTTAACCTCAGCTGTAAGTGTGTGTGTACTTAAGGTTGTGACAGCCATGTGTATGACCCTGAGGGAAAACCAAGAAGCAGTGAGAAGCCACACCGGTCAAGGCACCAGCACTCCTGGGTATCTTGTCAAGGGTAGACTGGTATTCTGTCATTTACAATGATTTCCCAAGAGTGCTTCACTATTTTCTTAAACACGTTATTCACCTGGTACCCGCTAAGGCTAGGCTGCGGGGCGCTGGAGCGCTCAAGGTGAGCCTGATAGCAATCACTGCTGCACTTTGGAGAGTCTGGTCCATGGAAAGACAGAAAGTAATTAGAGGCTATCAGATATACGTTTATCTCGACTTTGTGGGAAGTCTGCGGTCACAGAGGCTGCCTTGCGAAAGTGAAGTTTGAGAAGCTCTCTGGAGAACAACTGAATGGAACCAAGCCTGTGAGGAAAACTTTGCTCTAGTGCCTCTGTGAATGGGTTAATAAAAACCAAATCACTTTAGAGCGGTTGGAGTCAGAGAATAGAATCGCAGGAGGAATCCTCCACTATTTTTCAGCTGTGCAGGTAGTCTCCTAAATCAGACTAATGCAGTTCTGCATCAGAGGGAGGATGCTAGGACCAGCCCCACCTCATCCTCCCTCCCCGGCTCTCCACAGCCCTTGTTTTGATCATGTTTATAAATAGAAAGCATCACCACCACGCTCACTCACAGACACCGATTTTCATTTGCTTCACCGTGCTCCATGTTATAAATGAGCTAATGAATGATCCCTTTCGGCTAAGAATTTCCATAATTGCTTTCAGCCTCAGGGTGCTTTTTTGCTTGTTTTTAAACATTTCAGCCATTTTGATTTATGTGACTGTGAAAATATCGACATTTTACTTTCTCGGCTGCATTCGATCTACAGACGATTATTTGGCCCAAAGAAATCTCCAAAATAGCTGAACCTTTCCACTTATTTAGATTTCACCAGAGTCCCCAGGGAAGCATGAAAACAGTCCGAGCTAGGGTCATTTTACAAAACTGCTTAGAGTCCAGCAACTATTTCTGTGCTTTTGGAATTCTGTAAACATATGGGGGAAAGAAACTTTGTCCACAACTATGCAAGGCGTTGCACTAGGCCCTGGATTCCCCTATCCATGCATTGTTGGGAAGGGCCAGGGCTACAGGCTACATGCACAAGGGAGAGAGACACTTCTCAGTCTTGTTAGAAAACTCCTCCTGGCCCCAGAGAAAATCAGGCTCCTTTCCCCTCCCCTCCTCTCCCCTTCCCCCCTCCCCTCCCCTCCCCTCCCCTCCCCTCCCCTCCCCTCCCCTCCCCTCCCCTCCCCTCCCCTCCCCTCCCCTCCCCTCCCCTCCCCTCCCCTCCCCTCCCCTTCCCCCCTCCCCTCCCCTCCCCTCCCCTCCCCTCCCCTCCCCTCCCCTCCTACATCCTTAGCAGATGGATATCTGCCTGACTTCTAGCGCTAGCTTCATCTCCTTTCCTGGTTGGGGATCACTCCTGCATGTCATAGGCCCAGCAAACTCTGTAGGTAGTAACAGAATAGTTTGTATTTACATTAAAAAGGGTAAGAACGATGAGAGATGGAAATCTATCTTCATTGTAAAGAACTTTGTGTTTGTTGTTATGGACAATACTACTACTTCTGTGGGTCTGGGTCCTGAGTTTAACAGGTCCAAACTCCAAGCCACTTCCCTCTTTGGCTAGGTAATGTGGACCTTCCAGCAAACCTCAGATGAACATTTTCCATGTCCGAATAAGTTAATAAGTCAGGCTCTTTTTCCCAGATGAGGTTATGTAGATGTGCTTATGATAGAAATGGACAGGGAATTCAGGGGGTGTCCGTCTTACAGCTTTAAATTTGTCTCCTTCTCACAAAGCCTTTACTCTCAATGGATCTATAAAGTAACACTGTACAAAAACACATGATTTACTCTTGTAGACGTCACAGGTCTTTCATAGTGCATTGCTGAATGAACAGTGCTATGGCGTGATGCAGAGGGTAAATATTTAAAATGTTCAGCAATTTTAAAAACTGAGTGCTAACATTTTCACTGTTTAAAATTATAAGAGCTTTGACAAAACTTGCAGATTAGATGTTTCTTGCCTTTTGGGAGATCTTTTTCGTGTCAATTTCTCCAGGGAGGTCTTTTTGCCATGTTCTTAATGACCTGACATCCAGGAGTTATCGGGTAGATATAAAATTACATTTATGCCATTAACTCAGGTCTTTTGCCATTTGATTTTTAAAAATATTTGGGTATAATATTTCCTGCGTCAGGTACCATTTCTTCCCATGTGCATTTCTTTTAATTTTATTGTTTTAAGCTTGAGCACACAGTGAGGTGTTTAACATACGCTGAGCACTTGACAGAGCTATTAAAAGCAAAATTTCAAGTAAGAGAAATATTCTAGAATTGGCAGTTTTCTTGAATGAAGAAGGGCTTGAGGGAAACAAATGGAATCTCAAGTATGTGCCTCATATTTTCCAGTCCAAGAATTTATTTTCTGTGGCAGTATGAAAGACAGACTTTTTTCTTTGGTTGAAGCACATGTTTTCCCATATGGGTTCACTGAGATATTATACTGATAATATAGTGACAATACTGATAATAGAAATCACTTGCATGTACTTTACAATGTGCAGTGGGCTTCATGTGAATAAAGCTGAGTTTTTAGCTATAGCCATTTAAATATATATATGTGTATATATGCATACATATATATACATATACATGTATACACACATATACATATACATATACATATACATATACATATACATATACATATACATATACATATACATATACATATACATATACATATACATATACATATACATATACACACACACACACACACACACACACACACACATATATATATATATATATATATATATATATATATATATACTTGTTAAATACAGGCATATGCGTTATCCATAGGCTTCTGACTACTTGGTCTGAAAAGAAAAGAAAAACCTTGCCCAGCTAGTGAGGATTGGTTGAAAAGGATTCATTCCCAAAAGAAAGGACACACTGTGGATGGTGAGTGAGGTTCTGACTGACCTAACCCTGAGCTCCACAGTAACCGGACACCTCTGTGCTGACTCCCAAGGGCTGATGCGTGCATCACAGTTGATAGTGTTTTATGATGTTACCTTTGCTTGTCAGCTTGATTAGACTGAGGGATTCCTAAGAAATTGAGAAAGCACATCTCTGGGCGTGTCTGTGAGGATGTTTCCAGAGACAATAGGCTAATGACGGTCTGACTTAATGAATGGCTTAATTCATTTATACACGCAGTGTGTGAGTGGACTGTTGAGAGGTAGTGGAATGGTGGAAGGTGGGGCCTGGTTGGAGGAAGTGGACCACAGACAGTGTGCTTTTTGGGAACTCCTGATTCTTCCTTTCTTTCTTTCTTTCTTTCTTTCTTTCTTTCTTTCTTTCTTTCTTTCTTTCTTTCTTTCTTTCTTTCTTTCTTTCTCTCCCATGACGTAAGATGCTTCACCACAGATCCCCTGCTTTGACTGACTGAAACCTTTGAAACCATGAACAGAATTCGTCTTTCCTCCCCTTGGCAATTGTTTAGAGCACAGGAGTATCAGTGTTCATTCCAGGGTGGTTTTGGTGCCTCAAGGATGTTAGATTCGTTTTTTTTTTTCCCCCAGAAGGGTATCCTAAGAAGAAGGCTCTGAGGGGAGGGACACTAAAAGTGACAGGCACAGTTGAAGGGGAGGCACTGAGCAGTACTTGGACACAAATGGTCAATATGGCATATAACAATCAGTAAGATACCTGGACGGGGAAAATGGTTTAGGTTAGGCAAAGCTGGTGAGAACTGTAAATGACATTTTCTAAGAATTTCCAAGAGAGTCAGAGGATGATTGTACTGATCAGGGCCTCAAGTAGAATAGGGATTGTAAATTGTGTGCAGAATCCCAAGACATTCCCACAAATTTATATCTCTTGGTAGATAGACATATGTCTACTATCCAGGCAAGGGTTAATCTCAGTACAGCCTGTAAAGGACCTTACAGAATAATTAACCCCTCCCTCAATGGGCCTTGAGAATGGGGATTGTGTTGACTTAGTCTGAAGGTATCTATGAGTCCCAAAAAGAGTTAGAGATCCTCCTCTCAAGGAAGACTGAGAGCATGAGAGATCAGGTTATGACTGCACCTCCTACCACTAGCTGTGTCTTGTGGCAGGCAGTGAGACTCCAAAAGTGGCCCAAACAAGGAAATGGGATTTCAGACAGTGGAAAGGACTGGCTTTTGTTGAAAGATCACTGAAGCAGACTCTTTCTCAGAGTCCTCAGGTATGAGCTTTCTTGGTAAATACTTTGCTCAATGCTGAGACTTCTTTTTACCCTGGGAAATGGGGGAAAGTGGTAATCAAAATACATTATATGCCTGCATAACACTTTCATGATGAATCCCACTATTATATAAAACTTACACATGCTGAAAGAGGGAGAGAGAGAGAGGAAGAAAGAAAGAAAGAAGAAAGAAAGAAAGAAAGAAAGAAAGAAAGAAAGAAAGAAAGAAAGGAAGGAAGGAAAAGAAAAGAAGGAAGGAAGAAAAGAAGGAAAAGAGAAAGAAAGAAAGAAAGAAAGAAAGAAAGAAAGAAAGAAAGAAAGAAAGAAAGAAAGGAAAAGAAGGAAGGAAGAAAGAAAGAAAGAAAGGAAGAAAGAAAGGAAGAAAGAAAGAAAGAAAGAAAGAAAGAAAGGAAAAGAAGGAAGGAAGGAAGGAAGAGAGAGAGAGAGAGAGAGGGAGGGAGAGAGGGAGGGAGGGAGGAAGGAAGGAAGGAAGGAAGGAAGGAAGGAAGGAAGGAAGGAAGGAAGGAAGGAAGGAAGGAAGAACATTTCTAAGTCTCTTTTTTGGTGACTTAGAAATCTAGTACCAAGGCAGTACAAAAGGGAAAAGAATTCTGGGATTGTTTTAGTTTTGTCTCTTTTTTCAGTTTCTCTACTTTTGAGGTTAAGGCATTTCATGAGCAACTAAAATACAACCTGCGCTGGGGGAAGATTCCTAATCTGAAGTGTTTCAAAGCCACTGACAGGCACTCAGTGAGGAAGTAACAAGAGCGAGTGTATGGAGGTCTGCGCTGGTCAGCTCCTCTGATTTTCAGTGATAAAGTTGTCTTGATGAAGAGGTAGAGAATGCTTAGGGCAGAGGGGACATGCCAGAGACATATTACCTTATGACTGTATCCCTTTTATGTACTGTGAAATGCTTCTCAATATTCTGGCTTAGGCAGTAGAGGTAACTGGCAAACACGCCATTAAGGCCAGTACTTCCTGATTTTGAGCCTTTGGCAGATGTCACTAATCAATCCGTTTTCCTCTCTGACCTGGCACACTTACTAAATTTGTACTCCAAGTAGCAACTAATTGCAGTTCATTATACATTTACTACGTTGGTTTAGTTTTAGAAACATATCTAGTTGAAAACGCTTATATATATATAAGCGAATATATATATTCACTTAAATTTTTGATAATTGTTTTGCTTGTTTCTCTTTTTTATTTGTCTGCAAAAGCTGAATGAGATTATCTGACCCAGTGAGCACTTGATGAGAAGGAAAAAAGGTAGCTCTTGGAGCCTGAACAACAATGCTAGGAAGGCAATGTAAGTCAGGATTTCATTCCCTCTGACTGTGGCTAAGTGGCATTTTGTTCACAAGGTATGAGACTCAGATATTATGATTTCTAGTTTCTACCCTGGGAACTAGGCCTAGTCTTTATAATAATACAAGAAAGATGGCATAACACTGAGAGTCAGTGTATAGTAATTGATCTTTTTACAGGTCCAAATAGGTACGATTTGCAGAAATCCTTGCCTGACAATCATCTGTTTGTGTCCTGCTGCTGCATCTTGGAAGATCTTAGAATCACTGTCTGAGACATAGTTTATACGACCCAGCCTAGAAAAAAAAAAAAAAAAAAAAAAAGCTTAAGCAACTCCACTTCTGGATCACAGGGTGTTAACATATTAGTCAACCCATAAAGGCTCCCACTGGTTTATATGGAGTTGTACTGTTGCATCACGGATGGAGGGGCCCAAATTGTTTTTGGAGAAATATAAGGCTCTGTCTTTAGGATCATGACCCATGAGTCACACCCAGGTTCCTGAAGCCAAGTGGGGACATGGAAGAACTTGGCTCAGACACAGGGATGTGACTCATCAGAAAAGATGAACTGGTTTTGAAAAATAACAAGAACCACCTTCTATTCTCTGCCTGCCTACCTTCTCTCTGTAACAAAGAAGAGCAGTGGAGGAGATTGTAAAAGATGCATGAGCTGCGCAAATTATTGTTCCCTCTGTGTGCTTTCAGAGTGCCTGATCCATGTTACCATGGGACACATTGCTCAGAGTTATCCTCAGGAAGGGAGACTGGCAAAAGGACACCTGTATTCCTTTAAAAATAAATCACTTGCCAAGTGTGTGTGAGAAAATGAGTAACACTGCAACGAATTCATGCGGTGTAGTATATAGGTCCAGCTTTGGTCAGATCAGAGCTTCTGACTTGCAATTTATGAAGTCCACTGGCAGAAAGTTCAAGGTCATTGTGATGCACCATTGTGTAGACAGTGGCAGAAGACCTGTCCACATGGTGACAGCTTGAGAGTGGGTACGGTCATGCTGTGTCATGGTCCCATATGCAAGGAGAACTTGTCATCTTCTGAAACGTGTCACATATGGATTTGCCAAAACATTAAGATTTTGGGCCACTCAACTCAATTTTCTTCCCCTTCCTCCTCAACCCCCCATCCCTTCTGCCACTGTCCCTGTCCTTCCTTCTATTCTCCTCTCTCTTTCAACACTGTCCTTGAAGTAGTGACTTTCCTGCTTCAGCCTTCCCACCTCTGGGATTTCAGGAATACTCCACCCTGCCCAACTTTATTTCATGATTTTCAGAGTTTAAATTTGAAGAAAAAATAGTATTTTAATTTTTTGTGTATCAGTTATAATCATTCAATTTAACTCAGGTGTGAGAAATTATATTTCCAAATATCAAAGATTCGGCATCCTTTTCTTTTCCGCGGAGGAGAACCACAGTGGGAAATGGCACAAAGGCTGGCACCTCACCAAGAACAGCAGGGATGGAGAAGCAGTGAACAATGGAGAAGCTGCTTTAATTCTCCTCCTTTCCTTTCAGGTGAGTTGGGTGGGCTTCTTGTCACAGAAGCAGCCCATCCACAGCCACCTTCCTGGTGAATGTGGGTCCTTCCCAAACCTGCAAGCTGCTGTCTCCCCTGGGTTTCCTAAATCTCGGCAGTGCCCAATCTACTGTATAACAGAGATACATATTTTCTTCCATTAGTTCCTCTTCCATTAGTTTGTTTCCCCTCAAACAGGCTTCTTTCATTTTCTCCTGCAGGGCTTGCCCTGTTCTTATTCATCTCCATTTGTTACTCACCAACCATATCTTCCTACCTCCACAACAAGCTCCCAGTTCGTGTGTCTCTGCCATCTTGCCTGAATGACTGTCGTAGGGATCTCCTTGTTTCTGTCACTTACTACCACCAGCCAGTCTACCAGGTGCCAGCTTCAGAAGGTAATCATTGGCATGCCTCTTTCCAGATGAAAACTGTTTGAGATTTTAATTCAGTACAAGACCTTGAATGTTCGGCACCACCAATCCTGCGGGCCTTGAGATATCATTTGTACTTGCCGCTTCTTCCTCACACTTTAGGCCAGCCTTACGCTGGCATTATTTCTACTCTACAGCAGAGTTGTTTCCGTCACCTGCCTTCCCATTTAAATTTGTGGGGAGCTGAATGGACAGAGTGTGGCTGGGTTTTAGGGTGAGTATGGACCATGCCACAAAAGAGGCGTCCCATGAGTATTTATGAGTGCTTCTTGGAAATGCACGAAGTGGTGATATTCCAGCATTCTATTTGTTTAGATGCTTTTTTGTTCTAGCAGAAGAGTTGCTGATAGAGTCGCTTAGCCTTCCACTTGGTTTGCACCTTATGACTTTCCCAAGAATGTCCTCCTGCCCTCTGTTAAGATCAATATTCCTAACTCTCCTTGTTATGCCTGATGATGAATTCCAAGAATAGTGAACTTCCTGAGCCATCTGCCGACTTTTGTTTATTCATAGGGGAGTGCTGTTTGGTCTTTTAACAATATTTGTTGATTGGATGCATGACATGGATGGGTAGTAAGATGGATGGCGAGAGAGAGGTGTGAAGAGAGATGTAGATATGAATGGAGGGTGCCCTGTTTCATTAACAAAAGATTTTAGCCCTTTTATCTCAACAATTTTACTTTCTGTGTGAATAAATTTGCTGGGCCTCTTAATCCCGAGGGAAACTGTTACACAATGAATCTCTTGGTTCATGAAAATTGATAGAAACAGGAAGAAATGGCTGCAGAAGCCACTACCTTCAAGGTAGCTTTTTGAGGAATCCTTTGCTTTATGCTTTTCGGTGTTCAGTTACTCAAGGAAACATTTGCATAATCAAAAATTCAGTGACAAACTCATTTTAGCAGATTCCTGGCTTTCACTATGTGCAGGCTGGTGTTGTTGTTGTTTTGTTTTGTTTTTTGGGGTTTTTTTTTTTTTTTTTTGGTTTTAATTGCTGCATTTTGAGCAGGCTTTGGATGCAGCTCTCCTCCTCCTTGATTCAAGGGATCTTTTTCCATGGTCATGAATAATATCAGAAGAGGCGGAGAACCTCTGGATGCCCTGCTCCTTGACAGTGGAATCTACCTCTCCTGTCAGTTTGTCAGGCTTCTCTCCTCCCTCTGTTCTGGTTTCCAAGACACTAGGTCCAAGCGCTCCTCTAGTCTTGGACTTCCCCAGCTAAGTCCCACTTGGCATTTCTGTGCAAGGTTACAGATACACATGAAGCCCAGAATTCATTGCTGTTTTAGAAAAAGCAAAATAAGAGAAGGGATTTTTTTTCCATATTCACAGTTTCCCACAGAAATGTATTCATAAGCTTTAAACTAGCCCAGGCTATGTTAATGTATGTGGTTGGTTTCTGTGCCAATTTTCATTGTGAATAAGATGTTAAATAAAAGGTTTCTTGTCTTTCCCTCTCTACTCTCTTCCCATGATGCTGAGTTCATAAGCCCATTCTGTAAGTGTATTGGGTTTTTAGCAGAGTCAGAAATCATGTTGTTCTTTTAGCTGCTCACAATGTTTGCTTTAAGCCCTTGATAGGAACATGGGGCTGTGACAGCAGCAGCTGAGGCAAACAGATGACTCTATACAATGCTGTTTTATATGGTGGTCCAATTCATTCCTAACATTGGTTTTGGCCTCATGAAATCAGTCAGGGAAATTCCACTCTTTCACCTCACCCTGCACCTTTTTTTCTTCTAGGGAAGAAAATATTCATATTGCCTTTGGCTTCATAGTTCTTCCCCACAGTAGACCAACACAGCACAGTCTCAAAACCCAGGAGAACCCCAGCGGTTATTGTTATTTTTATTTTAACCAGGTGACATGACCGTTCACAATGAAAGCTGTAACCTTTCTAGGCCATGAGCTGGCATGTCCTGGTCCATCCTGGTGGTCAGGTTTCAGTGTGTTTTGGTTCAAATGCTCTCTGCCCTATTTATTTCTGGTCACACCACACCTCCTAGGTCTGTCTTTGTGACTTTTGCTGAGCTGTTGACTCAAGTTGCAGAAGACATAGGGGTAGCAGAAGGGTCTCTAGCCAATTCTGTGGCAAAGCAAAGCTCTGGGGACTCCACAACTAGGAGTCATTGAAGCTAGGTCCTCTCCTCCTCAGATTCCTGGAAGGTTCTATGACTCCATGACTGATTCCCCAAGTCAAACCAGCCAGGAATGCATAGAGCCAAGGGAACACTGACCTATGTGATGTGGTAAGAATCAGCAACCCTGAAGGCAAGGCAGTGCCCATGTGCTTCCTGCTGGAGGAGCTTCCCTGCACACACCAGGCTTCCAGGGAGACAGCTAAGCTTCTGCTGAAGCCATTTCCATGTAGAAAACTATGGCAGAAGTCAAACCCATTTAGCTGATTCAATTACATGAGACACTGAAAGGAGAATGCACAGTCCACGACTTAGTACATTTCAGGATAAAGTATTGTTATTAATACTATTAGCAATTATGAAATTATTAGAAATCAACAGTGGGTTATTATCAATACAATAAAGATTACAAGCATCATATTATAATACCATTAATCATACATATAATCTATGCCCTGGATAATTAATAGTACTAGCAATGATTGATAGCTATTAATATATACTGGTTTGTCTTATAGTTTTTTTTTCTTCATCTAGACAATGGGTTATTTATGTTTACACTGAAAAACCCAACGTTTGTAGGAGTCTTTGTAAAGAGAAATAAATTGCTTTGTGTCGTTCCTAGGCCATCAGTTCCTACTCAGGGCTTTCTCCCTGGTAGCCTCGGCTTCCTCCTCCTTGAAGGAGAAATTCAGACAAAAGGTAGCAGGTTGTATCTCAGCAGTGAGCTTGTATGACCAGAGGCTGGCTTATGTCACAGAATGCCTGTCTCTCTCCTCTAGGGTTTTGAGCACCTGGACTTTTATCTGGAAAAGCCTGTGTATCCCTTCTAAAGTACAGATTAAAGCCATAATATGGAGTATATAAAACATTGAGAAGGAAACCAAAATATTCACTTCATTTTTAAATTAAATGTAATTATTTCCTTTACAAACCAGTACTAGCCCTTTCTCTCCTCCCAGTACCTTGCCATGCAAGTTCTCCACCCTTTGAGCCCTCTCTGGGTTTCAACTGCCTTTCCTACACATCAGCATCAGATAGCTGCAGGACTAAGCACATCCTCTCCCACTGAGGCCAGACAGGGCTGTCCATTAGGGCCTCAGGATCCACAGGCAGGCAGGCAGGCAGGCAGGCAACAGGCTCAGAGACAGCCCAAGCTCCAGTTGTTTGGAGGACCCTCATAAGACCAAGCTGTTCATCTGCTACCATATATGCAGAGGGCCTAGGTCCTGCCTGTGCTCACTCTTTGATGGGTGATTCAGTCTCTGGGAGCTCCCAAGCGTGCAGATTAATTGACTCTGTTGGTCTTCCTATGGAGTCCCTGTCCTCTTTGGGTCTCTCAATCTTTCTCCCAACTTTTGTAAGACTCCCTGAGCTCCATCTAATGTTTAGGTATGAGTCTCTGCATTTCTTTCCATTGGCTGCTGAATGGTACCTCTGAGAGAACAGTTATGCTAGGTTCCTGTTTGCAAGCATATCAGAGTATCATTAATAGTGTCAGGGATTGGTTCTTGCCCATGGAATGGGTTTTAATTTGGGGCAGTCATTGGTTGGTTATTCTCTCAGGCTCTGCTCTATCCTTGTCCCTGCACATCTTGTAAGCAGGGCTCATTTTGGGTTGAAGGCTTTTTGGGTGGATTACTGTCCTTATCCTTCTAGTGGGAGTCTTTCCTGGCAACAGGAAGTGACCACTTTAAGATCCATATCCCCCACTGATAGGAATCTCAGCTATAGTCACCCCCTTATACCCTCTAGGGCCTTTCCCCATCCCAGGTCTCTGGCTTATCCTAGAAACTGGCCCCTCCCAGCAAATCTCCCTTCTCTCTCTACTTTTCTCCCTACATATGGTCTCTCCATGCTCCCCCGCTCCCCTCCTCACCCCCCCTTTCACCTAGTTCCCTCCTTTCATCCACATTGGATATCTATTTTGTTTCCCCTTCAGAGAAAGATTCAAACATCCTTCCTTGTGCGGTCCTTGTTATTTGGCTATTTGGCTTCTTTGTGTCTGTAGATTATAGCATGATTATCCTGTACCTTATGTCTAATATCCACTTATAAGTACATACCATGCTTGTCCTTTTAGGTCTGTGCTACCTCACTCAGGATGATATTTTCTAGTTCCATCCATTTGCCTGTGAAATTCATGATGTCCTTATTTTTAATGGCTAAGTAGTGTTCCATTTTGTAGATATACCACAGTTTTGTATCCATTCTTCAGTTGAGAGACATCCAAGTTGTTTCCAGTTTCTGGCTATTACAAATAAAGCTACTATAGGCATAGTTAAGCAAGTATCCTTGTGGGAAGGTGGAATATCTTTTGCATTTATGCCTAGGAGTGGTATAGCTGGGTCTGGAGGTAGAACTATTCCCAATCTTCTGAGACCACCAGATTGATTACCAGAGTGGCTGTACAAGTTTGCATTCCCACCAGAGTGTTCCTCTTGTTCTTCAACCTTGCCAGCATGCGCTGCCCTTTGATTCTTTGACCTTGGCCATTTTGCCTGGTATAAAGTCAAATCGTAGGGTCATTTTGATTTGCATTTCTGGGTCTTTGATTCAGTTCCACTAATCCACTTGTCCATTTTTAATACCAATACCATGTGAGTTTTTTGGTTTTTTTGTTTTGTTTTGTTTTTTTGTTTTTTTACTATTGCTCTGTAGTACAGGTTGAAGTCAGGGATAGTTCTTTTATTGTTCGGGACTGTTTTAGCTATCTGGGTTTTGTGTTTTCCCATATGAAGTTGAGAATTGTTCTTTCAAGATATGTGAAGAATTGTGTTGGAATTTTGCTGAGAACTGCATTCAATCTACTTTTGGTAGGATGGCCATTTTCACTATGTTAATCTTATGGATCCAAGAGCCTGGAAGATCTTTCCACTTTCTGATATCTTCGTTTTCTTTCTTCAGAGACTTGGAGTTCTTGTTATACAGGTCTTTCACTTGCTTGATTAGAGTTACACTGAGGTATTTTATATTATTTGTGGCTATTGTGAATGGTATTATTTCCCTGACTTTAGTCTCAGCCTGTTTATCACTTGTGTAGAGGAGGGCTAATGACTTCTTTGAGTTAATTTTGTATCCAGCCACTTTGCTGGTGGTGTTTAACATCTGTAGGAGTTCTCTGGTAGAATTTTTGGGGTCATTTATGTATACTATCAAGCCATCTGCAAATAGCAATACTTAGACTTCTTTATTTCCAATTTGCATTCCCTTGATCTCCTTTGGTTGTCTTATTGCTCTCGCTAGAACTTCTAGTGCTAATATTAAAGATATAGGGAGAGAGTGGGCAGCCTTGTATTGTCCCCAATTTTAGTGGAAACTCTTTAAGTTTATTTCTATTTAGTTTGATGTTGGCTATTGGCTTGCTGTATATTGCCTTTATTGTGTTTAGATATGTCCTTTGTGTCCCTGCTCTCTCTAAGACTTTTAATATGAAGGGGTGTTGGATTTGTCAAATGCTTTTTCGGCATCTAGTAAGATAATCAGGTTTTTTTTCTTTTTTTCAGTTTGTTTATATGATAGATTACATTGATGGAATTTCATATAAGGAACCACTCCTGCAACCCTGGGGTGAAGCCTACTTAATCACAGTGGATGATATCTTTGATGTGTTCTAGGATTCAGTTTGGGAATATTTTACTGAGTATTTTTTCATCAATGTTAATAAGGGAAATTGGTCTAAAATTTTCTTTCTTTGTTGAGTCTCTGTGTGGGTTAGGTACCAGGGTGACTGTGGCCTCGTAAAATGAGTTTGGCGGTGTTCCTTCTCTTTCTATTTTGCGAAATAGATTCTGAGTATTGGCATTAGCTCTTATCTAAGAGTCTGGTAGAATTCTGCGCTAAAACCATCTGGCCTAGGACTTTTTTTTTTTTTTTGGTTGGGAGAACTTTAATGACTGCTTCTATTTCCTTAGGGATTATAAAACTATTCAGATAGTTTACATAATCTCGATTTAGCTTTGGTAATTGGTATCTGTCTTGAAAATGATCCATTTCATTTAGATTTTCCAATTTTGTAGAGAGCAGGCTGTTCCTCTAATAGTCTATCAAATGGCACATTATAGCATAAAGTTTAAAACAATCACCGTTTGGAAGTACTGATGAGTAACAGTGACTTATCTGGGGTGTAAATATATATGTATATGATTTTGTTTCTTTAGGGATATATTAATATGTCTTGCTATTCATTGCCACTGTGGTGCTTTGCCTATATTCATAATTAAAGGGAAAGAAATATTTTAAATGGTGGTTAGTTCATATAGAATAAAACCTTTTCCCAGAGCTGGTTCATAGATGCCATAGTAAGAGTGCAGCCTTAGCCTTCTCTGACTTCACTGATGTCCCAAGCTGTACTGTTAATGGTGCTAGGTGCAACTTCCCACCACCTCCTTAATTCTCATGGCTTTCTATGTATGTTTTCTTGTTTCATACGATATTCCTAGATCTGCGAGGATCTGCCTTTGCAAACCTTGGGTTTCAAGACAGAACTTTTCCTTTACATTTAGCTATTGGAAGAATGCTTAGATGATTTCCAACACTGCAGTGGACAACAGCACCATTGGAAGCACTCAGTGAAACCCAAATTATGTTATGGTTAGCTTCTAGTTTGAGTGGGCAGGTCTAGAGAGGTGGCTTAGTTTCAGTATTTTGAAGAACTCCTCAATTCTTCTGAAGCCGGTGCTCTTTAACAGGCTGATACTTCTGCTGAGAAAGAAGACTTTTCCAGGCTTGATATCTCTTATTTTATTGTATTCAGAGTCGGGGTGAGTGAGCAGCCAATGTTCAATGGTATGAAAACACAGATGCAGCCACAAGATTATGAAAGTGGGAAGGGGAGAGGAGGGATGGAGGAAGGAGAATGTAATGGGGGTTTTAGTAAGTGTGTTTATAACTGTCTAATATTTAAACAGTTTTCCTTTAACCCAGCTAGCTCCCAAATAATTAAGATTAGACTATTATATTTATTAAACATGCTTTAAAGGCACAAGAACTAAGCAGTATTACTCTATTTTCATCTTCTGAACTAATCTGGCTACCTTCCACCCCAAATCCCTGAAACACTTGGATTTTATGGCTTAATCTGCTTGAACTGTTTTCTCATGGAGTCTCCTGGACTCTCCTCCTGGAGACTCATCCCCACTTTCTCTCTCTCCTGCCCCCTCCCCAGGCTGAGAGCAAGTCCTGCCCTTTTCTCTTTCCTGTTCAGTCACTGGCTGATCAGTTTTTATTAACAAATCAAAGAATAAATGGGGGAGCAATGCTTATACAACAACGAGGCAGGAAATACTGCAACCAGATATAGGGAAGACAGAAATCAGCATTTGAATTGCACAATACAGAATAACATAATGCCTACAGGGTGGGAGGAAGACCAGAAGGGAAGAAGGGAAAGAGGGAAGAAGAGAGGTTGAAGCAAGCCATCCCTGCAACAACTCAAGTGGAAATGCAGATATATATACACACACACACACACACACACACACACACACACACACACACACACATATATATATATATATATATATATATATAATTCAGTGGTGGGAACTGCAGTTGGTGTTTAGTTATGGAATTGTCATCATTGTGAGTAGTTGAGGAAACTCTCACTAGGATGGGTAGTGATAGAAAAGGAGAAAAATTGATTCACCATTTTCCTCTCTCCCTCTTGCTCTCTTTGCCTTCAGGATGCTTCCTCAATGCTGTGACACAGGCATAAGGCCTTGATCTCATTCAGGCCCTTAGACTAACCAGCCTCCAGACTCATAAACCAAATAAAGTTTTGTGGATTTTGAATGACCTAATCTCAGGTAAAGTATACAAAAAAAAAAAAAAAAAAGGAAGGAAGAAGTGATCATGGAAGAGAAATAAAAGGGGGGAGAAAAGAGGAAAGAAACCATGAAAGACTTAAACTCCATTCTTAAACTCCATTAAGCTTATGGGAAAGTAAACTTTTATCAACAAGAATACAGAGATAAATTAACATCAGCAAGAAGAATGGATGGATTTCGAAATTCAACAAATATTTATTGTGTGCTTTCTCTGTTCTAGGGCAAGGGTTGCAAACTTAGACACATAAGGAACCGGGCAAGATGGTGCTGATGGACAAGGGCAGGATGTTCTCTGCGCTCTGGTTCCCCCTCTAAAAGGAAACAATGACTGATATGTGACAGTCTGCCAACAACCCTCAGCCTGCAGTGTTTACAATGGCTCTTGAAATCCCTTGAGGTCCTAGAACTTCTGTCTGTCTGCTCCAAAATTTCAAGGAAATATGACATTTTCTTTTAAGGAAAAAAATGGAAACCTCTGTCATCCTATTTAAATATAAAATTCCTTCAAAACATGGCCACTTGAAACAGCCACCCTATTGTTTCTCATGGACCTTCAGGTTGTATTCACAGCTACAGTGGGGGATGCCCAGGTTCTGAGTTTCCATGTTTGAAGTCTTAGCTAACAACATGGAAAGCTAGGAAACTGGAACCATCTAATGGCTATTTAGAGACCTTTCTGGGAAGACTCACTGACCAGAATTATCAACTGACCAGGTAATCTGTCTCATCAAGAGGGTCTCAGAGAAGTTGGACATTACCCTACCTTGGTTTTCTGTGGCTGTGAGACAGCACACCAACAAAAATTGGGAGACAAAGGTTTATTTCATCTTACACTTCCAGATCATAATTCCACATGAAGGAAACTCAGGGGAAGACCTTAAAGATGAAACCATGGAGAGATTTTGCTTGCTGGTGAGCTCACTAGCTCTCTTGCCGGCTGAAGCTTAGCTACCTTTCTTATATAGCCCAGGACTACCTGTCAAGGGATGGCAATAATCACCATGGGATGGGCCATTCTGTATCAAGCAGCAACCAAGAAAATGTATACAGACATGTCCACAAATCAATCAAACAAACAATTGAGGCAATTGTTAAACTGAGCTTTCTTCCCCCAGTGACACTATATTGTGTCAAGTTGGCAGTAAAATCCGTCCAGTATAGATGTTTCCTGTGGTGCCTCAGAGCTTCATGCATGAATGTTCCCTCAAACAAAGAGGATGCTTCGTGGCCTTTTAAGATCTCATCTTAGAAGGTGTAAGGTGTTAATCCAGCCTTAGTGTCTTGGTCCAAACAGTGACAAATCCAGCTGGATTCCAATGGAGGATAATTACTCTCTGTCTCTTGCTTCAGGAGTGATTTTACCTGCCAGATGAACATGTCGAGTAGGAGATAATTTTACAACTCTCTTTGAAATATATATAATCAATAGTAGTATATGATTCAAAGCTTTACTTCAGAGCGGGGGTTGTGGCTCAGTGGTATAGGGCTTGTCTAATATGTGAGACCTTGAATTCAATCCTTTAGCCTTGAAAATACAAATAAACATCCTTTTACTTTAAAAACAAGTTAAACACTGTAGGTGCAGTATGAAACGCATCTATAGGCTGAACAGGATACAGGTGTGTCTGTGTGTTGGAGGGTGGCCTCTAGCTTTTCACCTTGGCTTTAGAGTATGAGAATTGAAGCATGATTAAGATTAGGCTTCCCTTGCTTGCGTGTGTGTGTATGTATGTATATTTGTGAATAAGAGTGAGGGCACATGCCATGGCTCATGTGTGAACATCAGAGAACAATCTAGGGTTCTTCACTCACCTTTGGCGTTGTTTAAAACAGTCTTTTATTTTCTGCTTTATATGCCAGGGTAGCTAGCTCATTCTCTGTCTCTAGCTGGATTCTCTGTCTCTACCTCCCATTTCCCCATCTTGTGGAAGGAACATACTGCCATACCCAGCTTTACCTGAGGTCTGAGGAGTCAAACTCAGTCTTCATTTTATGGCCCGAACCATGTCTCTAGCTCTAGGCTCTCCCTTCTTGAGAACACCATATAGTATTATGAATTTTTAGAATTTCTTTGAATTAGATATTTGCAATTTTTTGCTTTTTTTGTCCAAGTTGAGAGGATTTAGCATAAGGGGAGGTACTGAGACTAGGTGCCACCATGTACCAGGAAATTCAGAAAAGTGGACTTCCTCCTTCTTACCTCTAAGTGGTATAGTATATAGCTAAAGAAACGACATACCTCTAAAAATACTTGCAAGAATGACAGAATATGGCCCCTCACTCCCTCTGTAGGGATGTACTATTCGAAACAGACCTCCACATTACAATTGATACCCATGAATTCACAAATCATTCATGAAGCTCCACTACAGTCTCCATTTGCTTTTAAATGGCATGGAACTCCAGGCTCAGATTCATGCATTGCTCAGCTCCCTCGCTCCTTCAGAAATCAAGTCTTACTAAATATGTTTGGGAACTGACATAGGGTTCAAGTACAACTGAAAGGGTGAGGGTATGCACTTCACATTAACATTGTTGATCTCCAGGCTCAATAGTAGCTACGATAATCTGGGGAAAAATGTTCTGAAGGACTCTAACTTCTCTGTCTTCCTGGATATGGAATGACAGGGCTAAGTACCTCCATATCTCTTCTGACTAATAACGGATTCCTTGTCCTACAGAGAACACTTCTCACTATGACAGTACCTTCAGCCTACTTCCTAGCTCATACAGTGCATCTTTGCTAAGTCTGTGCATTCCATTCATTATTCAAAGGTTATACCCGAGCCAGGATTTCTATAGCCTTCACCATGATCCTGTGTGTCAGGGTGAGGTGTGTTACAGAGATTCAAGGTTATTGTCCAAATGTTAATTGTGTAAGTGAGGTGCCAGGTCTGGCAGTTCGATCCCAGTTCCCTCTGCATTTGGCAGGTGTCCAGATAAGTATGTGAGCACAACCTCTGTCTGAGCTCACCTTTACAGGTAATGGGACAGGCATGTGGCATTCAAGAGCAGGAAGGCCATCAAAGGTTGGTAATTGTTTAACTCTTCCAGCACACACCTCTGAGTACACATGACCACACCCAGCAGCCTGGTAGGACGTGCTGTGCATGACTGGGTAGAGGCATCTGATACACTGAGACGAGGAAAGGGGTTACGCAGAAGCTCAGAGCTAACACAGAAGCCAGTCCACAGCTTGCCTAAAATCTTAAGATCCCAAAATACCTGTGCTTCTGGGAGACTGCTTCTCGCTAGCTAGAGAAAAGAACAATCATGGGACCGTCTGCTACCTCAGTTTCCTCACTGCTGTATAGTGAGGGATAAAAGCTTGACACCCTTAAGACTCATCTCAGCTCTGACATCCCCTAGTGTGGTGGTTCTCGAACTAGAGGAACTAGCAGAACCATTGGCAAGCTTAACACAGAACCAATTTTGTTCACAGGGATGCTGATCCTGAGGCAGAGGCAAAACTTTGTTTTCTAACATAGTTCCAGTGATGCTAAGCTGCTGATTTGGGGGCCACACTCTTTCAGCCACTGTTAGCTTCTTTGATGCCTAGCTATGCTTTGAGGATCTTTTGGGGCTCTCTCACATACCCTTAGTGGCACAGGAAGGGGGCTCCTTTGCATGAGATTTCATTTCTTGGAATTTTTTTGGTCCTTTGTTTTCTTCTACCATTATATCAGCCATTTGGAGAACACTGGAGTTTGGAAAGGAAAAAAATAAAATGACATATTGGACTTTGGATTAGGCTATATAGCATAGGGATATATTCTATATTTTACCCAGTTTATGTCATTTGACTTGCTAAGTTTCTCTCTGTCTCTTTCTGTCTCTGTCTCTCTCTCATGCACACACACACACACACACACACACACACACAACAACAACAACAACAACAACATTACATTAGAGATTTATTTATATAATGAAAAGTAAGCTTTGTAGAAATGGAGATTACATTGTGCTTTAGATTGCCACTGTCACCAGCAAGGCGTCCCACATTCAAATCATTCATGGGGCCAGGCCAACAATATCACATTGTGCACTGATTTTTATGGGAAGCAGCAGGTAGGTGAAGAAGAAAGAACATTCACGCATTAAGAATCTAAAATGTTTTCAGCATTTTATTAGCCAAATTGAAGCCTATAACTACCAGCTTTCAAATTCCACATGGTTCCCTCTCGATTCTGTACCTTAAGGATAAAAAAAGGAGAAGTTACAGAGCATTTTTACTTTGTCTTAATTCCTGTTGCTTTTGCTTTAATTAGAAAAAAAAAATGTGTTCATCATGAACAGTCTGGCATTACTTTGGCGGTCCTTTCTGTGTATACAGGTATTTCTTGATTTCCATGTGGGATTGGTTTCAGGACTTCCACAGGTACACACACCTTAAAATGCTCAAATCCCTTACACAAAGGGCATGGTAATTGCCAATGTCCTGTGCATATTTTCCCAAGTGCTTTAATCATGTCCAGGTTCCTAGCTGTATTTAAAAATACAAATACTGTGTAAGAAGTGGTTGTTGTACTGTGTTGATTAGCAGTTCATGGTAAGAAAGTGATAGATAGAGATTTAGTACAGGCACAATTTTTTAAAAAGCTTTTTTTTTCCCCCCTGGAGTATGTTGAAGCTATGGATGTGGAACGCATGGAAACAGGGAACTCGCTATGGTCTGGGAGCTCATGCCATGTTGCTTTGAAACTAGCTGGCAGGGATCGGGACCTCTTGGCATTCACTTTTTGCTTGAATGTGGAGTTCTATGACTTGCTTCTTACAAAGATAATAGGCAAGCGGTGAGGCTGTTCCACCTTCTGTTCTCATCCCCGCATTCCTTTCCTCAAGCAGCACAAAGCCACGTGGCAAGGGATTATAATGGCCTCCAGCTAACTTTCCTTACACACTGTGGCTCATGCCCTCCAGATTGACTTTGGAATCTTGTTCTTCCCTAGCCAGGTCTTTAAGGGAGACCACAGATGTGGCCAATCCCTGTCATTGTAACCGTCACAGACAGGTCCTAGCTGTCATGACGAGATTCCTTAAATGAATGTTGATTTTAGATGTTAACTCCGGGGTCATGAAGCAATTGACTTGAATGAAATCTGTCAGCACTGGGCATTTCATCAGAACTACGTAGTGAGCATTTGGAGGATTCAAATCTTAACATTCATATTTAACTGTGATGTGGAGCCAATTTGAACCAGCTCAATGCTAGTTGCCTAAAGCTTTCTAACTCTACATTGAAGAATGACTACCCTCAAGAATGTTATCAGCATGAAATCTGTGTGGTAGAAATATTTACATAACAAAAATAAAAATATAATTTTGAGATATGATTTACTAGGACACCACTACGCTTCACGCATAAGCCCTGCAGCTCATTTTATTCTTGACGAACATCAGAAATGTAGCAAACGACATCAGAAGCATTCTGGTGTCCTGATCACCAGTGGGCTAATCCATGGGGGATGTTACAGTGCCCCATTCTTCAGTGAACAGAGTGTTTGACTCCAAAGAGTCAGTAAACTTCTAAACAGATTTTCAACCTATAGTTATGAAATGTTCCTATCTCTGGTTACTCATGGGAAGATTCTGCTACTTGCCCTGGGCTAAATTTTGCCCCTGGAATTGTTTTGCCATCAGTTTCAAGTGAAGCTTCTGGGTGGGACCAAAACTCAAGCCTGGGCAGAAAAAAAAGTCAAGCCAGGCAGCGTAGCATTCGGTACCTGCTTATGAATAAATGTTTGCAATTCTGGAAACTTTCTCTTGAAAATTGTTTGCATCTTCTCTGATGAGTAGGTCGGTGGGTGGATGCTTCACTAATCTCTCATTGTGAGAATCTGCCAATTCCAGGGAGAGGAACTGGTAACTATGAATTACCAAGATCAGTTTGCGATGTGGATTATCAAAGCCCTAATTAAGATCAGTATAATATGAATCTTCATTTGCAGCTGGAGAATTTGGAGTGTAGGTCTGAGGGTCACCTGAGTTTCTATGACTTACACGAGACAATCCTAGTTGGTTTCAAACCACGTGACTCTAAAGCACGCTTGTTTCTTCCCTTTCTAAAGAAGTTCACCCCTCCCCTGCTTTAGTGTTGTACTTAAAATTTCTTAAAGGGAAACTCCAGGGGAAGAAACAGAGGTTGCATTGCCTCGTGTTCTCTGTGAGGAAATGCTCACTGACCTGAACTTCCGTGTTATCTGCTGTGGTTTGGGGCCATGTTTCCATTTCTTCTCACTTATGTCATACACTAAAAAAATATCTCAACTACCTCTTCTTGATGCCCAAGCACCACTACTACCAGGTCCAATGCAAATTACAAGTCTTTTATATTCTGATGACCTTGATTCTCCACCATCCCATCTAAGAGTTCCCAGAGCAGTGACTGCCTTTACTTCTGAGCTCTTGGTTGTACCCATGGTTCATTTCTATAGAGTGCACCTTGGATGGGACAGAACATCTACCAATCTGCTGTCAAGACATTTCCTAGAAAGACATTGGGGTGAACAAAACTGTTGTTCTAATCATTTCTTTGTCTTTTGAAGCCTATATAATCTTAGGAGAGTTACTCAACTTCTTTATGATTGCATGTGCTTATCTGTGAAATGGAGTATTAATATGATCCACTTCATAAGTCATTCTAAGGATTAAATGAATTAAGACACAAGAAAGTTTTGAAGCAGAGCCAAGTATACAGAAATATGGAGTTAATGTTACTCTGTGCAGTGTATGAGCCAGCTATTAGTGCTTCTTCCTTGATATACCCATGTATGAGCGAAAGGATAGCCTTGTGCTGCACACCTCATAGTCAACCTTGCTGTTTAATGTATTCAGCTTGTCACTCACCCATCAAAATTGTTGTATTAGCTATCTTTTATTGTGTAACAAATTCTCCCAAACATAGCCCTTAAAGTGAGTGTGTATTGCCTCAGTTCTTAACATCTAGAAATTCAAGAACAGTTAATAGTATGGTTCTGTCTTTGGGTCTCTCCTGAGATTGAAGTCACTTTGTTAGCTTTGGTGAGTCTCCCCTGAGCTCAAGTAGGAGATGATCAGCCTCCATGTTCACACACAAGAATGACAGCAAGCTTCAGCTCCTTACCATAGGGACCTCTCTAAAGCCTGCTTAGAAGGCCCTGCAGCATGATAGCTGGTTGTTCCAGAGAGAGAGAGAGAGAGAGAGAGAGAGAGACAGAGACAGAGACAGAGACAGAGACAGAGACAGAGATAGACACAGACACCAAGACAGAGACAGAGATGGGACAGAGAGAGGAGAACCAAAGATGATCTTTTAATAGCCTATCTCCAGATGTGATGTCTAATGGCTTCTGCCATACCCTATTCACTAGAATCACAACACAAATCCAATCCATTCTGAATAAGCAAAACATTAGGCTTCATCATAAATGGGAGCAATTATCATAGAAACTGTGACATCTTTTCAACTAGCACAAATATCATTCATAGTCTAGAGAACATAGTACTTCAGTTTCAAGTAGTTGCATTCTGTAGAACAATGAACACAGTTAGCAAATTGGCTTCCCTGAGGTCACATCTTATCTCTAGCTGTCTCCTCTTCCCAAGTCCTTTTGATGGGGTTACTCCATTGATGTGTTATCATACTCTTATGCACTAGATTACTGGACGATTAAAATCTACCCACTTTTTTAGACACTGTGCAATCCAGTAACCTAAGATGTGGTAAAAGATATGTGCTGTCAAGTTCTTTTGTAAATGAATATAAATGACTTCGTTGTGAAAGAAATAATATTTTAGATATATTGGAGTAACTAAAATGCCTTATTCATAATTGTTTTTTTTTAATTTTTCCTTGCTTCTAGAAGATTTGAAATTTCATACATGCCTGACATATCATTGTTGTTGCTCTAGGCTGGGCAGTTTGCTAGGCTCATTCTCCATTTCTGTCAGCCATTGTCTTGCACCCACTTCTAGCCTGATTTCCAACCATAGAGGTTGAGTGACTGCAAAACAAATTGTCTGAGACCTGTGTTCTCCCAGTAAAAGACACACACATGAAGAACAAGTACAGGTGCTCTCAGTTGTCTGCTCTTTTGGGTCTTCTCAAAGGACAATAATAGCTGAGATACCTTGGACAAGGATTGTGAGTGGCAGTCATTGCTGGGCAGGCTCAAAATCTTTAAGTTTCTATTCAGTTACTGGGCCCTAAAACGATTTCTTCATTTGCAAGACAGAATCAGAGTAAGGACCACCAACATGACCCTTATGTTCTAGGTTCTTACACTTTCCTTTTCCTCCCCTTCTTTACTCTCACTGTGACTTCCTTTCCCTTCTTAGGAGTGAACACAGAAAAATTCAAGCCCAGGTTCGGCTTTGAACTAAATTATAAAACAAAGAAAAAAAATCACATCTCCTTGGGTGGACTGTATATGTGCAAGATTGATCAGTGAAAGATACTGAAAAACATTTATGGGAAGATTTTCATCTTCTCACTGTACAGTATTCAGAAGGCCTATCTGCTCAGGGTTCGTATAAGTCATTTTGGGCTAGGGAAAGAGAAATGTCTCTTGCAGGCTAATTCAAAGTGGTCACATTACACATTCTTTCCACACAACTTACAGTTCTGTCTCCATTTCTGTTCCATGCATTGATCAATGAGTGGGCCACAAACCCTCCTGCAAGCCTCTGCCTCTCGTCACCCTTTTTGTTGACATTCCAAACTGCTAAGCTCACGAATGTCCTGGGAGGACAGTAGCTCCAGGACACGTATTCCCTAAGAGAGAATCCTTGACTTTCACGGTATGTGGCTTAGCTATTTTCCCATCCTTGTAAGGACTTGACATTGTTTCAGAAAATAGTGTCAAATTGGGGAATGTCGTTTCTAGGTTCTTTCTCACTGACCCATGCCATTCAGTTTCCTTGCTCTCCTCAAAACCTTTTTTGGAATGAGGCAGGATATAAAATAAATAAATAAAACTGTCCCTGAAGTAAAATGAGGTTGGATAATTTGAAGATTAGTTCTTTCTCAAACATGTGAAGGGAGCTGATGCATTCTAGACTTACACAAGGACACTGAATACATCTTAGGAGAGGAAGAATCACTTGATGGAGGGACAAGTCATTATGGTTGTGTGTTTGCCCAACTGTATATACACAGAGATCTTAGAAAAACTCAGCTCTTCCTTTTCAAGCATACTGAAATCCCATTACAGTCCTCATTGATGATCTAATCCATCTGGCCCAAGGGTTGCTGGGATCTGCTACAAACTAACTTCAAGCCAGGCATCCTTGGAATCAGTAAATAAAAACAGTGCTTTGTAAACAGTAGAACATGCTATGTAATGACATGTTTCATTATGCATATGTCCTACCATCATGTACAAGCTTATCTAAATAAGGAAAGTTATCCAGAATACCTGACAGATCTTCCTCCCTGAAGGTGATTGATTGATCTTCAATACCCCTCAAAGGCCTGTGAGTTAAAGCTGAGGGACTCTGGTCTTTTGTTTCTTTCTTCTGTTTCTCAGCCATAGGGCAAAAGTCTGCTCTGCCACCTCTTCCTACTAAAATATTTGCCTGGTCACAAGTCCCAAACAACAAAACTATTAGACCATGTACCTCCCATCCAAAGCGGTAGCCAAAGACAGGTGATTTGTCTTCCTAACAGAGCCATCTTTGAATGTTGGACGGCCAGACAGCTACCTGATCATTGCTGAACACTAGTTCTTCAGTAGAAAAAGAAGGCTGCAAAGGAAAGTGGATTAATGTTGGGTTGGATTTTGCTGCTTCAGAAAACACACACACACACACACACACACATGCACAAACACAGGAGTCATTCCACTGTGGGTAATAGACAGTGGGAAGTAATGAAGAGTTAAATCAGAAAAAATATTTCCTCTCAGTGGAATTTTCTGGAAGGCGTCTCTTCTAATAATAAGTTGGAATCTACTTTTTAAATCCTTCTTTCACAAAAGCAGAATGAAGCTGGTGGCTAGCAATGGAGATTTTTTTTACTGGGGGGGGGGGATTTTTATGACCATAATATAGGCAGAGGTTAGTTACTGGGGCAGCAGCTCACAAGTACAGGGATGGTGGTAGTACAATAAATATATATCTGGGAGACATTTGCAGGTATCTACAGATATTTTTGTTGTATAATCATAAGGGAGGATCCTGGTACTTGTGGATACAATCCAGGATGTTTCTAAGGATGATACTAAGAGTTCGTCAGTTTCCTCCTTCTAGAAACCTGAAACATCTCTTAAAACAATGTTGGTTCATAAAGTATATTAACTAAAACCACATGGAGATAAAGCTTACCCACAATGGAGTAGATATGCCCATCTTTGATTTCTTTCAACTGAGCTTGTTTGAAGGAATCACTTTTTCCTGGGAAGTCTCTGAATATTGTTATCAAAAGCACAGTGCGAAAAATGAACACAACTGATAAAGTACAGATATTATCATAGCCTTGTTGCTCACAGCACGCTCAGTGGCTCTTCAGCTGACAAAATCAAGGGGGCATGACTCTGCTTCCTTGGTAATCTCTGGGCTTTAGGAAATAGTGACCGAGCATCCTTATTTATTTTAAATGATTCAGATTTAGCATGATTTCTGGATGGAATTACTAGCAGCACCCTGTCCTGAATTAGATAATCAATAATATTATCATGCTATAGAGTGTTACCTGGGGAAGGAGTGGTCCAGTACAGTAAGAGGCAGGCACAGTTACCCCAGGTTTTCTGGGTAGTGTCTGGAATAGACAGGCTAGACTGAGAACAGAGGCCGTGCCTGCCAGAACCAAATGTTCCCAAAACAAATGGCTTTATCAGATGAAACTATAACCCAGATCTGAAAATGATTGAATACAACTTCTGTGGTGAGAAAAACAACTTAAAGAGTATGAAGACTGGCTAAAGTTGAACTTCAGGCCACGAGAGACGCTCATAAGCTTAAGCCGTGAAAGGGAGTTGCAGGGAGCACTCAGAGGTCATGTTTCTACCTCCACAAAGTACAGGTAAGAGACAGAGCACAGAGCCCTTGCTTCTAAAACTATGCAGCTACAAGGCAATTCTGGAAGCTAGTTTTCCACCTGCCAGCACAGGGACCTTCTAATTACCCAGCGTTACTGGCCATTCATCTAGCAAATATCTACTCTAGCCAAGCTTGTACGGTACATAGTGAAGGGCATGGAATGTAAAATACTTGAATTCTGGTGAACAATTTTCAGACCAAGGATGGAGGCCTATGATGGCAAATCTGAGTGCTTGTGAGGAAACTGAGAAAACAAGGTAAGAGTCTAGTAACCTCAGGTATGGGTGTTTGTTTTTGTTTATTTTGTTTTTCTTTTTTCCAGAAACATACAATTGTTCTTGGAATGTGTTTTTTGTGTTCCTCCCAGGTGTAGCTGATAAGAATAAGTTTACTTTCCATTTTAAATCAGGCCTTTCTTTAAACTTTTATCTCCTTAAATGGTACATTTTACATTTCTCTTTGCTCTAGTGGCTCCTTTCACTGTGGATCTCCGTAAGGTGATTACTAATAACCACAGGACCCAGTCAGTACTAGGCTGTCTTGAAATTTTTCCTGTCAATGCTATTAATACAAAGCTTTTCAATTTAGCCTCTGGTATAATTTTAGGACAAAAGCAGAAAGCAGGCACATTCTTTGCCAAAATGTCATAACAATGGTCTCTAGGCAATGTTGATAACATTCTTCCCTTCTGAAACTGTTGAACTGGGCCCCCCCCCACAGTTCATATCAGCCTCAGCACCATTGACTTCCATGATCTTACTAGGATGGAGTGCAAGGCCTTGATTGAAACTTTTTTTTTTTTTTTTTTTTTTAGTCCAAAGCTCTAACGTCTTCCATAGCTCTCCAACAAATAGCATGACCAAGTCAGTCACAACAGTACCTCATGCCTGGTCACAACTTCTGTCCTAGTCAGCCTTCTATTGCTGTGAAGAGCCACCATAACCAGTGGAAATAAAAGGAAGCTTTTACTTGGGTGGCTTGCTTTCATATTAGAGGGTGAGGAGTTCATGACCATTGTGGTGGGAAGTAGACAGGCATGATGTTGGAGCAGTAACTAAGAGATTTACATCCTGAATCTCAGATATCAGGTATACAACACACACACACACACACACACTCGAATGGGAGAAGGGGACCCATAACCAGGATGTTCTGTCTGGATATGAGAGACCAGTGATAATGCTCCAGTTAGTTCTGAGGGGGACACAAGAGAGCCAGCTATGAGAAATACTGATAGTCATGTGAAGATCCAGCTCACAGCTCTCGTGGGATCAATGAATTGACTCTATCACATGCCAGGAGGAAAGATGATAAATACTTTTTTAACTCTTCTTGATAAGCAAAAAGAACACCAGACTCTTGAGTAATTTTATGAGCATTTCAAGGGAAAGAATTACTTTCATGTTAGTAGTTGTTTATTTTTTGATTGTTACCTCATCAGAATGCATCCCCCAAAATAAGTCATATACAGTCTCTGTGGCTCTATCACTTCTCCTATTCACTATCCCTCATAAGAAGCTACCCCAAACCCTAGTGGCTTAAAAATGATGTTGAGTTACTTCCTTTACTATGGTATAATAGAGGCAGCACTTAATGAGGATAACTCATTTTCATCCCACCCAGTGTTAAGCAGCTCAAGAAAGGAGCCTTGAGATCCCCCATTATCACAGGTACTCCAAGGGATTGTCAATAACGGGAGTTGTTCATGAGAAAGGCTGGCCCGTTTGAAAATATTTCGAGCTACAATGGACAATAAGAAGCTGAGCCAGTGAGCAGGGAACAGATGTGTTCTGCCTGGCTTCATTTGGTCACATTTGTTCAGGTTCATTATCAGAGACTGGCAAGACAAAGTGGAGGCGGCCATCCTACCAGGACTGCTGTAGTGTTCATAGGTTCTGTAGGTGAGAAACCTGACCAAGCAGAGAAGGCCAAGATTCCATCTAGAGAGAAGGGAAATGCATCTGTAGAAATTAATGAGAAATGCAGACATTCCATCTGAGTTCAAAAACTGAAAACTGGTCAGACCAGAAAAAGATCTAGAGAAATATAACAGGAGGAAAACTTCACAGGGTTTGCAAAATGATATCTTTGGAATGGAAAAGAATTTGTTTTGCTTTCCATTGCAGGAGAATAATCTCCATGTCAAAGGGGACATCCTGACTTTCTAGGATCACCAGGATTACCATCTCCACAAGAGACATCTTCTTACAACTGGAGAGAAATAAACTTGTTCAGAATTTAAGAGCCAGTGGAATGCCTTTGGGCTTGGGCTCACTGGTTACTTAAATCAAATCATTTTCTTCTTCTGGATGTCTTAAATCCCAATGATCACCATAGGACACATTAGGAAGACCATGAAAATTCTGGAAGGTTCCATAGGAAATGTTCCTGCCAGTAGGATATTAAGGTTGAACCAGCCAAGTGAAGAAGGGAATCGTTGCTCTTGGAGGGTGTTGAATTTCAACCAGAGACCAGAGAAGACACTCTATCCTCAGAATGCTTGAAGTTTTATACTAGGCCACTCCTGGGCTGCTTGGACCTGATCTGCATTTGGACACATCAGACAAGAATTAAAGTGTTTGATTATTGTGTTCCAAACGTGAATTTTCTCTGGCCTCATCAGGGAAGCTTGGAAAGGATGAGACACCATGTGCACTTTAATTGTTAGGTGATTGGCAAAGAAATGCTCTTCCTTGTCGAGAAAAGGTGTCAAGGAACAGAATGCATTAAACCAAAACTGTTGCCACATCTGCATGTGGGGTTACAGAGCTCGGTATACCCTCCCTGCAGCTAGGATCATAATCCTACCAACATGTCTTCTGTCATTGTTAGCGAACCGACCCTAGACAGCAGAGCAGTGACAGTGATCACGTCTTCTAGGGACTCCAGATGAACTGTTTTTGGTTATTGTCTGTGCTCTGTGTTTCTACATACATTTACAAGGTGGACCAATAGGAGCCCTCTCAAGAGTGCTGACCCATTCCACACTGCTCTCTTTTCAGGGCTTAATTTCCTTCTCCAAATTTCAGTCCTTGATACTATCATATTAAGGGTTATAATTTCAGTGTTTGAATATAGAGGCCACACAAGGATTGAGTCCATGGCAACCACAAATCTCCGCCCCTTTCTTGCGGTTGCTTCCTCCATTGTAGATGGGACAGCTTTTACTAACCTATTTGGTTCTATTCATTTTTTAAAATTCTCATTACCTTGGTTTTTAAACCATCACACAAGAGACACAGTAGACACTCATTAGACACAAGAAATTCTTCTTCAATGGGAGTGGGCAGAATGGCATTTTGGTCTAACCTGATGCAGAGGCACCTTTTGCTTTGTAGAGAGTGTTTTCTGCTTGTGCAGAATGGACGGCCAGAAGCATGGCCACAGCTGACCTTAGCCACTGCTTAAGCACTATCCTACTTCCCAGTTTCTTGTCTTAAGTACGTTGGTTCATTTGAATGGTATTTTTATTTGTTTGCTTGTTTGTTTATTGAGACACAGTTCCAAATAGCTCAGGCAAGCTTCCAACCTGCTAAGTAACTTAGAATGACCTTTGATTCCTGATTCTCTTGCCTTTACCTCTCCAATTCTGGGTTTCCAGGATGTGACCACTAAGCCTGGTTTGAACACTCTTTTTAAAGAGCTAAATTAATAAAACCTCCAGACCACATCTGTGGTCTCTATATCTTAGTGTTTTTGCTTTTAAAGTAAAAGACCTTGATTAAGTTAAACCAAGTTGTTTGTTTGTTTGTTTTTCTAGCTCTGATGCTGTAAGATTGCCTGTATGGAAGCAGGATTGTCTATACATGACCAATAGTTGAATTCAGTAAAACCTTGAAAGCATTGGGCTTAAACACTTATCATGCAACAGCACAAGCAAATCAACGTCGTTGGATGAAGTTCTCAATATGTTGTCCTAGCTGTCCTGAAACTCACTATACAGACCAAGCGGACTTTGACCTCGTGGAGATCTGCTCTCTTCTTCCTCCCAGGTGCTGGAATTAAAGGTGTGTACCATTATGGCCTGCTCACACCCAGGAGCTTTATGAGTTTATTGAATATATTAAATGTGTATTAGAAAAACAGCAAAGAATTTCCTTAAAATAGTTAAAACCCGAAGGAATGTCCTTGCTTTGCATCATTATCCATGGGCATCTATGAATCAGCAGGGAAAGCTCCACAAATAGGCACATTTGGTTTCCTAGACATTGTTTATTTGGTAGTGGTTGGGTGGGAGGAGGAAATGGGAGGTAAGATTAGGGAGAGAACACCACTTATAATAACTGTGGATGTTATTAAGCAATAATGCCTGGGACTGCAGAACCAGTCAGTTTCTGAAATAATCTCATAGGACCTTCGATACAGATGATGAATGGAGTATATTTTGGCACTTCATCATAAATTTAACCCTAATTGCCTTAAGTTAATGATATACTTCCTCTGAATGTAAGAGAAAACACAAAAGAATATAAAGTAACAATGTCAGCTTCCTAAAAAATAAAAACTACGAAGGCATAAATTAAAAATGGGAAGTCAGCAGAGTGAGCTATTGCACTAACAACCAACTCCACCCTGGCATGACTCGTAAGCAATCTGAGCATATTCTTAGGGAAAAAATTAAATTTATGGCTGCTGACATTAAAATTGAAATTTGTAAGTTAACTAAGGAAACTTGTATCTGAGTAACAAGTATGGAATTTATCCTCCAGGAGTATGCTGGTTTTGAACATTGAGATAAGAATGTCAAGAGCTATTCTTAATAAGTATTTCATGGCTCCAAATGGATCACTTCTGTGGTTTTTTTTTAAAAAGGTGATAAAATATTTGATACAACAAATAAGAACAAGGAAACAATCTGTACAATGACTCAGGATAGAGTTTTTGACCTGAGGTTTTGGTAGACAGGGAAGAAGGTGTCCTTTGGAACAGGAGCATCGCAGATAGGGTGCAGGACCATAACTGCACCAATACTCACAGTGAAGATGATGCTCTTTCAACACAAAATAGATGTCTCCTTATGTGTTTCTTGGAAATAAAGATAACAATTCTTAAGCCATGCCAGTGAAGAGATAAACAGCGAAGACATTCTCTTTCAGTCAGTTCAGTTTTGAGACTTCTTGCTTGCCCTCTTTGTCTCACACAATAATCCTTTCAGCTAATAATTAAACTCATTTTTGCAAACCATAATGAGCAGTGAATGGTGAGTTTCCAGATCTATGCTAACAAAAGGGATAGACAATTTTATATTGTCAGGTATGGTGTTCAGAGGTGTTCTTATACCAGATTTCCAAACTGGGTTAGATCAGTTACTTGTGAAATATTTTCATTAAGTATCATTTCTATATTTTTTTAACTTATAGAGGCAATAGTCATTCATTTTAAAAGTCAAACCATGTAGAAATATCTAAAGGGAAAAAGAACGAAATTCTCCTACACACTCACCATTTAAAATAAAATAAAATAAAATAAAATAAAATAAAATAAAATAAAATAAAATAAAATAAAATAAGGGTGTGGTTAGTTCATAGTTATCTTCCCTGACATAAACAGTTCATAATTTAAAAAATTCAGAAGTTGTGCCAATCTACATTTTCTGTAATTTCTCCCACCTTCTAACACCGGTTTAGAGATTCCCACTGCTGGTCAATCGCAGGCATTAGTTAATATAAACCATGGCAGCTCCCTTGGTGGAAATGGCAAAAATGCCAAAGACAGCCCAGATGCAATGCCTGCCTTTCACACTGCACCTGCTTCCCCAGCAGAGCTGCTTACATTTGTTTCTTAGGCTCTGAAATATGGACAGATGAACATCTCTTTTTCTACTGAGAAAAAGAGGTGCAGGGTGACTGCAAGCCAGACCACAACAGCCGTGAACACACAGAGACACAGAAAAAGAAGTCACTTTCCGTGAACAAAGTCATCCTTTCCTGGACTCTGAAGGGGGAATTTTACCTAAAATCCCCTTTCTGAACGCAGACAAAGCAATAAAAGTTACTAGTGATGCCTACTTCTTTTTGCTCTACTCTTTGTTTACCTTTGATTAGCATATTACTTCCTTCCATTTGCCTTAGTTGATTAGAACAAGCTGGTACACCTTCTTTTTACAGATTGATAGAGGAAGCAGCAATGGGTATTTTTGATTGCATGGGTCCTTATTCCGTGACTTGAAACTATCTCAGGACTGTTTGATAAACATGGGCCTCCCTTTCCAATGCCTAAGAGAGTGAGAAGCTACATAGAGGTTACTCAGTTTGGACCCTACTAATTTAAAATAGATACAATTGACTTCACGGCAAAGAGTACACAAACTACCAGACTTTAACATACTCTTGTTTGACACACAGTAGGCTTTCTCCAGTGCCGCTTATCTGCTTGACCTTCCCACTCATTGACTCCCCACTGACGTTGGAATAAAATTATTCCTGGTATTAAACTCAAGAACTCTACATGACCAAGCATCACTAACATTCCCAAGCCCATAGCCCTCCAGTCCAGTTCCACTTCAAAGCTTTTTCCTTGGAATTTTCTTTTCTTGATCTTTTAAAACTACAGCTCTAGGGCTGGTAAGAAGGCTCAGCAGGCAAGCTTTTATGATAAACTTGATGACCTGGGAACTATATGTTGGAGGGGGAGAATGGGCTCCTATGAGTTGTCTTCTGACCTCTATGCATGTGCAGGCACACATATATACAGATAGAAATAAATGTAGTATAAAAAGTAAGCCATTTCCTCCAATGTTCAACTCTTTGAGATTATTTTGTCATCTTCCCCTTCCTAGTTAAACCCTGCAAATCAATACATTCTTCTATTTTACTTCATTTCCGGGACCTATCACTGTTTGTCATTTTTTAATTTACTTATTGCTCATCTCTTTTGACCAACTTAATATAGAACCCAAGATGAGAGCAATATCCTATACAGATGATTCTGTCCTTAGACCTTGAAACACTTCTTGCACAAAGTTAGTGGCCCATAAAAATCTTCTGAGAGAATTAATCCATGCATGGCTACCACACTGCAACCATAAGAAGTAAGCCTCTGAAAGTCACTCTGTGTGACTACTTCTAATCACTCTGTTGTCTCCTTGTGTTATCATTCCTGGCTGTCCTTATGTTCCTGACTTTTGTGTGGCTTACTCTTTGAAATTCTGTCATCTCCAGACACTCCCACTCTAATATCTGATACAGCAACCTCTCCATGTCTTGGGGGTGAGAACTCAAGTAAAGTGGTCATTTTTACCAGCAGAACTAGTTCTATCTCTTGTCATTCAGAGTGTGCAGCTCTAGCTTTCCCTGCGAGAGCCTTGTGCCCACTGAAAATGGGCACATAAATCACAATGTGTTCAAGCATGTTGACTTTATTCACTTTCCATTTTGTAAAAAGAACATCTGTGATATCAATTTGCTGAATGCATAGATGCATATTAGAATCACAGAGTATCTTCCAACATGTTAACCATATTATCTGTTGACATTCGTACATAAAATATTCCTAGTTCTCCACAGGGAAAGCATGAGCCACCAGCTAGTACATTTTTATCCCCCATTTTCAACTTAGTAATTAGCACCCTTAGAACTCTTTTGCTGTGCCAGACTTCCTTTGAGGCCTTGCTTGGTTAATCTCCTGCCAGCTGCTGTATGACATAGGGCATGTTTGACCCATTTGTACAGATGACAAAACTCAAACTTAATTTCTCAGTATCATATCACTAGTGGATGCCAGTGACAAGATTTGAACCCAGGCAGTTATAGACAATAGAGTCTTAAACAACAAGTTCTACTTTCACAGTTTTGATGTTCGACATTGTGGTTAACTGCCTCTGCCTTGCAGACTCCATATGGTTGCAAGTAACACACCTTCAAATTACAATCAAGACCTTTTAAACATCTCTTTAACACCATGAAGACCAAAAAAGGAATTGCCCAGCTCCCTACCACTCCCCATGGCCTCAGTTGAATTCTTCACTGGGAAACATCATGTACAGTATGAACAACGTTCTAGCTACCCACAACCTGTTCTGTTCTTTCTCTACCTGCCTCTTCGTCTTCTCTTTTGCATACTCTTCATCTCTCCAGACCCAACTCTCATATCTTTTATCACCTCCTTAGAGGAGTTGATGAGTAGCCTGTGGTGCGTCTACTCTGTTGGTCACTGGCTTTTATTAATTTCTCTTCATCCTCAGCTATCTTCAAAGACAAACTTCCAAAATCAGGCTTTGACATTTGTTTCTAGGACATGCTCTGTGTTGCAATATATTTCTTAAAACTTTTTATGTTCTGAAAAATAAAAGGATACATTCTAGAATCGCTAAAATGTTTAAAATGCCAAGTGTGCAGCTTTTGTAAGATTGTTTGGCTGTACCCACAGAAGCTAAATGTGATATAAGATGCAGAAATTCTACGCCAGAGTATCCTGTCTAAGGAGCCAAATGTTTATGATCCAGAGACTTGTTCTAGAAGGCTTATAAATGGTACAGTTTATGATACCAAAGACTGGAAATCACCCAAATACCCACAAGTACTATAATTCACAGAGATCACAGTATTTATTGTTAGGTATGTGTATATACGTCTGCAATGTGTAGCTGTAAAGCACCAAGAATGAAGCTACAATAGATGTCACAACAGCACTGAAGACAATAAGGAGCCAGGCACAGAAGAGCACAGTCATGTAATTCCCCCTCTCTGGAAGAAAGGGGGCAAAGTGGGTCTTTAAGGGTTAGAAGTGTAGTTCCCATTGTGGAGGTAGAGCTGACTGGAAGTGGTCACAAGGCACCTTTCTGGGTGTTGGTGTGCTTTGCTCTTAACTGGGATGATCTGACTGTAAACAGTCCTCTCTGATGGATAAAGTTTGCTCCCCTCTTGGATCTGTTTTGTCCTGTGATAAAATAGTGGAGACATTGTACAAGGTGAGGGAGGAGGGACAAATAAAGGAAGCCTAGGTGTGAGAGACAGTTTGGGAAAGTGAAGTGAAGTAGAAAAAAGAAAGGCTCACTGTTCAAGGAGTTCCAGGTCTCACAATTTATTTCAAGTCTTTCTTCAGATGAGAATCCCTTCCAAATTAGCATGTGTAGGTATGTATGTGTGTGTGAGTGTGTGTGAGTGTGTGTGTGTGTGTGTGTGTGAGAGAGAGAGAGAGAGAGAGAGAGAGAGAGAGAGAGAGAGAGAGAGAGAGAGAGAGGGAGGGAGGGAGAGAGGGAGGGAGAGAGGGAGAGAGGAAGAGAGAGGGAGAGAGAAGCTAAAGTCAACCTTAGGTGCTATCCCTTAGATATTATCATTTTGTGAGATTAGAGTTTCTCTTTGGCCTAAAACTTGCTAAATAAGCTATTCTGGCTGGTCATTCCCAAGGATTGATCTGTCTCTGCCTCCCCAGTGTTGGAATTACAAGTGCATGCCTCAACACTGGCCCTCTAAGTTTCAGGTCCTTGTACTTTCAAGGCAAGGTCTTTAATGCCTGAACTATCTCCTAATCCTTGTTTTATGTCTAAAATTTTATCTCACTTTCTATCCAACTAGACCTTTACTCTTCACAAGGTGCAATGTGACATCCTTTAGAACAAATGAGTCAGAGTCAAGCATCTACATGGCTAACAGCAAATGTACAGTTGCAGCTATTTCAGCTTAGGGTAGTTTTACTTGGCTTGTAGAGGATGGTGATTATCAATTGTGCATGAAGGAAGTGGTCTGATTATGTGTAGACATCTCTCCTTTCTGAGCAGTGGAACGGATGGGTGTTCACAGCCCCTGCTAATTTGCAAAGAGTGGATTCATTTCACAAGCCAGTGACTCTGTCTGGCATTGTTCCCATTGCAATGGCACATTCATGCCATTTCTTTAGTAAGTTCAAAGTTATATTTCTTCCCTGTCACAGGAGTGGGATTTGATCTGTGTTTCTTGGCTAGAGAAAACTCAGGAAGATCAAACACAAGCTTTGCCAAATGAGACAGCGCTCTTCTGCTGAAGAAAATGAATTTTCCCCTTTTCCTAAGGCAAGTAAGTGAGAATGTTGGGAGTTATGGTAGTGTTGAATTTCAGATCCAGTAAACTGACAAAGCCCTGCTCTGATGCACTATTTCCTTCTATTTATTTTTATGGCTCCCTGAGAGCACAAACCAAGCCTCAGACTGACGGTTGAGATGGATTATAGTCCTTTATACTGATACTATATATGAAAAATGAAACTGTACATTTTGAGAGGTGTGCTTCTCTGTGTGTGAGTCTCTCTCTCTCTCTCTCTCTCTCTCTCTCTGTGTGTGTGTGTGTGTGTGTGTGTGTGTGTGTGTGTGTGTGGTCCTTATACTGGAGTAATGTAAGGACAAAGGGAATCACAGGTCATAAATTAGTGAATAAAACGTTTGAACGACACCCCTAGCTGTTATCCTTTTCTAGCCAGGGACACACCTTTCCTTTTATGGACAGTTTAAAGCAATTGTGTCCATCCTATATGCTTGTAAGATTTATAGTTGTCTTCGGTCTGCATGTAAGACTTGTGTTCTCATATAAACTCAATAGCCAGAGTCTCATCTGCATGATGAAACACACAAAGTAATGCTTTATTGGAATAATGGTCAACACTTAGTGGCTCCACTCTTTTCATAACTTCTTTGACTAAAATTTCCCCTTATGATACCCAGAATTATTGAGATTCCTCATGTAAAAATATTCCTAGGAATTTATTGCCTTTACATATTATAGGTGATGAGAAGCTGTGATCAATTAAATTACAATGTGCATAGATTTAAGGTTCCTATAGATTTAGTTTAATAGCAAGGGGGACTATACTCTTAACCTTGTTGAGGATGTGAATTATAACAAGTGAAGGAGACAGGGTTTTCACAGGTTGGAGGTGTGGTCCTTATTACTATTAGCATGGCATCTTCTGCTGCTTCAATGAATAAAAAGCAGAGTGGCTGGAGGAGATATGGAACCACATGCCAATCAGATGCCTGGACAGACCTTTGTAAACTCAGGATCTATCCAAAACCCACTGGGACCAGATTAGCTCAAGATCAAGTTCTAGCCCTAAGTGAAGTGAAGGGAAAGTCAGCAGAGGCTATCTGTCTCATCGGCTGGTAGAATGCCACCGGAGAATTTCAGTCTCTTCCAAGGGAGGTGGGGGATTTTGTTCTGCCCCTGACTCTGGCCCTTGGTTCTGTTTATTCTCCTATCCAGGAGCTAGTTGTCAGAGAAGTCCCCATTCTATTTAACTATTTTAAACAAATCATGTGTGTATGTGTGTATGTGTGTGTGCATGTATGCATATGTGTCTGTGTGTCTATGTGTCTGTGCCTGAAAGAGAAAATATACACAAGGGTGGCTATCTTAGTTGAGATTTTCTAGAATGACATTCAAAGCATGGATTTAAGGGGAAACAGTTTATTTCGACTATATATATGACAAGAGGATTCTCAAAAGTCATCCTAGACCAGTTTCTTAAAGAATTATGATTGTGGAGGCAAGGGCACCTAAAGATAATATGGCCCATAGGTAGATTAATGACTCCATCTATTAACACCTTTGAGAAGGATCAAGTTACATGTTCAACAATGTTTTCAACTTGTAAATTATTCTAAGTGGAAGGGAGTCTGTGAGTCAGTGGGCACCTTCAGAAAGACTGGCAAGAGTCCTGGGGCCTCTTCAAACTCTTCTGACTCATTCTGTCTCACAGGGTTAGTCAGGTGGCTTCTCTTTATTAGAGTCTCTATCTAGGGACTGGTATAATAATGGCCTTTGTCACTCTTGGGAAGAAAGGTGCCCTGACCCATGATGCTGTGAGACTAGGAGCTCTAATGCCTGTGTGACACTCTTTCTATTTTGTCCCAAGCAATGAGTTGAGGCAGTAAGACAATCCTGTTCCAGACTTTAGAGACTGAGTCTCATTAAGCAACTATACTAGAATTATCAGTTACTATGGCGGTAGAAATTAGGCACTAGAACATCTATATTCCAGGTCATTCTTCAGTTCTCAAGGCCTTCCATTTCCTTTAGAAAATGGAGAAATAGGTGTAAAATAGGCTTGGTTCTTTCATGACCCAGAAAGACTTAGTCATACATAACCTGGGGATAATTTAACTCTTCTGTGCCATTGTTCTATGTTCATAGTTCTATGGGTAACAATGTTGGAAAGCTATAATACCAGATACTCCTAGACATACAGAAGAATAAAGACACAATAAGCCCATTGCAAATAAAAAACCTTGTAAGCTGAAAGTTCACTGAACACAGTACCTCCATCTGAACATCATTGAACACAGTACCTCCATCTGAACATCATTGAACACAGTACCTCCATCTGAACATCATTGAACACAGTACCTCCATCTGAACATCACTGAACACAGTACCTCCATCTGAACATCACTGAACACAGTACCTCCATCTGAACATCACTGAACACAGTACCTCCATCTGAACATCATTGAACACAGTACCTCCATCTGAACATCACTGAACACAGTACCTCCATCTGAAAATCACTGAACACAGTACCTCCATCTGAACATCACTGAACACAGTACCTCCATCTGAACATCACTGAACACAGTACCTCCATCTGAACATCACTGAACACAGTACCTCCATCTGAACATCACTGAACACAGTACCTCCATCTGAACATCACTGAACACAGTACCTCCATCTGAACATCACTGAACACAGTACCTCCATCTGAACATCACTGAACACAGTACCTCTATCTGAACATCATTGAACACAGTACCTCCATCTGAACATCACTGAACACAGTACCTCCATCTGAACATCATTGAACACAGTGCCTCCATCTGAACTTCAGAGCTTCGCCTCACCTACCATAAATGGACCGAGAACACTTACATTGATGATGTTTAATACAAAATGTACTTTACTAGAAAGTGTTGAATATTTCTCTTGAGTCATTGAATTCTGTGCTGAAAGGAACAAATGGTCCACAGTTGCATTGTCCTAGGGATGCAAAGGCAGGGACTTTCTGCAGCTACTCTAGTCTTAATATATTCACTAAAGTGGGGTCCCTACTCAGGCGAACCCTCACACCCTCTAACATCAGCAGACAAGAGCAGGGGCCCTGCTAGGGTTTTTTTTTTCTTTTTTGAAACTTTTATAAATGATAGACTGTCCTAAAACACACAGTAGTGTATTTATAATACTAAATTATATTTGCCACACAAAAGAGGAATCCTACTCCTGAGTTTTGATCCAAGAGTAATGAAAGCCGAGACTCACGTGCAAAGCTACATGTACCTGTTTGTAGCAGGTTTACCGATAATTGATAAAATAGAGAGAGAGCTAATGAATGAATAACTGGTGTGCCAGTAACATACTGCAGTACTGCCTGCCAACAGGCTCCTAAGAATGAAAAATAGGCAACAACAAACTAGTTCTGAGCAGCAGTGTGAAGACTTCCCATTTGGTACTTTGTGTAAAAAAAAAATGACTACCTACTTTATATTCCCACAAACATTATAATATCTGTGAAAAGCAGAGTGGTGAGGACAGAATATGGTCTTGCAATTGCCTAGACCTTCCTAACTCTAACCTTAGGAAGAGTTTGGCTTCATGGAAATATCTCAAAGGCTTTTACAGGGTGAGAAACTGTTCTGTACTGCATGGCTGTGTACACCTGTCAAAATTGGCTGAATAAATTACACCTCAGTTCCTGTCCCCCAGAACTAAGAAACAGGAAACTGGTAGATCTATATTAGGTCACTAAGGTAATAGTGACATGGTAAGGGACAGAAAGGTATCAGAAGTGATATAAGAGCCACAGAAGTTTTGGCAGTGAGGTTATAAGATGTCAGGCTGTCCCTTCTGGAGCCCAAAATTGATAATAGGTTCTTGGGGCCATAAGTTCTGGTCTTGAGCCCTTCTCCCAATTATTCTATTATTATCAGTATCAGCACTGCCCCATCTGTCTCTGTCTGTGTCGCTCTGTCTCTCTGTCCCTGTCTCTCTCTGTCTCTCTGTCTCTGTCTCTGTCTCTCTCTCTCTGTGTCTCTCTCTCACACACCCCCACACACTCATACACACACAAACACACACACACACACACACTGACCCACTCACACCCAGAGCCATAGCAAGCATTGCAAAGGGCAAACATTTCCATTGCTGCCAAAAGGTCAGGCTGAGGATGAAGCTCAAAACCTCGAATTTGTCCAGCTGTCATCTCCCCGTCTCAGTCAATACTATGAATGTCCAGTTCTATCCTGAACATACCTGCAAATACATCTACTTGGAAAATACTGGCAAATAAATTTAGAGAGGTTTAAAGTGGGAATGAATACCTCAACCTACGGGGTGGAAAAAACCTGTGTCCTGCTCCTGTGGGCAACCCAACCTGTTTAAACTGCTAAAAACACTCAGGCAGAACAAGGAGAGCTGAAGAAATAAGCCTTTAAGAAAACAGTTCCCTCAATATTCCTAAGTTTAATGGCTCAATATTTAGCACGAGTTTCATAACTCTGGCTTTTTTTGGGTGAAGGAAGCTAGGGGAAATGGGAATACAGTAAGGAGTTTCAAGACACTTGCTGTTTGTAAGGCTTCTTTTTAATGCACCATGATGCCAGGCATGGGGTCAGGCTGTTTCCTCGCAGTGAACACTCAGGAGGCAAAGAGGGAAACTAGGTTAGGCTAGCAGGGAAAATGTGAGGAGCCTGGAAAACGTCATCCCAAGGTCTGACCACGATCCTCCATTACTTTTGCCTGTGCCCTCTATTCCCTAAACTCCTAACAGGACCCCAGGGCTCTGATGCTGATGCTGAAGTAGCCATGGGCCCAAGAGGCTGCAGTCTAGTGGAACAGAAAGACACCAAGCCACTGGTGACAAGAACATAAGGTGAGGACTGTCACTGGGGGCCAGATAGGCTGAGAGGCCAACAAATGTGAACTTGAACTGTCCCTATTTGTTCTGGCTTTTACTTGTGAGTGGTGTAGGCCTGAGCAAGCTATTTAACCTCCCTGAGGCTTAAACTTCTGTCTTAGATGGTAATAATAATAATATAACCCAAAACATGTGTTTGAGGGTAAATTTAAAAAATTGTGCAAAGAACTTGGCTATCACCTGACTCATAGGACATAGACATTAGTAATGACAATAATTTCATGAAAAGGCAAAGGCTGAAGGAGATTCCAAGATAGTAGTGACACTGTATTATAATCACTGTTGCTAATGTAACAAATAGCTAGGTTAATCAGCTCATTAAGGGAAAAATGTTGATTTTGGCTCATGGTTCCAGAAACTTCTATCTGAAGTTGGTTGACTGAATTTTCCTAGGGCCTATTTAGAGAGCATGCAGCAGAAACAATCTACTCATCTGATAAATATAGGAAATAGAGAGTTAAACAAGAAGGGACTAGATCTTAGCCTCTCCTTCAGTGGTATAGTCCCAGTGACTTAACATTCTCCCACTTGGTGGAACATCTTCCATGCTCCACTCTGTCCCAGTAGTTCCACAGGCTAGACCCCAATCCTTCTACACAAGGAAGCTTTCTAAGACACTATTCAACTATGCCAACTCTTAAGCCTGATGTAATTTCTTTTTCTTCCTTTTGAGATCCAGAATTTTAGTATCATAGACACAAAACCCTTAGGAAGCATTGATATTGTTGCTGTGTATAGCAACATTGAGTATCTCAGATACATTGGGTGTGCTCCAGTCAGCCTTCCCAGTTCACTTGCATTCAGTGAGGATGCATCTCAATGTGTCAAGCATCATTGAATTTTTTTTCTAATCACCTGAACTTCTATTGTGGCTTTTGGTCTCATTTTTGTTTACTAAATAACAACACACACATTCACACAATGCACACTGATATTCATGCATGCACATGAATTCACATTCACACAATGCACACACTCATAAATGTACATACACACACATTCACAGTCACAAAAATGAACATACCTACTCATATGTGCATACACACACACACACACACACATACACACACACACACATATACACACACATGCAAGTAAAATAAAAGTTAACAGAATTCTGTGGTTACCAATGATGCCAGAGCTAGAGGTTGTCAGTGGCCTTCCACATGTATGATCAGGTGGTGGCCTTGCTGCTCTCCTTCCTTACCATGAAGCCATGTGTGATAGAGTTCTACCTTGTGTGTGAATTCAGCAGGTGGACATCCTAGGCTTTTTAGCAGGAAAAACCGATTTAACTGGGGAATATATTTTCAACACATGGAAAGATAAAGTTTTGAGACACTTCAGAACATTTGACTCAAAATACCCTTCAGATACCAATGCTCGGTATTTACCATACTTCTCTGAAAACTTTCATTCAATATTTCATTTGATGTTAGTAGTTTGCCTATTTGTTACAGATACACTAATATGTAAGCATTCGGTATATATGTTGAGTTTGGAATATTTTTGTAATTCATAGAGACAAAAAACAATTTAAAGTTGGGTTTTCAAATTAACAAATGGAAGCTGGAGAGATGGCTCAGTAGTTAAGAGCATTGGCTGCTCTTTGAGAGGCCTAGGGTTCAATTCCCAGCATCCATATATCATCTTACAACTGTCTCCAGCTCAGATTCCCATGGATCTGACTCCCTCCCCTCTGTGCAGGTCAAACACAAATGCCCATAAAATAAAATAAATAAATAAAATACAGAATTAAAAGATGCTAGGGTCTTTTAGTCAAACTTTCCTGTGATGGATATTATGTGAATAGATAAATAAATCTTGCTAGCCGATGCAAATTCTTTAACTTCCTGTGCATGTGTAGGCAATGCACTCCCTTCAGGGGACAGTACTAAGGCATGACTTCCTCTCTTTGCTTCTGTTTCCAGTGCTTGCTGTGAAAGCATTTCTTAATAAACTTGCTTATCTGTTTTTGGGTCTTGGGCAGAATTCTGAACAACTCCTACCCCGTTTTTTAGTACTTTGTACATGCTATATTTGGAAGATCTTGTTGAGAGATAGGACACACAACAATTCATGTGGTATGAGGTGACCTTAGGCACATTGATGTTTTCAGGCCTTAGTTTCTCTGTAAGACAGGAGCCAATCACACCCACTTCTTGTAGGGCTTACTAACTTTTCCATGTACTTGGGACTGAGCAACTAATAAATAAATGTTAGCTGCCGGGCTTCACTTGTTATTTCCCTTTTAGCTGGCAGGCCTCCTGGCGAGCTCATAGTCCAGCACAGAAGCAAACACAAGTCTTTACAAGGTCTATGTGTCACTAGAGACCCTAGGACAGAGAGAGGCCAGTGGACTCTGAACAGGAAATGAGGAAGCCTCAAAAGGAGAGGTGAACCTTGCTTCATTTCCTCAAGAAGAAATGCAGTTTCACCAAGAGAAGAAAGGAGAAGAAGTTGCAGACACAGCAGACAGAGCAGAGCATGAGCACTGGCTTAGATGGGTCATGGATTCAGGGAGATAGATGTGGGCTGGGAGTGTACCAGGGCAATAAAGAGCTCCAAAGTGTGCACACCTTCGTGTGCTTGTAGATATCAGCTGGCTTCTTTCTTGGAACTTACATTCCAGAATTAAACATCATTCGGTTATTTGTGACAAGCCCTGTCTGCATGGTTCTTCTCTCACCATACACGATCACGCTCCTTTAACTTTGTAGCCCACTGGCATGCCTCCAGTGGACAGATTGCTTAAATGCAACCAGGCTGCTGGGAAACACTTTGAGTTTTGGTGATGACATTGGCATTGACAGCTACAATCCCTTGGTATTGGTTGGTGGTAGAACAGGGTTTCCCAAGCTCTCATGAATAGACTACAGTGTGGAGTGTACATTCATGCTTCTGAGCTTCTGTGGCCAGCTGGACCTGGTGAGGTGGTGCCTGATGATGTCACTCAGAGAACCCTACTGCAGTCCCCTCACCCCACCCCGTGCTACTGGACCTCTGTTTGGTCAGTAGTCCAATTACAGTGATTAGATTATCAGTCTTCTGCTTTCTCTTGGTCCCCAAGGCTATGTTCAAACAGTGGGAGACTGTGACAGCATGTAGGGACAGGAAGAGAGAGTGGAAAGCCACATGGCTTATTGCACTCCCTTCTAGGCTCTCTCGGGTTCTAGTGGTGGCAGTGTTCATCTGTGGCCACAGCTCTTGCCAGACGACCTGCCCAGGCTGTTCATTTCCTCCCAGTGTGTCCTTCAGCTCCCTGTGGCTACTGGCAGTCCTGGTGACCAGCCCCTCCCCCTTGGTTGCTTTTCCCCTGCCAACATGCCCATTCTGAGGCCGATACTAAGTACTCTCAGTCTAACTGTTTGGGACAGGCCACTCCTTTCCTACAGAGATCCCAAGCCATCCAACACCTTGCTAGTCCAACCTTTATCCTGAGGTTGCTAGAATGACGCAGCAAAACAATGATGTCATTTTTCAAATTAGTCTTTGAGAATTTCCTACAATGAGTTTTGACCATATTAAGCCCCTTCTACAAGTTTTTCCAAATCTCTTTCCTAGCTACTCAACTTTGTCCTCTTTGCTTACCTGTCAAGTCCAAACTGTGCTGTCCACATGCTATCAGATACATGGTCTTCTTTGAACCGGGTTCTACTTACCAGTAGAAATGCTCTCAAAGAAACCTGAGTCTTCCTCCCCTAGTAGCTATCATTTGTTAATAGCTCCTCAGCTAGAGGTGAGAATTAATGTATACCTTCCCTCTTCATGTTGAGATTTGGTCTGGTTTGGGTTTCCCCATCCTGTCATAACTACGGTGAGTTCATATGTACAGTTGGCTCAAGTTGTTTCCTTGTTCATCACTTCTGGCTTTCCCAGTCTTTCTATCACTGCTTCTGAGGTCAATGATCTTGGAGCCCTGGGAGGAGAGGGTGCAACATAGATATTTCATGTGAGTCTGAGCATTCATTCTATTCATTCATTCTTATTCACTGCACCTTAGTCAGCTATGGGCCCCTCTGTTAATCACCATCTAGTGCAAATAGACATTTGTCTGATGAGAGTAGAAAGTTGAATTGATGTTTGGGTACAAAGATAAGTCATCAGGAGTCAGTTGTCCAATTAGCAGGGGACTTGTAGAAGGTTCTCCCCTGTGACCTAGGATCTATCTACCACAGGTATGGATTTCATCTTGAGAAGCAGAATTTAAATTCAATCAGAAAATGGTTGGCTTCTGTGGTGATATTCCTGACACTATTGCACCAGTGAACATGTCTTGTCAGGCCAATTCTTATTGAAAATGGGTAAGACTTGTAACTATCTCCTCTGGCAGATTGCATATCAAATTCCAGCCTTATGAAAGCTAGCCACTAGGGATCTTCATCCAGGTCAGTACTAGCTTGAAATCTCCATGGTCTATGACTCAGGTATGTTATGTGTTCAGCAATAGGGTCTTAACATCAAATTTTGAATGGTAAGCAATAGTATTGGGCAATATTCTGTAATGTTTGAGGGCATCTTGGACATTACCAACAATCTGAAAGAGGAAGGGTTAAACTAGAGTGAATGATAGAAGGACTGGATAGAGGAGGTGAGGAATGAATATGAAGGGAGGAATATATAAATCCAAAGATCTTTGGGAAAAGTCACATGGGAGCCTGCCTACTACTGAAGAAGCTTCAGTGTGTGTGTGTGTATATGAGAATGTGTTTGTGGATATGTGTTTGTTGATATGTGTTTATGTGGAGAGGGAGGAAGGGAGGAGAGGAAGAAACAGAGACAGAGACAGAGACAGAGACAGAGAGAGAAAAAGTTAAAATGTAATTATTCTATAATGGGTAAACAGTGCCCTGGCTAGACAGCACAGTGCCAAGAATAGGTTTCCTTCTCTGGTGCTGTTGACATCATGTATTTTGATATAATCTTTAGAGGATTCTCCTGGACACTTAAATATTATTAGCTGCTATTGTCATTACAGTCATTGTTGAAGTGCTAATTGATGGCAGAATTAAGAATTGTCAGGTCTGGGAAAGTATCAAGGGCATCACCTGGGACAACCCTTAATGTTTATATTCAAAGAAATCGAGGCCCTCAGTGCTTACTCACATGCACGCAGTTTACAAGTAGTGGAGCTAAGGATAGTATCCGTCCACATTGAAAGGGGGCCAGCTGTGTTTACGTCCATTCTGTTTGGCTTCTTTAATTAAGCTGTTGATTCTCTGCATGACCTCATCCACTTGTTTTAGGCATGAGTTACGTAAGCCAGGCTTCTCCACGAACACTTTATTTGCTCCCTCTGAGAAGCGCATCATACTGTACCAAAATAAGCATGAATTCAAGAGAATACCCCCATTTCATTGCTCCTCTGCCTGCCTCTGACTCATTTACTCCTGGGCCTGTGAGCTTGCTCTCATCAATCACTCCTCCTCCGAAGAACTCTCTGCAACCGCTGTCCTGCCTCACAGTGTCCCTGTGGCTGGAGTTGAACACCAACCCCACAGAGGGTTCCCTGTTAGCCAGTGGACCACTTTCTCAGGCTCTCACCTCTGCACACAGAACAGATTCATCTTGGGAAGGTTAAAACCCTTCTGGATTTCAGAATATGTGTCAGGCCATCCAGTTATAGGATGGAAATGTGCTGGCATGTCTATTCGATACCCAACCTGAAAGCAACAGAATGAAAAGTGAACACTTTTGTCCTGTCTTATTTTTAATAGATATCAGGTTTTTTTTTCTGGATTTTTAAACTATACACAAACAGCCATACATTTCAGTGGGATGGGCTTCCCCTCTCAAAATGATCACAAACTTTAAATTACCTTCTTACAAGAGTCTTAAGTACATACCAGTTTGGAACTGTGGCCACCAGATTTATGTCACATAATGCTTGTTTCTATTCTATCCATGTAAGGGGTTGATTTGAGGGCAAAATAGTAGCCAAACCATTTGTTTCTCTGAGTTAACAAATCAGATTGGGTAAAGCAGGCAAGTTAGGAGACCAGAGCAGGCAAAGCTGCATGTGCTCCCAAGATCTTTCCCTTCAGCTTCTAAGAGGTGGCGATCCTCCCAGGAGGTGGGATGGGGGTTGCTGCTATAGCAGCTGCAGGTGCAGGCAGGCCATACCTTCTCTCAGTAGCTTTATCCCAGGGTCCTTTTCCCTGGTTAGCTGAAGCAAATTCTTAGTGCTTGAAGCTAGCCACAAACATGTCTACCTAGTCACCCTTCAATGTTAGAAGGAGAAAACAGACTTGAATTTTCTACTGTCATTCTTAATATGTAATATGTAATCAATTCTTATTATGATAATAGAAACACAGTATCTACATTCTTCACAAAGTTTGCAGTCCTTTCAAACAGAATCCCTCACAAGGATGAAGATTCAAAGTAGTAAGGCAGGACTGAGAAAGGAGGGATGCAAGCTACAGGTTGTGTGTTTTTATATTCATTGACTCATTGCTTGCATGAGGTAAGTGAGGCTTGTGGTATGAGGTCTGTATGGGCATCATAAAGGGTCTAGTGAAGTGGCAGGGATTAGGACTCCTGTCCATAGCCAACACACTGCAAACTCTTTTTTTTTTCTAACTTGTGTAAAGGCTTTGTATTCCTCTGCCTTCTTCCAAAGTACTCTGTAGATAACGATTTGCATGCTATCTGTTTGTTACGAGATGGAACTATAGAGAAACTGGTGGAGAAAAGATGGGTGAATAATTAGGCTATGAGCAAGCAAAGTGACCAGAGCTGCTCTGGTTAGGACCATGGGGTATGGGTGTTTCTTTTTCCATCTCCTATGCCATGAGCTAAGGGTTACTTTTGGAGCATTCGCACAAGAAGGGGTTAGAACTCTGCCAAGCCCAATTGCAGGGAATTGTTCCTGAATTAGGGATTCCCTGTAGGTAATTTCAGAAGGATAAGAATCATGGTGGTCCTGCCAGGAAGAGTATTCAGGGACATGGTTGCTTGTGTGTAAGAAGTAATTCAGTTCAATGGCATCATCCTTTAACTGCTCCTCTTACAGAAGCTTATTGTAAGGATAACAATTGCCATTCCCTTAGCAAGAAAGCATATGGGAAAAGTCCCACCACATTCCAAATGCCAGTCACCATTGCTGTCATCTACATGCGTTCTGTAATGAACAATCTCATTTTGGAGCATGAATTGACACAGACTTACTAGGGAAATCAAGGTCCCTTCTTGGTCTTCTTAGTGTCATTAATGAAAGAGCTTAAGAAATTACTCAAATGGATGCTCACATACAATTTTACTAAAGTTTGAAAAGAGAAACACCCCATGGCAAGAAAGCTATTAATTTCAGCAGCTGCTAAAGGAGAAAAGAGGAGAAAAAGGAGAAATGGTAGAAAAGCCATGTGTTTTGAGTTACTAGTGTGGGGATCCATCACCTGGTGCCAGACAGATACATAGAATAACATTCTTAGCTTCTGGTCAGTATTCAAAAGAAAGAGAGAGACAGGGAAGAAAAAAAGGAAAGATTATATTACCCCCAAAGGTGAACAGATCCAACAAACATTGCAGCAACCTCAAGTCAGCTTCTAGGGTCTTCTCTAAGGGGCAAGAATTCTGGGAAGGAAAAGTATAGTATCTTATTTAGTGAATCATCATTGGCTTAAGGTAAGCCAACCTTCCTAGGGGTGGTGTCTCATTCCTGCTGGGTAGCCCTTGGCCACATGATTGGCCCAACTAGACTGTTAGGTCCCCAGACAGGTCAGAGATTGTATTCTCTTGACCAGAAGAATTTTTTCCTTGGTAGGCTTTTACTGCTTCTCTACAAAACTTCCTTAGCATGGATTATAGAGGGTTTATCAACAGTGTATGTTGCCTTGCATTGAACAAATAGACAAAAAAATGGCAAAATTTATAATTTTGACATTCCTCAAGGCTTTGGTGAGACACAATTTGCCTTTTAAAAATTAGGAAATTACAGCATAGAGTGACATGATAAGACTGTTACACAGGTTTACTGAGTATCCCATGGATATATATATATATATATATATATATATATATATATATATATATCATAACTACAAATGTATGTGTGTGCTTATGTGCATATGTTTATTTGTATATATGGATGTAAATGTGTCTAATAGATGTGCGTTGAGGTTTGATTTGTGCATGTGATAAATGTCTTATACAAACATATGCATGTGTATGTATATGGGTGTGGGGAATTTATTTATCCAGATCCTTGGTGTGCTGGCTAATCTTATGTCAACTTGACATAAATTAGAGTCATCTGAAAGGAGAGAACCTCAGTTGAGAAAATGCCTCCTTAAGACTGACTGTAAGTCATTTTTTTTCAATAGTGTTGATGGGTAGTACCATCCATAGGCTGGTAATTCTGGGTTCTATTAGAAACCAGGCTGAGCAAACCATCAGGAACAAACCAGTAACTAGCTCCCCAGGTTCATCAGCTCCTGCTTCCAGGTTCCAGGCCTGCTTGTGTCCCTTCCATGACTTCCTATAGTAATAGACTACAACATGGAAGTGTAAACCAAATAAAACTTTTCCTCTTCAACTTTCTTTTGGTCCTGGTATTTCATCATAGCAATAACAACTCCAAGACAGTTGAATATTTCCCACCAGCATGACATAAGTTTCCAGCCATGTGTTCCCTCCTCAGTTCTATACCCTGCTTAGATACTGAAATGATGTCTCTGCTACCCGAGACAGCCCCACCCGCTGCCCCACCCCCTACACACACACACCCTGAGCTATTTGGAAGTAGGTCTTGGATAAGAGGGATTCTTTTTCCCTTGTGTGTTCTTTTTCTTATGCTACTACATGGTGACTTAGAAACAGTCACTCCAGCTCAGTTTGTTGTTTCATAAGTAGTATGTTCTATCTTATGTTAAAGGGGAAAGAGATACTGATTTCAGTTTTACAGGTGTATTATATGTATGCCATTTGGGAGAAGATAAAAAGTGTAAGTATTTAAGGATGTTGGAAAATTTTAAGTGTTTCTCAAACATTTGTGCTTCATCTTTTAGGAACTCTCTGTTTAGTTTCCTTCCCCATTTTAATTTGTTAATTTGGTTTTTGTATGTGTGTGTGTTCAACTTTTTGGTTCTTCGGAAATTCTATATTCTAACTGTCTTAATTAGGGTTTTACTGCTATGAACAAACACCATGACCAAGGCAAGTCTTATAAAAACAATATTGAATTGGGGCTGGCTTACATGTTCAGAGGTTCAGTCCATTATCATCAAGGTGGGAACATGACAGTATCTAGGCAGGCATGGTGCAGGAGGAACTGAGAGTTCTACATCTTCATCCAAAGGCTGCTAGTGGAAGACTGACTTCCAGGCAACTAAGGTGAGGATCTTATGCCCACACTCACAGTGACACACCAGGTTACACCTATTCCAACAAGGCCACACCTCCAAATGGTGCCACTCCCTGGTCCAAGAATATACAAACCATCACATTCCACTCCCTGGCCCCCATAGACTTGTTCAAACACATGAGTCTATGGGTGGGGGGCATACTTAAACATAGCATAATGCAAAATGCATTTAGTCCAACTTTCAAAGTCCTCATAGACTATAGCAGTCTCAACAATGTTAAAAGTCCAAAGTTCAAGGTCTCTTCTGAGATTCTTCCAATCACTTAACTGTAATCCCCCCTCCCCCAAAAAGACAGGAATCCAGCTGGGCAAATTCCAAACTCTGCATCTCCATGGCTGATGTCAAAGCAGTCTTCAGATCTCCACTCCTTTTTCATCTTTGTTGACTGCAACAAACTGCTTTTTCCTGGGCTGGTTCCACTCCCTGCTAGCAGCTTTCCTCAGCATGGATCTAGCATCTTTAACATCTATGAGTCTCCAAGGCAATTTCAATGTTACAGCTTCTTGTTTCAGTGTCTGGGATTCCACTTGATCTTTTGGGCTCCTCCTAAGGACTGACACCACTTCTCCAGCTCTGCCCTCTGGAGTACTCTAAGCTCAGGTTGATCCACTGCGCTACGGCTTCTGTTCTTGGTGATCATCCCATGGTACTGACATCTCCAATACACTGGGGTGTTCCACTCCAACTAGGCTTCACCAATAGCCTCTCATAGGCTCTCTTCATGGTCCCAAGCCTCAAATCCTTTGCATGACCCCTTCAGTCCTGGGACATCAACTTCAACTGAGATGGCACCTTCACCAATGACCATCCACAGCCTCTCACAGTGCCAAGCTTCAGCTGTTCTTCATAACCCCTGCATGCTTTCAAAACCAGTACTACCTGGGTGACTCTATCTGCTATTATTCTAAAAATAGGACAATCTGCCAGAGCGGGAGTGGATGTAAAATCTCACCCCCGTCAGGACAGTGTTCTCTCTGCCAGGGCGGGAGTGAATGTGTGGAATCCCACCCCCGTCAAGAAAAGGAGTCGATGTGGAATCCGACCCCGTCAGTTGGCTGGTTGTATAAGTCCAGGCGTGGATGAGTGTGCTTGTTTGCGGTTTTTGTCACGTGACAGACTGTGTGTGTGTGTGTGTGTGTGTGTGTGTGTGTGTGTGTGTGTTAACCCTTTGTCGACTGTAGACTTGGACTGACGTCAGGACAGAATTTGTCAGCAATGGTTTTAAAAAGAAAAAAACTCAGTGCTGGTGAGTCCCGGACTGCTCAAAAGAGCTCTGAGATGCAGAGCTGGGCTAAAAACTTCCGGCTTTGGCGGCGCAGTTAGGGCTTAGATAGCAGCAGTGGCGCTGAGGTTCTAGGTTCTGCAGGCACGGCCCCGCGAGCGAGTTGTGAGATGCTGGTGGAGAATGCGGGCATACCTGTCTCCTTGGATTAAAGGTGTGTACCACCATGCCTGGATCTAAATTTAGCTGGGTAGGATCTTGCCCCAAGGTCCCACTCCCTTAATCTGTTATCTCCTAGAACACAGGATTTTGCTCCATTTCACTTCCTGGTACTCCTTTAATACTCAAACCATGTATTTTATATTTTTCCTTTCTAAGCTTGCTATGCTTGTTCAAACTTCTCTTCATAAGACTTAACCAGAGAACAAAGTCTCTGCTGGACTTCTTTGAAACTTCCTTTGACAATGCAATTAATCTGAGTCTCTTCACCTTAGCCTCAGGCAGACTTTTCAGACAAGGGCAAAAAGTAGACACATTCTTCCCCAAAATACCAGAAAAACAGTCTTTATGCCACATTCTGAAATTCTTTTCCTTTGAAATCTCTTGGGCTAGGTCAATACAGTTCAAATCACTCCTAGTTACAAAGTCTTCCATATTCCTACTAGGAAGACCCATTAAGTCCCATTTAAAGCATTCCACTGATTTCCAAATACAAAGTCCCCAAATCCACATTCTTTCAAATAAAAGCATAGTCAGGCCTATCACAGCAATACCCCACTCCTGGTATCAACTTCTGTCTTAGTTAAGGTTTTACTGCTGTGAACAGACACCATGGCCAAGGCAAGTCTTATAAAAACAATATTGAATTGGGGCTGGCTTACATGTTCAGAGGTTCAGTCCATTATCATCAAGGTGGGAACATGACAGTATCTAGGCAGGCATGGTGCAGGAGGAACTGAGAGTTCTACATCTTCATCCAAAGGCTGCTAGTGGAAGACTGATTTCTAGGCAACTAGGGTGAGGATCTTATGCCCACACTCACAGTGACACACCAGGTTACACCTATTCCAACAAGGCCACACCTCCAAATGGTGCCACTCCTTGGCCCAAGAATATACAAACCATCACACTAACCCCTCTATAAGATATATAATTGGTATAAAATAATGCTTCATTCATTGATCAAATGCTTCTGCTCTTTACCTTCCAGAAGCTATTCAGTTCTATGAAATTCCATTTATGAACTGTTGATCTGTTTAGGGCCTATGCCCTCTCTGTTCCATTAAGAAAGCTCACTCATGTACAAATGAGTTCAAGTCTATTCCTTACTTTCTCTTCAATCAGATTCCAAGATATATGGCCTTCTGTTGAGGTCTTTCATCCATTTGGAGTTAAGCTTTGTGCAGGATGATAAATATGTGTCTGTTTTCATTTTTCTATATGCAGCACTTCAGTTTGACCAGCACCATTGACTGAAGATGTGGCCTTTTTTGTTTCATTTTGTTTTGATGTGTACTTTTTCTTCTTTGTAAAAAAAAAAAAAAATAACCACATATCTGTAAGTGTGTGAACTATTGTGCATACCTCAAGTATATTCTATTGATCAAAGTGTCTGTTTTTACGTCAGTACCATGATGTTTGTATTACTATAGCTCTATAATACAACCTGAAATCTGGGATGGTTCTTTTATTATTCGGGATTATTTTAAATATCCTGGTGGTTTTGTGTTTCCATATGAGCTGAAGATTTTTTTCCAATTTTGTGAATAATAGTGTTGGAATTTTGATGGATATTGTATTGAATTTGTAGATTGACTCTGGTAGAATGGCCATTTTGACGATATTAACCTACTGATCCACAAACATGGGAGATCCTTCTATTTTCTTATGTCTGCTTGAATTTTAAAGATTTTATTATACAAGTCTTCTTGCTTGGTTAGAGTAATCTCAAGTTTTTTTAAATGTTATTTTGAAAAGTACTGTATCCCCATTTTCTTTCTCAGTATGTTTGTGATTTGTAAATAGGAAAGCTACTGATATTTATGTGTTGATTTTATTATATCCTAATACTTTTGCTGAAAGTGTTTCTTGAACATCAGGGATCTTTGCTGAAAGATCCCTGATGATGTTCTTTGTGTATAAAATCAGGTCATCTGCAAATAAGGCTACTATGTCTTCTTCCATTCCTATTTGAATCCCCCTCATCTCCTTCAGTTATCTTATTGCTCTAGCTAAGACTTCAAGTATTACATTAATTAGGTATTGAGAGAGTGGACAACCTTGTCTTGTTTCTGATAATGGTAGAAATGTTTTGAGCTTCTCTCCATTTGAGATTGTGTAGTTATACATTTCCTTTATTATTATTATTTATAATGTTATACATTTCCTTTATTTATTATTCATTTGTATCACTAGTCTCCTTTACCTTTTACCATGAAGTGGTGTTGGATTTTTGTCAAATCCCCTTCCTGCATCTAGCATTCATTGCTGCTGGGAATTAAAACTGTCATATCCCTCATGAACTTTAGTGTGGAGATTACTAAAAAAGCTGAAAGTTGACAAGATCTATCACAATATCCAACTATACCACTTTGGGGAATATACCCAAACAATTCTACATCTTACTTCAGATACACTTGCTAAACTATGTTTATTGTTTTTATATTTGTAATAACCTGAAATTAGAAACAACTTAGTTGCCCATTAACTGATGAATAGACAATAGAAATTTGGTATATGTATACAGTGGAATATAATATAGCTGCTAAGAAAAAATGGAAGTATGAAATTTACACATGAATAATGAACCTAGAAAAAATTGTCTTAAGCAAGATAACCCAGACTCTCAAAGACAAACATTAACTATTTTTCTTATGTGTGGATGTTTGTTTTTAAGTTTTAGATATGTGTGTTTCTTTGAGAATGACCATAGAGGTTATGTAGTTAGTAAGGGGCCAGGGGAAAAGAGAGGGTCTTACAAGAAAAGGGAAATAGAGGTAGTATTATAAAGAAATAAAGGGAAAACTAGAATAGGAAAATTATATGAGGAAGACATTGGAAAGGCATGGTAAAGGAGGAAGTATGGAAAGGAATAACTAACGTTATCAGGATTTTGTAAACCAGATGGAAACTTGCTACTGTAGAAATTTCCTAAAATGTATATGTCTATGAAAGGGATTTAAATGCAGTCACTATAAAACAAGTGACACCTTATGGTACCAAGTAAAAGCTCCAGTTTTTATGATAGGTTGCGTCTTATAGTTTGCTGGTATCCTCATCCATTTGAGGTTAAGACTCAGTTGCTGAAGATACCACTCACTTATGCCATCAAACATGTTTTAATTTTTTTGTATAATTGATTTTTTTTCTTGTTTTAGTTTGTCTGTTTTGATTTTCTTTTTTTTCCTGATTTGATTTTTGCTTTTGCTTGTTTTTGTTTTAGAAAGGAAGATGGAGAAAGAAACAAGTTGGGTGAGTAGGGAAAAAGGAAGATCTAGAAGAGTTTGGGGGATGGGGGAAAATATGATGGAAACATTTTGTATAAAAACTTTTTAAATAAAAATTTAAAATTCTAAGTATTTAAGTGGAAGAGTCTCCTGATTAGTTAAGTCTCGTATCCCATTTGAGTTGTGAAAAGATCCCCACCAAAGGGATAGAAGTGGCTTGTTCAAGGCCACCCAGATTCTGGTCTCTGTCCCTTTCTTCTGCACCACAAGGCTTGTGTTTTCTCCAAAGTCTACCAAGTACTCTCCATGAGCGTTTGGAAAAGACCCATAATGTGCTGGTTAATCTCTGTGTTCCTCTCCCACGCCCTCTGCCTGTCTTTGCCCTACCTTATGTCAGAGCTAACTTCTGTCCACTGACAACAGGGCTTGGGTATTTGTGCCCCACATTCTCTCATGAGGATTTCAGGTTTGCCAGGAATCAGGATCTTTGACAATGGCCATGTGGTCAATAACCAGTGTCTTCCTCACATGGCTGTGGTTCCTTCTGAATTCCTGTGCCTCTACCAGAGGTGCACACCACTGCCAGTGTTGAGAAGAGTGAAAAATCTCCTCATTACTGCTGGTCCTGGTAGTTCATGCTCCTTGGCTTTCCGTCCCCCTTCTTCCCTCTGGATGGTTAATATGTCTGTTAACACCTTTTCATTGAAAAGTCAGATAGCACTAGCCCTTCTTGTTGAGACAGAAAGTGCACGAAAGATCTCTTACTTTGAAAATAGGAAATTAAAAACTATCTTTTCAGGGTCGAATGTGGGTCAAATCACCCTGTGTGTGCAAATGTGCCCCATGTGACCCAGGAAAAGGTTTTGGGTTTGGCTGAGTTTGTTTGTTTTGGAGAGACAGGGTCCCTCCCTAGTTCTGGAACTTCAGACATAGACACCATACTTTGCTGAAGGCATTTTTTAAAACCAGCCATCATTTCAGGGGTGCAATCTCACTGTGCTTAATGCCTTAAATAAATGGGACATATTACAGTTGCTCCTGATCTTCTTTTTCCATTTCCAAAGAAATTCAGTCTGGCACTATGGCAGAGTCTTGACATATTCATTTTAAGAATTGGTCCCTTGATCTAGATGCAAAATGGTGAGATCTCAGCTCTCTTGGGTTCTTACCTCAAGCAGCTGCAGTAATTGATCTGTAAAGGGTGCCCTGCCTCTCCCATTCCCACCTGTTACTTGAAAGCCGAACCAGAGTGACTCACCAGCAGCCTAATGCATCAAAGAAGGGAAACGAGTTCTTAATAGGTGGGGTGGGTGCCCCAACTGCACTTTAGGGTTTGGGGTGCCTAGACCAGCCCAAGAGAAAAGGCAAAAAGCAAGTGGTTGCTACAAGCAGCCATACCTAGCAATGGTCATTCTTTGAAAGGTTCTCTTCCCTATTTCCATTTTGACTGGTCTCATCCCCCAAACACCGATCCTTAATCTTCCTGGTACTTCTCTCAAGAACATTTTTTTGTCTCTTTAGTATACATCTATTAAACTCAGTCAAATTCTACTGAGATCGCTGGGTACCTACAGCATGCAGGTGCTAGGGAAGATGTAGGGGGAAAAATGATTTTTTTTTCTGACCTACCTGAAAGGCCATTTGTTCTGGGTCAAACATTCTGTGTTCAGAATTCAGCTGTAGAAGACACATGTCTTTTGACATTAAGGATGTGGCCACCTTTCAACCCAGTACAGGCAGGATTTTTTGTTTTTGTTTTTGATAAAAAGATCCCCTGTTCTCCCTTCAGTTCTATGCTCATTGACTATTGGCAACTTCAAATCTCTTAGACGTAGTAAAGTTTCACATTTGTAAAAGCTGGTCACAAGGCTGCTTGCTTCTCCTTGCCTGGAGGGTTAGATGTGAGCATTTAGCAATAACCCTGCATCTGCCTTTCCTTTTCATCTCTAGAATGAGAATAATATGGAGGGCATACATGTTATGTGATGTTGGCTAACTATAGACATAAAATCATAGTGCATTGTTTCTCTCCAGGGAGAGCACCACTGACACCACAAAGGAACAATCCCATCCAAGTGTGGCTTGGTGAGCCCTGAGTTTATTGAGATTATTCACAGGATCGTGGGTGGCTCACAGGCAGCTGCAACTCCAGTGAAGAATATCATCTCCACAATTTCTCTCCATACCCTTGGGGAGGGTATTATGAATCTTGAAACTTTCTGTGCTTCCCTAGTTTGTGGGTATCCTTAGTCACAGGAGTCTCCCTATTCCCTCCAGGAGGGAATATTTCAATTCGATGAAAGTAGCTCTATGAACGATCTGCTCATATGACTATTTAATTGCCGGTGGAGTTTCTTCTCTGGATCCTTTTGGCTGTCTCAAGGAGAACCAGCTATCCTAGATATTGCAGATTCTTCTGGTTAGGAGGAAGAGGTTTCTTATCATATTCAAATCCCCTCCCCAAACAAAGCAACATTTAAGAAACAATTCTTTGCTGGAGATATCTAAACTTCCTAAGGGGAGCTGTGACTGACTCTGCTTCTCAGAAATCAGAAATAATTAGTGACAGATCCAGACAAAACAATCCTGTTGTCCAGGGGTGACCATCAGATCGCTCAGGAAGGAAAGAACATGTTGATGAAGTGGTGACCTGCAAGCCCCTGGCACAGGTGTCCAACCACTTCAGTCCTGAGAGACTGGGATTGAATTTCTAGGGTTGCTTGAGAGGGCTCAGGACATGCTGTGGGGTAAAAGGAAGGACATGAGGTGAGGCAAAGGTTTCTGCCATGTTACTGAAAGACACATGATAGCTCAACAGGGAACCAAGAGTCAGGTTTAATATTGTCGCTGCCCCACACTTAATAATTGAGGTCAATGGTTTATCGAGTCCTTCCAGAGGGCCACAGAAAGGCCAGGAGGCAGAGCAGAAGGCAGCAGAACAGGCTGAGCTATAGGAAACAGAATCAGAGCTCACACAAGCCAGTCTACCTGCTGATATCACATGGAGGCACTCCTAACAGGCCTGAACCCAGGCTTTGCAGCCTGCTGGATTTGCTTCTTGCATAGGTCTCGAGGAGCCTCTCAAAACATGCCTTTTCCCAACACAAGAGTTACATTAGCACAGATGCTAAACTGCATGAATTTCCACTGATGGTCACCAAGGTAGAGTTAGACACAGCACAGAGATCAGTGGTTCTCCACCTACCTACTGCTGAGACCCAACACTTCTTCATGTTGAGATGACCCCAACCATAAAATTATTTTTGTTGCCATTTCATAACTGTAAATTTTCTACTTATGAATTGTAACATAAGTATCTGATATACAGGATAGCTGATATTCGATCCTCAAAGGGGTCGAGTTCTACAGGTTGACAACCGTGCCTTTATATGATGGTGTGTGTGTGTGTGTGTGTGTGTGTGTGTGTGTGTGTGTGTGTGTGTGTGTAATGAAAAGGGGAACAAGGCTAGAGACCCAGGATATATTTGGATTTGAGCAGCTGCCCTGGAGCCTTGGAAAGAAAGGCTGACTTTCCCATGGAGGCTCAAGTGCAGAGTGTAAGATGGCGCTAACTGAGGCAGGGAGGCCTTTCAGTTTGTGAGGTGGGAAATTCACAGGATGGTTCACAGGAAGCCATATGATACAGTTTCTCTCCAGACACTTTGCCTATGCTAACTGTGGAGCTAGAAAACACAACCGGAAAGAAACTTCTGATAGCAAAGGGGCAGAAACGGGAAGGGCATTCAGAGGTCAGTCACTATGACGGGCTTTGTGGCCTTGTTGGTGGTACGGAGGGTGTATTTTTGGCCTATGGGTCTTGTGAGCTAAAAGAAATCAGGAAAGGGAAGCTGAGAGTTCAATCCTGTATAGATTGGGGGTTAATTGCACTGTTTGTAAGTAAAAAATTGTCAAGGCTTTCCAACAACCTTGAAAGTGCTGGCATTAATGGATAGATGTCCTGAGCCCAGAGAGAGGCTCTGCTCTTTGGCTCCTTGAAGGTCATCTGCCATTAGGGACAGAGGCTTGGAATGTTCCAGAAATTCCTCTAGCAGGAAAGAAGCAGCCTTCCCTCCATCTATCCAACAACTATGGAATATACTAAATCTCAACCACAGGGAGAGCAACTGTGAAGACTAGGCTGCTGGGGCCCACACTGGGGCCCTTTGCTCTGCCTGTATCAGCAGCTGTTGGTCGGCATGATGCTATGAACTCATCTCCTCCTATCTGTTTTGTGTTCTGGGAAGTGAAACACATTTAAATCCAAAGGGCTAAGTACCAAGTTGCTTTTTCTAAGGACTCAAGCTTGATTGGTTTTTTCTCAACCTTTGACCTGTCACCCATTCTACTTTGGATAGATAGATGTCTAGAGAATATTATGATTATTTGCATTTTTGAAATGATAAAATCCAGTGGTTGATACCCATTGAAATGATTTGCAGGATCAAAGAACAATGTTTAGAAAATGCTGACAGTAGGCTCATGACAACTATTGATTTTTCTATTAATTATTGCTATTGATTTACTTTTAAATAGAAAACCCTGCCTTGGGCATGACATTATGAACTGTATTATAAATCAGGGACCAAGAAAATGTCCTAATCATGGAAGGCCTAGAGCAAGGTATAGACTCCCTTCTTTTTGATGGATGAGCTGTTCACGCCTCAGACTAGGTTCCTAACACACAAGTAGTTGTTCAGCTCTATCACAAGTGGCCTGGGGTGTAGTCACAAGTGGGCTGGGGTGCAGTTCAGGCTAAGTGTGTGCTTAGTAGGCACAAGGCCCAGAGTTTGCTCCCTAGCACCAAAGGGCTAAAGTTAATCTATTATCAATGTGCTATAGCTGCCTTTATGGAAAGAGGAAAGTGGACGAATCAATGTGATTTGTAAGAATGCACAAACGAATGGAAGAACTTATTTTTGTGATATCTGTTTTCCTCTTGGTCAGATTTTTATTTCGTTTCTCCAGCTGTTTCTCCTGTGGAAGAAGCCATCCTATATAATTGACATTGAAAATGAGTCATGCGACAAGTCTTCCTGCTTTCCTTTTAAGAGATATTTTTATTAATTTAGTTTTGTTTCCATTAATTTTAGCAACAGGAAGATATGGACTTGTGGCAGCCATAGGGATGTGATCAAACAGATACACGAATCCCTTGTTTGTCTGTTAGCAAACACCATGTGGAAGCTGGCACAGCCCTCATAGGCCCTCTAGACAGATTGACTGTCAAGGAGTTTTTTTCTTTTATTTTCTTTCTAAAGATGATTAGGCATTTGCATGTCAAGATGGACAACAGACTGCTGGAGGAAGGCCCTAGTTGCATATTGACCATCTATTATTATTGTCAAAGCATGAAGCTGACAGGGAGAAGAGTCAGGGCTTGGAGAGGTCTTGCCTCACCTGTAAAAACTTGGACCACAGTGCCAAAGAGGCCCACACGCCATCACTTAGCAGTTCTCTCAGAATGAGTTACAGATCAAGGAAATAAATCCTAGCCACAGTTAGCACTGGGCATCGCTAATAATATATGATTGAGAAACACCAAGCTTTTGAAAGATATGATGTCTCCTCTAACATTGCTGATGGCATGCTATGAAATAACTTAGAGTCATTCAGTCCACCCATTCCCCTCCTACCATCCTTCCAAATTGAATCTATTACATCCTTGGATTTATCAAAGCATTCTCAAACACTGAGCTGTGAGGGTGATGAGCTCTTGGTGACTAGAAAGGGACTCTATCAGCAGCACAGGGTTTCAAGCTAATTTGATTAGGATACTAAACCAGCATGCCCAAGGAAGATTCTGCTTTCTGTAAAGGAGCCTACCCGCTTAGGAAGGGAAACGATCTAACCTTCTTGGCCCTCCATTTCCTTCTCTGTAAACAAATGGATAAGGCACTATCTGGTCGTTTCCAGTTCTGCCTCAGAGAAAGGTCAAAGTCATTTGACAGTGTTGAGGGCTTGCTTCTCTGCTTGGTAAGATAGGTGCTCTGAGCTTATGTTGCCTTCTTTTAAAACGTGCTCATCCTTCCTGCTTCTCAGTTCTCCCTACCTTTCCATTGCCTTTCTCCTCACAGCTGCACAGTAAAAACCATACAAAGGGAAGGAAGCTGCGTCTCATGGCCTCGGGGTCTTGTTGTGTTTTCCCCAACAGACTTAGTTGGAAGACAGCAAGGCTGCCTCTCAACTTCCCGTTTTCTTTATGGTTTCGTCTGACTTACATTTTCTCTTAAGTTGCTTTCTGTAACTGACTTTCATTTATTCTAATTCAGGAAATAATTTAGTTCATTATCCCCCATGCAGGAAAAATGATAGTAATGTGTGCTTTCTTCTTAGATGCTGCACATTAGCGAAGTCCTTTTGGGTTTCCCTGAGACAAGTTGCCTCAGCCAACTTGCCGTATGGCTGTTTTAACAACTTCATATGACTATTAATCATGGGCCTAAAGGAAACAAACCAACCTGAGGTGGAATTCAGCTCAGCAAATGTTTGCTCAGTAGCTCTCATGGGCCAGGTCTGGGTGCTAGGTGTACAGAGGGTACAAAGATGAGTATATCAGAACCAGTGACAGAAGCCAGAGAAGGTGGGTGAACATTTGCTTAATGTGTCAGTTGACTTGTATGCCCCAAGAGCATTGTATGCTTGGCCAGCTGAATCCAGAGAAAGTTGTGGGTGGGTTCATTGGTGGCTTGTTTGGTAAAATATTCAGGATCTGTAAAGGTGATGTTTTTCAAGTCTTGGATCGCTTCAGTGGGAACAATCAACCCTTCCTCCTTTGGCTATGTGGAGCCATGGAAGGTTTTCCCTGATGCCACTGTTGCTTTGGAAGGATTAACAGCAGGGGTGTGTGGGGCAGTGAGTGGGCAGGCTGTGGGGCTGGGAGAGACTTCTCCCTGTCCTGCTCTTGGTTGAAACACCTCTTGCCAATCCCTACTCCATGTGGTTGCAGCAGCTCATGGCTATAAAAATGTGTTGACCCAAGAGGTTTAATATTAACCAAAGTTATAGTCAAAGTCAATTCAGAGGATTCAAGAAAAAAAAAACTGATGCTAATAGAGAAATAGAAGTCAATATTTGTAATGTGAGTCACAGGCTTGAAATAGAAAGCTAAAACACATCGGTACTGCAGTTCCCAGCGGGCCATGGGCTACACAGCCAGCAGGTCTGCAAACTAGGCTGACCACCCTCCAGGGCTATTTTAAAACCTCCTCTGGCCCCTTCCTCTAATTGCTAAATTCCAGAGGCTGCTATTCCCGGGAGCTCACCAGATAGCCAGCCCTGGTGACATCATGGCTGCTTTTGAGTGGGTCAATGGAAAAAAGATTTTTTTCCCCCAGCTGTGAGTAACCTTTCTCTCTAGTGACGTGACATGGAACTAACTTATCATGATTTTATTTTGTGATCTACAGTTCACTTCACAGAGGTCATCATTGCTAAGGCCTAATCATTTGCTTGTTACCTAATTGGAGAAGGCAAAGGGGGAGAGAAAGAAAACAGGAATAGCCAAAATTAGAAATGCCTTTTTGTTCTGCTAAATATTTGATATATTAATACTAGAAGGGGGCATGTTTCCCTCTCAGGGACCTTGACAGAACGGGGAGCTTCTAGAATTTTTCTTGATAAGATTAGCTCCATGGCTACGTGTAATGTAGTGTTGTCCTGCCTCTGATGTCAATCTTCAACTGACTACTTTAATAACAAACTCTTAAAGAGTGAGAGAATTAATAAAGATGAAGGAGAAAGGGGACAGGACATCATGAGCCCACCCTATGAATACAGTGCTTTGCCTACTGTGGAATATCCACCAAAAAAGGCAAAATTTAGCTGTTCCAACATATTGAAATAACCCAAGACCAGATAATGTCTTCTCATAGAACAACTCATTAAAATTTGAGGCAGGCTCAACATAGTCTCAAGTTTACAACTCAAACTATTGCTTCAATGAATCCTCTGGAGACCTAAGCAAGGTACAATACCTCATTCTTCCTTGGTCCCCTTTTATTTGGTATCTAGGAATCCCAGTTTGCAAAGCTCAGCTTGGACACTGTCTTCTTAAAATAGAAGTTATACTTCCTGGTGATGAGATTAAAGATGGTCAGGCAAGGAAGAAACAGAAATGGTCATAGTTGGGTCAGAACAAAGATAACTACAGCTGACGAATCAAGGTAGGCAAGCAGCCAAAATGTGCTGCCTTGAAGTTAGTAATTTTTCTTCCCTTTGAGTACAGAGCTCACCAAGGCCGAGTAGTTTATCTTAAGTCACCTATCCCTGACCCAGCATCTGCTTCCTCATCAGCGTGATGGAATGATCATAGCCACATCTCCCTCAGCATGTTTGGAGAAGTAATTAATGCTTGCCAGGTGTTTTGAGAGCGTTGATAAAAGACACTCTACCTACCCAGGGTGTCATTAGATTGTTTTATTTTCCTCTCCATAGCCAAGATCCAGTCTCTGATAATTTAGAAATGAGACAAATTAGAAAAATGTCAACCATGATGAAAGCCACCTTAACAATTGAATTTCTGTTGCATTACACTCACAAGAAGTGGGAAGCCACAATTGTCTTCAGATTCAACCATGAGGTTACTTTTTAAGGATCTATTTAAACCTCTTTAAAAGTAGTAAGTTATTAAAGGCAGGTGATGTGCTTCCGTTATCCATCAAAAATGGACTTTGTAAGTGGCCTCAGACATGCCAAAGATACACATGATTTTGTGTAGATTTCTTTCTGTTTCTGTAGAACACTGAGTATCTCATTGGCTGGTAGACAGGATGTATAGCAACTAGTAATTTCAGCATATTATACTCGTGTGAAAATTGGATTGCAACCAAAATGCTTCAGGATAGATCCTCCTCTTACAAAACACAGAATATGATACATGTGACATGTAAATTAAGAGAGATTTTATTTCCCCCCAAGGAAGAGGCTTTGACCTGAATGCTTGCATGCTTATTATAGGATACTTCCATCATATCTTTCGAAAGAAAGGTGGAGATGACCAAAGGGCAGAAGGTCACCTACGTAGTAAGGTCCACGTGAGATGTTAATTAAAATGGAATGTCTAAGGAGGATACATATGCACTAACCACATAATTCTCCTGTAGCTTACTCTAAATTGATCTTTATCTTCTTTGAGATTTTTCTAAAGACCATCCCTTCTGTTTAATTATGAATTTTGTATAAAACATTTATAGATAGAAATTGGGGCATTGGCAAATATCTTAAAATGAGTAGGAAGTTTTGTTAACCTGTGCATTTTCTCACATAAAATAGTTTATACCCCTTTCTCTTTACCTATGGCATGATTTGTGGCCTCTAAGAACCATTATATCATGGGAACTAGTAAAGAGGAATTGTGTGGATATGAGTGAAATTTGTATGCAGTGTAGATTTTATCTCCACATGAAGATTAGGCACATGATTTTCTGATAGTATTTAATTGTATTTTGCTTGATGCCACCCCAAGCCTTTTATTGTCGTGTAATCCTCACCCAATCACATACAGCTACTCAACCAAAGTCTGAAAGTGCACACAAAGTATGTGACCTTGTACCCACCTGTATATAAAAATGCATCTTAAGGGTGTGTCATTCATAACTCTTCTCAAAGGAGAGCAAAGATCATCGCTTGGAATCCAGCCTAAGATTGGGGGTGGGCAGGGTCGAGGTTAAGGTGGGGCTGAGGCAACACATTCTGTTTTCCCCTCTCCATCTCCACGATCTACAATATGCAGCACAGCCTGTTTGACTAAGAGGTAAAATTTGGAGAAAGGATAGCTAGTAAAACCTGAAACCATATGTTCTGCATTAGAGAACAGACATAAAAAACAAAGAAGAGCAGCCTTTGCATTTTGATTTGGGAAAGTTTAAGGTAGAGTCAACCACCCAGAATCTAATAAATATTTTCAGGGCAGGCTGGATATAAAGAGCTGGGATAAGGATCAACCCTTCCCTCATTTGTCTTAGGAAGCTAGATTAGTGTCTTTGTAAGCTCTCTCTCTGTGATCCAAGAACAGAGACCATAGCTTGATTATGCATACCAATGGATGCCAGGGGTCATCTTGAGGGGTCAAACTTCAGCTAAGGCATATTACCTGAATATATATGTTATGATGAATACATAAATGGAAACTGGGAAAGGCAAGAATTGTGCATCAGGTTAATCATCCAGAGAACAGCAATGGCCATGTTCTAATCACAGGTTCTAGAGTAGATTGCCTACAGAGACAATAACCACACCACTTCTGCACAGAGGGAGAATCTACTTCTCCATCTCTTGAATAGGGGCTGATACTGAACTTTGCTCTGACCAGTTGAATGTCGCAGAAGGAATGTTCTGGGATTTCCAAACAGCCATTGCAGAGATCTCTTATAACATTTTAAATAGAATATTTGTATTACTTCTTTGAGAATACCATATGTGCATATAACATATGTTATTATTACTCCCTTACTCTTCTAATTCTTCCTTGATCTATCCCCTACTCACCATCCCTCCCAACTTCATGTCATTTCCTAGAACTTACATTCTAACCCTTGCTCCTACTCTAAGACACTAAATTATAAAAGCTCAGACTGTCTTGGTAAAGAGAGAGAAGTCACCTGGAGAGAGGCATATGAAGGATGAGAGGTCACAAAGAGAGACCATAGAAGAAAAGTCAAGATGTTCTTTCAGACAGTGAGCACCAAGACCAGGTCATGATGGACCCTCAGCATACCCCTGCCTGACCCAAGCCAGCCAACAACTAAGTACAGGTACAGGAGGTTGGCCCAGCCACCTTCCATGAAGCAGACCAGCCACCCTTTCCTGTCCAAATTTCTGACACACAGGATCATGAACAGTGAAATGATTGTTTTTTCAGGGTAATGAGTTCTAAAAGTAATATACTGTGCATAGCCATATATAACTGAAGTAGTGTCTGAATGGTTATGGGGGCCTTGGACTGAATTCAAGATGGAAGCCTCTCTACTACACTAATGGGTGGGATTGCAAGTAGGAGATGTAGGTATAAAACTGCCAGCATTGGAATTGACAAACCTCAGGTTTTCTGAATACTTATCTTTGAAAGTGAAAGTGAAAGTAAAAGAAGAGTGTTTTACACATAAGCATAGTGCTGAAGGAGGTCACTGACATTCATCCTGCCCACCTCCCCACCCTGGTAGTGAGAATCCTCACAGGTGCCTCTATCTCCATCAGAATGAGGACAAATGTCTCAGTAGAATGGTTGCTGGAGGGGCTGTCAAAGTGATGCCACTTAGCTCGTATTGTCCGTTTAACCAGTTTGCATATCACTTGTTCTGGGGGATAACAGAGGAGCAGGTAATGCCCACTAATGAGACATGAAGGGAGATTTTGTGCCAGACATTTGGCAGTTACCTGAAGGAACAAAGGATAAAGGCATCATTATTATTTGCAAAGAAATGGCTCTCTTGGCTTGTACTTCCATTGCTTCTGTTCAGGGGTGCCCTTGTGGTCCATTTTTATAACATTTCATCTATCCAAAGCACTATAGTAAGACAAAAATCCCACCAACCACAAGTGAGGAAACATTCCATCTCCTGCTGGCTTTTGGGACAATTCACTGCATTCGCCATGGCTCTGACTGCAGATATGAATAGGTACAATTTTCAGAGTTTTATATTTAATTCTGATTCTACTCATATTCTAATAAGGAGAGGGATTTTCTTCAGTGAATAGGGAAATACTTAAATACCCAACAGGAATATATTGTGGTTCTATTTTGTGGAAGCCTCAAGATAAGCCAGTTGTGGAAGGTTTCTTCATGTCTGCCTGGTCTCATTGCAGAGATTCTTAATTTCCTATTGCTGTTTGATTCCATACTCTTTCCTGTAGCTTTGAATAGCTTCTTTCTTTGAATTGAATTTGTGGGTAAGTTGAGGCACAGAAAATGGAACCAGATTACCTATGTGCCGATCTTCCTGTGCTCTTTAACTGCAAACATGAAGAATGAACCCAAGTTCACAGGGCATCCAAGTTTTGTGTTGTACTCTGTGGCCCTGGTGCCACAAAGGAGTTGGCATCCTCTGCACCTCTGCTCTTTCAGTATTCAGTGGCTTCCATCAGGACCCAGTTTTGCCATCAAACAGTGCATACATTAGGGATGAGTGATTGTCCTAATCTAACTTGAGAGGACTTTACTCAGATTAGAATGGGCTAAAGTCCCCAGGGAATTGCTCACACACTTCTGTTGGGAAAAGTCCCTCCTAATCTGACATTTCCTCACATTCCAGACATACTTTATGTTGCTAAGAGACTTCCATGACCATACTGTATGACTTAATTTGTAGATGGCAAGAATATTAACTCAGTTGATTACTCAAAACTGACTGATAAGGTATCAGGCAGGTTAATTTGATATGTTCTTATCCTCTCCCACAGAACTTAACCTAAGCCTCCTTCTCCATAGGTCACCTTTATGGGCCTCCACATGTTTGGTAAAGAACTTACAAGGGACCATACTCTTCATTCCTGTGTTTCCATTTGCTTTATAATTTCACTCATGGCAGTAGAGTTTATTTTTGATAACCCACAAACAGTGGTGATGTCATAATCAGAATATTTTGACTTTGTGTGGAAAAGCAATGCTGGAAAAGGGCCCCATTTAAACTGAAAATGGGTTTGAGTCTATGAGGAGGAAGAATATAGGGCTCTTCAGTTCTAATTCAAACCTCAAATCTTATCAGAGTGTATCAGGGAGAGAAACTTCCAAGAACACTGTGATGCACACTTGGTTTCTCCCCCATCCCTTCCTTCTTCCCTTCAGCCTCTCCTCCATAAACACAGCCACAGACGGAAATGTAAGCTGCAGGCTGTCTTGCTGTCTGTGGGGTATAGAAGATCTCTGTGAACTTGGGTCTGAGCAGCCTGTTTTGAGTACTCCGAAGAAGGCACTAAGTCCCCAAGATAAGCCAGATAAGCCACTTTGTGGGCCTTCATTGCAGGAAATGAGACGGAGCAAGTCAAAAAGTTTAGAAGTGAACTATAAATCAAAAGTGCCTCTGTTGCGTTCTCAAAGCACTTGGCCTTTAACAAACTGAAGGTTATTTCTCAAAGATAAAATAGCCCTGTGAGAGGACATATAAAATTTCACAGTATGATTCCATCCAATAATGAGATTTTCACAAACTAGCAACAGAAAGACCCACATGTAACATTTCTGTAAATCTGTACAGAAGATACACATTCAAGGATAATTTGGCATCAAATAAATGTTTAGACCATTGAAAATGATTTCAATCTCCTTTCTGTTTAAAAGTTTTATTATTTTACACACACACACACACACACACACACACACACACACTTACATGTTTTCTTATTAGGAAAAGACATTTTTTTTTCAGTTCAGTTGAAATTCACTTATGGCACCTGAATGAAAACTTCAGACATGGGTTGAACAAGAAGCAAAGTTAAGATTTAAGGGTTATTAACTAAAAGATCGTGTCATTAATGGATGGTACACACACATGGATAGTAATGCTTGCAGTGATACACCAAAGAAGGCTGGAAAAGTCTGGAAAGAGTGGAAGCCTCACAAAGCAAAAATACAACAAACTCTTGTCCTTATTAACTCAGCAACTCGAGTCTAAAATCCAGACTTCAAAAAGTCATACCACAATCCTGTGTATAAAAAATGGTACCCCACACACACCTGACAGTAAGAAAAATGACAGTAATCAAATAAGCCTCTGATTAAAGTTTTTTACTCCAATTTCCTCCTAAATTTGGGGTCTAGAAAGAGTCTCTTTATGGGCATCCTCAGAAGATGAATGATAAATGAACATCTCTTCTGCCAGGCAGACTTCACCTGACACATCAGGGGCTTCCTCCAAGGACCACACATGTGAGGCCCAATTCCCTTGGCCTCCTCATCAGCTTGGCCCTGGCTTTTCACTCCTTCCTTGTTTGAGGTGGTTGTACATCACTCATGATACACTAAGGTGTCACTAACCACAAAGCCAGAAAGGAAATGACCAGGCAGAACCTTCTCAAGTAGTCCTCCAGTGAAAACAGTCCACAGAAGGGCTGGCTTCTGCAGAGAGCTAATGACACATGGTAAAAAGGCACTAGCTGGGGCTTCATTGCCTAATGACTACTAAGGGATGCATCCCTGAACCCTTGGGCTTCTTAAAATGATCATTATGTGCCAGAGATAACATGGAGGGCTACAGAATAGAATGTCACCGTTGTGACAGTGCTCTGACACAGGTGAAGGAAGAAGGTTTCAGTTTCAGAGGAAAAGCTCTGCTTGTGACAAAGGAGAAGAGATAAGGGCCTGAGAACATCACCAAAGGCTAGAAGGGAACTTGCTTCCTTCAGGGAAACTGGCTACGTTTCCAGAACTAGCTGTGCAGCCTCCTGGTTAGATGCATGGCCTCTCTGGTCCTCACTTGCCTCTGGAATTAGGATAATAACATTCCCTTCAAGTGCTGCCAGAGGGGCTCAGTGATAGGATGTGGGTGAATCACTCTGGTCAGCAGTCCGGTGTTATGTAAGAATTGTATTATTATTACTATCATTATGAGTGCAAGCTTTAAATGCTGACCATATGATATATGCATATCTACAGCTCCCTCCTCCCCCAAGATGAAGAACCTTCTTCAACGAAGCCATTTGAAACCAGTGCAGCAGATAGGATAATATTTATTTTGTGAGCAAGTCTTACTCAGTAATTCACTTATTTGAGCAATATTTATTTCTTAACCACACCATTCAATCACTTTTCCGGTTGCTCAGGACACAAACACAAATAAATCAAGGTCCTCGACCTCAAGGAGGACCCAGTCTATAAGGAAGACACCCTACATACAGATAACAGATATGGCAATAGGGTAAAGTTGCTAGAGCCAAACTCAGGTGTGAATGTATGGTACCAGGGCTACTAACCAAGAATATGGGAGTAATAGGACCCTTAGTGAAGGGCAATGAATTTGAGTTTGTACCCTAAGTTCAAATTTACAAGCCTACACAGCAGTGAAAGACTATTTCAAGTAGGGAAGGTTCGTGTAAAATATCAAGGTTTAAAATGGAAGAGCACATGAAATGAATGGACAATCCCCAAATACATGAGTCGAGGAGACTGTGGAAGACCATGAAGGGAATCACTCCTTTATAGGATGTGTCTCAGTGTGGCAACGGTCTTGGGAAGAGAATGAAGATATAGAAACTTGATGGAGAAATCCCAGAAGAGACACAGGGCAGAGGGATACAGTTAGCATACAGGTGAGTTGGTGTGGCTTTAACAGAAGGAAGGACATCTCACCATCTGAGAATGTAGGAACAGAAGCAAGTAAGATGGGTGTGTGTAGAGATAAGCTTACAGTGGAAGATACGGTGCACGTCACTGCGTTCCAAATGGCTTGTTTCATTTCCTAGGCCTCTTTGAGGGTGTTCACAGGGCTAGCTGTTAAAGCTGGGTTTGCAATAATAATGCAGTCATTGCCATCTGTACAGCTCATGTGTCTTAGGTGCCATGGTAAATGCTTCACAAGCTGGGGCATTCAATCCTGATGACAGCCCCCTGAAGTGAGCATTATTATTAATATCATTATCACCTAGGAAGACTTCTCTAATTTTACTGGGAGTGAATATTTGCAAAGTTAAAATGTGTGTGTTTGGGAGTTGGGGGGTGGGGGTACAGAACTGTTACCTAAACCTTAGCAACTGAATGAATGGCCAGGCTATGCACAGGTCCAGCAAAGACCTGTGTCTTTATGTTTGTACTGGCACCAGCTGGCACAGCTAGTGAATTTTTCTCTCTCTGTTTAGTGTTCTGGGTGCATAGAAAATACACAAGTGTGGTGGTGATGGTACAGATGAGAAAGGAACAAAAACACAAGGAGGCTGAGTGAGCCTGAGGCTAGAGTTTGGTGCTTATGAAGAAGAGCCGGGCTGCATCTGTAAAGGCTGCAGAGTCTCAAACGATGGAGGAGGAACTAGGAGACAAGGGTCACCATAGGGAGAGGATAGGGATGGGAGAGGACAGGAGGTCACGGCATAGGATATCAAGGTTTAAGTTCTCAGACACATAGCAGTTCTGGGTAGCAGCCAAGCCTAGGACCGGCTCTTAGAGTGGCACCTGCTTGCAGGGGAGCGAAAGTTCATTGTCATATTTTTAAACACAGGAAAATTGTATCTGTAAGCGCAGCTTTTAGGTGGGCTGACTCTGGACATCCCACACTGTTGACAAGATGCAGATTGGCAAGGCTAGTTCTGACTCAAGTGGCAATATCAGCAAAGTGACTGAGATGGATAATATCTTAAGTAACAGTGGGAAAGGAAATGGTGGCACAGAAACTCAAATTCCAAACAGCAATGGGGGTTTGGTTTTGTTTTCAGGTAAGAGTTAAAAAGTAGTTTTGAGTCATGAAACTGACACATATTATAATTGTACCGGAATCTGTGACAATGGGACAGAGAAGTGGTGAATTTACAGGCAGAATGGGCCAGAGAGTAGTGTGCAGTGGCAATGGGGTGGAGAGGGATCTAGACCCTGATAAGTGTTCTCTGAACACCATGGGCATGACGCCAGCTGGGAGCTTCTTGAATGCATGCATTCATTGACCCTAGCTCAGTCTCCTGAATGGAAATCAGCATTTAACGATATCACCAGGTAGGGCACGTGCCGATTATGCTTCCGCAAGCACGAATCTAACTCTAGGCAGGTAGATTGCAGATGTTAAGAGGGAAGGGTTACTCTAAACTGTTGTTAGTGGTCTCAGTTCTCTGCACATGCTCACAGGAAGATGAAACCACCGCCTACTGCTGATGCAATGGTACTCCCAACTCAGCACATCAAAGCACAATAATAGAGCATCAGTTTGAATCTTCTCACAGGCTCAGTGGACTATTTTCTGTTTTCCACTCCTGTATGCCAGGTGAGAGGTTGTCTGTTACCAAAAGCTTCCTACCATGGGGGGACGTCGAAGAGTATGCAAAGGCAGTTACATAAGGGCTTTCAGACTTGGAGTGAATGGGGAAGCCCGGAGACAGAGCTTGGGCCAGACTTCTCTACCCTGGAGTGTTCTAAACATCGAACCACACTTCCTCTCCAATCACTCCCTGCTGGCCAAAAGGCTAAGGGAAGACGATGATGCCAGGGAATCTGTAATTGTATAGCTTTTCCAGTGAACCACTCCAGATCTACATAAGCAGGCATGTCAAAGCCGACTTTCCCCTCTGAACACTCCGCAGTGACCAAATGGGCTGGAGGAAGTCAGAGAGATGCTGTGAACGATCCTGGCCCGCACCTCAGAGACTAATAAATAATTACTAATGGGAAAGAAAACAGAGGCAAGCGAAGGAGCGAAGCAGCAGGCCAGACAGTCAGCGTGGGTTCCGGCCCACAGAGGGGGACAGACTGGGGCTAAGTGCAAACGAAAGGCTTTCGCACAGCACCAGCGCTGACCCAAAGACAGCAAAAGCAAGAATAAAGTTGACCGGGGAGGTGTTCTGTTCCTGCATTTGATCCCTCTGCTCACAGCATGTTTCAGGGACTTACTGAAGCTGAGACGGAACGGGTCTGTTAAATCATTTGCCATATGAGTGCTGTGCAAAGCCAAATGCTTCGCTTCCCCTTTAGAGGGCTCATATTCTGCCTTATTTTAAGGGAAAGAATTGAGGGTCTCTGCTAAAGTATTGACATTGAGGGGAGACTTTTAACACAGACAGCAAAAATGGCAGAGTGGAGAAGCATGGGCAGGTGCCATATTGTAATCTGTCCACCTCTTAAATTATGTAGCATATGTATCACAATATATTGAATTTAAAACCTGAAGTATGACATTTCATAAATAATTCACACTGGCTTTTTCATTAAGTGTGAGTCGAGGCTCAGGACAATGATGGTTGATTTTTTTTTTTTTTTTTTTGGTCCGTGTCTCATTTAAATACAGGTGTGAAAAGGAAATTACATCAAGGTCCTAGTAAGGCAGCATCGCTAGGGAGAACACATTCACCAACACGCTCCTTCCCCAGGAATAATTCAGAAAAAAAGTAAACAATATGTGATTTAAAAAAATACACATGAAGTCAGTTCAGGCTTCTCCTGCACATTATTGTTTTATAATATAGCACATTATTGCCCACTTGAAATAGCACCTTCGCTCTGTGGAATCTGGTCCAGAGGAGCAGCAAGCAGCATCTGAGCCTTAGGGATACTGATGTCTCCAGACACTGCCTGTCTATAAAGTGCTTCTCCAACTCTCCCTTTTCTAGGTCCCATGAGGAACTCAACAGTCCAGGAGGAACACGATTTCACGTGGCTTATGAGTTAGTTCTTAAAGATTATTCATGTTCATTTGTTAAGTAAAATACCATGTAACTACAGCCAGGCTGGCAATATGTCAACCATTGTGGATGTTGGCTATAGACCCTGGTTCTGCTGATCTGAGTTTTGTAGAATGGAAGAATTTAGGGTTGGTGTGGTCTGAAATGCCAGTGTTTAGAGACATGGGTAGAGAGCTGTGTTTCTTCCCGATCCTTGTATCTGCAGTTACGTTTCTGCTTCTAACATCACTTTTCATAAGTAAGTGACCATCCTGTGAGCACATTGACTTTAATGTTCTGTAGAATGTTAGGAAACAGCCTCAAGAGGCATGATTCTTTCCTCTTTTCTACCCCTTCTTCATGTTTGAGATGATAAAGATACAGGCAAGATCAAACAAGCTGCCTTCCAATGAGATTGGGCAGGGGAAAAAATGCTATCTTTCTATAAAGCTCCAAATAAGCTTAATCATGGTTGTCCATACAGGCATTTTTTAACTTGAGGCAGATAACTGTGTTCATTTCATGTTCACTTATAAGTAGAATACAGCACAAAGTACTGTCTTGGGATGGGAAATGAATCTTTTTGATGAATAACCATTGTGTGTGTGTGTGTGTGTGTGAGAGAGAGAGAGAGAGAGAGAGAGAGAGAGAGAGAGAGAGAGAGAGAGCAGATTCTATTTGTCGGGGATTGAGACAGAGGTGATATGTCTAAAGACTCAAAGCCACAGAAAAGCAGAAAAGCTATGGTGGTGAAGCCACAAGTCAGGTTTTCTGTAGGCAATGGAGGACTGGCAGGATCAGACATACAGATGTTCTGATGTTCTACAGCCTGGGAGGCACACTGAGGAGGTGAAGGCTGAGTACTGCTGAGCTGTGGACAGGTGTGAAGTGAGGAGGGCAGAATCAGGAAGCTCATTCAGATTAGTGTGCCCGCAAGGCAGTCTGCAGGAATGCCCAGGCTGGATCAAATGGCTCTCCTCTCCAGATCCAAGATAATTCTTATCACTGCATGAATTCTGTAGAACTGAAATCATCTTTATGGCATTATCCACAGATGAGACTGAAAACTTCTTAGTTGTAAAGTTGGTACTTTATTCATCCCTATGCCCTACAGACACAGAGCCAGCCACACTAACTACAGTGGCTATATTCATAAGTACATATTTAAGTAAAGGAAAGAAACTTCAGGTTGGCAGCTAATTTAATGTAGAGGTAGCAAAACGAAGAGAGGAAAATTGGAAACTGATTCCGGGTTTAAAGTCCACACTGCCTCCAGGATCAAGGTCATATTTATAGAAACAGGGAAGTGAAAAGAAGGAAGTTCCTAGAAAAATGCAAAACCTTAATGAGTTAATTTTTAAGCCCGCAGAATGGAGGATGTCAGCAAAGCTTATAGACAGAAATATGGACTGTATTGTTCTAGGATATAACCACGGTAGATTTGAGAGGGATTGTGTTTGTTTTATTTCACTCCAACTTATCACATAAGGGCTTCAAGTCTTAGTGGCTTTTTACCACAGGAGACTAGTGTGTCTTACAGAGCACATCTCCTGTGACCTGGGTACTGTCTGTGTCTCTCCTAACCTGTTCCTGGCTGCAAGCATCTCGGATGCAGCATCATCCCTATGGAGGAGCAGCATAAAAGAAGGCACAGAATCCATCATACAACCTCGTTCTTTTTTTTTTTTTTTAATTTTGTAAGCCTTTGCACAGAAATGAAATCTCTAGAAGCACCTATTCACATCCCCAAAATTAAGGAAAGTCACACAGCCAAGATGACATCAGTGGATCAGGAATCCTGGTTAAGGAAGAGACAAAACAAGGTAACACACACACACACACACACACACACACACACACACACACACACAGAGGATCCAGGACTGTTCCAGGATCCCTGGTGAACAAGCAACATGAATGACACTATACATAGCCCCCATACTGTTTTCTCCTCTCCAAAATCTCAAAGACCATTCTTCTGCGAGGTAAGTAGTAACAACCTTAAGGTACAATATTTTTTTCTTTCCTTTCTAGATCAAGAATGTTCACTTTTCCCTGAAACGAATCCCTTTTTCCTTCTCTGTGGCACATCTGACTGCTCAGCATCATTACTCCTCCATTCTTCACTGTTTTGTTTTGGTGGTGGTGGTTGTTGTTGTTGTTGTTGAGACAAGCGCTGCTATGTAACCCACGTCAGCCTTGAACTTGCAATCCCCTTGGCCAGTCTTCTGAGTTCTGAGGTCTATAACCCCAGAATGAGGGCCATGTCTCGCTGAAAGCCGTTTTAATGAGGATAGCGCCCTTCTCCCTAAGGCTGTCAGTCTCTAGCGTGAGAGAGCATTGAATACTATGTACATGAAGATGCTTAGTGTATTAATATCTATCAGACAGAAACATGTCCCCCACTGAACAACAGCAAAGAGAGCTCACATCATCCCTGCTTTTGAGGAAGTCTGTGTTGCTCTTGTTTGTCTTGTGAATCTTATTTGCGTATACAGCATTCACAGTCAGTATATTGGGAAATTGATGCTTAGATGTTCTTGCTGCTTTAAAGATGGAGAGTTATAAAGATATTGCTTCTTTCGGCTAAATAAAGTGTTGTGTTCTTTTTTTTTCTTTTTTGAAGAAGAGTAAGAGTGAAAATTATTATTTGCATTTCCTTGGAAGTTCTTGGCACAGAACAAACTGAAGGTCACGAAGCCAAGTAGCAGACTTTCCACTCAGAAGGCCTTCAGGAATGCTGATGGGTACTACTGAATGTACAGTTGTCAGCTCTGGTACAAACAGGGTGCAGACATCCGTATCGAGCATCAGAGCTGTCTGAACTCACCGGGGATTATTAAGCACACGATTTTGTTGAAAATCCACTCTGTTTCTGGACTAGGTCACTTGGAGATTACATGTGGTCTCTCTGAGCCTCTGAGTCCATAAAGATCCTCACATATTTGTTTTTGAGGCAGTGACATTCTGGACCGGCACTGCTGTTTTTCCAGTGTCACCAGTGGAAATACTAGAAAAGCTCTGGGGCCATCTTCCGAGTGACTTACACTATAGTCGGTGCACACCCGTACTTGCTCTTCATGCACACTCTCCCATCATCTTGCAGGTCGCTTCCCTGCACTCTTGGAGGAGACATCCTCCACTCTAACTCAGGCACGTTAGAGATGTTCTCTATAACAACTTTGTTTTAATTTTTTACTGGGGGTTTTCTTTCACTTGGAAATGCTGCTAACAGTTATATGACCAGAAGGGATATCTATCCTTATTCACTGATTACCATAAAATTGTAATCGTCCCAGCTTCTCACCAGCTTCAAATTGCCCACATTCTGCTTTTATACTTCCTTAAGTAACATACCAAGATGTGCTAGCCTGTTGAGAGTTGAATGCTAATTACTGCTGAGTCATTTGATAGTTTCTTTCCTTTGTCCCAGTGCCATTTAAAAGAGCCACGTGACTGCCGTGGTCTGGGCACCATGGAGATCCAACTACTGTTCTAGAATCATTCAGTTCTTCTCAGTAGTCCAATATTAGTGCCCAAACCCAAACTCTCAGAGCTCCTTGTGAGGACATAGCAAAGGCAGGGGTTTCCTGCAAAAATAAAAGAGGCCAGCTAAGTAGCTAAAGATGTAATCCAACATAGTAAAAAGGGGAAGCATGATGGGGTTGGATGTCCATTATAAGTCAAGGGTAACAGTGTTGCTGTCCTACAGTACAAATGAAAGGATTCTTTCTCCACATTTTCCAGAATTCAATATTGTTTTGGAAGTCTCAAAGTTACCCAGTTTTCATGCTTCCAAGCTGAGACAGAGGCAGGTGCCAGGCTGTGATGTCAATGTGGCTTTCCAGCCTCTATATTGCTGCACTGGCAAGATCTTTTACTTACAGGTTAGTAGTGGAGCCTCGTATCTGCCAGGTGTCTCTGTTCTGCAGATGGAGAAGATCCTAAAATAAACAGTAGCACACTAGGGAATCACCAAGCAGAACCACATCTCAGGGCCTCAAACCCTCCCAACCAGACTACCTCTATCTAGAGAGAACAAGGGAGGGGAGTCCTGGAAAGCCAGCACGCAAGTGTCAGTGGCTAGGGTTCATCTTGTGACTTCAAACAATGAGCTGCTCTTTACAGCCTCCAGATTCCCTCCTGATGTTCTGTCATTCCAGTGACTTCCCTAAATCTTACAGTGTGGATGCTGATGTCTAAACATTGGATCTGACATTAGAGAAGTGACCTTCAGAGCCATGAAGACCGAGACCCTGTGACATAATTGAAGTCTAGATAGCCACTTAGCTTTAATAAAGTGATAAGTGTGGTGCTTGACCTATAAAGGTGTATCACAGTCTACATCACAGACAGCATCTTTGAGCGGTTGCCTCCTACCATTCCAACCTACACTTCCCTCGTTCATCCGAATACAATGCTATCTAGTAAATGGTCAGTGTTTATCTAGTAAGAAGATGTTGAAATTGTTTTTTCAGGTATACAGTGAGGACACACCATCTCCCTTTTGACATATGTGTGTGTGTGTGTGTGTGTTCAATTTAATTATAAAAATAAGATAAAACTAAATGGACAGGTATCCTATAACTGGAGAGCATTCTGAAAAAGTGAGATATTTCATATTGTCTCCAATATAAAAAAAATGAGGACAAGTAGATTATCACAGAGAAAAGCAAAGATATGTAACTCAGTACAACCGTTAAGTCCAGCATTAGGTCTCGGAATGTAGAGAACACATTAATGGGAAAAGCATAGCAGAATTCAACAATATCTGCAGTTGAGCGACAAGATGTGGAATTAAATTTATCCTGTAGCTGCTTTTCCTTTGAGTCTTTCTGAACTGTAGTCCAACAGAACATAAACGGAAAGAAGGAGGCTTTGCCAGTTCTGCACTGGAGTGAACAGGTGAGTCTCAGCCAATCACAGTACCCACGCTTTAGCCAATTGAAAACCCCTATTCAAAGGAGGACCTGTTCCTGTACAGGTTCTCAGTGAAAACCAACAAAGTGCTGCAGTGTGGGGTGGTGATCTGGAGCAGTTCTGGATCTGACGCTGGCTTCCAAGCTGCAATTTGCTCGGTTAAACTTGGTTAAGCTGACCATGCCAGAGGAGTTTAACAGTGCTGATGTTTTGCCTCCATTTCCTTCTCTGTTTTAGTGTCATTTAAGGCACACTATAAGGGAAGTTGGATAGACTGCACGTAATAAAGTTTTGTATTATTTGTGCAACATTTCTGTAAGTCAAAATGATTTCAAAATGAAAATTTTTGTCATTTTTTAACTCTATTTGGTAGGTAGGGTTGGGGCTCAAAATTAGACTGAAAAAAATCATAAAGCATTTTCAACAATTTCCCAAGTTAATTGATATTTTGATTGTGTTATCACCAGTGCTGAGAGCTCTGCCTTTTCTAAATATGTACTACAAGAGAGCAGAAGTATTAAAAGTATAGTTAGGGCCATTCTATGGATGGTTAGAAATTCGGTTCTATTCCCACCCTAAAATTTACTTGATGATTTTTTAAAAAACAAACCTTTAAATATGATTAACTTAAAAAATAATTTATTTTTAGTTTTCTAAAGGTATGCTTTGTTGTTGTTATTTTATGTGTATGTATTTTTGCTTGCACATATGTACGTACACTGGGTGTGTCCAGTGCCCATAGTGGTAGGAAAAGATGTCTCATTCTCTGAAAATGTGGTTATAGAAAGATGTGAGCTGCCACATTGGTTCTGGAAATCAAACCCTGGTTCTCTGGAAGAACTGGAAGTTCTCCTAAGTACTGACCCATCTCTCCAGCCCTAGACAGCCAATGCTAAAACAGAACATCTTAATACAATATTATCCAAATATATACTAACTTGATATATACATGCTTAAATATGATTGTTGAGATATAGTAAAGCCTCAGTTTCCCACAATTCAACAATTGTTTCTCAGTAAAAGGAAACCATTTAAATGTGTAATAGAAGCCCAGAATTCACAACCTAGAGCTGTATCTGAACTCAGCTATACTAGGTGGCATTCACTGGTGCTGCCTAACCTGATGTCACAGGCAGGGCAAAGTACATGCCTGTGTAATTGGAATCAAAGCCACGGCAAAGGCACGCAGTACAACATTGTGACCACCACCAGAAGCATCTTGAATTCACTAGATGCCCGATTTTTGTGAAGGTTTATTCTGGTTTTCAACTTGACAGGACCTGTCACCATGGAAAGGCACCCATGTCTGTGTATGTAAAAAATTTTTCTAGATTAGGTTAACTGAGTTCATAGTTTCAGATAAAAGGACTTACCAAGAACTGAGGTCCACGTGGCATGCTGGCTAATGATCTGTGTTCTGCCTGGTTCCTGGGAACTTGAGTGAGGCAGAGTATAAAAGTAATGGGCTCACTTGTTTGGCTGAAGACATTTCAAAACAGGAGTGTATTCAGGATGTGGCATGAATACTGCTTACTCTTCTTATCTATGTCTACAGAGATAGTGCAAAGTATGGAGTCTATAATACAAAAACTGTGCAACTTAGTCAGGAAAAGTGTGCCAATCAACTTAACCTTACAGACAAGACAGGTTTAAAGGTAGCTGTGAGTGTTAGTGAGATTGATGCCATTAATGAGAAACTATGGTCTCAGCACCCAAAGAACAAAGGTTCCCTGGTAACAAGACCCAACTCCTGGAAGCCTCCCTTTCACAAAAGGAGAAAAACTAAATGGAAAAATTCTACTGCAAGTGTTCCCTGCTCACAAACAGGTACCTAGGACAGTATTTCCCAAGGATCAGCATACAAAGGGCAATGTATCCACTGGTCCCCAAAGTCTAAATGTATTGGGCTTCGCTCTCAGCTGGCAGTAGATCTCAGCAGTATTATCCACATGGTACTGCTTTTTCAGGCATGGATGATACTATTCTCTAGGAATCAGAGAGACTTGTGCCATAGTTCCAGAGAGCCGCTGAAGCCAGACAGTGTGGGAGCCTGGATCCTTTCAAAGAGGCGCTGATTGACAAATGCTTGAGGCTATAAAGGTGAGGTTCAAGTTTCAGTGGAGTCTCCAAGATGTTGGAGATTCCAGAACAAGGTGATATCCACCAAAGAAATCTCTTAGCCGGGGTAGAATAGACCCAAGAGTGGTGTGTTGTAGGCAGCAGAGATATGTAGTGGGATGGAGAACTACCTAGATGATTTCATTAGGATACTTAGATGCCAGATATGGAACTGTGGGATTTTCTATTTTCTCTGCTGGGGTTTGTTCCTCCTATAATCTTGTTATACCCAGCTATGTCCCAGACTTCTGTTTTGTAATAAGACCTTAATCCATACATTAAATATTGGAATCATATGACTTTTTTTTTATTTTATAGGAAATCACAATTCAGAGTATACAGCAACTCTCAAATGAGACTTTGGAATTTAGACATTTAAAAAGTTTTTAAAAGGTTTACAAGTCAGAAGACAATGTCATAGATTGGATTCTCTCTACTTTTACACAGATTCTGGGGACTGGACCAGGCTTCAGTGAAAAACACTTTTACCTACTGAGCTATCTCACCAGCTCAGACTTTGGACTTTTAAACAGGGCTGGGACTGTTAAAGACTACATGAAATTTTGAAATTGACTGAATGCCTTATGTGTTATAAGAGGACCATGAACCTATGGGGAAGGGCTGAAAGTTTGTGGTTTACAAGGGTCGTGTAAAGGCTAGAAAGTTGACAGGAAGTGGAATTTTGATGGTTAGTCTTGATCGTCAACTTGACAAGATTTAGTACCAGCATGGAAAGGAACCTATGGGACTGTGAGGGGTTTTGTAGACTGGGTTAATAGAGGTGGGAAAACTCCCCTAAGAGCATGGGCTGGGAAGCTATAAGTGGGAGAAAGACACCTAAGTATCAGCATCCATGTCTTTCTGCTTGCGAGCTCCAGATGCAATACTGCCAGCCAGCATCAAGCTGCCACCACCACACCTTATTCACTGTGATGGACAGAATCCTCAAACTGTGAGCTAAGTTAGTCTGCCCTTAAGTTGTTCTTGTTCAGTATGTTGTTCTACCAACAAGAATGTAATTCAGTTTTGAATTAACTTTTTTTGTCATTGGGAATACAAAATCCTTTCATTGTTGCCTAGTTTGGGGTCCTCTGTATTCAGCTACAGGAATCCTTGTAGCATATGAGTAAGTGAAAAAAAAAAATCAGGAACCGATGGATGTGGAATGTCATGATTCTTGTCCTATGCTGCCAAACAAGGATCGGAACCCTCAAGGGTTCACTGCAGAGATTCAACATCATTTTTTAATGATGAATGACTATTTACCACTTGTGTTTGCATTCACAAGTAAATTTTCATGGCTTACTTAACATACCTTAACCTGTTACCACATTACTCTTGGCGTCTGACCATGATATGCTTCTTCCTGCTTCTTCCCTATGACTCCATGCCCTAGTTAGCAGTAATTGGCAACTTGTATCAGCCTAGAGTCATGTGAGATGCAATCTCAATTGAAGGATTGTCCATATCAAACTGGCCTACGGGCATGTCTATAGGAAATTGTCTTGATCATTAATCATTGGAGGAAGGCTCAGCCAACCATGGGTGTCACAATTACTTGGGCAAGTGGTCCTGAGCCATGCAAGAAAGCTAGCTCTAGCTAAGCATGAGCCTGTGAGGAAGCCAGCGAGCAGTTATGGTTTCTGACCTCACATTCCTTCTTGAGTTTCTGACCTGACTTTCCTTAATGATGGACTGCCACCTGGAATTACCAGCCAAAGAGACCCTTTCCTCACTTAAGTTGCTTCTGTTAGAGAGTTTTGCCATACCAACAGATAATAAAATATCCCACTTTATGGTCCAAAGTTAGCAGCACACTTAACAGTTTCTCAGTTCCTTCGGGGTGTGTGTGGGGTGTATGTGTGTGTGTGTGTGTGTGTGTGTGTGAATAGAGAATTGAAAATACCAAAGAAGCCCTTTTTTGGTATTTTTGGTCCTCCTTTATTAAATAATAATATACTAAAAGAAAAAAAAGAACAAATTGCTAAGGGCAGATGTTGAAGCCCTGAAGCCTGCTTACCTATGCAGATAATGAAACAGAACTCTACCAGCTCCACATATGTTCCATTGCCCTCGATTTCAATTGCCACATCAATGACAGGCAGCCACTATCAAGTGGATCATTCAACTGATAATTTTTATATCTAACTTCTTTTGTTCAATATGCCATTTATGCTGTTAGATATGCCATGCAGCTGTATGGCATTTATTACCTTTGCCATACACTATGAAATTTATTACATTTTTTATCCATAATCTTGTTTATACTTAGCATAGGCATTTTTTAATTTCTATTTTATTTCCATGCATAGTCCATAGCATGAATGTTTGGTCCCTCTGAAGGCCAGAAAAGGGCGATGGATCCCCTGAAACTTAAGTTACAAGCCATTGTGAGCCACCACGTGGGTGCTAGGAATCAAACCCATATCCTCTGGAAGAGCAGCCAATGCTCCTAACCACTGAGTCAGAGTCATGTTTCCAATTCTGTGGGAATAATTTGAACAATGCTTCTGTGAACAATCTATTGCACATCTCTTAAAGGTCACACATGTTCATGCATCTCATTCCCATTGCATGCAAATGTGAGTGTAGAATTGCCAGGTGGTGAGGTTTCTATGCATCCCATTTTCATACAGACTGTCAAATAGCTTTCGAGTATCAGTTTTGCATTCTTCACCTTCAGCATCAGCTCTTGTTAGGCCTCCATGCTTGTCAACAGTACGCATCATTAATGTTTCATCCCAGGCAGTCAGGAACTTATGGTGTGAGCTTGTTTCTGTTTTAATTCGTAGACGTTTGATATTTGGGTTCTATATCAATCCAAGTCTGCTATACATTTATAACTTAATGTTCCTTCCCTTGGATCAATGCTGCCTTTTTTCCTCCTTGTAAGTTTATATCTTCTTTCAATTAAAAACCCAAATATCCTTTACAGGTAAAAGAGTGAGCACATTCATAGATTTACTTGAACAATCCCCAGGATTAAAGCCCATTGGTATGCCATGGTAAAAATGAAGCTGAAACAAAGTATGCTAAACCAAGGAGATCTGATATGGAGGAGTCAAAAGCTCATGGTTCCATCTGTCTGGCTTTCTAGAATGGGAAATCCAACATTGAGGACAAATGTGAGAGAGTGGTTTCATGGGCAGGAGGACGATCCTAGTTTTAAAGAGACTGCTTTGGGGTGATCAAAATATTCTGTATTTATTTCAGTAGTATTTGTCAGTATATACATTGTTCAGATTCTGTGCGATTCACTTTAAAAAGGTGAAGTGTGTTAAATTATATCTGTATAAACCTACTTTTAAAATTAATTTACTGATCTTGTCTACAGAAATCTATAGGACATGGTCAAATTAAGGTGTCTAATCTGCCACAGGGACCAGCCAAAATGTCAAAAGACTCCCAAGCACTCCAGCAGAGAGCCGTATCTGCCTAGAAGGAAATAGTTGCCAATACCTTAAGAAGTAATTGTTTTGATGGAAGATATCACAAAAGCCTAGTTATGGCTACTTTGCCCACTTCATACTCCACAAATGACTTAGCTTCCGTTCCCTGAGGCTCCCTGCCAGTCACTCAACAAGCCAACCAGTACACTTAACAAGCTGGCCCATCACCATGCTGAAAATATACAACATGCCTTTTCTAAACGCTCGGCTGGGAAAAGAAAGATCCCTAGATGCTTTTCCCAACATTTTCCCTGGCAAATCCAATCTTCACTTGTTTTGTAATTTTAACTCCCAAGGGAAAACAGACAACAGCCGTGTCTCAGAAAGATGGTCTCCCGTAGAGCACCAGAGATGTGGTATTTTAATAGCTGCCTTCAGCCCCTCCCCTGGAAACATAGTATGTGGTCATTAGTGATGGGCGAACCTCTGTGGGTTTCCAGGTTTGAATCTGTGCCAGAAGTTCCAAGTTCCTGCTTCTTTTGACCTCTCTCTCTCTCTCTCTCTCTCTCTCTCTCTCTCTCTCTCTCTCTCTCTCTCTCTTTCTCTCTCTCTCTCTCTCTCTCTCCTTCATTGTTTTTAGTTTTATTTAATTCCTTCTCTCTTAACTATCTAGCCATATGCTTCAATCTCTTCTTCATATAAATAAGAAAAGGAATGAGGTAATGGATAGGATGTGTGAGTCCCCTGCTTCTATCTCTGTTGACAGCTCATGTGCCAAACAGGATTGTAATCAGGCCCCAATTAGGCACAGCCAAGAATAAGTGACTAGAAACTCACTGTGTGCCCACAGTCTAGAGATGCCCAGGGTACTTGTAGGTGAATAAGAAATTCTCCAAAAGATGCTGAGACCAGTAGAACAGTAGGACAGGACAAACACAGACCCAGTAGGACCCTGAGCATGGAGAGGGGTCTAGGATCTGGAAAGCTGGAGAGAATGCTTGGAACAGTTGAGAAACCTATGTGTTTATTCCTCACTTCTCGACTTCTGGAGTATAAGACGATGCCATTTAATTCATTCTGTGCTATCTCAGGGATTCTCATTGAAGTATCCTGTCTTTACTGTCCTGTAGAAAATTAGAATACTGATATTTATCACATGGGCTGTTGTGACCACTCATAGAGCTTAAGGACTGGATCTATAACTTTGGCATTCGGGTTCACCAAACTATGACAACAGACTTGAAGTCAAAGCCTGTGTTTGTAAACTGGACCCATCATTCAGAGACTGCCTGATGGAGTCATGGGGACAATGTGGAACATGAAGTTTTAAGCCCTTCCCATCTTCCACAAGAGGAATCCCAGGATACAGCATGTCCCGTGACCTTGTAGAAGGCTGGGAATGTCCAGGTCAGAAGCAGCAGCTGGCCTAGGAGGGCTGCCAGAATTTCTGGGCCACTGATGCATTCAGAATAGGAGAAAAGGGAACATTGGAGGGGCGCATGGCCAGGGGCAGGGGTGGGAAGCTGAGAAAGTCTTGCACTGATTCTTTCTGATTGGTGTGTTTCATTTAATCTGAAAATTTCTGAGTCGCTTATGCTAAATGTATCTTCTCTTTAATGAATTCTTGGTTTTTCTAAGACTGTACTTTGTCTACCATAAATAATCTCATACAGTTACTACATAAAATTTATTTTTTTACCAAAAGAACAGACACTTGCCTTTGGGCTTGTTTCTCTGATGTGTAATTAAATCAGGGAGACCATTTCTGCAGCAATTAAGTGCTTTCTATCACTTTCTGTGAGTCTTCAGTTAAGACATCTGGTTCTTAAAGGAATTTCCTCTGAAGAAGCTGAGTCCTGATGCCAGCAGTGGCAGCAGCAAACTAGATGCATTCACCTGCAAAGAGTGAAGGCAGGTAGGCAAAGCAACACTGTGGCTCCTCCAGTTCACTTTCTATCTGGGCCACCATCAAAAGGCACTGCCCAAGATGAAAGAGGGTCTTCCATATTCAGCTAGTTATTCTGGAAAATTCCCACAACAGATTGGCCCACAGGTGTATCTCAGTCATTCCCAGATCCAAACAGGTTGACAGTCAAGATTAACATCATGGACCACATGTCTAAGTATCTCCAGTGGAATAAGGGCAGAGATGGTGTGTATCACTCCAAAACAGCAGATTCCAAAGCTCATACTTTTGCTACAATTTGTCTCCCTACTCAAAGCTGAAGGATGGAGAAAGCCATAAGGTGGGAGGAGTCTGGGTCACTGCAGACCATGTGGGTGGCTTCTTATAAACCATCAACAAACACTGAAAAGTTAACTTTCATGGCTGTTTTATATGGCAGTTACTAAAGGCTGACTGTCCCATCATACCAGAGCAGGGCCAGACAGTATGGCAGTCACTGGGACTAGATGTTAATTAGGCAAAGTTGGAAAAGTCCTTTCAACCTCCCTCAGAGCATTCGGCTGAAGAGATGGTAGCTGCAGAAGGACTCCCTGCAGCACACTGAGCCCATAGCTGATGATTGTCAAGGACTGGGCCTTCATGATATTTGGGCATCCTACATCCAAACTCTTTGTCTACATTCCTTCTCCATCCACCAGAGGCTTTTCTTTGAGCAGAGGACTGTAGAGATTTTCCTTGGATGCCTGTGGCTCCTCTGATGCCCATTATCTGAGTATTTCTCTGATTTTCTTCCTTTAGTGCCTCTGTTCCCCTTTTCACAAAACCTCAAGCATTATGGGAGCTCTTGACCTTCATTACAGACCAGCACAGGTATCAGCCACACTTGCACACTTGTGCAAGTAGGTAGAATGCTCCCCCCACCCCCAGAAGGATGATCATTAACCATATCATTTTCAAACCAAGGCTTTATGGGGTGGGGACAATAATGGTGTAGACATCTCTACTAAAGAACATCTTCCTACATCTGTAGACTAGTCCAAGGCCAAGGTTGGGTGAGAAGGAAGAAATCTTTCTCTTGTACCCAATAGCTTTCACTCCTCTGCTCAGTCTCTTATTTTTGTTTTTACTCCCTCCCTCTTCCTCTCCCCTCCATTCTTTTTTCTCCCCTCACTTCCCCTCCTTTTCCCTCCGTTCCCCTCCCCTCCCCTCCTTTCTCCCCTCCGCTCCTCTCTCCTCTTTTTCCAATGTAAGTCCACTTATCCAGTTGCTTCTGCCCTCTAGCTAGCACAGCATCTTTGGTAGTATAATGAATGACTCTGTGCTCATGCACTCTCTGGAGGCCACAGCAAAACTGCTTCTGCTCCTCCAGTTAGAGCAGGCTCTTGCCTCTCCTTGGGTTTATGCCTCTTGCCTCTCATTAGCAGAGTTCAATCCCAGCCTGCACATAGCCTCTATGCTGCCCACCTGGTATTTCTCCTTTGTTCTCTCAAACACACCTTTATACTGCTGGACCATCTCTTTTCAGAGACCATGAATCTAGTTTGGTAGTCCCAGGCATGAGAGGGAGAGCTGACCCTTTCTTGGAGCCACACAGATGTCACCACAAGCAAAAGTCTCCTTGACACTCACAGAGGGACAGGAGATACTCTGCTGTTGGAAAGGACAATTTAGTTTGATTCTTCCCTCCTGGTGACTGACAGCCACTTGGCATCGAAAGCTGGAAGGATGGGGGTGGCAGGGCATGAAAGAGTGCGGAGGAGAGCACACAGCAGAAAGCTTATTAACCTTTCCAAGAGGCTTGTGATTCAAGCTTGCGGAGCTTAACATTTTTTTTTCTCTTCCAATTATTTTAATGATGCTGCAGAAAGTCTGAAGTTCTGTGCTGAGGCTCTGTTGCTGCCACCGTCCTAACTGATCACATGGTAACATTCCAACCCAGGCTGGGTCACCCCTGTAAGAAAAATCAGCTTGGGAAAACCACTCCTACTGCTCAAATGCCTCTCCCCCCTCCCCCTCCCTCTTCACTTCTCCCTTGCCTCTCTGTCTCCCTCTCCTCTCCTCTCCTCCTCCTCCTCCTCCCTCTGAAAAAAGGCTCCTTTTTAAAGAGTCCTGCAGCTTAAGTCTTAGATGAGAAATTTGCTTCAGAGTTTATTAGTTATTTTTTTCATCCCCATTCACCAGTTCTCTCAAAAACAGTTCTGCTTACTCCAAATGGCAATTATTTGACTCTAATTCAAACCATTCTGTGTCATTTCGATCTGGTCACATCCTAATAATCTTAATCTCAATAACAGGGGAACATATCAAACATGTTTGTTGCTAAATAAACAAGTCATTTATGTCAGCTCATCAATCATCATGGTTTTTTTCATCCTTAGTTTTAATGTATTCACCATTTCATTTTCGAGCAGGAAAATGAAACTATGCACAAATTTTAAAGTCGACTACTATTGTTTGTTTTTAGAACCCAGATGCAAACATAGCCATATTCAGATAGAGACATGTTAGGCAGGTGCAGGGGTGGTTAACTGATGTTTTAGCAGGAGGAGACAGGGCTGGAGAGGAAAAAGAGGAGGAGATCTTAGAAGTTATGCTCCACCCCCAGTGCATTTCCCTAGAGTCATTGCTAGATTTTCAATAACACACCACAAACATCAAGACACAGTACACCAGTGATTGAGAAAGATAGCCAGTCCCTCTTTTCATGTGTGTGTGTGTGTGTGTGTGTGTGTGTGTGTGTGAGAGAGAGAGAGAGAGAGAGAGAGAGAGAGAGAGAGAGAGAGAGAGAGAGAGAGAGAGAAGCACATACATATTCTCCCTTAGACAAGGTCTTGTTAGGTAGCCAAGACTGGTGCCAGCTTGCTTTTATAGTGCAGATTGATCTTAATCTCAAAATTCTCCTATTTCAGCTTCCCCAGATCTTTGATTACAGGCATGTGCCACCATGCTTTACACGTCTTAAGTATGTAGGATCATGGATTTTTCCAAATTGAACATACCTGAGCAACAAGCACCAACCTAACCTTCCAAGAAGATATTCAAACACCCCAGAAATACCCTTAAGATCCTCTTCCAGTAACTAATCAAACTCTAGTGTGACCTAAATTCTAGCATTATAGACTAACATGTTTTACACCAATCCTGTCTATTTTTGAATTCCATGAATTTAATTATAGAATGCACTGTTGAACTAGGCTTCTTTACCTTAGTATTCGGTTTGGGATCTCCCTATTCTGTACTGAGGGATATTCTGTTTCTGCTTTCCACAGTGCATTCAGAGGTATACATACTTGTTCTCCTGATCAAATTCTGGAAATGTCCACAGCTGATCTCCACCCTTCAGGCAGTGTCCGAGAGTCCCAGAGGACCCTTATCCTAGCCATGCTCTTCTCAGTGCTTACTTAAGCTCGTCAGTGAACTTTCCTGTTCTACACACACATCCCACAACCTCCTTGTTTGCATTTCTGTGCAATCCCCACTCCTCCCTTAGCCTCACCGGAGCCAAGCCTGTCATCGAGTCTTCCATGTCGGAAGAAGACTTTCTTCTATACTGCTGTTCCCCCAGTATTTTCCCCACCCTCCTCCATGTTTTGAGTTCTGTGTAACCCATGCATGTTGCTATCTCACTTGTACCTGGAAAGCCACCAGGTAGAGATTTATTCTGTTACAGCCATGTGGTTCTTCCATTTCAACCAGAGGCAGAGTTTCCCAGGATAGCGCACAACTCTTCGGGTTCCTTTTGTACACACAAACCCACCAATCCCACTTCAGAGGAGAGTGCACCAGGGTCCCATTGCTCTGTGCTTTGTAGTTTTTGTCAAGTCCCTCTGATGTTTTGTAGTTTTAGTGTAGATACTTAATACTGATTAAAGCCACTCAAGAAATTAAATAGGATAGGATGTTGAGTGATGTGGCTACAATAAAGAACCAAGGTCTTAAGGTTAGGGTAGGACTGTTTTTCAGCTTCAGACCTGTGTTAATTATTTTGCTCATCACTCTGACCAAACACTTGAGGGCAATAGGCAAGTTAAGGAAAGAGGGGATTTATGGTTAGAAGAGATTACTCTAGCATAAGGAAGGTATAGTACTGGATGACTCAAGGTGGTGGAAGTGTATTGGCCACCATTTGGTCACCTCTTAGGAGACAAAAAAAAAAAAGTGGTGATAGGGTCTCTCTATGTAAAACTCCAGCCCCACTCCTCCCCAGTTTCCCAATTGCTCGATATAGGCTCAAGCTTCCAAAGGTTTCATAACATCCACTAAAACAGTGGACCAGGCATTCAAAACCATGAGCCTGCTGAGAACAGTGTAGAGCGAGGCATAATGGCACCTACAAGTTGGGTTCTTCTGAGTGGAAAAAGTTTCTCTGTGGTTTTGAGTCTCCATTTTTTACATTCATAAGAAGAGGGAAGGAGAGCTGGAGAGATGGCTCTGTGTTTAAGAGCACTTGACTGCTTTCCCAGAGGTCCCCGGTTCAATTCCCAGCAAACACGTGGTGGCTCACAACCATCTGTAATGGAATCTGATACCTTCTTCTGGTGTGCATGAATCCATAGCACACAGATACATAAAATACATGAATAAGTAACACTTTATTTTTAAAAAGGAGGAAAGGGACACTATATTGAGGATCCAGCAGGATACCACAGAGAAAGGAAGGGGAGATGAATGAAACAAAGGACCGATTCTTCCCATTGACCTGAGTGGGGAGGGTCACTGGGAGGGGGCAGTTAGAGGGATGTAAAATGAAAAAAATAAAAATAAAAACAGATATTTTTTAAAAAAAGGTCAACATCTTTCTCCGTGTTTTTTTTTTTTTTGCAGATATCTTAGTGTCTCAGACTTGAAATTTAAAATGCTTTGTAGATCTTTATTTTGGTCTAGCCATGAATGACCTATCTTTCCTTGTCTGTTTCTCTGGAGTCTAGCAGTATCCTACACGGGGTTGTAACACTTGAAGTAATATTTTTTTTTACACAAACAAACTTTAAAAAATATAATTGAGGAGCATGTGTCCTCTACATTTGAATTAGAGCTCTTCATAGTGAAAACTTTGACCCAAGGCTGGTCAGTAGCTTTTTGTATGATTTCCATCATTCTATCTGCTCATCATACCAAGTCCAGAAAGACACCTAAGGAAGCTGAGGCAGGCGACTCTCTGCCGCCATGGGTGCGATTATGGCCCAGCCAACTCTGCTTCAAGAAGGGTACTGGGAAAGGTGAACAAAGAGGCAATTTGTAGCAGGGCTTTCGAGTTCTTTCCTGGAAGATTTGGGCATGATTTTCAGAGGCTAACGGAAGCTGGCGAACCACACGCTGATTCTGACCCTTAAAATGACGCACGGTTGGAAAGGACGACTCGGATTTTGTTCTTCTTGAGTATCGCTGTATGATGCCAGCCTAGATTGGCTCGTCCAAAAGCAATTTGGCAAGTCGCTGGTTTGCTTCCTCTTATAGCCCGGAACTTGAGGCAGGGTTACCAAACAATTCCAGCTGGCTTGGCTTCTAATATTAGTATCTCAGAATGGTTCCTTGGCCTTCAGGCTGGACTTAGTGGTCAAGAGTCTATTAGACTTCCTTTTCTCTTTGCTTTAATTCCCTGCCAATTGCAATGGAAGCACATTGTAGTACAGCTCAAAGTATTATAGACATTTTTATACTATAGCTCAACCATAAAATAGAAAATTTAAATGTTAGTTTGATAAGAAGATAACATTTACAATATGATTCCCACTTAGACACGTTGTCCTAGGTGTGATGGGTGTATAGGAAGAAGAGCTGTGGAAAATGGAGTTTGTGGCTTTCTGAGGCTTTACCGTTTAACTGTGCACCAAGAAATGGAGAGATTATTACCTCCTCTTCAGAGGTGGGGAGACAAAGGCTCGGAAATTGCCATTAATAACTTGTTCAAGTCCACACCATGGGCACTGAGACCCAGATATTTAGTTTCCTTTAACTTTTTACCCACTTTTTCCCACTTCATTTCTCTTTGATTTAGAATCTCATAACAATTATCTCTTTCCCTCTCACATAGACTTCATGCATGCGACCCTGTCACAAATCATTTGGTGCCAGGTTTGCCCCTGTCAAGCCCTTTCTGTATAGCTCATGGCAGCTTTCTGAACCTCAGGTGCTTACAGCCATGATTCACTCTTTCGAACGGCTCGTCTTATTTAAACAAAATCTACATCTGCTTGGGCCAATGTGCTGTCTGATTGTGCACTGGTTTTCTCAACTCCGTGCCTGGTGGTGCAGATTTCACAGCTTGGCCTGAGCCGTGGTGGGAGTGTTCTCCCAGCAGAAATTGCCAAAAGCTATAGATCAGAAGTTCCATGGCCGTTTGCCTCTTGCTGCACTCACAGGCAACTGTGAGAACTTGGGGGCGCAGTGCTGTGCTACCTTGTTGCGATGATTCTGCCCTGTGGGGCTCACAGAAGGAAGCAAACTCTTCCTCCGTCTTAGCCCCTCCAAGATGTCAGAACAGAAAGTTTTCAGCGTGCTACCTTTCTAGCATAGCTGCAGAGAGACCTGAGTCAAAGTCTTAAGTTGGTACCTTGTAAATAGTGTAACTTCAGATAAACTATTGAATCTCTCTAAGCTTTAACTTCCATAATCAAAGTATGGATGATAAAAAGAAACTCCTTACTTTAAGTTGATGTGAGGTTCACCAAAGAAGACAGATGGAACATATAAATCCTAGTCTGTGGAGAGCAGTTAATTAAATTCAACGAGTACTGATTTTTATCGGAGTGCCAGGAGCGAAGTAGCCTAAACAAAGGACTTGACTAAAGGGAGTTTAATGCTCAGACCATGTGCAGCTGAGGGACACTAGCTAGACAGTTAGGAGAACTGATGAAAGATACTGAGATGCCAAGATCTATGGTCAACAAGGAACTATGACCACCCAAGTTATGACCTGCCCAAGAATGGAAGGAAGTAGCAGTGCCCAGAGTGATAACTTCTCACTGTCTGAACCTGCCAGATTCTAAGAGATCATTGATTATTTCTCCAATATCAGCATTTATACAGAATTTTGTAATCATTAACAAAGTTGGTAAGGAGAGTGCCATTCCTCCTTGAAAAGTTATTTCCAGAAAGTATTTCTTATAAAAATGCAATTGGTCAGGTCATAGGAATCCCAATGGTTTGATCAAGGAGTTCTTGAGCTGGGTCAGTTGCCACATCTTTGAAGTTTGCATCAACATGGCCATTCACAGAATAAAAGTGGATATGATGATGATCCTCAAGTTATTGTGTTTACATTGTGGATTGTCAGTGTCAAACTTCAGTGTCGTTCACACCCTTCTATTATAAATAACTTTAACACAGACATAAAATGCAATGCTTGTAACATCCATGCATGTGATAGGTGCATGAATGGCTCAGGTGTGAAACTTTTTTTTTCAGAATGTGTGAATGTTACATAGTCTGTTTCCTATGCCCAATACCACTGTTGGTACAATACATATTTATTTTTCATCTTATTCTCTATTAACGAAATACATTTTGTGTGGGTTAAAAAGAACAGTGGATTCTGTCTTCCAGGAGGAACAATCCACTGCTTTGGGGCATAAGTATCACACTGATGAAGTGTTTTGGCTTACCCTGATGCTGTTTGTATTCTGATGTTAATTCTGCTTCCTCAAGATGGATTGTGCCCTGAATGCAGTCTAACTGTAGTCAGATAATCTCATGTGAACTTTCTTACCATTTTAACCAATCAATAAGCTTGTGATTGGGTTGTGGAAGGGAAAGGTGGGACAGGAGGTCTTTGAGAGGAGGGCAGGGGGAGAGAGGAGAACAAGAAGGGAAGAGAGATGATGGAAAACGAGAAGAAGGAAGCCATGATGGAGCAGAACCACGTGGCCAGGAGAAACTGCAAGTAGCAAAGGGTCTCATAGCTGGGGAATAAGTTAGCATAGTGCTAGATCTGACCAATCTAGGCATATAGCTTATAATTATAATATCTGGATTGCGTGGTTTTTATGCAGGCTTATGGGGTTGGAAATTCCAACAACAATGAAGATCCAATGTTATCTCTGTCTCTGTCTGTTTCTGTCTCTGCCTCTGTCTCTCTCTCTCTTACTCTCTCTTTCTCTTTCTCTGAAACAGTCCTGAGGTTTTTATGATAACTTGTCCAAATTTGCAATAAGATTGCCTACTGGCCATCAGTTCCAGATGGTGAACTTGATGAGACCCTGCATTCAAGGACCCTGGCAGAACATTAATTTAAGTGAGAAGAGGTATATTTTGGCAATGGTAAGAGTACAGAACCTGCACTAGAATGTTCTAGAAGCTACCAAGAAGTTGGCTTTGGGGAGACAGTCCTAGATCCTAATCACCTTATACCTGTGCTTCACAGTCACTTCATTCTCAAGCATAAACAATACACACTCTCAAACTACTCATGCATGCTCCTCCTGCTTGCTTACACCATCATGTCCCTCCTTGACACCCAGTCTGTGTGCAAATAGCCTAGCTCATTGCTTGTGCATTTAGCATTGCTATATGAAAGTATCTTCATAATGATATTGCTATTTCACTAACCTGAAATTTATGGATTCAAAGTCAAAGTTAGGGGAGAACATTTTGAAAGCCTGTATCACACATGATCTGCATCACACAATCTCTGTGTTCCAGAAGCCTCCTTACTACTGTGGAAGCCAGTTTGTAAGTATTCACCTAGTTTTCAATGAGAACAACACAATGTTTTCTAAATGCTAGGGAATGTCTTTGGTATTAGGCAGCTCCTCGTTCCCTGGAGAAAAACCATCTGCTTTATTTGTTTGTCACTGTGTGGCTAAAGGCTCCTCCACCCCTATGAAGAACTGAGGGCCAAAATATCCTGCTCCAGCTTATGACGTTTCAAAGCACCTCTGGGGCTACTGTTCCTGGAAGGGACTTTTCATGGCCTGTGATACCTAAGTCCTTTAAAGAAATAAGGTTAACTCTGAAATTAGGAGCCATGCACACTAATGAGCAACTCCTTCAGGCCAGCCCTGGTGCTAGATCTCTCTTCTCAGTAGACCTATAGTTTATAGCCCAAACCTCCCTCTACTTCCCCTCCCTGTTTCTCTACAGCGTTTAATGGAGAATTATGATTCTGCAGTGGCCTGCGGGTTGGACACAGATCTGGTATCTGAGACAGGCTTCATCCTGTTTGCTGCATCTGTGTCTTTCAGCTTCTGGTGTTAGTGTTTTTAAACCAAAGAATGATAAGTTTGAACTTTTGGCTCTTGACCCCTCTGTTACTAAGAGGATGCTGTCCTTGACTTTGCATGGAGCCAATTTCCTGCCCTCTCCAAGAGTATCTAGCTCATGGTAAGATACACAAGTTCCTCCCCTTGACAGCAAGCTCTATTGCCAGATGTTGTGCCCGGGAAACTGTCTCGTGTTAAGGCATACATTGCCCTGACAGCTAGAGTTCAGCTTACTTGGTTCATGTGCTAAGGACAGCCCAGAGTCAGAGGCTTAGAATTATTACTTTATGTCTTTTCTTCTGCTTGAAAAAGAAAAGAAAATTTAAAAAACCTGCTTTTATAATAAACAGAAAGCAGCATTACGTTATTGACCTGAAAATAAAAAGGCAAATGCTTATTAAGGCGTGTTGGTCACTGTGTGTTAGAGGACAGGAATTCCTGATGACGCAATGTGCTTTATCCAGAAACTGAGGACAGAAAACCTTTTCATATGTGCTAAGTCTGCAGCTGCAATAAAGCCACCGCACAAACAAATCCTCTCTGACTGCTGGGTCCCATCTTCCCCGCTGAGGAGCAGAACCCTGTGGGCAGCATGGCATGACTTGACAGACCCAGATTCTAGATCCAGCATCCAAAGTGATTCTGTAAAAGCAAATAAATTGGGTGACAGGAGCTGATGGCTGGGAGGTGCTTGGTGGTTCTGAGCTCCAGTAGAAAGCCTATCAGAGAAGAACTGTTAGTAGAAAGGCGAGTAGTGTTTTTGTTAAATCCTATAGTGAGAGCCACTTTTTCAACTGATCAGTGAGTTTTGGCTCCATGTACTTAGCAGACAGGAAAATGTATTCCTTAACACATGGCAGCGTTTCCAAGGTACAATGTATAGAAAACAATATGGTTAAGAGCCCTAGAATGTAGATGTAAAAAAACATGGCTTCACCTAAGCAGTTGACTTGGCTCTTGTATGGAAATATTTAAATGAGCAAGTGGATGTGCCCCTTCTTTATCAAAGGCATGTTACCTGGTGGGAAAAAATCAAAACAGATGTGCCTGTCATAACACTCCTTCCTAATTCAGGTAAATGACACATTTTCAGTATGAGTGTGACGTCAGTCGAACTAGGCTGTTCGTTTCTATTATGGATCACGAATAAGAAAGTACTGCTCGGGGTGGGCAGGTATCTGTGAGGGTCCAGTTAGGAAAACAAGACATTCTAATACTTCAAACAGAGAGCATTGGCGAAAGAGACCTGAGTCAGGGGTGGGAGGTCAGGAGTCACAGAGGAGACAATGAGGCAACCGAGAGATTGGGAATAGCAAGAATCAGTTAACACCACGAAGGTTAACAGAAAATGATTTTTACCAGGGCCAGAGTCTGGATGTGAACTCTGGAAGGAGCCACCATTTGGAGGTATTCTCATGAGAAAGTGAATCACGGGAAAGGCGCCACGGCCAGCGAGCTGGAGAACAGAGCTGAGACTGATAGCTCCGACCGACCGGCTCTCATCTCCAGGATTTCCTCAGAACCTCCCTCTGGGTGAAGCTGCCAGGCCAAGGTGAGCAGGTTCCAGATCAGGACATCAGAAGTCCATTCAGTGTCTCAGAGACTATGTACTTCTGTATTTACATTAGCTCACTGAGCTAGCTTCTGAGTGGACCTTGACTGGGAAGTTCTAGCATCATTTTTTAAATTTTTTTAAGATTTATTTATATTTATTATATCTAACTACACCTTAGCTGTCTTCAGACACACCAGAAGAGAGGGTGTCAGATCTCATTACAGATGGTTGTGAGCCACCATGTGGTTGCTGAGATTTGAACTCAGGACCTCTGGACAAGCACTCAGTGCTCTTACCTGCTGAGCCATCTCTCCAGTTCTAGCACCATTTTTAAAAACAAAGTTTTATTTTAAAATTGACAAAAAGGCAGTAATAGCCAATAGGGCTGTTGTGTGTTAGCCACTCGCCCACCTGTCAGTTAGCTAGTTTGGTCTCCCAATCAATGTCTCTCCATTCTTCTACCACATGTTCTCTGCTGACCCCTCTCTCATCTTCTTTTTCTGAATTTTAGCATCAGGATTATCCAGTAAACAGGAATGATGACTTCATGCGTTTTTATAACCTAATCCCTCAGAGGGTGAGGCAAGAAGGGGAGTTGGGGGGGGGGGTGAGTACACGCTGGTAACTATTTTAGACTTGTAAATTTTATAAGTTCAAATATGTGAGTGTTAGGACATGAGTGGGGATGCAAGCACAGCAAACGTCCAGGATGTAGGAGGGGGAAATATTAGCAAAAGAAGTATTTTTGGAAACTTCCCTGCTCTTCCCTTTGGTCTGAACCACTCAAGTTCATCAGAGCTTTAAGAACCCTTTCAATGACGGCCAAGGGGACTCGGCTCTTCACAATCCAAAACCAGAAGTGGTTTGATCCGAACCATCTTTAGTGGGATCTACTCCTGAGCCTGTGGGACAGACCCATCTGCAAGGGTAAGAGTGATTTAATTAGCCAGCTGGTGCCCAGTGCTTTCTTAGTCGGAGTATTTAACAAGAATTATCATATTGACTCCTTAGGCAGCTGTGAAGGGGAGCTGACGTAAGAACACACTGATGGAGCTAATAGGCATCACTTCTCTCAGTTGAACAGGTGAGGACACAGAAGTTGAAGTTACAGTCCTGAGGGTGTGCTATGAAGCATCTGACCAGGCAGGCTAGTTCTGGTGCCTGCATTATTGAGTAGGAAGCTGTTCTGCATCTCCAATATGGCAGCCGAAAGGCAGGGAGAGCTGTGGCGTGGCACGCAGAACTCCACAAGCAAGCGTCCCAGCGAACAAGGCAGGACCTGCCTGGCCTTTGATGATGTGGCCTTAGAAGTCACTGAGTGTAACTTCTGCTTTAATCTCTCAGTCACAGCAGTGACAGGCCTACTCACACGTGGGAGGGGTGGTAAAGTGTCAAAGAATTTGTATTCAGGCTTTGATTCCCTCACCGTGAACAAAATACTAGCACCAATAACTAAAATATATGATACTCAGTAGGGTGGGTTGGTTTTTATTTGCTGAAATGACCTTATGACTTCCTGTACTTGGTCCTCATTTATATACGATAGGAAATAGTTTTAGGCAGTGCTCTGCTACAACTGGTATTTTGACACCTCCCTTAACTCTGACAGACTTCTAAATGGCATCTAACAAGACTGCCTGGACTCAAGCTAACCAACACAGGATATTATCTGTTACCTGTATTCAAAACACATTGCTAAGCTTATTATCTTTAAATTCCCCTGAATTTTTCTCCCTTGTGAATATTACCCAATTGCCAAGTTTACACCTTCAACTTCCAGATACTTTTGAGCAATAGAGCAATACTCAGTAAAGAATTTATAAAGTATTTTTGGTAAGGTGTGTGTGTGTGTGTGTGTGTGTGTGTGTGTGTGTGTGTGTGTGAATTGTCTTCACAGAGAAATGTTGGTTCTCTATGCTAATTTCACTGAAAGCCATTGCTGAAATCTTTTAAATACACATTCAGTTTAGGATCCTGATGACTGACAAAAAAGGTCAATTGAAAAATATTGGAAAACAACTTCATTTCCCCAGACTTCTGGTTTTTAATAAAATCTGAATTTGTGACCAGTCTTACTTTCATAAAAACAGCTTTAGTGACTACCATAATTAGACAATCCAATGATATTTCTTTATGATACATCGCAAGGGAATAATTTGATTAGTACCTAAAGAAAAGCTTCCTTCTGTGTTGTGGCCTGCAATAACAATACAGGAGAGATTGGCTGATTCATCCACTCCACCTTCACAGCGGAGTTAATCTTAACTATGTGGCTAAATGCCAGGCTGGCCCTTTCCTTTCACACCATAACACACCCAAGCAAAAGACAGCCCTGCAATGTGACAGTTCACCTTTCCCTGCTCCGTTGTTCTTCCTTCGATTGTACAGCCAGCTATGAAAGGAGACATCCATAAATTCATCTTTATTACTTTAGGATAGGTCAATAGGAAATCCAATCCAATCAGTTTGGCAAGAATGTGCACAAACCTGGTCCTTGGGTTGGCTGTGCATAGCATGTCTGGACAGAGATGACAAAGTTGATCTCAGCAGAAAGCTGGTTTTGCCCTCTTCAAAGTGAGCATGTGGTTTATGAAGAGTATGACCTGACTTTGAGTTAGCTTAGATAGGAGACCTAGACACGGGCACTAGGATTTGAATCCCACTTCTATGACTTGGACCTGAGGGGTTTGGGGAGATGCTACTTAATCACTCTGAACTTTTTATTAATCCTCTATAAATGCCTATTTTTCAATACTGTTTTTAAAACATCAAATGACTTAGTTTATGTTCAGAGTAACTGATACAATCTAAGTGCTCAGAAAATGTCACTACCATTGATTCTATAGTAGGCCGCTGTGAGTCTTCATAGCTCTTTAATATAAATCGGCTTTCTACCATCCCTGTAAAAAGTAAAATAGACCCTACCTCCAAGACAGTAGTTTGATAGCTTTGGGAACCCACTTGTCAATGGACATTGCCAGTTTGTACTGATATCCTTCCACGGTTTTAAGAAGACCCTGAAATACTGCCTAGCAGACAAATGTGAGGCATGCGTAGTTTGAAAGGAAGTGAAGGAGTGAAATAAAATACTAAGATTTTTTTTAAAGGAATAAGAAAGAAAAACTATACATACTACTAGACAGGGGGAAAGGGAAGACATGCTTCTCAAAGGGACAAAGCCAGATTGGAGGGAAGCTGCAGACCCTGGCATCCCTTCTCCATCTCCCAGAGGCCCTCCTCACTTCTAACAGTGCCTCTAATAGAGAAAAGGCTGGAGCAGGTGTGAGACAGGGCAGTGAACATGTGAAGAACTATCCAGACTACAGAAGACAAGCATAGATTTCATGTATATACTATAAGAAAATAGTGCCTGGGTGAAAAATGTTTGAACTAGCAAATCTATTCAATACTTTATGTTATGTATGCTAGGAAAAACTAAATTAGTGATGACAAGCACAGATATGGCCTGTAACATTGTAACTTTGAAGATCATAATGATGTTCTGGGGATGGAGATATAAAAAATAAATTGATCTAGACTTCTTGACCTATTACTGAAGGGTAGAGCAACATCTTCCTGTTAGGAGGGGATGGTGGTAGGGATGTAAAAGTTTTAAGACACACATGCCTAAGGTCAGACAAACCAATGACGAAAAGGCCAAAGCTGTAAGTTGTTATGATTAAATTAGTTAGTATATATTAAAGAGTTTATGGCATTGTATGACATATTAAGTATATTGTATAAATGTTAGTTGATTTATTTTATAAAAGTTCATGAAATATAATTAAATCTATTCCAGCAGGAGAAGACAAGAAGACTGATGTGGGTGCACTGCATTTACACACACAAGGAAGAGTGACTGGGCTCACACACAAAAGGCTGAGGGCTGAGGTGAGTGATTAGGCTTACACACACGGAAGGCCAAAGGACGATGTGCACACACAGAAAGCTAAGGTATGTATACAGGGCTCACACACCAAGCACTAAGATTAACATGATGTGGGGATACAATGATAAGAGGTTCATTTTTCTTTTTTTTAAAAATCATTTTATTTGTTTACATTTCAAATGATATCCCCTTCCCATTTTCCCTTCCACAACTCCCCCATACCATCCCCCTTCCCTCTATGAGGGTGTTCCTCCACCCACTTACCCACTCACTCTCGCCTGACCACTCTAGCATTCCCCTATACTTGGGCATCAAGCCTCCTCAGGACCAAGGGCCTTCCCTCCCATTGATGCCAGATAAGGCCATCCTCTGCTACATATGTAGCTGGATCCATGGATGCCTCTGTGTATACTCTTTGGTTGGTGATTTAGTTCCTGGGAGCTCTGGGTGGACTGGTTAGTTGACATTGTTCTTCCTATGGGGTTGCAATCCCCTTCAGCTACTTCAGTCCTTCCCTTAGCTCTTCCGTTGGGGTCCCTGGACTGGGTATGTTGGTTGGCTGTGAGTATCTACATCTGTGTAGTCTGGTGCTGGCAGAAACTCTTAGGGGACAGCCATACCCGGCTCCTGACTGCAAGCACTTCTTGGCATCAGCAATAGTGTCAGGGTTTGTTGTCTACAGATTGGATGGATTCATAGGTGGGGCGGTCTCTGGGTGGCCTTTCCTTCAGTCACTGCTCCATTTTTTGTCCCTGCCTTGAGGTTCATTTTAAAATTTCCTTTCTGAAGGAATGTTTCCGGGATCCCACACTGGCCTTGAACTTGCTAGCTATCTGAGGATACCTTGAACTTCTGAAGCTTCTGCCTCCATCTCCCTTAATATTCAAGCTTCTTAGTATCAGGGGCACCTCCTTTAGTATTAGGAATGAATTTTCATGCTGAATATATGACTCAGTAGGTAAAGTGCTTGCCACTGAAACATGAGACCCTGAGTTCAAATCCCCACACCTCACAGGAGACAAATGTAGTGGAATCTGTAATCTCTAGGCCAACAGAATAGTTCTTAGAAGCCCTTGGGCCAGCTAGTCTGGAACAAAGCAGTGAGCAAGAGACATGTCTCCAACAAAGTGGAAAGGAAGAGCTGATGTCTAAGATTGTCCTCTGACTTCCAAACGTGAGCCATGGAATTTGAGAAACTACAATCACACACAAGAACATGAACACACTTAGACAAAAGGTACAGAAATCGCAAAACCAAAGATAAATATATACGATTATGTAAATATTTGAATTCTATATACTGTCACATCACCTTGAGTAGATTCTGGCTCTATTTACTAATTTCATCATTTTAATACAAATAAGCACAGAAATCAGAGGTGCATTGCAGCTTCTGATTAGGTAGAGTTGGAGGTGAGAGCATTGTGTTCACACACAGTCTGAAGCATTAGAGAGGTAATTTAGAATCAATCCTGACAGTGCTCCTTAAATTACTCAGGTATTTTACAGCTAGCCTGCCTTTCTCCTTTAGTTAAGGAGAATCCCAACAATAATAACCTCAGACACACTTGTGCTGTGGAGCACTATCCAAGCAATAAACATAACTGTCAAATAAAGAGGCAGGAGGATGACCATGGAGAGGTCATCTGTTTTCACTCAGTTCCTCTTGTGGTTTAATTCAAGGTGGACATGAGAGAAACAAAATGGTGGAATTGGTATTTTCAGTTTTTGATGAGAGCATGAAGCATGGAGACAGCTCATCTGAAAGCTATCCCTGATCTAAAAGTGCCCCATGTGTTTATTGCTGAAGATACAAGAAAGGAGCTCGCCACAGAGCTTTCTTCTGTGTAGGTCTGTCTGCCACTTCAGGGACGATACATGGCCCCATATAGTCATTACAGGAACCCCAGCACACTTAATGATTTCAAAATAGACTGAATCCTGTCCCCTGACATTTTCTTATAATTGTATGTGATCTCTCCATAACACAATTGTAAAATCATTTTTAGTTTCACCTTTAAATGATTATAGACTCCATCATCATTCCACTCATCAGCATATTAAAAATATCCAAGGATCATGAGTCTATATGTTTTCTGGGGATTTAATACTTTATTTGTCAAAAATGAAAGAAAAAAGACATGGAAACATCCAACTGGTAGAATCAATGCCAAATCAGCAAAAACTCAATCACTGGAAAGCAAATCTATTGCTAAGATTAATTTTCAAAATGTTTAATCATATTTGCTTTCCTTATTGGTCTTCTGACTGTTGCCATTCCCAGGTCATACCAAATATTGTCCAGCTGTTAGCGTTTTATACATGTCTCTGGGTCTTTTGTTAGTGAATTATTTAAGCACAAATGGCTCCCTAAGGTGGAACCTGCCTGGTAAAAGGCCTTGGCTTCCCTTTGAAGACACATTTACTGCTGTGAATGGCTTTGAAGGAACAACCATAAGAACTCCATCATTGACCCTTGTGGAAATTGAGTTTGGATTTGGGGACACAATGCAGTCTTCCTAAGAATCGTTTCTGTACATTTATTAGCAGGGTGTGTTCCTGCATTTTTGTGTACCAGGTTCCTCCAACTTGCTCTTCACCCCTGTGTTAAGGTCCATCCAATTTTATCTTTTCAGTTTCTTCTAGCCTTTCCCTCTTATACTGCTGCTGAGTGCAAACTCCCCATCTCGTACTTAAGTAATTACAACCTTTTAATTTGTCTTCGCCTGTAATCTGGCCCTACTCCAAGCCATCATGCCCACTTCTACCTTCAAGATTTTTTCTCACGAGCAAAAGCTGATCCTATGGGGGAAAGACCAAATTCTTTTGCCCAGCAAAATGCTGGCACTTCTTTCCCCTCTTCCCCTCTTCTGTCCAGTCACACTTAATTGCAGATCATTTCTTTAATGCTTCTTGATGTTTCATGCCTTTCTGCCTTTACCCCTGCTGTTCTTCCTGCCTGGAATTCCCTTCCCTACCCCTGTGTGTCTGCCAAACACCTGCTCAATTTTCATGATCCAATTCGAGGGTTGCATCCTCCCAGGAAAGCTTCCCTGACCTTCAGGTGAAGGTGGTAACTCTATTCTTGGCACAGTTTCTGGGCCATGTATAAACTTCTTTTTGGTTGATTTGTCAAATTGACATGTTTGACTTTGTCACTCCAGAAACTTAGCAGTGCCTGGAAAAGTGGGAGTCAGGCGAATGGATACATGACCCAAACAGAGCAAGTAGCATTCAAATATCCATGATTTTCATTTTTCAACATGCAATTCAACCTCAAATTGAAAGCAATTTGATAAACACTATCTCGTTTGATATAGTGTTGAACAGCCAGTGTTTCTGATTCGGTGGCAAGAATTTAAGCGTAAGTACATTAGAGGTAGTGACACAAAGAAAGTTGGAAGAAAGAGAGGAAGGGAGGGAGAGTGGGTTGCAAAGGATGCAGATGTGTCCTTAAGACAGGGAGAGCTTTGGAGGTCAGCTACTGTGGAATTGCTATTTTAATGCTCCCTGGTCATTTGTTGAGGGCTTGGCCAGCAGCATACACGTGAGAAGAGCAAATTATGCGAAATGGGAAAAGCTTAGCAGACAAGGAAACACTGGAAAGGTCGGGGTGGTGGGGGCTGCGGTGGGGAGACACATCTGCTACATCTGGTTTTCTGCACAATTGCAGAGCAAGCACCATAAAGTGAAATATTGTATTTCTCACTAGCTCTGGTAACAAATGTCTGAAATTCTACCACTCAGGGCCAACACAGAAGAACTGCACATTTGGGGCCAACCTGGGCTACATAGCAAGACAATGCTCTCCCCCTCAAAAGAAAGATACTTCTTAAAAATCTCATAGATAGTATATACCCCACTCTGTTTTCTCTGGGAACAAAGACTACAGTAATTAGAGAAGATCATTTAAATGTCTCACTCAGCAAATTTTTTTAATTCCCCAAGGTACTTTTCCACCAAGACTTAGTGGTCAAAGTAATTCTCTTAGGCTGCTACTGTTGAGTTGAAGTGGTTTTTTAAACTGAAATTTAAAGCTTTGCAAAATTCTCTCACTAAATTAATGAGTAACCAAGATGAGTAGAATTCTTGGTCTATCCAATCCATGATGATCCTGTGGACAGAAACAAATACCTGGCAGTTGAGGGGTAACTTGCCAGGCATGGGAGACATTTTTGGATCCACTGGATTGTAGAAGTTGCACAGATGTGCAAACCATTTTCAGTGATGAAAGGTGTCGCTGACAGAGCTTACAGCTGTACTATTTCCCATGAGGCTGACTTTGGGGAAGAGCAAATAATCACTTAGAAATTCTCCAACAAAACCAACTCATGGCCCTTTGGTTGATAGTCAAAGGTCTCCTGATACTGAAAAAACTTATTTCCCCCAATTTTTAAATCATTAAAAATGTACCAGTTCATATGTGCTGAGTCGTAAGAATAGTAGCATTTACTATTTGGAGATTCATGTTCTCTTCTGATAACTCGGCCTTGCCTTATTTCTTGGCTTCTTACACCTCTTCCCTTTAGGCAAATTCAGTTTATTTATTAAAAGTGAGTATAATAGGGCCAATCACTCATGAAGAACCTTTATAACCATTGTGCAAATCACCAAAGTTTCATTGGCTGTTGGGAACAAGAAGATAGTTTAGCTTGTAAGTGTGTATCACAAACGTAGGAATCCACTTTTCCGTCCCAGTAGCCATGTCAAAAGCTGGCAGAGTCAAAACAGTAATTCCAGCACTGGGGAGGCAGAGACAGACAGATGCTGACAGCTCACTGGCCAGCTGGCTGAGCTAATTCAGCAAGCCCAGATTCTAGTAAGAGACCTGGTCTGGGAAAACAAGGAAAATGGTTCCTGAGAAACCAACCAAGACTTCCTCAGGCATCTCCACCTAAGCATGTACACACACACACACACACACACACACACACACACACACCAAAGCAAAATCAACCAACAAATAAAGTAACACTTCCCTAAAGTAAAATAAACTGAATATGTTTTTGTAATGTGTTCAGAAATCATTCAATGGCTTGAATATACTCTGTCAATTCAGTAAATAATTATTTTGACTGATTTCTTTAAAGATTGCTCACCTTAGACAGCTTATAGTCAAAGAAGGGACCTATTTAGATGTTCTTGATTCTGTTTTGAATAAATATCTATGAAAGGGTAAACTATAGAATTGTTATAGGTGGTAAATAAAAATAAACTAAAAGAAAAATTAAGACTTGCTTGCAGTTTGACTCCTCAGACAGGCAGCATTGAATAATACTTTTTAAAAGTTCATAAAGGTAGGACTCTCAAGCACACTTGATTTGACTGACAAGTAGTGCAAATTAAGTGGCAAAGACAGTGACTCCTCAGGGTTTCACAGCAAGTGAGCAAGGGATCAGCTGAGATCTAGGAATGTTAGGAGATGGAGTAAACAGATGCCTGGGTTGCTCGCACCGCCCTTGTTTTCACGCCCTGTTCTATCCTATTAGCTTATGCCATCTTATTCTCAAAAACGTGGATCCATTTAAGGAACGGTGTCCCTATTTATGTTCCCCTATTGACAAAAGGAAATCGAAACACAGGGAGCCCAGAACCTGTATAGAAGTAGACCACAGGGCAATAAGAATATGGTAATAAAGATGAACGAACATGAATCAAAAGTCAGATGCTTACCACTGAAAAATCTCACTCTTATTGTCGCCAAGGAGAACCCTTGGGAAATCACCGGGGTGAAGGTCTTGTGTACTGGAGGGTCTCTCGAGACTAGTTCAGACTGAATCAAAATCTTATTTCCTAAATTTAAATTTTATTTATTTGTTTTTAATTTATTTACTTATTCACTTTGCATCCCAATATCAGTCCCTCTTCTCCTCCCAGTCCCATTCTCTTACAGCTCCTCCCCCTCCAACTCTCCTCTGGGAAGGGGGAGCTCTATCCTGGGTATCCTATCCACTCCCCTCCCCCACACAAACACATCAGTCACTGCAGGATAGTCACTGCATCTTCTCTCACTGAGTCCTACAAGGCAACCCAGTTAAGGGAACAGGATCCACATGCAATCTTGTTTCCTAAAATAAAGATGCATTTGCTTATTTGACTTGTTAGCTCTCAGTTCAAAGGCCTAGAAAATACATAATATTTAATGCGGATCAGAACTAAAAATTTTCCAGGTATGTGGTATCTCCTTAAAGAAATCTTTGTCTTCATAGGATCTGGGGCACTGCTTTAATTCTATTTAATAATGGGCTTTCTGGGTACTCTGGCGTCTCTGTTGGAAGTGATAGACTTTGTCAGAATCACTGTTAAGGTTCAATGAAAAAGCAAGCCACAGCAACACTCTCATTGTAGAGAGTCACACGTCTGTATAGCTCTGTTCACTAAGGAATAGAAAGACTGGGAAGGTGACATGATATGCCAGGCAGAAAGATATTTTAAACTTGAATTGTTAAAGTGAAAAATATCATTAGTTTCTACATTCAAGCAAATTTATTGTCAATAATAGATTTCTACTACAAGGGCTGATTTAATTAATTAATTTATTTATTTATCTACTTATTTATTGATTTGGTTTTTTGAGACAGGGTTTCTCTGTGTAGCCCTGGCTGTCCTGGAGCTCACTCTGTAGACCAGGCTGGCCTCGAACTCAGAAATCTGCCTACCTCTGCCTCCTGAGTGCTGGGATTAAAGGCATGTGCCACCACACCTGGCTAAGGGCTGATTTTAAAGAAGCCATTGAGTGTAAAGATTAGCCTTCAATAACATTGAAGAAATGCAGATAGAGCCTTTGCCAGATCTATTTAAAGGATTATGTGGAGAAGAATTTGATCAAATTTATAGTTAAGTTGAAAACTGGCACTCTTGAAGCATTGCATTTTTCTAGTTATCAGTTAAATTCCCATCCTAGTTTCCCAGGTCCCCCAATCTCCTCCAGCAGATTCCCCATTCTCAGCTTCCTGTTCCTGTGTTCAGTACCCTCAGCTCATTTCCCTCACTCCACATGACCTCCTACTTCCTTCTGATCTATGATCTAGAATCATCACCAAAGAGCTGGGCCCTGGATGCCCTGGCCCTCTCTGTCGTGGACATCATTTGGGACAATATGTTAGCCTTTCCAAAGATCTGCATCATACGCATTCTAAGACAAACAGCCATCAACACTGTTTTCCTTCTCTGAATACATTCTTAGGAACACCTTCATCTCTTTTCAACAATCCATTCTTCTTCAGACCGTTAGGATCTGTCTGAGGAATCTGAAGTTCCATTACCTGATCCCTAACCTGAGCTTTTGGCTAGGGGCTAGTGACCTGTTCTAGATTTCTGTGAGGCTGTTTAGACTAGAGTCTCCTGTGAGCTTACATCACATTCATTAGGTGCCATTTATTTTTTTATTTATTTTTGCCATATGGAATTCAACACCTGGAAAGCATTGCAGATTCTTTTCTCTCACAAATCTCTACTGCCCATCTACATACCACATCCTGCCCTGCCAACCTACATGACAGCTTTCATGTGGGCACACACCCCCGAAACACACACACACACAGAGATAGACTCGAGTGCGTACACACACACATACGCACCCATAAAAACATCTGTGCATATAATTTCCAAAGATGCTCATTGGTCCTTTACCTATAGTTTCTCTACTTCTCCTGACTATTACCAAACATTAGATTTATGTTCCTAATAGGCATCTCCATCTCTGGTACTCCTCTGGTCAAATAATTACTCTTGATTCATACTCCTCAGACTATCAGCCAAGAGCTATAGGTCCTAATGTTGCTTCTCTTGCAGTGATATCATGTCTGATAGTCTGATAGTGTTTTTTTTTTCTCTAGATACAGCTTTTATCTTGCTCTTTACCTGAATCATATAACTCTACAGATTAGAACCGGGATTCTGAGTGTTTGGTATGTAGACTTTGCATAATCCCCGACCCGTGAGAGTGAGCTGTAGCTGTGAATGTGGCAGAGTATTATTCTTATTGTTGGGTTGCATTATGTGGCAATAATGAAGAAATCCCCACACGTGTAGTCAATTGAAGATGAGTTAATAAAAAATGTAGATTATCCTGAACAGGCCTAACATCATCAGGTGAAACTTTCAAAGGTAATTCTAACTTTAAAAAAGATAGTCTTCTGCTGGCTTTTTTTTTTTTGAAAGAAGTGATCAAGGATAAGTCCTGTAACTGGAAGAAAGTGAATCCTGCCAACAACCACAGGTACTTGGAACAAGAGCTTGGGTGTCAAATGACACTGCAGCCAGCCCTGGGCAACACTGATTGCAGCCTTGTGAGATCTTGAGAGAACCAATTAACCTGTGCTTGGCTGCCTGACCTACAGAAACTGTGAAATAATAAGTGGGCCTTAAGCCAGTAAGATTACAATCTTTCGTTACACAGCAGTAGGTGCCTAATATACTTGCCCTTGTGGTTAAGTTATATCAATAGGAGATAGTCACAAAGGCTGAGAAGAAAAGGAGAGATGGGTTGACTTATTTACTTTGCTTACAGCACTCCACTCTGCCCAGGACAGACAGTCCCTCAGCTGTAATTGCCCCTCCTGTGATCCGGCAGAGACAAGGGACTTTACTGTCCTCTTCCATCTCCCTTCACACTGAACACAACAATATACACTATTCCATTGTTAAACTTGTTTCAACTTCCCCTCTAATCTGAACCATTGCTGTTTCCCATTGGGATACTTTCTAATATTGGTTGACTTCTATTTCAACTCCACTTCCAAACTGGAACTGTCTTGTGCATCATTCCATGCTCACTCACCTGATGTGTTGACTCCAGTTTGCTACCACTGTACGGAATTGAGAGACTATTAACATCGCGATTGCAAAAACACAGATTTTAGCTGCTTGCTAGATGTGAGACCTTGGGGAAGGTGTTCACTCTCTAAACAACTTCCTCATCTATAATATATAGCTAATAACACCCCCCCCAAGAAATTTTTTTATAAAAAATTGAATTAAATAACACATGGGAAACTATATCTAAAATTTAACAATTAATGGTTCTGATGAAATTTTTTTGCTGTTGGTGTTATGTAGTCACCTACTGAACCTCACTCCCTAGCTCCCAGCCATTGCATTCACCTGAATATTGCCCTGAAACACTGCTGTCACTGGTACTTATGGCTGTGATGAAGTACCTGACAAGAATCAGCTTAAGGCTCTCACAATAGAAGGCAGTCTGTCTTAGTGGAGAAGTTGTGCTGGTAGAGGACCAAATTGGGTGGGAACACATCTCAGCAGAGCAGGGAGCACAGATCAGTTGGGAATCTGGATGTAAAAGCTTAAGACCCACTGCCCTAGTGACCTACTTGCTCCATCAAGGCTCTACCTCTTATGTTCTTATAATACCACCTCCTGGAATAGCACCACCAGATAGGGAGCAGACATTCAAGTGTGAGCCTTCAGGGGAGAGTTCACATCCGATCCACAACCTTGTCGTTGCTATAAGGGCACTAATTCCACATTGCTTCCCATTAGTCCCTCAGCAACTCTTTGCTCTCCTGAAGTGTTCTTGTCATATGTCTTATGCTTTATATTTCTTTACCTCTGAACATATCATACTTCTTCCATTGACTCCTAAATAAAGGATGTGCACAGCTTATGTGTCTTTATGCACCGGATCCAAGTAACATAGTGTCATGAAGTTCATAGATCCTCAATAAAGATTTATAGACTGGTAGTTTGCTTTTGTTGTTGTTGTCGTTTGCTTTTGCTTTTAGTTCTGAAACAAATACCTAAAACAGTTTGAGAAGAGGAAATATTTCTTTTGCCTCGTGTTTTCAGGAGTTTCAGTCTACAGTGGATGGCTCCATTTTCTTTGGACCTGCAGTGAGGAAGAACATGGAGGAGAGACACATGGGAGAGAAGGTCTCTTGCTTTATGGAGGTCAGGAAGCAAGGAGAGCAACAGGAAGGAACCCAGGACAGGGAAACAGGATGAAAACCAGGAAGAGACAATAGGATAAAAACCAGGAAGTGACAGGCTGGACCCCAGGAAGAGACAGGCAGAAACTTTGAAAGCCTGTCTCCAGTGACTACTTCCATCAACCTATCCCCATTCCCTAACACTTATGTCACTGCCCATAAAGCTTTCCAAATTGAAATTTGTCAATGGATATATACACTGGTGCTTATGATCCAGTCACATCTCCAAAACTATACCTATAACACTTACACGGGAGGGGCTTTTCAATACAGAGGCTTTGGGTGAAAACTGTGACTCCATTGCTACCCTGTAAAAACATTAATACTGAGGTTGACTCCTTTTTAAAAAAACATTACTTCTTTTATCTTAGGAGATTGTAACTACCCCCTTTCCCTCTTCCAACCTAATACAATAGCAAAACATTTTAATATCATTGGTCACATATGCAAGTAGATTGCTATATGGTAATTAAATACGATTTGATGGCTGTCTAAAACAATGTGACTTGGCCAACCTGGCCTAGTTTGGCATACAGATCACTCCACCCATCATTCTCACTGTGGCTAATCCAACACTGAATAGGTAAGCCCTAGGTAGAGCAAATGCTACTCTTGGCTGTAGCGTCTGGTTCCTAGGAAAGAATCAGGAGTGGGGAGAGCCAGGGCTGGGTGTCACATCAGCAGCAAATGATACACAGGCTAAGAGGTTTCTCAGGGGAGTTGCCACAGGTTACAATGGAATGACAATTACAAGGTAGATGGATCATGTCACGCCTGCTGTGACCTTTACAATACATGGGGATCATTATTTTCATGTGAATTTGCATAATGGTCCACCTAGTAGGAACAATGCTGAATGCTAATAGCTGCAGGATGCAATAAAATTAAACATTATCTGGGCTGAACTGCTCAAGGAAAAGTTGCCAAAGTATGACTCTTTAAGTACTTAATTTCATCCCAGGTCATGTCCACACACAAATGAGGATTTCCAGTATCTCCTGAAAAACTGGCAAAAACGGACTAGAATAGAATGGCAGCGGCCTCCTTTATGTAGAGTCCTAACCAGTAGACTGTGTTCTGATACATTGTGTCTGGACCTTCTACAAAGATCAGACTTGCAATTCTCACCTTAGCTTGCCCAGGACTGCCTGGCCACTGGAAACCCCTTACATATTGGTTAACAGATACCCTAAATAGGATAAATTCAGAGCTACTCTCGCCTTCTGAACTGACAGATACTGAGAAAAACTTTGGTAAGATCAAGCAAGTCCACAAAGCACTGTACATTTTCAGAGAAGACTGATACTACCCCCTCAAAGTATTAAGTAACCACACATTATTTGTTGTGGGTGGGAGGAGGCCACCAGCATAGAGTGTAAAAAGCAATATGTCACTGTATTTGTTTCTTCTCTACGATTTCTATTGCATGAAAAATGGACTGAACATGACCATCTACACTGTACTCCAAAGAACAGAGAATTCATTTAAACTGGATCCACTTCTGGGTCCCATGCGTTTACACTCATTTCCACCACAAGAGGGCAGCCATCTCTAAAAAACAACAGTCCAGTGCTCTTCAGAGAAATTGGGCCAAACTTAAGGCAAGTTCCTGGGAAAGGCTTTTTAGCAGCACCTCTCTGGGCTACAAAAAAAGAAGCCAGCAGGCACCACCAAGGTGGAGTAACTGTCCAGAGGCATCCGTTTTACCTCAGACACTTGATTACTAAGGATATCCTAAACGGCCAAACTCTCTCTTCTGGTGTTCCAGCAGAGGCCCAAAGCTGCAAGGCATTGTTGATGTCATCACCAAAGGTTTCATTTTCATCTTTTCTTGGGGTTGGTCCAACAGCTGTCAGCTTTCTCTTCCTCATTAAAGACAACTTTCTCATTTAAATCTCATACAGGTTCGGAGTTTCTTGCTTTGCTCCTTCCGCCTCCGCGATGACAGAAGCAATGGTTAACTTCTCAATTAAACTTGATAGGGAAGGAAATGGCTTCAGAGGCGATCAGCCCTTTTGACTTACACGTCTGAGTGGAGTGTTTTATTGCCGCCTTGTTTGGTGTCTCATGATTCAGAGTGACAACTTCTGCAACACGTTTTAAAGAGGAATACAGTAGCTGATCGCAAATTGCTGGATCTATCCCTTCCTCTCCTTTAATTTCCCTTGTAGACAGCCTTCCTTCAAAAATACCTTATTTGACCTCTACAGCTCTAGAAACAGCCAGGGCCTAATTTCCCTCTGTGGGTTGCTAATCCGATTTAGGTGAACGAACCTAGAGTTATTTTAGCTCCCGGACTGAAAAGCTAGCACACGTGGGTAAGAAATCATTAAAGCCCCTGCTTCTGGTCTTCCTCGGTCTTTGCTTTGCAAACTGCAAAGATCTGGTTCACAACGTAAAGTTATTCACTCTGGTCTTCTACAGGAATGCTCAGCCAATAGTTTTGGGGGTCCTGTGGGTAGCCAGTGGTGGTACTATGAAGGCTCCTGAATGTAGGGAGAAGTGGAAAGAGTTCAAAAAAGAATCCTGGCTCAGCAGCTTTGGGGACATTTCCAGCTGAGGAAGAAAATTGGCTTGGCCACAGCCAGAGCCTTGCTTCTGGAGACCCAGTGGAGAGAGAGGGCCAGGCAGAAAATTCAAAGGTCTCAAACCGGAATTGTCTTGTTACCTGACTCTGGAGTGTGGAAGGGAAGATAAATATCACAAGTATCGAAGTGATCGCTTCTATAAAGAGAATTTCTATTAACTCTCATTGTCCCCTCACATGGACACACACACATACATCACTGGAAGGGACGTCCACTTTACAAGTGTGTATCTATGTTCAGAAACCTGTACCCGTATTTTTATAATTTACATAAATAAATACATATAAAATATATGCGTCTTTTTATTAGATTCACTTATTTGAATATATGCGTATGGGTGCATATAAATGTATGAATATTTATAAAATGTAATAATGCACTCAGATGTGTATCGGCTATTTCTCGACATTTTCTTCTCACCATTCAAAACAGAAGCGTTTGCTCACATTTTTGCCAAAATGTCTAATAACTCGTAAGTTCTGTTCTTCTTTTTAATGTGCTCTTACCTAAAAACTTAAAACTCAAGTTGAATATTGGCCCAATGGGGGAACTCAGAGGCCAGCGGACCCTGGATTTGCCCTAGACTCGGGCAGCTGTGGGCGCGGATCCAGGTCCCGGGGGTCGGCTTCACACTCATCCGGGACGCGACCCCTTAGCGGCCGCGCGCTCGCTCCGCCCCGCTCCACCGCGGCCGCCCCGCAGGGCGCGCCGTCCACACCCCTGCGCGCCGCTCCCGCCCGCCCGGGGATCCCCGGCGCGCTGCGCCTCCGAGGGGGAGGTGTTCGGCCACGGCCGGGAGGGAGCCGGCAGGCGGCGTCTCCTTTAAAAGCCGCGAGCGCCGCGCCACGGCGCCTCCGTCGTCGCCGCCGGAGTCCTCGCCCTGCCGCGCAGAGCCCTGCTCGCGCTGCGCCTGCCGCCGCTGCGCTTCCCACAGCCCGCCCGGGATTGGCAGCCCGGGACGTAGCCTCCCCAGCCGACACCAGACACCGGACGCCCTCCCGGCGAAAGACGCGAGGGTCACCCGCGGTTTCGAGGGACTGGCACGACACGGGTTGGAACTCCGGACTGTGCGCGCCTGGCGCTGTGGCCTCGGCTGTCCGGGAGAAGCTAGAGTCGCGGACCGACGCTAAGAACCGGGAGTCCGGAGCACAGTCTTACCCTCAATGCGGGGCCACTCCGACCCAGGAGTGAGCGTCCAAGGCGAGCGGGCGGAAGAGTGAGTGGACCCCAGGCTGCCACAAAAGACACTTGGCCCGAGGGCTCGGAGCGCGAGGTCACCCGGTTTGGCAACCCGGGACGCGCGGCTGGACTGTCTTGAGAATGAGCCCCAGGACGCCGGGGCGCCGCAGCCGTGCGGGCTCTGCTGGCGAGCGCTGATGGGGGTGCGCCAGAGTCAGGCTGAGGGATGCAGAGTGGCGGCCCGCCCGCCACCCAGATCATCGCTGCGCCCTTGCCCGGACACGGCATCGCCCACGATGGCTGCCCCGAGCCGTGGGTCGCGGCCCAGCTAACGCAGAACGTCCGTCCCTCGCCCGGCGAGTCCCGGAGCCAGCCCTGCGCCCCGCCAGCGCTGGTCCCTGAGGCCGACGACAGCAGCAGCCTTGCCTCAGCCTTCCCTTCCCGTCCCGGCCCCGCACTCCTCCCCCTGCTCGAGGCTGTGTGTCAGCACTTGGCTGGAGACTTCTTGAACTTGCCGGGAGAGTGACTTGGGCTCCCCACTTCGCGCCGGTGTTCTCGCCCGGCGGATCCAGTCTGCCGCCTCCAGCCCGATCGACTCTCTGTTCCTCAGCCCGCTGGGCCCACCCCAAGACACAGTTCCCTACAGGGAGAACACCCGGAGAAGGAGGAGGAGGCGAAGAAAAGCAACAGAAGCCTAGTTGCTGCTCCAGGTCCCTCGGACAGAGCTTTTTCCATGTGGAGACTCTCTCAATGGACGTGCCCCCTAGTGCTTCTTAGACGGACTGCGGTCTCCTAAAGGTAGAGGACACGGGCCGGGGACCGGGGCTGGCTGGCGGGTGACACCGCTTCCCGCCTGGCGGCGCAGGGCGCCTGGGAGGACTGGTGGAGTGGAGTGGACGTAAACATACCCTCGCCCGGTGCACGTGCAGCGGATCCCTAGAGGGGTTAGGCATTCCAAACTCCAGACCCCTCTGCCTTGCCCACTGGCCTGCGACCTTCCTCCAGCCGGTTCCTCCTCCCCAAGTTTTCGATACATTATAAGGGCTGTTTTGGGCTTTCAAAAAATGCAGAAATCCATTTAGAGAGTATGGCCATTGGATTTTACTAGTTCATTGCTGACCAGTAAGTACTCCAAGCCTTAGAGATCCTTGGCTATTCTTATGAACTAGGTCCCATTTAGGAATATACTAAAAGTTGGAGTTCTCCATGTGTGTTTACTGACTATGCGAATGTGTCATAGCTTACACGTGCATTCATAAACACTATCTATTTAGATAATTGCAGGAAGGTGCATGGATTTCTTGACTGCACAGGAGTCTGGGGAAGGGGGACAGGGTTGCCTGTGGGTCAACCTTGAATAGTTAGGGGCGTAGGCCACAACTTGCAAGTGGCGTCATTAGTAGTAATCTTGAGTTTAGCGCTTACTGAATCTACAAGTTTGATATGCTCGACTACCAGGAAGTTGTATACAGCGCCTCTAAGGAAGTCACTTGTGCATTTGTGTCTGTTAATGTGCAAATGAGCGCTGCACTGTATAGGTTTGTCAGGGATGCAGTGTCTGACCAACCTATGGCTTCCCAGCTTCCTGACACCCGCATTCCCTGCTAGTGTCACAAGAAAAGGAGACAGACGGTCAATGCATTTTTTTATTGGGAGTTAAGACCAAGCCCCAAGTAAGAAGTCCGGCTGGGACTTGGGGGTCCTCCATCCTCTTGATCATCCAGGCTGTAGCCCGCTAATATGAGATACCAGGAGGGCATCCTGGAGAAGGCCAGGGAGCCCTTTGGGAGCCGAGGCCGCGGGGGCGGGCGGAGGACTGGGCGGGGAACGTGGGTGACTCACGTCGGCCCTGTCCGCAGGTCGACCATGGTGGCCGGGACCCGCTGTCTTCTAGTGTTGCTGCTTCCCCAGGTCCTCCTGGGCGGCGCGGCCGGCCTCATTCCAGAGCTGGGCCGCAAGAAGTTTGCCGCCGCATCCGGCCGACCCTTGTCCCGGCCTTCGGACGACGTCCTCAGCGAGTTTGAGTTGAGGCTGCTCAGCATGTTTGGCCTGAAGCAGAGACCCACCCCCAGCAAGGACGTCGTGGTGCCCCCCTATATGCTAGACTTGTACCGCAGGCACTCGGGCCAGCCAGGAGCGCCCGCCCCAGACCACCGGCTGGAGAGGGCAGCCAGCCGCGCCAACACCGTGCGCAGCTTCCATCACGAAGGTGAGCGGGCAGCGGGTGGCTGGGCGGGGACGGCGGGCGGGCGGAGACTCGGCGGGCAGCCCGGGCCTCCACTAGCACAGTAGATGGCCTTTCGGCTTCTGTACCGTCCCCTCTGTGGCCCCAGCCAGGGATTCCCCACTGGTGAGTCCTCACCCTTTCCTGGCAAGTAGCCAAAAGACAGGCTCCTCCCCCTAAAACTGGAGGGAAATCGAGTGATGGGGAAGAGAGTGAGAGACTAACTAGCCCCTAGTCAGCTCAGCATGTGAGATTTCCACAGAAGGCAGAGAGTTGAGGCTCCTTAAATCTTCTTGGAAGCTCAGATCTGTGACTTGCGTTCACGCTGTAGTTTTAAGCTAGGCAGAGCCAAGGGCAGAATGTTCAGAGATAGTATTAACAAATCAAACCCAGGGCCCCAAAGCATTCAAATTTACTGTTCATCTGGGCCTAGTTTGAAAGATTTTTGAATCCCTATCTAATCCCCGTGGGAGATCAATTCCACAATTCGTCATATTGTTTCCACAATGACCTTCGATTCTTTGCTTAAATCTTAAGTCTCCAAGTGGAGACAGCGCAAGCCTTCAGATAAAAGCTTTTTCTCCCACTGCCTGCTACCTTCCTAGGCAAGGCAATGGGTTTTTAAACAAATATATGAATATGATTTCCCAAGGTAGAATAATGTTGTTTATTTCACCTGAAATTTCCTGGATTAGAAAGGCTGTAGAGGCCTATTGAAGACTCTTGCACCGATGTTCTGAAAGCAGTTAGTAAAAAATCATGCCCTAGCTCAATTCTGTGTGTGCCACTTTAAAAGTGCTTTTGACTTAATGCATTCTCCATAGAACATCAGTTCCTTCAAGTTCTAGAAGAATTCAGAGTTGTCTGTCAGTGAGCTGCAATTTATAGAACGGTGGGGAGCTGGGAGAGAAGCTTCCTTTTAAAAGTTTTGCTTTGCTTTGCTGAGAGGATAAATTTTAAGTAGAAATCTAGGCTCTGAAATGATAGCCCAACCCCCATCTCCAGTAAGGGATGACTCAAACCTTGAGAAGTCTGGGTGATAATAGGAAAAAGTCCTACAGGCAGGTCACAGAGCAAGAGATGGATCAGTCTTGAGGCAGCCAATGATTATGAAGGGCACTGGAAATCCATTTCTTTCAAACTGGCATCTAGGGCTTTCTTGGAGCAAAGCTTAGACCACATTCTGCTCCTCAAGGTCTGCCTACTGAGAGCAGGGAGATTCTGGGGCGTTCACCCCCACCTCCCACCCCCAGGTGATTCTGGGCTTAGCTAATCTCTCCTGTTAATATTCATTGGAAAGTTTTTTAGATCAAAACAAACAAACAAACAAACAAACCCACTAGCCAGCACAGCTGTTTTTCCCACTGCCTCTGGAGATAGAGCAAGGAAACCACATATTCATGTATTTCTTTATTAGTCTTTTCTAACGTGAAAATCATTCTTGGCCTATAAAAAATGAAGGAGGTATTTTATCTTAACTGAGCTAAAAGAATCGCTTAAGTCAATGGAAACTCAAAAATTCAATTGAATGAAAGGTTTGTCAATAAAAATCTACATTTTTCTTACTCTTCCTTTGGAAGTAGCTTGATAAAAACACAGACAAAGCAAGGTCTGTGTGTCTTATTTTAAAACTTAGTGAGCTTCAGTTCATAAGCAAAAAATGTAGTTTAAAAGTGATTTTTCTGTTGTAAAACTGTATAGAAGTTATTGACTTGTTTAAAATAAACTTGCACTAACTTTATATCTTGGTGCAATTAGATGTAATTTTTACTGTAAATTTCAGGAAAACCATTTCTTTTTGGTCATGATCAGGTACACATGGCATTTGGGAAGACTCTTCGCATTGTTGAGTAACCTAGAGTTTGTTTGTTTTTTAAGCATTCTTGTGCCACTAGAAAAACCTTAATAAGCCATGTGTTACTTGGTAGACTTCTTTGTAAGTTCTAGAAGGTGGCTTAATGGCACGATGAAACAAAATATACCATAGTAGTCTTCCAACCAGTGGCAGAGTCTTCCAGACAAAATCTCCTGTTGAACATTAAGACCATAGATTTTTATCCAGGAGAGCCCAGGCTTTGCTGAATCACCACCCTCCAACCCCACTCCAAGGTCACTGAAGGCCTTCCCCAACTGGCTGCCATTGAGAAACTGTTTGAAATTGATTGACTCCATTGGCCCTACAGAGACGTCTCCTTTACTGGCAGATCATATACTGAAGGTTCCCAAGCTTGCTCTTCTGACTATGGAGAGCACAGTCTTTCTTTTTCTTTGTGGAATAAACAAACTATGTGGCCCTGTGACTAAAGTTTTCAAAGTGGGAGAGATCCTGTTAGCAGAAGTGCAACTGCCCAGAAACTAGCCACAGGCTAGGATATTTCAAAGTACAACTCTAAAGTATGGTCCATCCTAAATTCCAGCATGGGGTTGAATACAGGCATCCAGGAATACTTCTATCTACCTCTGGCTGTTGCAGTGTGATTACAAAGACCCTGGGGAAAAACCAGTTGCTTAGTTTACAGATGTTCCTTGCCACAGATGTTCTCAGTATCTCTTGTTTGTCAGAGGATACTTTCAATCCCTCTTGACATCTCCAATCTGCTTTTGTCCTCTCGACATGTGCCTTGTGGCAATTCACTTGGCTTTTAGAGAATTCCTTCCTGGAGCTGCAGGTCCCCTTGTAAGACCTGTGTTCAGGAGAACAGGGACCTTGGCAGGTTAGTGGCAACTACCAGACCCTGCTTTCCTTCCCTGCCACTTCCTTTGTTGCCTTAAAAATTAAACCTTAATTCTCTGTATTTAAACCTTTTCTTCTTCCTCTTTGGCATGTCATTTACTTTATCCTGTAGAAAATCACAGTGTGGCCCAAAGCCCCTTGAATCTTGTTGCAGCGGTGAGATGTAGCGGCTGATCTGGAATAGCCTTAGGCTTGTTGTTGTTTTGATGGAGGAAGGCTTTCTGTCCAAAAAGTGTTGCAAAATCCTCCAAGCTTAATGATAACTTTTGAAATGAAACTCACCCTACTTTAGGGCAAACAAGTAGCCACAGAGAGCAGGATCTAAACAAGGTCTGGTGTCCCATTTGGCTGTGTCCCTTCAATTTTCTGTTCATTTAGCTCTGTCTGCATCTAAAGGGTGCTGGGCATTATGTTTTGATATTCAGGGCAAAACTCAATCTTCAGTTACCATGGTATCAGGTACCAATTCCTAGTGATTTGTACTATGGCTACATTGAATACACTAGCAAGATTTTGCTGAAAGGACCCAAATATAGCTGTCTCTTGTGAGACGATGCCGGGGCCTAGCAAACACAGGAGTGGATGTTCACAGTCAGCTATTGGATGTATCACAGGGCTCCCAATGGAGAAGCTAGAGAAAGTACCCAAGGAGCTAAAGGGATCTGCAACCCTATTGTTGGAACAACATGATGTACTAACCAGAACCCCGGAGCTCTTGTCTCTAGCTGCATATGTATCGAAAGATGACCTAGTCGGCCATCAATGGAAAGAGAGGCCCATTGGACTTGCAAACTTTATATGCCCCAATATAGGGGAATGCCAGGGCCAAAAGAATGGGAATGGGTGGGTAGGGAAGTGGGGGGCGCTATGGGGGACTTTTGGGATAGCATTGGAAATGTAATTGAGGAAAATATGTAATAAAAATATTAAAAATTAAAAAAAAAGATAATATCTTTCAATGGCTAGAACTTGGGCATTGCAGTACACTCAGGTTAACAGTTCTGTGACTTAAGAGAAGTCACATAACCTCTCTGAATTCTCCACTGTTTCATTCACAAAATGGAGAAAATCATGGCTCTTTCTTAATGTGCTTCTTGTAAGAGAATTCATAGAAAGGTGATGATACCAGATTTGGCAGGAAGAAAGAAAGAAAGAAAGAAAGAAAGAAAGAAAGAAAGAAAGAAAGAAAGAAAGAAAGAAAGAAAGAAAGAGGAAGGGAAAAGGAAAAAGAAAAGAAAGGAAGGAAGAAAAGGAAGGAAGGAAGGAAGGAAGGAAGGAAGGAAGGAAGGAAGGAAGGAAGGAAGGAAGGAAGGAAAAGAAAGAGAAGAAAGCATCCAGCATAGGAACTAATGTTTCCTGGTGTCTTTTTATATCATATCCTTGTTCTAGGAAGTGGCCCTAGCCATATCTTTTGGGTTATTTTGAGGTAGAGGAATAATCAACATAGTGTAGAACATTAAATCTGGGCTTTGTTTCTAGCCGAGGCTAGAATGGCATGGCTGTCCCACTTGCTCCCCTTTCAGGCAGTATGGCAGCCACCATTCTCTCTGTCTGGTAAGATCTAGGAGGCTGATACTCAGGTTGGAGACAGGTCAGAATCCTGAAATCACTTAGCAAGTTCAGCTGATCCAACAAGGGATATTTACAGAGAATTAACAGCTATTCCAACTTCGAAAAAGTGTACATTACCTACTCTGTATTTTCAGAACCCCAGGTTTGCTGTGATAATTTGTAGAAGTCTTTTCCTATAATCTTCTTTATTTAAAAGATATTTTCAATTTCCCACCCTCAAGAAGAGGTTGAAACTTGTCCCTTGAAGTAGAAAAGGTGTTGTGTGTCCTGACCCTGGGCAGTTGGCTTCCTTGTTGAGGTCTTCTGTAAATTCTTAAGTTCTTTGTATAATTTCAGTGACTAGTCATGTTTGATACCTTGGTGTAAAGGATGGGATAAGATCTTTCAAGGCTTAGGTTGATGGAGACGCTGCTGAAAGACTAGAGATTGGTCTTTCCTTTGCCATTTGTCTTGGGGAGTAATATTGTTCTCTGTGAAGGCCCACTTATTCTGTCTTGAAAATTCTTCTTATCTCCAGAGCGATAGGCCACAGGGAGTACTGTTTCTATGTTTGCAGTTGAAAGATGACAATTTCATATGGTCCAAACTTGGCTTTATTTCTTGGTGAGATATTATTCTGTTACTTCAATGACCTGTCTCCATTATTTGTCTTGGGGCTCACCTCTTCCCTTTTGCCCTCTTGTCTTGCATGTGTCTATGTGTATGTGTGTGTGCTTATCATTGTCATTTTTCCTTTTTTTTTTTTTTTTTTTTGATTGTGGATTGGGATTCTGGGATTTTGTTGCCATTTGATTTTTTTTTTTTTTGAGCCCTGTTGTTGACTGATGTAGCAATTTGTGGAAGGCCCTGGGTAATCAGCCTTTATACTCTGTCTGTACAGGAAATAAAGTGCATGTCACCATGCCAAAATCAGGAGATGCTGCTGTGATTTGCTGTGATTAGGGTCCACGGGATGTTGCTACTGTTTTTATTTTCTATCGATGAATTGCCTTAGGCAGAAACATTAAGGGACACCAGAATGGTGATGAAAGGCTTTTTATAAAAGAAGCTAAATACAGTCCTTCATACTTTCTAGGAATGTCCCTGCCCTAAAGTACCATTAACCGATAGTGGAGTTCAGAACATAAATGGCTCCCCAAAGGTATCACCAAGAACTTTTTGGCAAACAGATCTAAGAGGATTATGAAAGAATCGCAGCTTGGTCTGGTAATCTTCCTGTCCAAAGAGAAGAGCTTTAGAAGACCTCCCCACTTTGAGTCCCTGGCTGGCTTACCATAGCCTGAACCCTTATGTGTTGGCCAACATTGAGGCTTTTTCTATAAAAAGTCTCCTCCTTCATCAGTATACTCTCCAGTATGAGAAGCATCCTTTTAAACCTTGACTCTGTGTGGTCCAGAAACAACAGCATCCCTTGCTTAAGAGCTTAATGGAAATGCAGGACTGCAGGCCTCTTCCCAGACCAGCTGATGAGCAGGTCAAAGTCTAAGCACTGCTGTATCAACACAGAAGTTATTTTGAATGAGGATGAGATGGATACGAGAGAACAGGAAGTAGGAAGTGATTTCTTTATCGTGAATCGCTACAGCAACCTAGTGTCACCCCATACCTTTCTGAAGAACTAGATCCCTATGAATGCCTTTGTCTCTAGAGTTCTGAGCAAAATGGTAGGGTGTGCTTTGCAAAATGTCATCATTGATGTTGAATTTCAAAGTCTTTAATTAAGGGGCTGAAATCTGTATATTGAGATTTGTAAATCATCTAAATTGTAGAGTAATGTTTGCACAGGCTGCTTAAGGGATTGACATTAAAGCTCGTTTTCTTAGTTAAGAAATACAGTAATTTCCTCAACTCCTCAGTCATTAGCTCTCTACTAACTACAGTGCTGACTTTTTTCCCCTTAAAGTCTGTGAATTCCAAAGAAGTGTTTCAGTATTTCCTCCATTATTATAGCTACCTAGAAGCTATGTTCATATATTGGATTAAAAACATAGCAATTACAAAGTTAATGTGGCCATATAGAAAAGGGAAAAGAGGCTCCGCTTTCACTTTAATGTATGTGTGTGTGTATACAAATATATATACATGTTGTGTGTATGTATGTATGTATATATATATATATATATATGTATATATATATTGTGTTAAGCGGTAAACTCAGGGCCATGGACAGAGGGGCAGACATTGTATCTCTAGACCTGAGATTTTTACTTTCTGGTTGCAGATTTTTATGTAGTTTAACTTAAACCATGCACTGAAGTTTTAAATGCTGGTAAGGAATTAAGTTACCATTGGCTCTCTTACCAAATGCTTTCCCTTTTTCTCTCCACCTTGATCAAACTAGAAGCCGTGGAAGAACTTCCAGAGATGAGTGGGAAAACGGCCCGACGCTTCTTCTTCAATTTAAGTTCTGTCCCCACTGACGAGTTTCTCACATCTGCAGAACTCCAGATTTTCCGGGAACAGATACAGGAAGCTTTGGGAAACAGTAGTTTCCAGCACCGAATTAATATTTATGAAATTATAAAGCCTGCAGCAGCCAACTTGAAATTTCCTGTGACCAGACTATTGGACACCAGGTTAGTGAACCAGAACACGAGTCAGTGGGAGAGCTTCGACGTCACCCCAGCTGTGATGCGGTGGACCGCACAGGGACACACCAACCATGGCTTTGTGGTGGAAGTGGCCCATTTAGAGGAGAACCCAGGTGTCTCCAAGAGACATGTGAGGATCAGCAGGTCTTTACACCAAGATGAACACAGCTGGTCACAGATAAGGCCATTGCTAGTGACTTTTGGACATGATGGAAAAGGACATCCGCTCCACAAACGAGAAAAGCGTCAAGCCAAACACAAACAGCGGAAGCGCCTCAAGTCCAGCTGCAAGAGACACCCTTTGTATGTGGACTTCAGTGATGTGGGGTGGAATGACTGGATCGTGGCACCTCCGGGCTATCATGCCTTTTACTGTCATGGGGAGTGTCCTTTTCCCCTGGCTGACCACCTGAACTCCACTAACCATGCCATAGTGCAGACTCTGGTGAACTCTGTGAATTCCAAAATCCCTAAGGCATGCTGTGTCCCCACAGAGCTCAGCGCAATCTCCATGTTGTACCTAGATGAAAATGAAAAGGTTGTGCTAAAAAATTATCAGGACATGGTTGTGGAGGGTTGTGGGTGTCGTTAGCACAGCAAGAATAAATAAATAATAAATAAATATATATATTTTAGAAACAGAAAAAACCCTACTCCCCCTGCCCCCCCAAAAAACCAGCTGACACTTTAATATTTCCCAATGAAGACTTTATTTATGGAATGGAATGGAAAAAAACACAGCTATTTTGAAAATATATTTATATCTACGAAAAGAAGTTGGGAAAACAAATATTTTAATCAGAGAATTATTCCTTAAAGATTTAAAATGTATTTAGTTGTACATTTTATATGGGTTCAACTCCAGCACATGAAGTATAATGGTCAGAGTTATTTTGTATTTATTTACTATTATAACCACTCTTTAGGGAAAAAATAGTTAATTTGTATTTATATGTAATCAGAAGAAATATCGGGTTTGTATATAGTTTTCAAAAATCATTGTAGTTGTTTTTCAGTTGTGTGTATTTAAGATGCAAAGTCTACATGGAAGGTTACTGAGCAAAGTGCTTGCACATTTGCTGTCTGTTTTTTGCAGCACTACTGTTAAAGTTCACAAGTTCAAGTCCAAAAAAAAAAAAATGGATAATCCACTTTGCTGACTTTCAAGATTATTATATTATTCAATTCTCAGGAATGTTGCAGAGTGGTTGTCCAATCCGTGAGAACTTTCATTCTTATTAGGGGGAATATTTGGATAAGAACCAGACATTACTGATCTGATAGAAAAGCTCTCGCCACCCTCCCTGCAGCAAGAACAAAGCAGGACCAGTGGGAATAATTAGGAAAACTGTGACCATGTCAGGAAGTGATGATGGCATCTTGTTCTTTCTTAAACCTATAATCCCTTCCAGGGGGCTGATCTGGCCAAAGTACTAAATAAAATATAATATTTCTTCTTTATTAACATTGTAGTCATATATGTGTACAATTGATTATCTCGTGGGCCCTCAGAAAGAAGCAGACATTGACTTGTATTTTGTGTTTACCCTATCAGCAATCTCTTTATTCTCCAAAGCACCCAATTTTCTACATTTGCCTGACACGCAGCAAAATTGAGCATATGTTTCCTGCCTGCACCCTGTTCTCTGACCTGTCAGCTTGCTTTTCTTTCCAGGGATATGTGTTTGAACATATTTCTCCAAATGTTAAACCCATTTCAGATAATAAATATCAAAATTCTGGCATTTCATCCTATAAAACCTAACCCATGAGAGCAAATGGTTTGTTTGTGTTTGCAGTGTCTACCTGTGTTTGCATTTTCATTTCTTGGGTGAATGATGACAAGGTTGGGGGGTGAGGACATGACTTAAATGGTTGGAGAATTCTAAGCAAACCCCAATTGGACCAAAGGACTTACCAATGAGTTAGTAGTTTTCATAAGGGGCGGGGGGTGAGAGAAAACCAATGCCTAAATCAAAGCAAAGTTTGCAGAACCCAAGGTAAAGTTCCAGAGATGATATACAACAGAGGCCACAGTGCCAAAAAAAATTAAAGAATGTCTGATCAGTGTCTCAACACATCTAGCAATTGGCCAGATACCCGAACAGAGTGAAGTCAGATGAGGTTCTGAGGTTCTGGAGAGTGAGTCCTCTATGATGGCAGAGCTTTGGTGCTCAGGTTGGAAGCAAAACCTAGGGAGGGAGGTCTTTGTGGCTGTTTGCAGATTGGGGAATCCACAGTGCTAGTTCCTGGCAGGGTTTCAGGTCAGTTTCCAGAGTGTGTCTCCTGTAGTCCTCCATCATGGTTGAAGCCCAGGTCTCACCTCCTCTCCTGACCCGTGCCTTAGAACTGACTTGGAAAGCGATGTGCTTACGGCAAGACAGGCTGTCATAATTAAATTCTTCCCAAGGACCTCCGTGCAATGACCTCAAGCACACTTACCTTCAGAAACCTTGAGGTTCTGAAGATCTTGTTTTAAATGAATACCCTGGTTAGCTTTTGATGTGTTTGTTATCCCTTTAGTTGTTGCACAGGTAGAAACAATTGGACCCAACTATGGGTAGCCTTGTCCTCCTGGTCCTTCAGTCATTCTCTAATGTCTCTTGCTTGCCATGGGTACTGTAACAAACTACAATCTTAACATCTTATAAAATGAATGAACCACATATTTGCATCTCCAAGTCCTCCAGATGGGAGTGCGATCATTCCATAAGGATCCCACCTTCTGGCAGGTCTATCCAGTACATATTTTCTGCTTCACTGGTCTTGATTTTCTTGGCTAAAATTACTTGTAGCACAGCAGGCCCCATGTGACATATAGGTATATACATACACATATGTGCATATAGTGTGTACATGTTCTAATTTATACATAGTTATGTGAAGATTATACATGTTACATATGAAGATGGCCGCATTTCTGATTTCCATTTAGGTTCAGAGAGAGACGTCACAGTAAATGGAGTTATGTCATTGGTATATATCCCGAGTGGTTCAGGTGTTCTCTCTGTTTTTTTAAGATGGAGAAAACTCATCTGTACGATCGAAAGTGAGCCAAATCACTTAGCAAATTTCTATTCACTTGCCTTGCTGTTAAGATACTGATTCACTGGGTGCTGACATGCTGAGCCCCTCCCTACTTTTTGATTGAAAGGACAAAGGAAGAGAGCTTTGCAGTAAAGAATGGTTATATTGGTGGGGAGGGGCGTTATAGATCAGCATATATGTGCAACCTGAGGACGTCACAACAGCCTGCACTATTCCTTTTCTGTTTTATGTCTTGCAGGGGAAGGGACAGGTAGGGTGGGGTTGGGGGGCAGGGCATACACATCTACTTGGATAAATTGCATTTCCTCTTTCCTTCACCCCGCCACCATATCTTAGAGTCTTATGACATCCTCTAGGGCAGAATTTTCTCACCAGCTCCCTGCCCTACCAACTTCAAAGTGAACTTCTAACTAACTTGAGGGGCCAAAGTTCTAAATAAAACTTGTTAGAGTTTAGCGGGCACCTCAGTCATCAGGAATGCCTCCAGGAAAGCATAAAAGCTTGATGTGTGTACAGCCCACATGGTGGAGTCCTGCCACCCTAGGATTCCTGTCCCAGTGGTCTGGGTGGGGCTTGAGATCCTGAATTTCTAATGAGCTCCCAGGTGACAACCTGACTCACTGTGCCAGAGGACTGCAGTTTGAGTAGCAAGGTTGTGTGGGCTGTTCTTTCGATCATGACTACAGAAGCTGGCTCGAGTACAGCCCCTTCGTGTGTAAAAGCCATGTGTAAATGAGAAGAAACAGAAGGCAAAGCTACATTGCATGGCATCTGAATCAGTGCCCTGCAGTTTTGTTTTGGTTTTTGTTTTTTTGGTTTTCTTTTTCAAAGACATTCTTTTGCCCAGCAAGATGACTGGCAATCTTGTGTTCTAGCCACTCTTAGACATGAAAACACTTGGTTGCTTATCTTGTAAAATCTGCTCCGCTTGCTTGCTTGGGCACGCTGCAGTCAGTTTAGTCAAATGCGTGTCAGTACATCTATATGTATGAGGGAGCAGGTGCAAGTCCTTAGAAATGTACTTTAAAAACTTTAACGCTTAAGTCAGTGTGCTGAGCTGCTCCTGTGTGATGTTAGTGCCAAGCACCTGAGTTAAAGGGATCTCTTTGAAGGCAGTGGGTAGATGTCGTATGGTTGAAGCATTTGTTTACGCTAAAATGATGCTTGACTTTTTTTCTAAGTTATAAGACAGTACACTGTATAACTTCATTGAACCTAGAGGGTGGCATAGGACTCCAAATCTGGTATGGGAGGTTTGTTCTAATGGAAGTTGGAATTTTTTGCAGTTGGCTTGGAATAAAGTGCTTATGTGAATGGGCTTAAGCTAGGGAAAAAAATGGATTTCCCTCTGCAAAGAGGGTCAGCACAGAAATAACTTCCTGTCTTTGCTTGGCATGAATGCCACTTGTTAGCAGAATGCCCTGTGGGGATCAAGGGTAGCTTGGGAAGCACCCTACTCGGCTCTCAGAAACTCTTAGAAGCAACTCAGACTTTAATATTTGTTGAAGAAATGTCAGGACGAATACATTCTCAATCTCAACCAATCTTGTTGTGTAAGTCACACACACACACACACACACACCCCTGTGGGTGAACAGACATGTGCACATACACACATACAAGCACACATATTTGCATACGCACGCACATGCTAACAAGTACACACACACACACACACACACACACACGTTCACATGCCCGCATGCACACACATACATGCACATCTCTGAAGGAATTTTCATTTGCTCATGTCTAGAGTCTGAATGCTGAGGCAAGAGCATCAACCGTCCCCCACCCCACCCCCCTGGCCAATCCCCATGGGTTTATCATTTTGTTTAGGTCTCTAAACTCTGAATCAAGTCCCTCTGAGGTGCTACACCAGACGCTGACTTTAACAGCACTTAAAAGCTTGTGTTTGCCTGTGTGCTGGGCCCCTCGCCAAGGCATTGCTGGGAGTCCATTACTGTTGCAGTCCATTCTGATGAGGAGGTCTCTCAGCAAAGCCCCGATCTGCTCACAGCTCTCCTCATAAGGAGCAGGAACTCATCTGGACCGAATTTACCCTAGAACCGCTTGGCCACAACACTATGAGAGAATAATTATTGAACTATTTTACTGTACAACTATTTCCAAATTGTTGATTTTTTATTGATTTCAGGAGGCAAGCTAATTGCCCCATGGCAACTTGATGTTAACATTTAATGAAGATCAGGAAGCAGAGTTTATGAAAAGCGTTTGTATAGCGACTGCAAAGCTTCAAGAACTGTTTTACACTTCCTGACGGGGCTGGGCCTCGCTTAATGGTTTGTTTTTATTGCTTAAGAGTGTAAACCGTGCCTTAGCCCAGTGTGTGGAAACTATACCCTCATCCCGCATTGCACATTTTCGTGTTGCTTTTTCCTCGCTCCCCATGTCCTTGTCTACCATCTACAATCAAGACTTTCTCTGCTTTGTATGCAAAGTTTCTATCTTAGACGTTGATGACACTACATGCACGCGCATGCACACACACATACACGCGCACACACACACACACACACACACACACATGTACGCATGCACATAGCCTGATGAACTGAATGTGTTGCTTCACTGTGTTTGGGTGGAGTTTCTGTTCAGCACTTGGTTGCTAGACAACCAAGCAGACAAAATTTAGCGATTCAAAAGGCATTTTTAAAGACGACAAATTTTGAGTGGCTGAACTCTTTTATCTCTGACTTTATGGGGAAGGTGCAGGTTTCTTTCAAAGATCTTCTTGTCTCTTCTTGTCTTTTGCTGAGTAGATAGCTTACTGGTAGAAATTGTGTGTGTGTGTGTGTGTGTGTGTGTATACAGCGTTCATGTGTTTGCACATGTGTATTCAGGTGCACGTGCACATGTGTGCACAGCCGTGTGAAGGTCAGAGGTTAACATCCAGTGTTTCTCTCAATAGCTCTGGGCCTTGGTTTTCCAGAAAAGAGGTCTCACTGAACCTGGGTCTCATCAGTGTAGCTAGGCTGTCTGCCAGCGAGCGAGCCCCAGGGATCCTCCTGTCTCCGCCCCTTGTGTACCCCCAGCACTGGGGTTCCAGACACATTACCCACCATACCCAGCTATGTTTTAATGTGGGTGCTAAAGAGCTACATTCACTTGCTTCTTCTTGTGCAGAAAGCGCTTTAGTAACTGAGCCTTCTCCCTCACCCTGAAGAGTGTTTTGAAGTCTGGCTCCTACAGGATTGTCTGAAAGCTTTCCTAACTGCTGTTCCCATTTGCTGGAACTTGCTTCCCACCTGGAAGCTAACTTGGTTTCCAAGGGCATGTTTTAAATCACTAGTAAAGTTGAGCTCCGGCTCCAAGCTCCTCCAATTGTTTCAATGTCAGGGAATGATTTCTGTCGGAGGCAATGTTTAGAAGCACCAAGCCTGGGTGTGGAGGGCCCTGTCTCCAAGAAGCGACCCCAAGTTTTTGTCTGATAGATGGTATTGAAAATGTTTTCTAAAACCTTCGTGAAAGCCTAATTTGAAATCAAAGTCATTTTCTGATTTCTGTAACGTGCTCCAGGAGCGCGTTGTAAAATCGGGATCTTTATAGATCAGCCAAGTTGGGCTTGTGTTCACACGTTCGCTCACATGCACACACAGTTGGCAGCTGACAGGCTCCATGCTGAGATCTTTCTTCCTCCTCTACCCTCTGACATGCCTCTGCTGCTCTGGCTCCTCTCTTTGTGGGGTTCCCTGGGCTGGAATGTAGTCAAATCCATGGAAAACTTTAACCACTTTCCTGATTCTTCATTTACAGGCAGGATTTCCTGGCACTGGGATCAAGGGGGGTGGGGGTAAAGGACTGAGGCTGGTTTATCACAAACTGTCTTGCAAATGAGACACATTTGAAGCCCATCTGGCCTGGACAGAGAGATTTGACAAACTAGTCTCTGATAGAGAAATCTCACCATCCTACTTTCTCCAATGAGCTTGCAGTTCTCTAAATCATATCAGTATGAATAAGAATCACTTTTTAAGCATGGAGGCTCCAGGATGAGCTGGGCAGCAAATCACAGTGCTCCTGAGAGGAGCAATAAATGAAAATAAAAATACCAGTCTTAGATGAACACTCCCAACATCCAGCATTCCTTTTGTTCATCAGATCCCATGTAGCTGGACACTAGGAAATGGGAAGAACTATAGAAACTAAATAACTTTTGTGGTTTAAATATAAATATATATGCATATATACTTCAAATATATTATACATGCATTTACATATCCATGAATTATTGCAGATTTCTGGACTGGAACCATTCTAAATGGTATCACGTTGTAGGACTGCCTTGGCGATGCTGGTGACAACCTGTTCTTGTGTAGAGAAGGTCTCAGACATTTGTTTCAAGAGTTTCCTCTTTGCCAAGGTTCAGATAAAGAATAGTTCTCAATCTAAAGAAAACTGTGACGGGACACGATAAAATTTAAAATGCAAACATGTCTGGCATGACTGAATTACAGTAATACAAAGAGTTCAAAAAATAAATTAATTCTTAGAAGAACAATATATGTACGTAAGAAAACCCGTGCACCAGATTGGGCTGTGTTTGTCATAAATTAGACCAGAGACACCAAGCATGTCAGTTGACTGGTTCTCCAGTCTTGTTGGTCTCATGAACTCATCCACCGATTTGACTCTGTGTCCTGTTGTTATGTCCTGTAGCTTATCTTTCCCATAAAATGCTTTAGGCCTTGTCACAGCTGCTTCTACTTTTGATATTTTGTGAGTCTTAATTAGTCTTAATTACAATCTGCATGATGAATAAAAAAAAGGAGGGAAAGAAAAAAAAAAGAAAGATCTAAAAGTTAAGATCAGGAGATTACTCGTGTCAGAAACAGCTGAGCCAAAGGAAAATGCATTCTTGACAAATAAATAAGCTTCAGGTACTACACCTTGCAAAAATATGTCATTAGGTGGCTGTTCCATTGGACCGCCGTGAGTGAGCTCCCATACTCCCTTTTTTGTCTCTTAGGAGTAGTACCCTTCATGCTCCACAGTCACTTGAAGTACATGTAGTAAGACTGAGGCCGGGATGATGGAAGGAAACTCTCTAGGCCTTTGAATCAGCCAGTCTTGGATATACTTGCAAGTTCAGGAGGTACTTTTTAAGAATGTACCCTGATGAAGGAGCATAGAAGGTATTGCTGGATGACCTTACAACACATGTGGGTGCATTCTTACAGCTTGGCAGATGGCATGCAAGGCATTCCCATAGTCAGAGCCATGGAGGGTCACACATCGCAAGTGTAACATTGTTACTAATCCTGGAAAATGAATGGGGGCACTCTTCAGGGCAGGGCAGGGCCTGGAGCTCAGCCGTTATTATGTAATGTTCCTAGAAAATTCACAAGGTGGTATTTTAATTCCAGTGGTAACAAAATTATAACCTTTCTCCGTGGCATCTATGGGCCAATGCTGTGCTCTGGGAATCTGCACAGCAGATAGGCAAGGCTTCCTGTGCAGGAAATCCGTTTAGCTGGCATAGAAATTATTCTCTGAAATTATGTCTCCATCTCTTACCAGATACCTAATAAAAGCTGTATTGTGAAGTGTTTGTATTCTTTGTTTTTGCATCTTACATTCTCTCTCTCTTCCTCTCTCCTTCCCTCCCTCCATCCCTTCCTTTCTCTATCTACCCCTCTCTTTCTCACTGTTTCTCCCCCCACCCCCATGCCACTGTAGTACCTAGAGATAAGGAAATGAAGAAGGTCACCTCCTGGGATGCAGGGAAACAGATCTTCCATATCATTATAGATTAAGGGCACATTGGAGATACTCGAAACTGTGCTGAAGGTCTCCTCTGAAATGCTAGTTTGAACAGAGATCCTATCCTGCTCTTTCTTTTTCCACGTTGATGGGGGGTGAGTTTGTGGGGAGAAATAATTCCACCGAGTTTTCTCCTGAAAATGTTCATGGCGAGGGAGAAACTACTGTCCCACCATCTATGCTGCAGGAGCTCAACAGTGCTGAGGAGAGATGTTGCTTTTATGGGAGATACTGGCAGCCATTTAACTCCATGGACTAAGTGTGTGCATAAACCAAAGTGAGTTTGTGCATAGCAGAGTGCTTCCTCTACACAGACCACAGTGTGTGTGTGTGTGTGTGTGTGTGTGTGTGTGTGTGTGTGTGTGTGTGTGCACAGCAGATGGAGCGTGTGTGTAGACCACATTATGCACAGACGAGAATGTGTGCACATAAGAATGAGTTTGCAGAGCAAGAAATGAGAATTACAGAGAAGAGCTAAGGTGTATAGCACTGTAAGTGTGCACAGGAAAGATGAGTGTCCCCAGTCAATGCACAGGGCAGACTTTCAATGGGTTCACATTACAACTGGTCCTGACCAGAGTAAGTTTGCACAGAAAATGAGTGTGCACAGATCAGAGTATTCACAGAGTAGCGTGTACCCAGAATGAAGCATTTCAACTTCATAGCCAGAGGCAGTGATTCACTCCATTTTAATTTTGATGGTAGCGTTTTTCTTCTGACTCACTGATAATTTAATGTGAAATTAAAAGGTTGAAACTGTTCTTTACTTTTCAGGAATTTACCCACTCTCCCAGTGGAAGACATTTTTCCTTTGAAAGGGAAGATGCACTAACACTTCATTAAATTGCAAAACACAGAGGCATGCCAGTGATCTGCTTCTCCCCACTCCTGCCCGCACTCCTGCAGCAGCTGACATTCCCCAACTCCCTAAAGTTGCCATTTAGCAAGCTTGCTTTATCTTAAAGGTTTCTCTTATCTTGCTCTGAGCAGTAAACACTGTCATTTACCTCCTCTGGTCTCTGTTGTAACATTGCTTAACAGCTTAGTTCTCAAGGTTTGCATTATGAGTCTGATCTTACCTCTGATTTTACAGAGGGTACTGTTGAAATTCTGAATAATCCGGAGGAAAGATGTGTTGCCACAAGGATAAAAACAGACACTCCTGCGTTCACACACACACACACGCACACAGACACATATACACATGCGTGCACACACACACACACACACACACACACTTTTTTTTCACTAACATGACAATATTAAGTGGAGTTGCCAATGATCAATTTGCTCTATAGGTATTAATGGCTGTTATTTTATGATAGATGATTCTTATGGGAAAGACCAAGTGAATTAATGAGATACAAGATTCATCTAACATCTCCCATTTTATAATTTTGATAGTCATAGAGCAAGTGCAGGGAACTGATATTTATAAACTTTATTGAAAAGTCATGGGCTTTTAAAAATCAGGTTAGCAAGTGTACTTTTAAAAGTCTCTAATTAACGACTGGAGGAGTTTTCAGAAGCAGTCTTGTTATTTTCCCATGAGGATTTCCATTCCGTCTTTAGTACTATGCTAAGGAAGGCACAGGCCATCCTAGGTTTGTAAGCACAGTACCATCTTCCCCCTTTCAGCTTTGTCCTCCAGGAGAAGATATTGTGGAGAAGAAAAGAACACTAGAGGTAGTTCCCTGGGCCTAATATTTACACACATGCACAAATCAGTTGTGGGGTATGGCTCTAACCCTTTTATGTATGATTTTGTGCGAGATATAAGTAGAAACACAGTGTCCAGTAAAGCTGCCCCTGTCTGTTGAGGCAATGAAAACCCTATTTGAATTGCCTATTTGAAATGGCACTGTGTTGTAATTTTGAATATGTCCTTGATTTCATGGTTCGTAAAAATAAGAAAGAAACAAAAGAAACAAAAGAAAAATATCATATAAAGAATTGTTTGTTTCTTAGACATTATGTACATATTAAAGTAGAATGAAAATTGTTTCAAATTATATTTCATTATTTTATGTAGTAGAAAAATGTTAAATGTTTGTGGTGTTAGAAGTTTAAAACAATATATTAGAGTGGTTTCACAACACTCAAATTTACTTCCAGGTTGATGAATTTCTCAGGACAAAGGGGAAGTTTGACTGGAGAATAAACCCTTGTGTAGAGTTATGAACAGTCACGGTGAGGGAGCTGACAACACGCAGAGGATTTGTGCCAGGGTTTGGAGTCTGGTATCTTTGGCCTTGCAAGATATCTAAGTGTGTGCTTCTTAGATGGTGATTTGATCTGTCAGAACCTCTACCTCTTTTCCTTTAAATCAGACATTATCCCTGTCCTTCCTAATCCATAGGACTTTTAAAATGACTGAGAGCCCAAGGGAGTGTATATTGCTCCACTATACGATAAAAATGTAGGTTATTTGTAAATACAAAGATTGTTAAATATCTTGCTGTGAAAGAAACCATGACCAAAGCAACTTGAGGAGGAAAGGGTCTGTTTCAGCTTCAGTCCAGAGTCCATCTAGGAGTTTGGAGGGCAGGGCAGGAACTCAAGGCAGGAACCTAGAAGCAGGAACCGAAGCTGCTCCAGAACCAGACCATGAAGGATTATTGCTGCTTTCTGGCTTGTATCTCACAGCTTGATCAACCTGTTTTCTTAGATAATTCAGGATCACCAGTCCTAGAGGGAAGTACCACCCACAGAGGGCTAAGCCCTCCCACCTCAATTGTTAATTAAGAAAATGCTCCACAGACTGGCCTCTGGGCAATCTGATGGAGGCAGTTCCTCAGTTGAGATTGCCTCTTCCCTGCTATATCTAGGTTTTCATCAAGCTGACAAAAATCAACCAGCACAAAGCTGAGCACTAAATAGATAACTGGACTCTGCATCAGGCAGCTATTACTGTCAAATGGATTACTGCAAATAGTGGTTTCAAATAGCAAACGTTTATCATTTTGCATAGTTTCTGTGGGACGGGAATTCAGGAATGACTTAGCCAGGTAATAATTGACTCAGTCTTTTAGGATACTGCAGCCAAGCTGAAGAGTTGCATACAACAGAGGAACCCTCTTCTCAGATGCTCATTCACATCTGTCCTCTCTGGATCTGTCCATATCACTACTTGGGTGTCTTCACAGTAGGACAAAACAAGAAGGAAGTCAAACTGAATGGTCTATGTCATCTATTTCATTGTTTCTACTTTGCTTCTTTCATTAAGACCAAGTCACAAAATCTTGCCCAGACTCAAGGGGAAGGAGAGGATAAGTAGTAGGTTCCACTCAAAAAACAAAACATTCAGATATAGTGTGTGTGTGTGTGTGTGTGTGTGTGTGTGTGTACATGTATTTTACAAAACTATGCACACATATCTTCTTTAAAACAAAACAAACAGAACACCAAACTTATTCTGTAAGAGATGAAGCTCAAAATCTCAGTGTCCTTACAAAGAAAAGTTTTGATCCTGCTTGAGTTTGAAAACTGAAATCTCTACTTACACTCTATAATTGTTACAACTAACAGCTGTGGTCCTTTTTTTACCATTATTAACCATAATTCTTTATGAGGTATAGTACAGATAATCCTCAAGGAATTCTAACTCCATTTTTATTTCCCCCAAGGACAGGGACTAGCAAAAGCCAAGAATACAGAAATGGGCAAGATGATGGTACCGTAGAAGCCAGCAGGGCCAGAGACAAGCGAGAATGGCTGTTGTCTGAGAGCCTTGCTCATCACAGCCAATTATCCTTGCCCTCTTCTTTTCTTCTTTTTCTCCTCCTCCTCCTCCTCCTCCTTCTCTTCTTCTTTTCTTCTTCTTCTTCTTCTTCTTCTTCTTCTTCTTCTTCTTCTTCTTCTTCTTCTTCTTCTTCTTCTTCTTCTTCTTCCTCTCTCTCTCTCTCTCTCTCTCTCTCTCTCTCTCTCTCTCTCTCTCTCTCTCTCTCTTCTTTTCTTTTCGTCCCCCTGGGTGTTTTAAAAAAGAGATAGTTCTCTTAGATTGAAGGGTGTATGCTGAGTGAATGTTTTTTCTCTGCTGTTTTCCTGGAATATCGGGTAGGTGATGTTGTAGTTACTTGAAGTCCCTGGCCTTTCTTATCCATAGTCCTTTGGTCTCAGGGAAACCTTTCTGGCTAAAGAACACTGACTCAGGGAGTCTTTATGACATTCAAACGTAGCCTCTTGGTTCTGCCTTTTCTTGCAGGTAAATGCACACAAAGTTGTTTGTAGACAGCTGCCTGGTTGAATGTCTGTGTCTCACCCAGTGGCTCTTTGTCAAGTTTGGCATTTCCACACAAGAAGCATGTGTTCTAATGAGTACCACTCAGCCCACACCATTTCAGGTAACAGGAGGTGAGTATGGATAAGTATTTTTTTGTGTATCTCAAGAGCACATTCCTTTTAATAATAACTATAAATGTTAATGGCTTCAACTCTACAATAAAAATACATAGACTAGTTTAGTTGATTAGAAATCAAAATGAAGAAGTCTCTTGACAGCTTTTGGAATCGTTTCTACATACTGATTTACCTCATCTAGCCTTGTTGGGGGTGCACCAAACTCTGGTGCACCCAATTTCATTAAATGAATACTAATGGAATTAAAGACACAGATAAACATAAACTTTATTACAGTAAAATTTTTCAACAACCCACTTTCTTTAATAGACAAAAGATTTAGACACCTCAGAATTAAGTGACAGCTTATATGGAATGGCCTAAGAGATATCTACAGAATGTTCTACCCAAATTCCAAAGAATGCACATTTTACTCATCAGTATACGCAAGCCTCACTAAAACAGACCACATGGAGAACTACAAAACAAACGTTAACAAATAATGAAAGTGGAAATAATTCCATGTACCCTACCTGACCATTGTGAAATAAAACTTAAAGTTGAAAGCAAACAAAGTCTAGAAAGTATATAAACTCATGGAGATTGAACCAATGATTACTGAATGATGAATGATTCAAAAAGAAATCAAAATATTTCTTGAACTGATTAAAAATAAAAACACAACACAACATTAAAAGAATTTCTATTAGAGGGACATTTATAGCACAAAGTAGTTATGGTAAAACATTAGAAAATATACAAATGACTTTATGATGCAACTCAATGACTTTATGATGCAACTCAATAATTTGTACAAGCAACAACAAGAACAACAAAAAACCAAACCAGTAGAAGGAAGAAGTGATAAATATCAAAACAGAAATTAATAAAATAGCAACAAAGAGGGCAATAAAAGAATCAATGAAACTAAGAGGTGTTTTTGTATGGCAGGTTTTTTTCTGAACATAAACAATATTAACAGAGCCCTGGTCCAACTGAGCAAAAGAAGAACAAAGTGACCCGAATGAACAAAAGTGGAGATGAACATTGTAGGAATAAGACATTACAACAGACACAACAGAAATACAGAATATTATAAAGGAATACTGTGAAAACCTATAATATCAAAAGCTGAAAAAATCTACAAGAAATGAATACATTTATTTTTTAATTAATTTATTATTTTATATTCTTCATTGTTTAACAGTTTTTAAATTCAAGTGTATTTTGGTCACATTCTTCCTCTCCCTCGTCGAGTCCCTCCAAATCCTCTCCCTGTCCCTCCTACCCACCTAGCTTTGAGTTCCTTCTAAAAAAAAAAAAAAAAAAAAAAAAAAAAAAGAAACAACATCCTACTACAACAACAAAAAACACAGAAAACAAAAAATAAAGAAAAGAAAAGGAAATTAATTCAGGAGTTATTTGACAAATATAAGTCAATAAATAAAGTAAAGCATATGAATGGACTTAAAGACAAAAATCACAGTCATCTCAACAGGTTTACATAAAAGACTTTGGTCAAAATTCAATATACTTTCATGATAAAAGTCCTAGAATCAATAAGGCTGGAAGAAATACCCCTCAACATATAAAGGCTGTATATGACAAGCTTACAGCCAACATTATCCTAACTGGGGAACTTGAAGACATCCCATTAAAATCAGATCTAAGACAGGGTCGTCAGTTATCCCTGCTCCTTCGCTACATGGTTCTGGAAGCACTTGCTATAGCTGTGGTTCTCAGCCTGTGGCCATGATCCCTTTGGGGGTCACATATCAGATATTTACATTACAATCTATAACAGTAGCAAAATGACAGTTATCAAGTATCCACAAAATAATTTTGCTTTCGGGAGTCACCATTATTCAGCATTTGTTAGCATTAGGAAAGTTGAAAACCACTATGCAAGAGAAATAGGACAAGAGAAGAAAATTATAAAGAGACACTAGTAAGGAAAAGAAGTGAAATTACCCCTAATTGCAGGTGATGTGATGTCATAGGTAAGATTTTCCAAAAATTCCACTGGAAATTTTCTAGAAACAACCAACAATTTCAGCAGAGTAGCAGGGTATAAAATAAACATAAAAATAAGTAGTCTTTCTATACAGTAACAACAAACATCCAAGAAAGAGCCTCTTTTGTTTCTGATATTAACGGGATGTGTTCGTGGACACATTTCCATATACAATAGCATCATCAACAACAAAGTATCTTGGATTAACCCTAACCAATCATGTAAAAGACCTCTATAATAATTAACCTTCAAATCTGTGAAGAAATTAAGAAAAATGCTAGATAATGGAAATAGAGCCGATCCTCATGGATTGGTAGAACTTATGTTGTAAAAATGATCATCCTATCATAAACTGATTGTAGAGTAAGGGCAATCCCAATCAAAATATCAAAACATTCTTCACAGCAAGAAAAAACCTGTCATAAAATTAATATGAAACCAGAAAATACTTCTGATGACTAAAGCAATCCTGAACAAAAAGAATGATACTGGATGAAATTGCTACTGCAGACTTCAATGTATTTTATAGAGTTATAGTGATAAGAACAATATGGTACTAGCACAGAAACAGACACACGGACCAAAGGAGTAAAAGTAAGACCCACTCATGAGTATTTGTAACTACAGCAGTCTTTAGTTTGACAGACTATTTGACAAAAGGCTAACAGCATCAACACCTGGTGCTGAAAGCCTGGATGTCAAAATTGCTAGAGCATAGGTGATATCCTAGAAGGTTTATAGAGAAAAGACATTTTTGAGTAAGACTTCATTTGTCCAGGACTTAGGGCCAACAGTTAGCATGTGGGACTTCACAAAACTAAAAAGCGTCTGCACAGCTCTGAAATCTTTGGCCTGCTATACATCTAACCAAAGACTAATAACCAGAACATACAAAGAACTCAAAAAGCAATCAAGGGAACACGTGACATGACTTAAAAACATGGGATAAGGATCACAACTTAGTTCTTAACAGGAGAAATATAAATGGCTAAGAAATACCTCAAAACCTCTTCATCCTCCTTAGCAATTAGAGAAATGTTAATCCCAGGCAGAATGACTAAGATCAACAAAGCAACTGACAACACATGTTAGAAAGAAGGGAACTCTCATTCACTGTGTGTTGCCAACATACACCATCTAAGAATATATAAAAAAGAGAGTTATAGTGTATAGTTGGATTTATACATTTATGCATAAATACATAAATGTATAACTGTATACATATATGCATGTGTAAGTCTAACAATATTAACCAATGAAAAAAGCTACTAATTAGAGTGTGGGGACATAGGAGCAGGTTGTATTTATACATTTACGCATAATATACACACACATATATATTTAACAAAAGTAGTCAATGTAAAAATGCTATTAATGAGAGTGTGGGGACATGGAAGCAGTTGAAGAGAAGGGACTTAGTTGGAACTTGAGTGATGAAGGAAAGGGAGAAATAATGTAATTTAATTAAAAACATAAAAATCAAATAGACAATAAGAATAAATCTATGATTCATCTTGAATTTATTTCTGTATATTATGTAGAGTTTAGATGAAGGGTTGTATGTTTGTGTATCTGTAGGTGTGTGTGTGTGTGTGTGTGTGACCACTTCTTCATTATCTTGAATGGACAGAGATCTGAATTACAAAAGAACAGTCACCTGTGTCCCTCAAGCTCCAATGTCTTTATACTGCTTGCCTCTCTATCCTTACCTTTCAGTAATTCTATTACTCATCTTCTATCATATCTACTATCTATCTATCTACCATCTATCTCTATCATTGATCTATCATCTATTTCTATCATCTGCCATCTATCACCTCTATATTTATCATCTATCAACTATCTATCATCTAACATATCTATCAATTACCTAACATCTATTTAACATCTATCTATCTATCTATCTATCTATCTACCTACCTATCTATGTCATCTATCAACTACCTATCTATCATTATCTATCTATCTCTATCTATCTACCTATCTATCTATCTATTTGCCCAAGGATTTTACTTGTACTTGAGAAGATCAAATATAGCAACTGCCTCCTCTTGGAAACATAAGCTCTAGCTGATGGGTTTTATTCAGTCTCTAAATACCCTGACAAATCCTCACATCAAAGGTAATTCATTATTTGAGTTTTCTAGAGGGAAAATTTGAGACACTTAGGAGCAATTTACTTGATCAAAGTTTCTTAGAAATGCAGCCTTGGCTTCCAGTAAAACCTTGGAAATTTTAGCAGTTACTTTCCTTTCCATTTCCCTGTCCTCTACATTTCTAAAAAAAAAAAAAAAAAAAAAAAAAAAAAAACCTGCGTGGTGGGGGAGGGGAGGAGTAATTACAGACAGAGGAGACTGCAATGACTACTCTTTGACTTGGAAGGAGTGCCGACAGATACTAAACAGAGAGATCTGAACAATGAAATGCTAATTTATACAAACTGATTATATGATTTTCTTAATTATAGAACAACTCATAAATGAATGCATTACTCATTCACACTGAGTGCTAAAACAAAGAGGGGAGGTGATCACTCCTTTGACAAGGACTTTCACAGAAATGGGGATGAGGTCACAAGTCACCTTCAGCCTGTCCTTCCCAGCAGAAAACCTTTACTTCAATGCACTGTCTCATTGACTTTTATTTTGAAAAAGATGGGAAGCCCTGCTTCTAGGGCTCAAGATTCTTAGAGGTTTTTGTGAATCAAACCTAGGGATGGGGGCAAGCACAGAGAATTAGACTCTGAAAGGCTCTGTTTTTGTTTTAATTGTAATGTTTAGCATTATTTTTCAGAGCCACTTGTCTGCATCCAGATAGGATGCTCTGAGGCAAAGACCTCGCAGGAACGAGTGCACTGGCCTCTTAGTTGGCTTTTTCTGTGCCTTTTATCTTCCATACACTTTCAGAATTCAAGCCTGGTATATGCTGGGCTTGAGTTCTTTTAAAGAATACAGAGGATGGCAGAAGGTATTTGGCTCAGCAGTTCAGCAGAATGAAGAAGAGCTCTTTATTTGGGATGAGTCAGAGTTTCAGCCATCCAGGACTCACCTGGGGATTTGAAGTTCTACCCCAGCTACCAACTGGCCAGGGCTTTACTCCAGAGCCTCTGTCTTTGAGGCTGTATTGGCTAGTTTTATGTCAACTTGACACAGCTGGACTTAACAGAGAAAGGAGTTTCAGTTGAGGAAATGCCTCCATGAGATCCAACTCTAAGGCATTTTCTCAATTAGTGATCAAGTGAAAGGCCCCTTGTGGGTTTCTTGAGCAAGCCAGGGGAAACAAGCCAGTAAAGAACATCCCTCCATGGCCTCTGCATCAGCTCCTGCTTCCTGACCTGTTTGAGTTCCTGTCCTGACTTCCTTGGTGATAAACAGCAGTATGGAATTGTAAGCTGAATAAACCCTTTCCTCCCCAACTTGCTTCTTGGTCATCATGTTTGTGCAGGAATAGAAACCCTAAGACAGAGGCTGACCTTGGTTTTCCCACAATGGCAGTTCAGGAATAACATAACTGAGGCTCTGTTTGCACTGCAGAGGTGTGGGGGATGTTGCTCCTCCCAGAAGCAAAGCTGGCTGCACAGCTGCTCACAGGACTTGTGTCAAGCCAAAGTTCTCTGGGACATGCATGGACCAAAGACTATGAGAGCCTTGCTTGGCTGTATCTCTTCTGTCTCTGGCATCTTATAAGTAGGAAAAGAAAGCTTTGTTTTCAGTTTTCTTTTCCTTTTTTCCCCAACTATTCTTCCCATGAAAAAGACAGTTATACATAAACTACCTGGCCAGAAAGGAATCTTCAGCCCTAGGAGCTTGGCAGGGAGGCATTCAGAAAGCACTTGTAATTCTACAATCTAGTCTTGTGGCCCTGCCAGGGAACTAATTACCACCTCCAAGAAATAGGTAGAAATTATGAATTCATTTTCTCCTGGTGAGAGAGAGTGCTGAGGAAATAAGGAGCCAGGAATATCCTTCTCTCAGGGACTGAAGGGTCATCTTACCAGCAGAAGGTTCTGGTCCCCAGCCTGCAAGACGAAAGAAAGGGGGTCAGTAAACATTTATCCTAAACATTTATCTTATCAACTGCTGCTAAAGGGTAACCACTACCCTCAAAAACTCCAAGAGAGCTACTTCACTGGGGTTTCAGGGTGGGCAAATGCCAGGAGTTACAAGTCTCTCTCTCTCTTTCTCTCTCTCTCTCTCTCTCTCTCTCTCTCTCTCTCTCTCTCTCTCTCTCTCTCTCTCTGTCTTTCTCTCTCTCGTGCGCGCATGTGTGTGTATGTGTGTGTGTGTTTTATATTGTAATTTTTCTCTCTAGATGCTTCTTTCTAGATGACTAGATGGGCTTCAGGAAGAAGTCTATCCAAATTTCTTCCCTTTCTCTGTAGAACTCCAAGGTATTTCGAACTGCAGCATAAAGAAAAAGAAAAATAATCCAGAAAGGAACTTAGAATGGAAAGCCCTTAAAATTGTGTTTCATTCATTAATTAATTTGTGTATTTATTCTTGAGATATGCTCTGACTATGTAGTCATGGCTGGCCTGGAACTCACTATGTAGACCGAGTTGCCACGGAACTCATAGATACCCTCCTGCCTCTGCATCCTGTATTCTGGAATTAAAGGGTTGCAGCACCATGCCCAGCCCTTGGCATTGTAAAGACCATGCTTTTCTGTTTTCTAACAAACTAGAGGGTGTTTCATCTGCAAAGGAGTATCTCATTTCAGTAGTCACTTCTGTAGCTGTTACATTTTGGGTCTTCTTTATACCATTTTGTGTTTTTTTATTAGTGTGCCATATAACTTCTTGTTCCATGAGGAGATGCAACAAAAATTAGCATAGCTCACATCCATACATCTAAATTCACATATTCTGTAATGCTTACCTGTGATAGCACTAATTGCAAACATATGTGCATCAGAGAGGACAATCCATATACCTGAAGACAGATGCCTCAGTAAGGTCGCTCCACTGATCTCTTATGCCTGTGTGCTCCTCATTAGCTCTCAGAATCTACTGAGTGTTTTAAGTGATACTGGGAAGGCTCATGATTGACAACAGAGACATGATGTTAGAAAGACATGCTATCTGACTATGCAGCAATTTTCCAATTCTTTACATTCTCCAAGAATTTACAGTATGTCTATTATTTACTGGGAGGTAATGGAGACACTGGGAATTCAGTAGTAAATAAAAACAATGGATGGTAAGATGGCCCCAGGGGGAAGAACACTTGTTATACAAGCATGCATACCTGAGCATGGACAATTAAAAGATTGGGTGGTCACTCACAGGTCTGCAAATCCTACACTGTGGTGGGTGGGAGACAGGAACCTGCGTCTCTGGGGTTTGTTGGCCACGAGTCTAACTTTAGACTCATTGAGAGACTCTGCTTCAGGGAAATAAGATGAAGAGTGGCAGAGCAGGACAGTAGATGTCCTTCTCTCACCTATGCACAGGCACCCACACCCACTAATACACTTTTCACAAACCTTACAAGGCTTTCACATCTACTCCGAGTTCTATTTCTCTGTACTCAAAGAACAAAGCATCTACATTCTAATGGGGTGCTTGGTATGTAGAATCAGAGTCCAGCCCTGATTTCCAGATCCTGCCTGTAATATTTTACAAACAGTTCCAGAGGATCACATGCTACTGTTAAAGTTTCAAACCCTGGACAAATGGCTGAGGTGCCTCTTTAACATATCAAAGTGGACCTGGCCACCAGGTTCTCCTGACTTCCCTCAGTCCTTACCTGTTACAGGGTATGACTGGCATACCCTGTCCTCTACCATGAACTTTCTAGCCCAGCGGCTGGGCTACCCTTCCCCTAGAGACTGTATTCTATATAATCCAGGCATTTTGGTTGCCCACCTCTTTTTGTACCTTTGGCCTCCTGGCTGCTGGCACTCCTTCCCTTCTCTCCTCTCCCTTCCCCTACCCTTTCTCATGTGGATCAGGGGCAAGACCACTCTGGACTCTCCCAGATGTGGCTGCCTCTGTCTATTCCCTCTCACATATTGATAATAAACTTTCTCTTCCACCACACCCAGGACAGTCATAGCCTTTCCTTTTTATTTCTTTCAGTTATAGAAGTATGAGTTTGTCATAAATCATTTTCAGGACCCAGACTCTAGCTAACCAGTACCTACCATCTCCTGACTACAGGGGCTCAGAAATAGGTATGTTTTCAATGAAATTTTGGTAAGGAGATTCTTTTCACTAAAGAAAAAGTCAGAGGAAGAGCTAAGCAATTCTGGAAACAGTTATAGGCTGGCTGTGATGGTGAGGATGGATATTGGTCAGAGCATCATCGAAGTACATTGCACAAGCCTGATGGATCCCCATTTGCTCCTACTCTGTCTCCAAGCCTTGCCCACCATTATGGGAGCAACACGTGCCCTAACATTCTAGCCAATGCAGATGCACTTAAACTGTCTGTTTCCCAGATTATTAATGGAAAGTCTCACATCAAGAAGCAGACTGGATCTTGTGGCCCATTGAAGCAAGAGGTCATCCTGGGAACCACTCCTCTTTTTTTTTTTTCAATTTTTTATTAGATATCTCCATTTACATTTCAAATGCTATTCCGAAAGTCCCCTATACCCTTCCCTCCCTCGCCCTGCCCTGCTCCCCTACCCACCCACTCCCACTTCTTGGCCCTAGCATTCCCCTATACTGGGGCATATAAAGTTTGCAAGACCAAGGGGTCTCTCTTTCCAATGATGGCCGACTAGGCCATCTTCTGCTACATATGCAGCTAGAGACATGAGCTCTGGGGGTACTGGTTAGTTCATATTGTTGTTCTACCTATAGGGTTGCAGACCCCTTTAGCTCCTTGGGTACTTTCTCTAGCTCCTCCATTGGGGGCCTTTTGTTTCATCCAATAGCTGACTGTGAGCATCCACTTCTGTATTTGCCAGGCACTGGCATAGCCTCACATGAGACAGCTATATCAGGGTCCTTTCATCAAAATCTTGCTGGCATGTGCAATAGTGTCTGCGTTTGGTGATTGATTATGGGATGGATCCCTGGGTGGGGTAGTCTCTGGATGGTCCATCCTTTCGTCTTAGTTCCAAACTTTGTCTCTGTAACTCCTTCCATGGGTATTTTGTTCCCTATTCTAAGGAGGGATGAAGTATCCACATGTTGTTCTTCCTTCTTGATTTTCTTGTGTTTTGCAAATTGTATCTTGGGTATTCTAAGTTTCTGGGCTAAAAATATGGAATGCTTCACAAATTTGCATGTCATCCTTGCGCAGGGGTCATGTTAATCTTCTCTGTATCGTTTCAATTTTAGTATATGTGCTCCCGAATCGAGTACGGGAACCACTCTTAATGCTGTCTGCCAAACAGGATAAATAGAACACGTTGTAGATTGCTTTGGCTCAGGACTCTTACATTAGTAAGAGGCAAGGTGGAAGAATGTAATTAAGTTTGGTATAGACCTAAAGTTCTGATGCTGGATTCCTGATATGGGACCTGTGCATGGCATCTCAGTAACATTGGTTTCCTCTGCTCCAGACCTGCAGCTTGCCCCGACATCTTGCTCTAGCCTTGCTTATTCTAGGTTCCAGGTACAGCAGTAGCCTTTGTGGCTCCTCTGCATCGATTCTATTTTCCCTCCCATTTTACCCATTATATTGTCACAATTTTACATAATGAGGTTGTTAGGCAATGGAGGAAGTGTTATTTCCTTTTGAGGAGAGGGGTGATAAGGACTGAACTCAGGCCCTTACACATGTGAGGCAAGGTCTTTATCACTTAACCATACCCCCAGACATGGAGGCAGGGTGCAAAAAACTTCTTATATGACAGGGAAAAAAAAAAAAAAGGAGAAAACTCTGCTGTCGCTTCCCATATTTTTGTAGGAACCATCTTCAGTGTTACCACAGAGAACCCTCCTGGTTATATAAGTCTGATTGCAAGCACTTCCATGGGAGTAGTATTTAGATGCCAGCCTCCCTACCAATGACTTAAGATGCCACATCATCTTCATCCTCCTAGATATCATGGAATAAATTGTTCTGTACCCATTTTTCATAAAAGAAACTTCAGGTAGAAAATGGTTCAGGGTATTTGCCATGTTTACTGAATAGGAAAAAGTCTTATCCTTTGTCATTAGATGAAGAAATACCATGTCCGAGTGTATTCTTTGAAGTGCCTAGGCCTCAGTTATCTAGCCATTATTTATAAAAACATGCAAGCCATGTTGCTAAGGCTGCATGTATGAGCACATCACAGGGTATGGGTCCTTGGGTACAGGGCATATGTGTGTCCCCTCACTGAGTGTGGACTGAGCCAAGACCATATTTACCAGCAACTTTCATAAGCAAGCATCAGCTCCAAATGTCTTATTGTTAGCAGAGCTGTTTGCCTCTTCTGTTGCCATAACACTTAGAACTCAGTGTTAACACTCAGTGACATTCTGACATTTTAACCTCAAGTACAAATATTATTATACCTGTTTGGGTTTTTGTTTGGTTGGTTGATTTAAAAAAAATTATTGTTTTACTTTTTATTCTTTTGACAGCTGGGAATGTAAGGTTCTACTAGGTAAAGCAGAATATCAGTACTGGCAGGCTGTGGGCGATAACATCAGAGCCAGAACCAAGTTACCTTAGTCCTACACTAAAATATATATAAAGAGAAACACGTGTGTAATATATGCGACTACTCTGTGCACATGCCATTTGGCCAAATTTTCCAAATCCCAAACTAAGCGTTGATTTTTTTCCTTTAGAATAAGATGATTTCACCTAGATGTCTTTCTCCCAAGAGCCCCCTTGCTTCTACTTCCAAGGCACACAGTCTTACTTTAGAGGTAGGATGTCTCACAGCCCCACGAAAGGCAATGGCAACCCTGAAAGTAGACGTTATTCAACAAAACCCGGGTTTCTAGTGAACCCCATCTAGTGAATTGGGTAAGCTTTGTGAGAAAGGAGTGGCATTTTGACCATGTGTTTTCATTCACCCATTCCAGAAAGCTGCTGCAGTGGTAGGGCAGCCATTGTTCTCCTAGGATGTGGTCAGCAGAGACAAGGGACAAAGGGTGTACTTGAGACAGAGGAGTTGGTTTGGAGTGGAGCATAGGAAAACAACCCCTCTCTCTCTCTCTCATTGTTACTGAAAACAGTATCATCTCAGGCAAACAGATGGGGTAGGTAGGGTGCAGGGAGAACAACATTACGACTAACTTTGAACAGCAATCCTGTTAGGGAAAAGAAATTCAACAGGGAAAACCAGGGTTACAGTAAATAAGGTAAGCCTTGCTAAACATTAAGATATCTATGGCCATCTGGAAAGACTGAAAACATCGCTCAGTTAGATACTCCCAGGGTCTGACTGCAAGGTTTCCGAGCTTTTACACAAAGAAAGTAAAAATTAGAGAGATCTTGTATGAACTAAAAGTACATTTCCCAATTAATCTCCACGCAAGCATCATCAAATGACAGGAGCATTGCTAGCTCAAAGAGTTGAGCCTGACTTCTGCCAATCACAGAGTTTCTATGGAGCTGTGCTGACTCACAACAACCCCAGGAGGCCCATCAACAAATCAGCTCAAGAACAGAAACAACAAAGATCTAGAGAAGATAGTGGTAAGCTATCTACTTAGGGGAAAGCAGACTCCGCAAAATTAGGTCAGGGAAATTACCAGACAAAGGAGGGAACAATAGTGTGCTGACAACAGCCCCCAACCACAGCAATAGAAATCTCAGAGCTGCTCTAAGGTGTTATCTAACATTTCTAATTTTCAGCAATAAAGGGCAAGATAAACAGAGAGAAAGGTTACCAACATTTGAAGCTTGTCCCTACTATTTTTGAGGGTGGGCTGATGGACTTCTGTTCTTTTGAATAGCTATTGAAAGTAACAAACAATGTAGCTTTTAAAGAATTAAAGAGTAGCATAAAAACATGACTAATCAAACAATCTTAGTAAGGGACTATAATTTATATAAAACAACTAAGTAAAAATTTAACACTTGAAAGCAAACCATCTGAAGTAAAAAATTACTGTAGCAGACTTGAGTGCCTAAAAGAATCAAGACACTGCAACTAGAGTAACTTATCAGTTACATCACTTATTGAAGTATCAGAAGGATAGGAGAGTGATAAAATACCAGGAAATATATATATATATATATATATATATATATATATATATATATATATATATACATACATATATACAAATAATTTCCAAATTTCAGCCAAAAACTAATCTACAGATTCTACAAAGCCAACATAGATACAACACATATACAGCCACACCAAACCATGTTATTGTCATGCTGCTAAACCCACAGACACAGAAAATCATGAAAAGAATAAAACAAAAAAACAAAACAAAACAAAAAACCCAAACCCTCATCTTCCTCAAGACAACAAGAACATGATTGGTAGCTGACTACCCATTGAAAACCAGAGCACCAGAAAGCACTGGGTCGGAATGATGTACTCTGAGAGTGAGGCTGTGCACCAAGAATATGAAATCTGTTATAGCCATCCTTCAAAACTGAAGGTGAAGGAAAGACATTACCGAATAATCAAAGAATGAGTGTATTTGTCGCTAGCCAACCTGTCTTACAACAAATATTAAAGGAAATACTTGGGATGAAAAGGAATTATACAAAATAGTAACTAGAAGTTGCAGAAATAAGCAAAGGAATTTAGAAGATCAATATCCAGACAGATGTATAACACGAAATGAATGGGATTTTTTTCCTTTTCTTTAAAACCTGTTTGTATAAATTTATAACTGCTGATGTGGTTTAGACAGGAAATGATCCCAACTCTCATTGTTGTATCCTTGGTCCATTGGCGATGCTGTAAGGAGGTGAGTGTATCGTGAGGGTGCTACATTCCTCTGTGAGCTAATCCATTGAGTTCCTACTGACCCCGGCTATTGGGCCTATCCTCCTGAAGTACTCACTATCCTCTCTTATCACTGTGACAAAGTATGTGGCAGAAACAACTTAAAGGCAGGAGGTTTATTTAAATAATCGCTTGGCCCCATGCACTTAGAAAGAACACCATGGTATAATGAGCAAGTGGTAGAGGGAAATTGTTCATTTAGAACCTGAACAGAACAGATAGGAGGCAGCAAGGGATAATACACCTCAAGGTATCTCCACCCTCCCCCAGTGATCTTTTTTTTTCTTTTCTAGAGCCTTCCCAAATAGTATCATCTGTGAACCATATACTCAAATCCCAAACTTATAGGGGATATCACATAGTTAAACTATAACAAGAAGGCTATACTTTAACCTTCTCTCTACTTCCTGGTTAGGATGAGTTGAGTAGCCTTTCTGTCAAGTGTTGCTGCTATTACTCTGGCTGTTCTAGCTTTACCTCAGGTCTAAAGCAATGAATGGGCCCAGCCAACCATAAACTGAAGCTTCTGAGACCATGAGCTGAGACCATGAGTCTGCCCTCATTTTAAGCTGTCTTCTTATATATTTGTCACAGTGCTGTATATATGACAGTGCAGTAATGTTCCTATTACATATAAAAAGTTAATACATAGGAAAATGAGAGTTAAAAAGTTTTGTATTGGAATTCTTGAATTGGCCAGAGAGCAAATTCCATCAAATAGTTTAAAAATATCAATAAATGATCTGTGATAACCTCTCACAGAAATCATACTGAGAACATTTTTCACCTCACTCTGTGAAATCAGTATTATTTGATACTAGAGCAAAGAAGAAAAAGGAGGAGAAGAAGAGGAAGAAGAAGAAGGAAGGAGAAGAAGAAGAAGAAGAAGGAGAAGGAGAAGGAGAAGAAGAGAAGAAGAAGAAGAAGAAGAAGAAGAAGAAGAAGAAGAAGAAGAAGAAGAAGAAGAAGAAGAAGAAGAAGAGAAGAAGAAGAAGAGAAGAAGAAGAAGAAGAAGAAGAAGAAGAGAAGAAGAAGAAGAGAAGAAGAAGAAGAAGAGAAGAAGAAGAAGAAGAGAAGAAGAAGAAGAAGAAGAAGAGAAGAAGAAGAAGAAGAAGAAGAAGAAGAAGAAGAAGAAGAAGAAGAAGAAGAAGAGAAGAAGAAGAAGAAGAAGAAAAAGAAGAGGAGGAGGAGGAGGAGGAAGAGAAAGAAGATGGTGGTCCTCTGCAAACCAATATCCTTTGAAAATACATATGAAATATTATTAACAAGTCAGATCCACAAGATAAAGGGGGTTATGTATCATTCCCTAGAAGACAAGGTAGTTAATACCTGAAATAAGTATAGTGTACTATTTCCCTTATGGTGAAAGTAGTGATCAACTTTCTGCATGCTTATTGCTTGTATACATGCCTTGTTTGTAGAGATGACTGTTCCAGACCTTTGGCTCTTGACCAGTTAGGCCTCTGGAGTTATGTTGAATATTTAGTCTTTTTGCTGTCTAGTATAATGTTAACTGTGGGGCCCCAAAGATGCCCAGAGACGAGAGAGTCCACAGATATATCTTGGTCCCAAGTTACTTCTAACTGGTAAATAGAGATGCCAACAGCCAATAACTGGGCAGAAGAGACATAGGTGGGGTTTAGGTGGGTTTTTTTGGGGGGGGGGGTCAGAGGGGAACCATAAGGAAAAGAATGTACAAGAAGGGAAAAGAGAAGCCACCATGGGTTAGGTGAGCCATAAAAATATGGCCCCGACAGCTGACCAATTGGAGTTAAGAGCAGCCCAGATGAAACTAGTAAATAGTAAGTAAAAGTTATCCATAGGAAAGTACCTTCTAATAGCACAGAGGTAAGGTATCTATCCAACTCTTGTGCTGTTTAAGGCTTATTTTTTTCTTATTTATAAATATAAAGCATGTGTGTGTGTGTGTGTGTGTGTGTGTGTGTGTGTGTGTGTTTTATTTGGGAACTAAATGATCTAAGGCAGGGTAGAAACCCCAGTCTGGATTAGAAAATTTCTGCAACAGGGTTTGTTATTGACTATTAAGGGGTCTATGTAAGTTCTTGTCATGAATGCCTCACTGATAAATTACTTACAGATATCATCCATTGTCTGTCTGCTTCCTCTACTGATTGCATCTTTTGATACAAAATTTGTATTAATTCTTTTATGATATGTGATTTCCTCACTTTTTGTTTTGCCAACTTTGTCTTTCTCGTGTGTCATATCTAAGAAATCACTGTTAAATTTTGTAAGCATTTATCTGTGTTTTCTTCTAAGGGTTACAGATTGGGGTCTTACCTTTTAGTCTTTCAGGATTGCATTTTTGAGGTTTTTGTTTGTTTCTTTTATAGATAGTGTTAAATAAAGGTCCAACTTTATTCTACTCCTAAATAATTTAATGAGATTTTTATATCACCATTATATAAAATGGCCCCAACTGAACAACATTTAAATGTCATCAACTATTACACAGACAAAGTGTGAAATATTCACAAATGAAATATTATTCAGCAATAAAATAAACTACTGTGTAGTGTCAAGGATGAACACAAAAGCAATAATGCTAAATATAGTAAGCCAGAGGTAAAAGATGTACAGTATTTATCTATATATTGATACTGTATATAGATGTATATTATTGTCACCACATAATAATACAGTATTATATATAAGTTCTATTATGTATGCTTGCATGCACATGTATATGTACATTAAATTAGATTCCTTTTATATGAACTGCCTAGTAAAGGAAATATATAGAAGCTGAGGGCAGAACCCTGGTTGTCTAGGGTAAAGACTGGCTGCAAGTAGGATAAGTCTGTTTTGGAGATAATAAAGATGTTTTAACATTGGATTTTGATGATGATTAAACAATTTTGTAGGTATACTCAAAAATGTTAAATGGCTGAAAGTTGGCAAATTATGGTAAGTTTGACCTCATTAAAGCTGTGTAAAAGATATCAAAAAGTTTGTTTCCTTGTGATGAACACCACGACAAAAACACATTGGGAGAAAAAGTTTTATTTCAGTTTACAACTCTCAGCTCACATTCCAGAGCTGTCAGAACTGGGACTAGAACTCAAGGCAGGAGTCTGGAGGCAAGCCTGAAGCAGAAGCCTTAGAGGAATGCTGCCTACTAACTTGCTCCCCTGGCTGTGCTCCCCTGGCCATGCTCCGCTGGGCTTGCTCAGTTTGCTATCTTACAAGGCACAAGACCACCTGTCTCTTGATGGCATCTCCCACAGTGGGCTGAACCCTTCCAGAGCAATCCAATCAAGAAAATGCCCTATAGACTTGCCTAAAGGCCATTCTTATGGTGCCATTTTCTCAATTGAGTTCTTCTCTTCTCAGATGACTCTAGCTTGTATTATGTTGACAAACAAAACAAAACAAAACAAAACAAAAAACAACCAACCGTGACACAAAACAAATATTAAAAAAATAAATCCCCGTGGTATCAAAAGTAAGTGTGTAAATGTATAAGCCAGTCTTGCCTTGAGTATCTTGGTCAAGGCTGAAATACTCTGACAGAAGCAAGACTGATTTTGCAGAATGAAAAAAATCCCAGCTCCAGTCCTCTGTTCCTTGAAAATGCTACCGGAGTCTCTCTCTCACTCAGTGTGGTTCTAAACCGTTGTGAACAAATCCACATGCTTGTTTCTCCTGTTTGTTTTTCATTACCCCAACCCCTCTCACCTTAGGAATCCACAAAAAGTCAGAGATTGGTCAGTTTTGACTGACACCCTTGAAAGTGCTTGTTACCCCTCTCCCAGTGTGGGGAGAACCATAGCAAACCTTTCCCAACTTAAATTCTTGTGGGAGGAGTGGGAGGGCATGGAGCCAGGTATCTGATGGAGATGGAATCTCAGGCAGTGGCCAGCAAGGCCATTCTGGTGTGTGACTGGGATCATCGTGCTTTCTTACTCCTGAGGGCTTACAGAGGTACCTGTCTGGGATCCTACTTGCCAGCTGGTGACCACCTGTCTCAGTGACTTCAACACTCTGCACCGATAGTAAAAAAATCTTTGCTCATATTTTGCTGAAGGCAACTATTTAGAGATTTCAAGGTCCCTGGGTTTATTGAGTAAGAATTTCTCATTGTAAACACAAAGAACTCTTATCATTACCAAAACATTCTAAAAACAATGCTGTTTTTGGCATTTGACCCAGGTTCATATCTACACACCAGATAACTCTGCACGGATGCTTTCCTAACGCCTGGTCTCAAGGCTCCAAACAGCAGGAACATGCTAAATAAAGGGGATACTACGGGTTGAGTGTCTCTGTGGCCTTACAACAGGCTTCCTGAAACATCACAAGCAAGGGCACTGAGAGAAGCAGCCTAAGAGATGAACATCATCCCTGCTTTTCCGTTCCCTGCAACCCTGAAGACCCCAGGGAGAATCGGCAGGTGTAGGTTTCTATGGAAACGAACTCCCTTCCTGTGAAAGAATGAAAACCCAAAGGGAGAATTGTGGAAAGTGCCCTCGCGCCTGTATGATTTTCTTGCCAACCGTTTTCGAGGTCAACCTGGCTTATTTCATGAAATTAGAGGCCCTGCTGTCAGGGTTTCCCCAGGCAAAAAGAAAAAAAAAAAAGGAGGTTTGTTTTAGTTTCTACCTTGGAAATCCATCCATTTGTGGTTGTTTTCTGCCTATTCAAGAATAGCCCTTACTGTTCTGTAGGACTTCCGGATGCTGGATTTCTGGTCTCTTTCTCCTTCCCCAGACCCCCTTTTAAAAACATCTGAAGCCCACATGAAGAATGTACTATGCATATGAAACACACACACACACACACACACACACACCTACAGACTGAGCAGTTTAACAACACATAAGAAAAAACAAACAATCCCTTTATGTCCCACTCCCCAAAGGCACAATGCAGAGGTAGACTCAGCATGGTTCTTTCAGCAGATGCCTGCAGCTGCAACCTTGTCCCTCACGGCTGTTCAGGTAGAGGAATGAGCCTCAGGTTGGGAAGACCTGTGACTGGACCCTGAAATTCTTTAGGGAACTCATTTAGGTTTTATTTTTCAGAGGTCTGGTGTCCCCCAGGGGATTACTGCTCAGGAGTTGTAGAATAAGAAGGTCTAGTGTGGGTCCTTCCTCTTGCATCAGCCCCCCAAACCTCACCCCTTAGATGTCCTGTGCTACTGGGCCACTTTTCCTTCAGGAAGTGGTGTGACAATGGCAGGGCTACTAACAGGTGAGCGACTGTACCACACCATCAACATCTAAACTCTTGCCTTATCTTGCAGGACATTTGGAACGTCTCTCTGCTACCTATGGACTGGGCCCTGCAGATATCTTATTTATTATTTTTGCTATCTCTGCCCTGAAGCTTGTGCGTGCTATTATCTCCGTCTTGGCTTTCTCAGTGTTTGACATGGGTTGCAGGTCTCCGCTTTGCCATCAATACAAAGCATTATGTACTCACCATGGGAGAGTTCCTGTGCTTCTCAAACCTTCTGCAGTACACTAAGCTCTACTAAACAGCTCATCCACACCATTCCTTCTTGCCTCCCCATTCCTCAGCTTCAATATTTAAAACTGCCACTGCTTCCTCTTGATTAATACTTACTGTGCCTCTGTGCTATAGTGGAGGAGCTGTCATTTTGAAGATAATATTTGCTATTTTCTGCCTCGGCTGCTTCTGTTTTAATATCCAATGGAGGCCCTCTTGCAGACATCCATTCTCCTTTGTGCTCTGAACCCCTCTCATTTGTCAAGCATATGTATCACTAGGAAGACAAGCAGGACGGGAGACACAATGAATAGTGACTCTCCCAAAATCACCTAGAGTTTTCAGGGCATGGGAGGAGAAGAGAGGGGAAGGGAGTCTGTATTATCCTGTATCTCCTACCCCATGTTCATTCATTAATATACTGTTAACTATAGTCTAGAGACTGTGATATTTTCCTATGTAAAGTGAAGTGAATGGAGGTTCTGACACTTTGCTCTGTGACTTAGTTTCATTTATTTCCCAGCAAGAAGAAACACTGAACCTGGGGGAAATTCCACTGTGAACACATTGCCCATCGACTATGCCCCCGAGGAATACGGCTCTGTGTGTTACATATTTCACACAATATCATCCGATTTTATAATTAACATTAAACTTTTATAGGAGAAAGCACCCTTTTAGACGAGTTGTTAACCTTTTGATGCATTTAAAGCTCCCTTCCCAGGAAACCACATGCGTCTTCATTGCTATCCTAAGTAGGTTCTGTTGCTAAGCACTAGGGGACCTGGAATTGAAAGACACACACATAGCTAGTGTTCTCAACACCCCTGGCAGGGTTAAAGGAGCCCTGGGAGCCTTAAAGCTTAGGTTTCCTGGCTTCTGTGGCTTTCATTTCCCACCTAGCATCCCAGTGATCACCCCGTTTCTCACACTCATTCTTTTTATTTGATTTTTTTACTTAATGTACCTGCTTCCTCTCCAGCCTACGTAATAACTATATAAATATCTCCATTTTCAATGTCTACCACAATGAGATTTGTGAGGAGTTTACTGCGCATCAATGCCTGCAATGGTGGGGTGTAATAAAAGTCACAAGAAGATATGTATTTTAAAAGCACTGGTGGATACAAGAGAGATTTCTCAGTGGTTAACAGCACTTGTTGCTCTTGCAGAGGACTTGGGTTTGGTTGGCTGCACCTCTATGGATGCTCACAACCATCTGTATTTCCAGTTTCAGGCAATCTGGTGCCCTCTTCTGGCTTCCCTGGATACCAGGCATGCACAGGATACATATATGTGTGTGTGTGTGTGTGTGTGTATATATATATATACACACACACATAGATACATACATATATACATACATACACACATGTAGGCTGACCACTGATACACATAAACAGACAAATTTTATTTTAAATAAGAAAGGACTAGTGAACTGAACAAGTTTGCTAAAGACATAAGTGGTTTATGATAAGCTTATACAAGCTCACATTTTTGTGAAAAAAAAAAAAAAGGTCACTGAAAGTCTATCCAATTATTCACTCCTAAGGACAGGCCTGTGTATGATTAACATTCAGCCTTTACAAAAGATAAAACCAAGGAACAGCTAAGCCAACGAACTGTACAGCAGGGATATCTGTGCCTGGGACCAGTGGAGGAAGGGATAAATGGGAAGTTTGGTGTGTTTCTTCTTCTCTTCTAAGGGATTACTTATATCAGCTTTAATATTAAGCACTTACTTACATCACCTTTAATATTAATTAATATTAATTTATGTAAATTGATCACATACTGGTGGGGGTTAAGAGAAAAAGCAACCTCTCACCAGTCAGAAGGTAAATTTAAGGTCAGCGCTTGAGTTGAAGTCTGTGCAACTCTGCTTGGATTTACTTGGTTTTTGCTACTCAGATCCACAGAGCCAGGGACATTCTGATTATGTTGTCATCCAACTTCAGGAAGTACTAAATAACAAGTGTGTCTTGTGCTCCAAAGAACCCCACAACCCTCATTTAATTTGGCAGATATAAAAAGGCAAGGACCTAAGAGTCTGGATTTCTAACAAGCTCCCAAGTCACAATATTGCCAGACACTGGATAGCCAGAGTATAGCCTGGGGAACTAATAGGAACTGAAAAGAGAGAGTGGCCAGTCATGATATCTACCTGTCTTTTTCCCTGTGGGAGAAATGTCTTCATTCTGATTTTTTTACCAGGAAACCAAAGGGAGTAGGGTCTTCACCATTTTCTTCAAATAAATGATGCGTAATCCTGTTGGATTGGGTGAGCAAAATACCATTAACAGGAAAACAGTTTTTCTTACTCTCCTTGGTGTAGGTGGTAGATTTTTCAAGTGAATGGGAAAACATTGTAGTAGCTATTTACGTTGCTGTCGCATATACGATTGGAGTGAAGATATTGGGGAATGAATGCCCTCTCCCTGTTGGCTGCTCTTTCTGACTGTTGATACCTCCTTACTTACTTTAGAAGACTCCCTCAAGTAAAACTGTTTTTAACTCTATTTAATAAAGTACTCAATTGGGGCTGAAGAGACAGCTCAATGGTTAAGAGCACACTGGCTGTTTTTTCAAAGGAGCCCTGTTCAGTTCTCACACGGTAACTCATAACACTGTAGCTCTAGCTCAGACAATCTCGTACATGCAGGGAAGATACCAATGCACATCAAAGGTTAACAAAATAAAATTTGTTTAAGAAATAAATAGAAGCCAGGCAGTGGTGGCGCATGCCTTTAATCCCAGCACTTGGGAGGCAGAGGCAGGAGGATTTCTGAGTTCGAGGCCAGCCTGGTCTACAGCGTGACTTCCAGGACAGCCAGGGCTACACAGAAAACCCTGTCTTGAAAAAAACTAACTAAATAAATAAATAAATAACTCAGTTATAATATTCTAAGATAAATAAAGTCTTTGCATCTAAGTTGAACTAAGCAATGGAGAAGATTCCCTCTTTGGACAAGAGCTCAGCCCACTGAGAAAATCTCCTAACCAATGACATAGCCACAGAAGGGTGTGAACTTATTTAATAAGATGTGTGGTTTCCTTTAAGCACATCAAGACATTTGGGATAGCAGACAGAGTTTTTAAACACCGCAAATTTTTCATCAAAATATTATGACCTGTAATGTCCAGCGCTGGCATTTATCTTTTGGTAGAGTGGGAATTGGGTATTCCATTTGACTGCAGCTGGGGCTTTCTTATCCTTCAGTTTATAAAACCAGATGACTAATACTTTCATAATAACATCCTTCTACTAGACTCTCTAAAAACACAACTCCAGACCTTGATAAAGACTATCACTTCTAAAATATTTACATTCTTTTTTAAAATTCTAGATCGTTTCCATCCTTGAAGATAGAAAATGACAGTAAAATTTGTAACTGTACTTTAAATTAAGCAACATAATGAAAGTAAGCAGTTCTTTGTTCAAGGGGGAAATAAGCCCATTTGCCCATGCTGTCCTGTTGTCTGAGAAGCAGCTGCTTTGGGACTTTGCTTGCTCTGTTCTCTCACTGGAATGCCTGGAGACAAAGTGAGGGTAGGCTGCTGAGAGATAAGAATTGGGGAAGGTGAAGTTCAGGGCCAGGCTGCTGACCAGGGTCCTGAGAGGGGGGAATTCTGAAAGATGCTGTCTTGCTCCTCCAGGAAAACAATAGTTGGTCCCAGTCTAATAAAAGCCTGATGCTTTTTCCAAAGTCTGTCTTGTGTGGAGTTCACTGTACAACATAACCAGGGCATTTATAAGTGAAAGATAATTAGGAGTGATATGCTACAATACCTCACGACTTCCCAATAGGAGGCACTTACTATATATATTTAGAGATTTCTTAATTTATATTTTGTGTGTGGATGTTCATTTGTCCGTGTCTGTCTATCTGTGAACCACATGTGTGTCTTTCCCATTGAAGTCAGAAGAGAGCATCAGGTCCCCTAAATATGAAGCTGCAGATAGTTGGTAGCTACTGTGCAGTCTATCATCAGGAAAACTCAGAAATATCATTTGTGTTTGTCTTAGCAATGTATGAACATGGTTGGTAAGATGTGTTAGAAATATTACAGAGGAAATTGGTATACCTTTGCCAAAATGCTAGGCATTTTGATGACATATGTCAAGATGTAGCATTTACTTTTTTTAAAAAGTATATTCAATATGATGCTGGATACAGATTGGATAGATCGTCCTTCAGGGAACCAGGACACATTCCTTGTAGAGATCTGTAATTGTGAAAGAAGAAAAGACGAAAACAGTGCCTGCTCCTATAATAGACTGGAGAGTAAACCCTTCTATGTGGTGGCTTCATGCTAGAAGTTGGAGTTGTTCACCCATTAGTGCCCCCTCATCCCTGACACAGTGTAGCTGTATAGACCAGGCAGCCCAGCACTTCAAGAAGGGGTTACCTAGCAACATATTCATTGACAGCTACAGCTCAGCCATCACTGGGCAACAATGGAAAGTCAATCCTGAGTAAGAAATGGGACCGTCAAGATAACAAGACAAAATGTAAATGTACTGGGCTTGTCTAAGAGGAAAAGAAATATTTACTCACATTTAAATTAGTTGTTTTTCTTCTTAAATGTATACATAGTAATTATTAATTATTATTATTATTATTATTAGCAGTAGTAGTAGTAGTTGTTGTTGTTGTTCTTCTTCTTCTTTTCTTCTTCTTCTTCTTCTTCTTCTTCTTCTTCTTCTTCTTCTTCTTCTCCTTCTTCTTTTCTTCTTCTTCTTCTTCTTCTTCTTCTTCTTCTTCTTCTTCTTCTTCTTCTTCTTCTTCTTCTTCTTCTTCTTTTTCTTCTTCTTGAGAGTTGGTTCTAATGCTTTCTCTTATTTTGGCTCCCAAAAGCCATGCTTCCAGACTTGAGGATCCCTGCCCCCAGCTGGCTTCAACTGATAATAAAGAATTGGCATATAGCCAATGGCTGGGCCAGGAGACAGGGCGGAACTTTAAGATTACATGGACAAGAGACTGAGGGAGAGGAGAGAGACAGAGAATCACCATGACTTGGAGGGAGAAGGATCAGATTTAAGAGCTGCAGGAAAGCATCCAATAATGTAGGTAGAAAGGGAATGAGGCCCTACAGGGGTCGGGTGGCATGCTGCCCAGAAGGTAACAGGGCAGCAAGGATAGAAATATAGATTTAGAAGGTGTTAAGCCAGGAATACAAGAGGGAAGTATGTGCTAGCCGTGGGGAGGTTTAGAAGTGCCCAGCCATTAAGCTAGTCAAGGCATATCAAAAATTAGCTGGTGTGTGTGTGTGTGTGTGTGTGTGTGTGTCTTTCATCCTCGAATCTGGTAGACAAAGTGGTTTAACCAATTCCCTGCTACAAGTAGTAGTATTAGTTGTCGCCGTCGTTGTAGTAGTGCTCTTTTTGCAATTCTCGATTTGTCTCTAATCTACCAAACTTCCTCTTCCTGTAAATTAAAGTAATCTGAGCTAGATGCCGAAGACATTTTCATCCTATCCTGTTTCAGTTTTCTCTAGCTGTGTACAAAGGGTCCAGCAGCTCTGTCACCTAATAGTTAATAAAATTGCACACAGAACTCTTCGCAGAAGGAGGATTGTAAAACACACTAGTTTTGACTGCTGACCTGGCCTTTCCTCATATCCTGTGTAGTTTCATGGAAATGACATTTTGAGCTGGTGTCACTACTGTCTCATACACCTAACTTTCTCTTTCTGTAGAGCATAGACATATTCTTGCCCAGTGTCTCAGGCCAGAGTGGAAGCAGGCTCATGCAGAGCTCTGCTGAAGTCCCCACTATTGCCACTGTTCACAGGGACTTAGAGGGTGTCCTGCTGCATGTGTGGGACAGTGGACAGTGTGTTCACTACATGGAGGGTTTTGAGGGATCTCAGACCCTACCCTGTTGTGACTGCTCTTTCCTGTGCCTCTATCAGCTTCTGTGACTTGAAGACAACCTATTCCACATCCCTCTAAAGAAAAATAGACCATCACCGAATGTCATAGGCTAACTTCTTGCCTGTGCAAGAAGTATGTTTCTTTCACTGGAGGTAAACTCTCAACCATTTAAACAATGCAGGCAGAGTAACACACTACTGGGGAAAAGGAACCAGAACTTGGGGGGGAGCTATTTTCAATAAATAATCCTGCAAGTTGCAGAAACCCCCTTCAGCCCAGGTTTATTGATCCCCATTAATGAGTGTGCTTGAAGCAAAAGCATGAAGCTCTTAAAATTCACCCTTCTGAAGCTTTAAAAATGGGTGCAAGGGAGTTATAAGTCCGCATTATCAGAATGATCACCTTTCCCAGGGAGATGCACTTTAAAAGCAGTGAGAAATTGTAATGAGAAAGGTGAGAGGGGTAGAATTCTGTCTGGTAGTTTACAGGGGTAAAGAAGGAGGTAAATGGCCCAGGCTGTATTATTAAAGAAAAAGAAAAAGAAGCATGAAGCCAGCACCGTGTACAAAAATTACAGGCAGCTACTTACTCAGAAACTGGCTTCAGATAAGAACTTTTACTTTCTCTAATGGTTTGACAAATTGGAAAAATGGTTCAGAAGTTAAGAGCACTTGCTACAATTCAGGAGCCCCAAGTTCAGTTTCTAGAACCCACATCAAACAGCTCATGAGTGCCTGGGATTCCAGAGCCACTGGACATCATTTTTGTTTGTTCTATCACTTTTCCACAGGCCATTTCCTCACCTTACCCATGCATGATGAATCTAGTCTTGTTAGAAAGGAGATGGATTAGCAAGTGGGGAAAAAGAACACTTAATGCCACTTCGGCTGCTGCCCAGTGACATCTTTGTTTCTCTAAGTGTGACCTGACTATTGACATGGCATGACCTTGGAGTTGGTTTAAGAAGCAGGACTCCATACTACTGAGTCAAAGGCATTTTAAAATGACCTATGGGCAATTTATGTGCCCATTAGAGTTTGATGGTCATGCCACTGGTCTCTATAACACAAGGAGTATAACACAAGCTTTAAACTTTAGTTTACTGAGGAGCTAAAGTTTAAAGCTGCAATGTTCAACCTGTAGGTTGTGACTACCCCAGGGTTTGCATAGCAGATATCCTGTATATCAGATATTTACACCATGGTTCATAACAATAGCAAAATTACAGTTATGAGGCAGCAACAAAATAAATTTATAATCAGAGGTCACCACAACATGAAGAACTGTATTAAAGGGTCAAAGAACTAGGAAGGCTGAGAACAACTAAAGTATTCTCCATATGACTTACCTTCTATCTTATTTAGAGTTTCCATCACCGTGGAGAGCCACTGTGACCAAGGCTACTTACATAAGACAATATTTAATTGGGGCTGGCTTACAGGTTCTGAGGTTCAGTCCATTATCATCAAGGTAGGAAGCATGGCAGCATCTGGGCAGGCATGGTACTGGAGGAGTAGAGAGTTCTACATCTTCATCCAAAGGAAGCCAGGAGGAGACTGTTTTCAGGCAGCTAGGAGATAGGTCTCCAAGCCCACCCCCACAGTGACACACTTCCTCCAACAAGGCCACTCCTTCTCCTAGAAGGCCACACCTCTTAATAGTACAACTCCCTGGACCAAGCTTATTCAAATCACCATACCTACTGATCAGGTAGCCAAGTAGTCTAAAATTTCTAAAATGTCTAAACATTTTAGAAAACAACTCTAGTATAAATGCTTGATTTATCCATCCATGCATCTATATATTATATATATATGTATATATATATATATATATATATATATATATATATATAATCTATCTCTCTGTCTATCTGTCCATCTATCTATCTATCATGCATCTATATAGTTGGTATTTTTGGTTGGCTAATAGACATTTACTTTATAAATCTCTAATAAACTAATGCTTCTACACTGGCAGGAGACATAGTTTACATTTCCACTATCCCAAATTCAGCTATTTTCAACTGCACAGTGATGTCCATCACTTTGGGAACATGGTGGAAGCAGCACAAAATTTACTAGGAAAATGTTCCTGCTTTTGAGTGCCATTGAAGACCCTCTGTTGAGCTCTACAGGTAGTTTCCCTGACTTGGATGCATCTGTATCTGATATCTTGACTTTTAGAGTTATCCTACCTGCCTCTCATTGTGCATAAAGTTCTGTTTATGTCTGTATTTCTGGAAGAAATCTTTATCTATTCAGCCTGGTTAACAAAACTTTGTTTCCAAAAGGCAAACTCAGTGAACACTGATAATCTTGAAGGTTTTACAGGTTTTTCCTACATGGCAAAACCAGTCTGTATCATTCTTAGAGTGTCAAGGGAGTGGGCACAGTAGCCATTCCAGGCTGTAGATGAAAGACCTTGATATGTATCAGCCCATCCATCACCTCTGCACTGTAATGTTCTTCTTTGGCATTGGGCTGCTCTACCATTAAGAGTCTTTCCAACACGCATATTGCCAAGCTCACAATCTGGAGTGGTTGCAGATGCCCTGAACATTGGCATCGACATCTGCATTTTGAGACCTATTGCCAGCTGGGTCTTTTAGGAGGAAACAACCTCCCAGGCTTCTGAAGTCACAGGCAAGGAGAGCCACTTCAGGGTTCTCCCTGGTGGGAAAGCAAGAGAGGAAAGGAAGGAAGTTAGCTTTGACTGAAGGTGGGAAGTCTGGAGTTGCTATACCAGCTTCTCTTCCAGGGACAGAAGTACAGCAATTCACCTAAAAGAAAATATTTGTTTAAAATATAGCTGAGTCATGGGTAAACTTTGGGGAAGGGGTGTATTTTAAAATAATTTGATGTTTAACTTAATGAAGCTATCAAAATAAAGGGCTCATCTTTGCTAAGATTGGAAGCAGGAACACCAGCATCTTTGTTTGCTTCACAGTTATTAGTTTTTTATGGTTATTCATTTTATGCAAGTGAATACACTACAGCATGTGGTTGCTGGGAATTGAACTCAGGACCTCTGGAAGAGCAGTCAGTGCTCCTAACCACTGAGCCATCTCTCCAGCCCCCTTACCGTTACTATTTCTAAACAGAGATCTTTACATTCTCTTTTCCTCTAATAATGTCTGTCTTCACAAGTATAAGCAGTTTCATAAAAGTTGTCCATGAAATATATTTCTGGTGTTTAAGATAGGTAGGCCTTAAAATATTCTGTCCTTAAACTATTTTTTTGGTCTTTAAGATTGATAAGTAAAGCAGACATCATACAAAAATATATTCAGTTTTTTCTTTAACAGTAATATTTTTCATTGTATTCCTTTCCACATATAAACTAATATTTGAAAATAAGAAAATGTAGGTTAGTATAAGTTGGTGTGCCAGGAGGTGGTGGTGCACACCTTTAATCCCAGCACTTGGGAGGCAGAGGCAGGCGGATTTCTGAGTTCGAGGCCAGCCTGGTCTACAAAGTGAGTTCCAGGACAGCCAGGGCTACACAAAGAAACCCTGTCTCAAAAAAAAAAAAAAAAAAAAAAGTTGGTGTGTCCCTTCCTAAAGCTACATTTCTTCTCTTCAAACCCTGACACCAATCCTTTGGAGTAGAATTAGAGTGGACAGTTTCAGAATGCAGCTGATGGTTTTTATTTTTCCAAGCCTAGTCTTTCAGGTATGAATTATAGTGCCTTGAACAGTCTCATTATTCTGTTTTCATTTACCTAATAGTAACAATTTACTGTAATTGAATCTTTTAATCGAGAACTACCAAGGAGCTCTATAAGCGTTAATTAGTGAACCCATCTTCTCCATGCGGTAGGTAAGTTAGCCTGGTTTTATGAATGAAGAACTCAAAGAACAGACTTAAGTGACTTTGCCCGTGGCCACCCAGTGAGCCAGGTGAGCCAGGCATGGAAGGCCAAAGAGAAACTCCCCATCCTTGGCTCTGGGCCCATACTCATCTCCTTGATTGTGGAGGTGGAAGAGGTCCTGTTCTAATTCAGATACTCTAAGAGAAGCCCTTGGATCTCCACTTCTTTACTTTATAGATGAGGAAACTTGAGCAACAATGATGTGATTCCATTACCCATCCATTCATCCAATAAGATTCATTGAACAGCTGGCCTATTTGAATTTTGGAAATAGTTTAAGCTAAACCCAGTTCCTACTGTTGAAGCATTAGATAACAGCAGGTGGAAGCTGGTGGACAGGTAGAGAAAGGCACCTGTCAGTCAGTTTATGGTGATTTGCTTGTAAGTCAAAGCCAAAGGGAAAGCAAAGAATGGGTCTGTGAGAAGGAGAGTGGCTCCTGCTTTGGGAACAAAGGACATGGAAACCTCCTTGTCTTCATGGCATGGAGGGAGGTATAAAGTGGGGGAGGCCATGTAGGAAGCTGGGGAACAGCCATCCTAGCACAGGTCCCAAGATCTTCAAAGGTAGGAGAACAATTTCCCCAAGAGGTCAGTGAAAGAGAAAGTGTCAGGTGGTGATAATCTGAATAAAATTAGAGTGCAAGAGGAGAGAGGTTTCTGGGGACAATATCAGCCATTGAGAAGGCCTTGACTGACATGAAACCTTGAAAGATTTGACAGAAGAGTGACAGAAACTGCCTTATGGTTTTGAAGAATTATTTGGCTGCTACATTTCAAAGAGTCATGACCCATGGGGCATGCATGTAAATAGGGAAACAAGTTCACAGAGAAGGAATAATACCGAAATTGAATATGAACCAAGGCCAACTCAAGGAACAGAAAAGAACAGTCAGGAGCTGAATAGCCGTTGAGCACAGGGCCTCTGCCTCTGTCCAGAGGTGGGCTTTAGATGTGGAGACATTTCTCTGAGGGGAATGACAGCAACTGAAGCTAAGTTTTAGCTGCATGCTGTGGTTTGTAATTTCATTCTGTTGATCTCCTCATTGTTTGATGACTTCCAGGGTAGCTCTAGCCATCACAGTGGAGTTGCACTCAGAAAGGCAGGGATGACAAAAGGAGGTGTCCTCACGAAGTTCACTCTGCCCATTTTAAAAGTGCAGTCTCCTGCAGACATCCTACCTCGAACTAGTCAGCACAGTATCACAAAATCATTTGTTTTAAATTATAAATTATTCTTGGGGCCGGGAAGATAGCTCAGTGGTAAAGAGCACTTTCTGCTCTTGCAGAGGACTATGGTTTGGTTCCTAGGAATCACATCAGGGAACTCACAGGGGAATTCTAGTCCCAGGGGATCCAACATCCTCTGCTGATGTCATCAGGTACTTGCCTAAATGTGGTATAGGTAAACTCACGTGGACACACACACAAAGAACTCTTTACAAGAAGTTGGTTTAAGCCGGGCGTGGTGGCGCACGCCTTTAATCCCAGCACTCGGGAGGCAGAGGCAGGCGGATTTCTGAGTTCGAGGCCAGCCTGGTCTACAAAGTGAGTTCCAGGACAGCCAGGGCTACATAGAGAAACCCTGTCTCAAAAAAAAAAAAAAAAAACCAAAACCAAAAACAAAAAAAAACCAAGAAGTTGGTTTAATAAGTATTTTCTCGAACAATTTCATGCCTGTGTATAAAACACTTTGGTCATATTCTCCCTCCTCTTCCTCCCCTATGGCTCTTCCATTTCCCTGAACCAATTCTTCCCACCAAGCTCCCCTCCTATTTTCACATCTCTGTGTTTGTTTTTGTGTGTGTGACCCAGTACATTTAATTAGGTTGTCTGCATAAGCGTGGGTGGGTGGTTATTTACCCCACCAAGAGAACATTACCAGTGCTTCACCCTGAGGAATGAGTCACTCTCCTCCAGCAACTAGTGACTGTCCATAGCCCCCTACTGAGGACGGGCTTCATGAGCCCTTCCCATATCCGTGATGGATTAGTGAAAGGCTCAATATTCCCTGCGGTACCAATACCACAGGGAGAGTTCATGAGTACAACATTCATGTCGTGTCCAAAGAACAATGTCTCACAGTTTTGCTCCCCATTCTCTGGTTCCTATATTTTTCTGACACTGTTTCTGTGATGTTTCCTGAACTTTAAAAGGAGTAATATAAATATCCTGTTACTCTGTTTCCTTAGAACTTTGATCTCTTACGAAGTCACTTTTACTTAGTGACACATAAGAGCTTTTCTGATCAAGGCTGAGTAGCACTAGTCTTTGCTTATGAATATAAATAGAATATAACTTGACACCACGACCAAAACAATAGTGGTAGAATCCCCTGAGGAACTGATGACTTCTGCAGCTATGGGCTTTTTACCAGCTCTTGAGAGCTAGGCATGGTTTCCTGTCCATGGAAAGAGCCTCACATTTGATCTGAAAAGTTGATTACCACGCCAGACAAACCACTATTGAGTCAATGGGAGCTTCTTGCCTGTTAAGTTAGCATTGTACCAAGCAGGGTCCATAGCTGGGTAATTCCATTGGTAACTTCTCCTCCAGCAGTCCATTTAGAACTGTTTATTACTATGGTAACCAGCCAGCAAAGAGAAAGTTTCTAGCCCAGCTTTAGCTTAATTTCTCCCCATCCTGCAGTTGAAGTGTGTAGAGTCTTACCTAGATTAGATAGCAACCAAGAGCAATCACAGCAGCACGTATTTTGGGGGACAGGGGTTGCTTGTGGCTTCTGGAAGCAGTATTTATCCATGTATGCAAGGTATATCCATTAAAACTTTTGTTTTATTTCGTTTTGTTTCTGTTTGTTTGTTTTTCTAGACGGGGTTTCTCTTTGTACTCCTGTCTGTCCTAGAAGAGACCAAAATATCCAAAACTTATAGAGATTCACCTGCTTTTGCCTTCTGAGTGCTGGGATGAAAGACATGCACCACCACTGCTTGGCCATTAGAACATTTTTTTAATTAAGTATTTTACTTAGCATACAAAGTTATAGTTTTCCTCTTTTCATATATGGTTAGTTTTGGGTCACCTTCTGTCATCGTTGCACAAAAATACCAAGACCAAAAGCAACTTGTGGAAGAAATTTGATTTTTATCCTACATTCTCACTGATGAAAGTCAGGATAGGGACCTGAAGTCAGAAACTCAAGCAGAAGCTATGGAGAAACTGGCTTGTTACCTTGTGAGCTTTCTCAGTCTGCTTTCTTATAAAACTAAGGGCTTTCTTATACAGCCTGCCCGAAGGAGGCCCTCCCCCTTGTCAATCATCAGTCAGCATGCACTATAAACTTGCCTACAGGTCAGTCTTATAGAGGTACTTTATCAGCTAATATTCCTTCTTTCCAGAAATCTAGGCTTACGTTAAGTTTACAAAAAACATTTAACACAGTCTTCTACTATTTACTCTCTACCATTGCCCTTGATCTCATTCCTATTTAAATATTTTCACCCTTAGAAGGTTCTATTTGGACTTTCATATCACATGTGTTCCACTAGCCACCCCACTCTCTGCCTTATAAAAGCTCTCCACCTGTGGCCCATTTCTAGGTTAATTGATTTTTTACTCATTCACACCAACTTAAATAAACAGATCTCAAAATCTGAAGCTAGGATCTGCATATGAAAGAGTATATATAAGCTTATCTTTTGAGCTTAGCATATTTTCCAGTTTCATTCATTTTCTTGCAAATTTCATGATTTATTTTCTTTAGAGCTAGATAAAATTGTTTATGTATACCACAATTTCATTTCCATTCATTATTTAATGGACATCTCAGTTCAGTTTATTCCTATGTATTGTAAATATAGAAACAGGGAGCATGGATATGTACTTATTTCTACAAAACACTTGTTAATTTTAGCCACTTGCTTCACTGTTGACAGAGAAAGGGTCATTTTGCCTGACATGGAACAATTATGATTCATCTCCTGATGAGGAGACAGCATTCCCGTAGATCAAGGTCTCTGCCTACTCTTGAACCCAACCCAGGATTCTCTTAGCAATAAAAAGACAATTGCATGGGCACAGAGAGCAGAGCTAACAGTTGAGTGGGGAGTGTCTAAGAATTCTTTAGATGTGGCATTCTGAGTGGCTTTTCTCCAGTTTATATTTAAGCTATGATTTAACTCTCCCAAAGTTAAGAAACTCAACCTGTTCGGAATGTATATTAATGGTACCTGTGAACAAATTGAGCTGAGGGTGGCAGATTGGAATGGAGAATCACTATCTTTTTAAAGTAGAACAGAGATTTACAGGAGGGCTTGAATATAAGAGTAAGGAGAATTTGCCACAGCTCTTCCTGCCTCATAGGAAGTCTACCCTAACCTCAGACACACAAGTGAGATGCCTCCCCAGCAGCCCCAATAACCCCTGCCTGCTGGGACCAGCAGACAGCAAGCCCAGTAGCCTTGGCTTCTCCCCTGCCCTGTTGGAGCCCCATCCTCCTTTTGTCCAACACCTACACCTGCAGTCTCAGAAGGGCACTCTGCATGTCTGCTTGCCTCCTGGGAGGGCTGCTAAAACCTGGGACACCAAGACTAGGTACAACCAGAGACAACCAGATGGCTAAAGACAACCACAAAAACAATCAGCAGAAGCCAATGCAATATAGCATAATTAGAACCCAGCTCTCCTACTGTAGCAAGCCCTGGCTATCCTAACACCCTTGAAAAGTAAGACTGTGACCTTAAATCCCATCTTATAAAAATGATAGGGGCCTTTAAAGAGGATATAAATACTCCCTTAAAGAAATACAGAAAAATACATTCAAACAGGTAGAAACCTTAAAGGGGAAACAAATCCCTTAAGAAATGTAGGAAAATGCAATCAAACAAACAAAGGAAATGAATAAAATAGTCCAAGACCTAAAAGTACAAATAGAAACAATATAGAAAATACAAATGGAGACAACCCCAGTGATGGAAAACTTAAGAAAAAAAAAAAAAACAGGAAGTACAGATGCAAGCATCACCAATAGAATACAAGAGGAGGAAGAAAGAATCTCAGATGTAGAAGGTACCATAGAAGAATTGTTACATTGGTCAAAGAAAATTCAAATGTAAAAAATTCCTAACTCAAAGCATCCAGGAGATTTGGGACACTATGAAAAGACCAAACCTAAGAATAATAGGAATAGAAGAGAATGAAGATTCCTAGTTTAAAGGACAAGAACATATCTTCAACAAAATCATAGAAGAAAACTTCCCTAACCTAAAGAAAGAGATGGCTATAAACATACAAGAAGTTTACAGAACACCAAATATATTGGACCAGAAAAGAAAATCTTCCCACCATATAATAATCAAAGCACTAAATGTATAGAAGAAAGGAAGACTTAAAAACTGCAAGTGAAAAAGGCCAAGTTTATAAAGGCAAACTTATCACAATCATACTTGACTTCTCAAGAGAGACTTTAAAAGTCAGAAGATCCTAAACAGATGTCTGACAGACTCTAAGAGACCACAGATGCCAGCCTAGATAACTACACTCAAAAAAGTTCTCAATCACCAGAGATGGAGACATCAAGAAATTCCATGACAAAACCAATTTAAACAATATTTTTCCCCTAATACAGCCCTACAGAGGATAGTAGAAGGAAAACTCCAATACAAGGGGGGTAACTATACGCAAGAAAACACAAGAAATTAATCATCTTGTAGCAAAACCAAAAGAAGAGAATTACGTACACATAGTAACACCTCTAACATCAAAATAACAGGTATTAACAATCATTGATCATTAATATCTCTTAACATAAATGGACTCAGTTCACTAATAAAAAGACACAGGCTAACAGACTGGATATGTAAACAGGATCCATCATTCTGCTGCATATAAGAAACACATCTCAGCAGAAAAGACGGACACTACCTCAGAGTAATGGGTTGGAAAAAGATTCTCCAAGGACCCAAGGTAGAGTAGTCATTCAAATATCCAATAAAATACATTTTCAACCAAAATTAGTCAAAAGAGATGGGGGAAAACACTTCATATTCAGCAAAGGAAAAATCTACCAAGATGGCATCTCAATTTTGAACATCTATGCCCTAAGTACAAATACAAACATATTCTTAAAAGAAACTTTACCAAAGCTCAAGTCATGCATTGAACCCCACAAAATAATAGTTGTGGGACATTAACACCCCATTCTTACCAATGCACAGGACATTGAAAAAGAAACTAAACAGAGAAACAATGAAACAAACAGATATTATGAGCCAAATGGATTTAATACATATCTAGAGAACCTTGCACCCTAAAACAAAAGAATATAACTTTTCCTTAGCACCTCGTGGAATGTTCTCCAAAATTGACCATATAATCAGGCACAAAGCAAGCCTCAACAGATACAAGATGATTGAAATAATGGCATCCATTCTATCAGATAACCAGGGTTTTAAGACTGGATGTCCACAACAACAGAAACAACAGAAAGCCCATATACTCATAGAAACTGAAAAACTCTCTACTCAATGATAACTTGGTCAGAGTGGAAATAAAGAAAGAAATCAAAGACTTTCTAGAATTCAATGAAAAGGTTTACCACATCCACACCTATGGGACACAATGATAGCAGAACTAAGAGGAAAATTCATAGTACTGAGTTCCTTCATAAAGAAATTGGAGAGATATTATGATAGCAACTTAGTGTACTTGAAAGCTCTAGAATATAAAGAAACAAACAAATCTAACAGGAGTAGATGTCAGAAAATAGTCAAAGTTGGGGCTGAAATTAATCAATTAGAAGCAAAGAACAATAGAAAGAATCAACAAAACCAAGATCTGGTTCTTTGAGAAATTCAACAAGATAGGCAAACTGTTAGTCAAACTAACTAAAAGGCATAGAGACAATAGTCAAGTTAACAAAATCAGAAATTAAAATGAAAACATAACAACAGAAACTGAAGAAATTTTTTAAAAAGATCATTAGGTCTTACCTTAAAAGCCTGTACTCCACAAAACTGGAAAATCTAGATGAAATGGATGATTTTCCTAGACAGATACCACTTAACAAGGTTAAATCAAGATCAGTTAAACTATCTAAACAGTCCCATAATTCGTAAGGAAATAGCAGCAGTCATTAAAATTCCCCCAACTAAAAAAAGCCCATGGTCAGATGGTTTTAGTGCAGTATTCTACCAGACTTTCAAAAGAAGAACTAATACTAGTATTCTTCAAACTATTCCACAAAGAAGAAGGAATACTACCTAATTCATACTATAAGGCTACAGTTACCCTGATACCTAAACCACACAACGACTCAATGAAGAAAGGGGACTTCAGACCAATTCTGATTATGAACATTGGTGCAAAATTACTCAATAAAACTTTCACAAATCAAATTTGAGAACACATCAGAAACATATTTCAGTGTGGTCAAATAGGCTTCATCTTAGCGATGCAGGTATGGTTCAATATACAAAAAGCCACCAATGTAATCCACTATATAAATAAAAAGAAGGAAAATCACATGATTGTCTCATTAGATGCTGAAAAAGCCTTTGACAAAAAAGCCAACACCTCTTCATGTTAAATATCTTGAAGAAATTATGGATTCAAGGCACATACTTAAACATTAAAAACAATATACAGCAAGCCAATAGCCAACATCAAATTAAATGGAGAAAAATTCAAAAGCAACCCCACTAAAATCAGGGATAAGACAAGGCTGCCTACTCTCTCCCTATCTATTCAATATAGTACTTGAAGTTCTAGCAAGAGAAATAAGACAACAAAAGGAGATCAAGTGGATACAAATTAGAAAGGATGTAGTCAAGGTGTCACTATTCTTGGATGATATGATAGCATACTTAATGGATCCCCAAAATTCTACCAGAGAACTCCTACAACTGATAAAAATGTCAGCAAAGTGGCTGGATATAAAATTAACTCAGTAGCCCTCTTTATATAAATGATAAACAGGCAGAGAAAGAAATTAGGGAAACAACACCCTTCACAATAGCCACAAATAATATAAAATATCTTGGTGTAACCCTAACCAAGCAAGTGAAAGATCTGTATTACAAGAACCTCAAGTTCCTGAAGAAAGAAACTGAAGATGGAAAGATCTCCCATGTTCATTGACTGGTAGGGTTAACATAGTGAAAATGGCCATCTTACTAAAAAAAAAAAAATAATCTACAGATTCAATACAATCCCTGTTAAAATTCCAGCACAACTGTTGGTTTTTTTTTCCAGACCTGGTAAGAGAAATTCTCAACTATGTATGGAAAAACAAAAAACCCAGGATAGCCAAAATAATACTGAACAACAAAAGAACTTCTGAAGTAATCACCATCCCTGACCTCAAGCTGTACTACAGAGCAATAGTGATTAAAAAAAACTGCATGATATTAGTACAGAAACAGACAAATTGATCAATGGAATAGAATCTAAAACCCAGAAATAAACCCTAAATAAATGAAAACACACCCAAGGACACTTGATATTTGACAAGGAAGCCAAAAATCATACAATGGAAAAAAAAAAAAAGAAAACATCTTCAACAAATGGTGCTGGTCTCACTGGATACCTGCATGTAGAAGAATGAAAATAGATACATATATATCACCCTATACAAAACTCAAGTTGAAGTAGATCAAGGATCTCAACATAGAACCAGAGGCAATGAATCTAATAGAAGACAATTGAGAAATAGCCTTGAAAGTATTCGTACAGGAGACAATATCCTGAACAGAATACCAATGGCTCAGGCTCTAAGTTCAACAATTGATAAATGGAACTTAAGAAACAAAAAACCTTCTATAAGTCAAAGGATACTGTCATTAGCACAAAATGACAGCCTACAGATTGGGAAAAGGTCTTCACTAACCCTACATCCAACAAAGAGCTAATATCCAAAATATATAAAGAACTCAAGAAGTTAGACTCCAACAAGAAGTTAGACTCCAACAAACCAAATAACCCAATTAAAAATGGGGTACAGAGCTAAAAAGATAATTCTCAACAGAGGATTAAAAACATGTTCAACATCCTTGGTCATCAGGGAAATCCAAATCACAATGGACCATGAGATTCCACCTTATACATATTAGAATACCTAAGATATAAAGCTCAATGGGAAGCCGGGCGTGGTGGCGCACGCCTTTAATCCCAGCACTCGGGAGGCAGAGGCAGGCGGATTTCTGAGTTCGAGGCCAGCCTGGGCTACAGAGTGAGTTCCAGGACAGCCACGACTACACAGAGAAACCCTGTCTCGAAAAGCCAAAAAAAAAAAAAAAAAAAGCTCAATGGGACAGCACACCCTGGTGAGGATGGGGAGAAAGGTGAATACTCTTCCATTGCTGGTGGGATTATAAACTTGTACAACTACTCTGGAAAGTACTCTGGCAGTTTATCAGAGATTTAGAAATAGTTCTACCTGAAGACACAGCTCTACTGTCCCTAGGCATATACCCAAAATATGCTCCACCATACCACAAGGACACTATTTTCCTATTAGCTTTTTCATAATAGCTAGAAATTGGAAACAATGTAGACATCCCTCAACTGAAGAATGGATACAGAAAATGTGGTTCATTTACACAATGGTATACTACTCAGCTATTAAAAACAAGCACATCATGAATTCTGCATGCAAATGCAGCTAAAAAATATCACCCTGAGTGAGGTAACCCAGATCCAAAAGGACAGGCATGGTATGTTGTTGTGGATTTGATTTATTGGTTATATTATGTTAATTGGGTTGCCAATTACAAGGGAATTCACATGTCTACATGTAAGACACCATAGGTCCCTGCCTCAAGTTGGTAAATAAAGTTGCTAGGGGCCCATGGCTGGACTTGAGGTTCCTGGGCAAGGAATGCAGGAGAGGGAGGAAGGGAAGAACCACCATGCCAGGGGAAGCAGAGGGATTAGATTCGAGAGCTGGAGAAGGGAGAGCTACAGTCATGTAAGATCCAGGGAAGAGCCACTCCCAGGTAACCCCTGTTTGGGTCTAAGGTAGCGAAGATGTAATATAGATTTGAGTAAGTAATAATTCAGGAGTATTGGAGGGGAGACTTTAGCAATGTGGAAGTTTGGGAGTGGTCAAGTCATCACACTTTTTAAGGCATATTAAAATGTAAGACGGCATGAATGTGTGTGTGTGTGTGTGTGTGTGTCTTTCATTTGAGACTCCAGAGCATTTGGGTGGGCACTGAGGATCTCACACAGCTACTGCTGGTGAGATCATAGTGGATTAAAACCCTGTCGCTACAGTATGTACTCATGAATAAGTGTATATTAGCCATAAATACAGAATCCCCAAAGAAGTTAAATGAGAAGGAAGGCCCAAGTGAGGAGGATGCTTGAGTTTCACTTAGAAAGGGGAGAAACACAGTCATAGGAGGAAGGGGAAGGGAGGGGATGGGTGGGAGATGGGAGAGGGAGGAAAATAGTGGAGGCAACATCAGTTCTGAGGAGAGACAGGAGAGAGTCCCAGAAGGCCAGAAGAACTCATGGAAATCTGCAGCTGTAAGGGGTGGGTGGGGTGGATCGAATCTCTAGGAAGTCCCAGAGACCTCTGGTCGGGGAGCTTCCCAGTAGTCAATGTAGGTGACCTTAGCCAAAATGCCTCATAGAACCTGAAGAGGCCACCTCCTGTAGCTAGGCAGGACCCCCAGTGGAGGGATAGGACATCAACCCACCCACAAAGCTTTGACCCCAAATTTGTCCTGTCTAAAAGAAATGTAGGGACGAAGATGAAACAGAGACTGAGAAAATGGACATCCAATAACCAGCCCAATTTGAAACCCATCCCATGGGCAAACACCAATTCCTGACATTATTATTGATTTTCTGTTATATTTTCAGATAGGATCCTCTGAGAGGCTCTACCTAGAAGCTTACTGAAACAGATGCAGATATCTACAGCCAACAGATACCAACATTGGACAGAGGTCAGAGACCCTTATGGAAAAGTTGGGGGGAAGAACATCTATAGAAATCCACAGCTCCTCATATAAATTAAACTCAAAATAAGAATATATTTTAAGTGTTAAGAAGCCCATCCTGGCCCATCAATATAGACATTTATACTGAAGAAACCTTTTTTTTTTTTTTGCTTATGCATTTTTATTAGATATTTTCTTCATTTACAATTAAAATGCTATCCCCAAAGCCCCCTATACCCTCCTCCCACCCTGTTCCTCAATCCACCCACTCCCCACTCCCGCTTCCTGGCCCTGGGATTCCCCTGTACTGGGGCATATGATCTTCACAAGACCAAGGGCCTCTCTTCCCATTGATGGCCGACTAGGCCATCCTCTCCTACATATGCAACTAGAGACACAGCTCTGAGAGGTACTGGTTAGTTCCTATTGTTGTTCCTCCTATAGGGTTGCAGTCCCCTTTAGCTCCTTGGGTACTTTCTCTAGCTCCTTCATTAGGGGCCCTGTGTTCCATCCAATAGCTGACTGTGAGCATCCACTTCTGTGTTTGCCAGGCACTGGCCTAGCCTCACAAGAGAGAGCTATATCAGGGTCCGGTCAGCAAGCACTTACTGGCATATGCACTGGTGTCTGGGTTTGGTGGCTGATTATGGGATGGACCCCCAGGTGGGGCAGTCTCTGGTTGGTCCTTCTGAAGAAACCTCTTAAATCTCACTCTCTTGTGGCATTTGTATGCCTGGATGTGGATTAAAAGCGCTCTAGGACTCTACACCATGAACTTCCTGACACGTTAGAGTTTCATCTGAAACCTTCCTATTGTGTGGCCATACGTTGAGAAGCTAAGCACCTGCACAGAGGCTGTTGATGTGTCTGAAGTCCCTGGGAATTGTTCCGAGGTATTGGTTGTTTATAAGTACAGAGATTTCTAAGGAAATGTATTTCTGGTTCATATTTCTCAGCTAATTACAGCCCAGGGCAGGCCTTTAAAATTAGGTTTGCTGTACTTCAAGGAACTTGCTTGTCTCCAACTTTTCAAGGCCTATCAGCCTGTGTGCTCTTGGAGGCTCTTTTATAAATGGCGCAGTGCATCTGGACATTGTTAGCTCTAGGCTCCTGAAAGAAGCCAAATAGGTTGTCCTTTGCTCTGGGACTTTGCTAAAGAAAAACTACAAACAGTTGTCCATTAGCAAACAAGTCGTACATAAAAAAAAAAAAAAAAACCATAATCTTCAAGACACTGTGTTAATATAGCACATCGCTGACCATGAGCATACATGCTCCACATACACTGCAAGGAAAACTGGGGAAAAAATGGCAACTCCTGACACTTGACATTGGCGGAGCAACACAGCTGGCCCACCGTTTCCTGAAACAAATAAGATGCTGTTTGCTTTCTGAGTTTTCTTTGCCTGTGTTACAGAAGATGGAGTCCCAGGAGAATGAAGATTTCTGATGTGGCCTTGAGCTTGCAATTAGTTTCCACTTCCCATAAACAAATCCCACCACCACTAAACCCCGTGTCTCAATGATGATATGTTACCAGCAGGTGGCAACAGCGAGTGCAACAGCATGGAAAACCCAAACCCGGAGTCTGCGCAGAGACCCAGCAGGACAGCAGGCACTATTGTGCAGTGCAGTCCAGGCAGCCCCTGTTGTTTACTGGAGACTTGCCTTCTAATCTACCTCGCCTCTTTAGAAACTCCTCTTTCCCTTTCCACAGAAGACTATCTGGCCCTCAGAGCAATACCCTGCTAAGCAAAGAAAGTTGTTTCCAACAACCAGTGGTGTTTTCCTGTGAGTCTTGGGGAGGTAATTCGCCTCCTTTAGTAAAGGTTCTTATTTTCTGATGTGTCTGTCCTTATAGGCCACTTAAAACATCTCTCAAAAAGAGGCAAAGAAAAATGTATTGCTTAGAAGAATTAGCAAGAGCCAACTGTTTTGAACTTGTTAAGAAATAACAAGAGATCAGAAAGCTAGGAAGGCTATTATAAATACACAAGAACAGAGGATCACTCTGGGTCTTAAGGCTGGCAGCAGTTGTGGTCCAAGGGAGTTCCTAGTCAGGTTCCTATCTCTTAGACCATGAGTCCTGTTTCTTTACGGGTGCTGTTTCAGACAAGAGATTGTCCCCTTGCAGTGCTGTTGTGTTTTCAGAGCCAATGTTATGACAGATACAATACACCAGCCGGCATGATTGGGCTTATCACATGTACAGTGAGGAACTCATTCTCTCAGTTCCAAGGAGCAAGGTTTTTTTTTTTTTTTTAATGGCAGACATGATGGTGTATGTTCTTAAGGGAGCTGTTATCTAGGGAATCAGATCCGTGGAAATGGATTCTATATATCCCGTGGACAGGGCCATTACCAGTAAGCAAGGATAGGACTGCTTTGCTCATTGAGTTCCTCTGCACACACACTTGGTGAAACTGAGTGCAGAAGCACCTTCCACACTGAAGAAGCGATTTACGGCCTCAGGCATCACAAGTCTCCAAAGAAAACAAATGCACACGGTTGAGACTATGCTGACAGGCATGGCCTTCTTGAGGCAGCTCTGAACATGAGCCCTTCATGATGCTATAAAACAAGTGTTTTTTTTAGGTGTTCTAGAACCCATGGCCTCACATCCCGCCTGACTCTGAACTGTTAATGGCTTTCTAAGATGCCCCTGCAGTCATGTCTTGGGCCTGAGCCAACTTCATTCATGTTTTATGAGGCTCTTGTCCTATCAGAAGGTGGTGATCAGGGCCTACAGGACCATCTAAGAAAAGCACACGGAAGAAGTTGGATTTTTTGTTTTTGTTTTTTGTTTTTGGTTTGTTTTTTCAAGACAGGGTTTCTTTGTATAGCCCTGGCTGTCCTGGAACTCACTTTGTAGACCAAGCTGGCCTCGAACTCAGAAATCCTCCTGCCTCTGCCTCCCGAGTGCTGGGATTAAAGCTGTTCGCCATCATGCCCGGCAAGAAGTTGGATTCTAACTTTGTGTCTTGCTTCTAATTACATTAATTCTGGCAAGTCACAGAATTTTGCCATTTGTATTTAATCATCCAACAAATCAAACATGGTAATAAGCCTGCCCAGGAGGCCCTTCAGAATAGGAAATCATAATAATTAATTGTGATCATTGCTCATTCACATGTTAATTGTTAGCTACTCTGCCTTGGCTCTTCACCCAGGAGTCTCAGAGGACAATAAAAGCTCTTCCCACCACCAGTGGAGAAAAGCTTGGTAAGATCCAGGCCCTTGACTGTGACCTCTGACCCCTTTTCTCCAGCTTCCTGTCACTTGGGTCTCTCTCTCACACACACACACACACACACACACATACACACACACACACACACACATACACACACACATCTCCACACTGGTGCTTGCAGTGTCTCAAGTTTACTAGGGGCTTTTCCTTGCTGTGTCCTCTGTTTGGATCACTCCTCCTCAAATGCTGCCTCTCAATTAACTTCCCCTGAACATTCCCACCACCATGCTGAAACTATAATATGACTGCCAACTTATTTCTTTTTCCAAAATACTTATCTATTAATCAGGGTTATTGTTTATTGTCAGAGTTCTCTAGCAAAACTGTTTAAGTTCTTTAGAGACAGGGATTTTTTGTGTGTGTGTGTGGGTGTTTCCTTTTTTGTTTACTGGTTGTTTTTGCTGTTGTTATTTTTAATTGGAGTAGCTTTAAAAAAAAAACATAGAAACAGGAGGCATCCAAAAGCATTCAGTATTACTGGTCAGATGAATGACTATACCACAGTGTTTACTAGCACACACATGCCCACCCCTCCCCCATATTTACATCCTCAAACTCTCCTACACACTTACACAAGACATGTGGGTTTACTTTAACTCTCGGATAAGGTTGTTTAGTAGGAGCAAACTCTGTGTTTGCAACCAGGTGGGTAAAATTAGAAATGCTTGACTCTGTGTAATCGCGCAATGTTGTCTTTTTTCCCCTGGAACCACTTTTAGGCAACAAAACAAAACAAAATAAAAAAAAATCTTTACTAGAGAAAGGCTCCATGATGTAAACATTTTTCAGAAAACAACTTTTCTGCTGTGAAATAACTGCCATGTACTTAGTGTGAATGAAAACTCCAAACCCAGGAGTGTTTTTAAGAGAAACGACATTTACATGCTTTCAGGTTATAAAGTTAACGGTCAACAGGTAACTAAGACCAGACTGATAACAGCCTGCACACAGAGCAGAGTAGATAAGGATCATTGATAATTAACATTGTTTGTATGCAGTTGGGTAGTTGTAAATGTGTTTGAAAACAATTTGTTCTCTTAAGTAAATTTAAACACCCACCTTCACCCTTGTTTACCTTATTGATTTGCTTAATCGATTTTCTCTAGACAACAGGAAAGCAAACTGTAGAGCCCTGTAGACACATAACAAATACCAGGTTACTGTTGACCTGCTCGTATTCACACTCCTACACCATCCAGAAAAAGTTTGAGCTACAAAACCGTGCTCTTCATTCTGTTGGCAAAGCAAAATAGGTTGTAGAGGTAAGGAGAGATATTTCAGCTATGGAGTCCTGACAGGGTCTTTGTTTCCTCAATTTGGGCCATCACTGCATCAGAGAAACCCACCTACATTTATTTCAGTGAGATCTCCGGGCTTCTTCATTTGTCCTGCAGTAAACTCATGGTGGCCCCATGGCTTTGGCCAATCATTCCTTCAGAGCACAGAGTACATGACTGCCTCAAGCCGGATGCTAGGGTTCCAGGTATTACAAAGCTTTTCCTCACATACAGTTAAGACTTGCCTCCTTCCAGGTAGCTTCCATTTGCCCTCGATTTCCTCAGTGATGTAACACCTTGTCCTCTTTCTCCCCTACCTGTCAAGATTCTTTTCAACAATGACCTGAGCGGCATTGCTGTTTAGCTTTCTCTAGACAACTAGGACTGTTCAGTGGTTTCTAGAGAAAACTAATTCATAATGGTTGTTGCCTTCTTAGACATTATCTCATCATTTTGAGGTCCCAGGAAAAATCTTCAATCTGTAACAAAGTTGAAAGGTAAGAGAAGATTTTTTTTTTTCTGCAGAAGTTTCTGGCTGGACAGTTTCTCAGGGGTGTAAGCCACTTGTAAATAAGCACAGTGAAATCTGTGTGGCCACAATGACTGTTTCTGCCTATAGTTAGGTTATTTTTTTTTTAAGTCACTGAAATTTATTACCATTCTATTATACTAGAGCTGAAAATACCAATGCACAGATAATCTGAGAACCTGTCCAAACACCCAAACACTAGCCAAGAATTCAGGCCAAGTCTTTGGACCTACAGACACAGTGAATGAGGGTGAACTTTGTGAAGGGACTAGAGTTAACAACAGTGCTGTTGGGGCCAAGACTCACTTCCCAGTCCTAGATTTTTCTATTCAATCAGAAACAAGACGCTGTGAAGGGAGTTTTACATCCTTGGTGATGTCTTATCCTAATGATAGAGATCCTAATGTGATCTCCAGATACTGCTGCTGTGGGTGGCAACCAGACACCCAGATACTTTCAGTTAAGGATCAGCTGAAGTATATGATTAGTGTGAGAATCGTAATTAGTAAACATGTAGTTTTTCAAATCCAGATAACAGATTCAGCAGAAGGATATTAGATATAGGAACAAAAACGGGACAAAAAAAATCATGAAAAAACATTATCTCCAAATTACATAGAGGCTCCTGCTGTGAAAGGAGCCTATTTGTGGGTAGAATCTTCAGCATTTTTTGCCCTACCTTTATAGTTCATTTTGTCTAACAGCAAGGAAGGAGATGGCCCCTCCCCTGGAGTTTTGGAACCATTCAGCCTATTTTACAGAACTCTGGGCCTGGAGGGCATGAGGTTGTAAATTCATGATTATTCACAGCTGACACTGAATTCCTAGATCCAAACACTATGACTTCCTTGCTGAGCTGACTCACGATTCTTTCCACCTACCAACATTTCCAGAGTTTCAAGAATAAAGGAGGTTAGTGTTTTTATAGCATGTTTGTGAACTATGGGAAGAAATATAATGTGGTAGAATATGACTACAGAATGATAGCATGGGTAGTGACTGATTAGCATGAGTGCATGTTGTACCCTGGTGGCCATTGAATTGATATTCATGTTTTTATTAAGTGCATAATTACCTATATATTATGCAAATGAGCGTTCTATAAAGTTTTTTGTATTTGCTTGATTGAAGAAAAATCAAATTATTTTAAAAATAATGATACATGTTGTATCATTACAAAGTATAGTTGTTTTCTTTTTAACAAAAGATCACTGTTGTTTTAAAATATTATGTATTTTTTCCTTACCCTCAAGTGATATATATGCTATTGTTGAAAACTTTAATCTTTAAAAGATATCAAAATGAAGAATAAGTGGCTGGAGTGATGGCTCAGTAGTTAAGAGCACTTACTGCTCTTGCAGAAGGTGAAGGTTTGGTTTCCAGGGTCTGTGCTGGCGAGCTTACAGCTCCCTGGAACTCCAGTTCTCAAGGATGTGATAGCCTCTTTTTGCCTCCAAGGGGAAGTGTATGTGCATGGTGCCATCTAGGTAAGTGGGCACCCATTATACACATTAAATAAATAAATAGGCTTGTTAATTGAAAATTTCAAAAGGGAGAAACACCAGCTTATTAAGTTGCAACAACTTAGTGGGCCCTTTGGTCTCATTTCTACATCTGCATGTCACGTAACTAGTTTTGTGTTGTGTTTGACGTTACTTCCTATTATAGTTCACATATTTTGAGCATCATGTTATTTTCATATTTTGAGCTTTTCCTAAAGGTAGTTTATAAAATTTTGTCACAATGGGTGGCCAGTTGTACAGACAAACATTTTCTGTATTTTACAATTTTAACAATTGCCTAAAAGAAAACTTGCTATAGATGATAAAAATACATAAAACTTAAAACACACATGCGTCCATGTGCACACGTGCGCACACACATACACACACACACACGGACACACACACACGGACACGGACACGGACACATGGACGCACACACGCACACTGAACATTAAAACTTTCTTTACTCTTGACCATGATGAAAATGCTAAATAATTATTAAATGTCTCAGCTGTTTGCTTTGTTGGCGCTGTTGTGACAGAAGTTTGAACCCACGATTTATATATAGGAGATGAATTTATGAAAGCTAGATTTCATTCTGGGAAGCTTGCTGGAAGATAAAGCAGCTGGGAAATGCTTTAGAAATTCGTGAATCTGTTCAAGAAAGGTCATATATTCAAAATTTTCTAAATTGATGTTGGTCTTCCAAGAAAGCTGAGAATGACACATATTAGTGTATCTTAATATATATGGTGGTAAATGAAACAGAAAATGTTATGACGACTGTAACATATTCTCTACAGCTTCACTTTAAAATAGAAAGATCCTTTTTATGTAAATAAACTTTTACGAACCTCATTACTCTATGTTCAAAGCACATATTAATAAGAGGATGGTTCTTTGGATGGAGCTGGTGGGTAGGGTCAAAGAAAGCAGGGAGTTGATAACTGTAAGAGTACAGTGTCCCCATCTATTAAGACTTTCCTTGGCTGAAAACCTTTGTATAGGACAAGAGCTTTCACCTTCCAAGATTCATGGGACTTTTGTTTATTTAACAGGACAACAAATAAAACCCAGACCAATCAAACAAACCCACAACTAACCTTCCTCACCAAATAGTCAGTGCTCTTAGCTTAAGCTTGGAGGTGGGGACTGTTTCAGCTCTGAAGGTGAGGTTTTATTTGCATCCCGGGCTTTCGAACTTCGGAAGTTTCAAACATTACTCTGGCCATCTGTATCCTGTGCTAGTGGCCTAAAGCTTAATGCACACACTGCTAAGGTACACAGACTTCTGAGGAGAGCTAAGAACAGAGAGCTACATCAATCCCTCCTTAGATTAGGAGGAATGGAAAGATTGATCCTAGTTGTGATTTATGCTTGAAACTTTCAGAGTTCCTAAAACGTATTTTTGGATTATGAATGGGTAACCATGACAACCCCTCCTTTCTTTTTTTTTTTTTTTGACCAGAAATGCAAGTGTCCGTGGTTCTCAGGCTTCATCTCACATGAGATTCACCTGTAGAGGGTTTATTAAAGCTGATCGCTTGGTACTCAGACCTTCTAAATATAGAGCTCCAAGACTGAGAAGGTGGAGACTCTCCCAAAGAAGGCTGATAGTTCTTGCTTGGGGCCTCTCTCTTTGGGAACTCTGATCTCTTTAGTGTTCTAGAAACTTTTCTAACTTTCCTGTATCAAAGTGGTAGATAGAGCTCTGAGGACATCCCTTCCACAGTTCATGACTTTTAGTCACAGTGTACAACTGACTTCATATGCACCAGAATTATTCTCACAACAATAATTAGAGGGGTGGAGTAGAAATTAATTTGAAACAAATTATAGAAGAAGAAAAGTAAAGTGAGAAAGGATTATGTTCGTCATATTTTAAAATTTAGGCTTAAAGTCCCAACCTTTAAGGACCACACTTGTAGCTGCTCAATCCCAAGGAAGAAATTGGTTTCCCCTTTGAAGTTGGGATCTTTGCTACTTCAAGTGTGAGCATAGGTTGGCAGCGTCCTCTCAGGGAAATGCAGAGCAAAGAGACAGGCTCCCAGCGGTCCCTCCTGCATAGACCGGGTTACCTTACCAAAGTAAAGAAGGAAGGAATGGGGGGGGGGACTGGATTAGATGAATATCTAAAGGTCACCTTGATATGGAGTAGCATTCCAGAAACAGTATTCATCAAGTAAAACTGCTTTCCTACTGAGAGTCAGGACCAGAGACTGCTCTCAAAGTCCTGTAGAAGGAAGATTAAAATTTGCTACAAATTGATCTGACTTAGTTCTGTGCTTTAAATTTTGAGCCTGTAATAGAGTAGGTGAGGAAGGCAAGATTCCCTCTCTCTCACTCTCTTGCAAGTATTGTAAATAAGATTGGGAGAGAAATTGGTACTCTGTGAGAAGAAAGTTACTGGCCTTAGGACTTGGAGGATATTGCCATTTTTTTCAGGAAAAGCTTGTCCCTAGGATTCCTGCAGCGGGTTAAAGGCTTTAGATGGTAAGAATAAAATTGTGTTTTGACAATGAGCATTGCAGATTCACCAATAGCATCCAAAGCAGTCAAGGAACTGCGAAAATTCCTTCAGATCCTGCTTTGACCACACTGTAACTTAGTGGGTTTGAATTTTCATCCCTTGCTTTTGTTTATCAGCAAAACTGGAAAATCTTTCTCTTGTCAAAGGTCTATTAAAAATAGAACTTCGCGAACTAAAACATCGTTGGAACTGTAGCCATGCCAAGCCAACCTTTTAAATGGTTTGTGGTCTCTCAAAATGCTAGGGGTTGCAGAGAATGCCATGGGGTTTCCCTGGGTCAGCCAGTCTGTCAGTCTGTCAGCTGCAGAGCCCCTGCTTCTCCTCCTCACTGCTTCTCTTTTGTGCACCTGCAGTTTGGAGTCAACAAAAATTGCCAACCCAGGGTGATAAGCCCCATGTAAATAATTAATGACATGGAACTAATTATTTCTGTATTAGGCCACCTGCACCCTCAAAGCTCAAGAGCCCCAGGTGTGAAAATTGCAGGGGCAACCGACTGTGAGTTGTTTCATCACTAAGCTTTCCAGAAGCAGCCTGGCTGCTTCCTGCCCGTGTTTTTTTGAGAGGGCTAAGCAACAGAGCATGGTGGGACCGGTGTGTTTGCAATGATCTCAGAAGGCAACCAGACGATGCTGTAATGCTTGAAAACTGAGCCCTTGGAGGCATCCAGGTGATAATAGGGATTAGGTCTAATTAGAGGAAAGAACAGTTTAGGATATGGTTAGAAATTGACTCTTGTGCTGAGAGACACTGTTGCAAAAATCCTACAAGGGAACCCAATATTTATCTGCAAGGAACTTCCGTATGTATCAATATGCAAATATGTTCTGCTCAGGCATCCCAGGTCTGCAATCCCTGGATACGCAAACTGAACCATTTGTATAGCTCTGCAGTTATAAGTGTGCTGCTCCAGGAGTTTTATTTTGGTGCACTGGTTCTGGTGGTGTGTATGTGTTTTGCACAGCCAATCTTTGAAGATCTCATTTGAAGGAAACCCACTACAAACTACCATGTACTTTAGATTAACTTTGAACTCCAGTAAAAGCCCATGGGCCATGTTTTAGAGCCCTCACTTGGTTTAGAATGAGAAGGAAAGAAACTTTGGAGTGACCATTTGATTTTGCTCCGTCAAAGCTCAGTCGAATGATCTACCTTTTGGCGTGTTGTGCCGCTCACTTTCTGATCAATCATGGGATGTGGTTTAAAGGGGAACCCACAAAAAAACATTCGCTTACTCACTGGGATATTTATGAAGCAACACAATGGTGGGTTCCAAAAGTGCTTGAATAAAATTCCAACTCAGTTTGCTTAACTGTGTATTCTACACACACACACAATTAACATAAATTAGGTTGCAGGATACCCATGCCTATTGTTTTCATCTTTTCCGTGAAAAAGTTAAAAGAAAAGCCCTTGCTTCATTTTCCATCTCTGGCTTTACTCCTTCATCTGTTTCTTCTCAGCTTCTTTTACTCTGCAGTGGGGCTTAGCTTCTAACTTTTATATACTTATATTAAGATTTGTACAAAAATAAGTACACGTTGTTATCTATTAGTTTTTAAGTTAGTAGACATTTTATTTAGAGAAGAAAAGAATGAACCAAGCTTCCCAGTTCAGCCTCTGGGCTGCTGTGGTCATTTGTGACAATTCACCTATTTTTCCTTCCTCCCCTAGAAGAGTTCTCCCCACGAGGCCCTGCTTGGCCTGGAACTTGCTGTGTAGGACAGGTTGGCCTCAAACTCACATAAATCTACATGCCTCTGCCTCTTGAATACTAAGATTAAAGGCATATACTATGTTGTTTACACACACACACACACACATACTCACATATGATTTTTATATATACTCATACATACATACATATGAATTATATACGCATATATATGTTTGGACAGGGTCTTTCAATATACTCTGGATGACCTTGAACCTACTATAGAGTCTATAGGATAGTATAGTATACATATAACATGCTATGACCTCAAATGTATACATTTCCTGTTTAAGCCTCCCAAGGACTGGTATTACATGTGAACCATCATGCTTGGCTACCTGACTCCTTTTAATGACTGTGAATTCCATTGTGCCATCATGCCACCATTTATACCTCTTCCCAAGAGGATCAGACTTCCTGTTATCCTCTTGTTCACGTTATCTTTCACACTCAAAGGATAAATCCTGGAAAGAATCCCTCATGATCACAGGTTTGATTTTAGTAAACACTGCTAGGTAGCTTTTAGAGGCTATTTCATCAATAATATTTCCAGCACCCCATGAGGATATCTTTTACCTTAATCTTCACCAGAGGCAGGTACTATAGCAATACTTACTGGTAATTTCTACTTCAAAGGATATGTAACACACCACTGGCACATGTTTGCTCTGAATTCTGATTTTATCAGACACCAAACTCTACCATTTCCTCCCTCCCTCCCTCCCTCCCTCCCTCCCTCCCTCCCTTCCTTCCTTCCTTCCTTCCTTCCTTCCTTCCTTTTTTTCCTTCCTTCCTTTTTCCCTCCCCTTTTCCTTCCTTTTTTCCTCCCCTCTTTCTTTCTTTCTTTCTTTCTTTCTTTCTTTCTTTCTTTCTTTCTTTCTTTCTTTTTCTTTCCTCAATTTATGTAGTACTCAAGGATATTCTGAACAGGAATGGTGGTAAAATTGCCTCTGAAGAACCTTGCAGGAGAAGCCACGGAAACAAAGAATGGGAGGTGCCCAAGAAAGCTGCAGCTAGTTGCAGGTAAGATTGAAAAGGGACAGCATGATTAGACACTCAGGCAGTGGAGTGAATGGATGCATCTAGACTACAAATATTTTCCTTCTTGACAAGCCAACTTGAGGAAGAAATTTTCCCAAGGTTAAAATGGAGATTCTAACCATTTTACAAGTCTGGGTCATTCATTTTATGTATTTAATGAGTTTGTGATTCGGACACTACTTAAATCAAGAAACGCTAGGTACCCTCACTGAATCATCCGAGTTTCTTCTGTTTGTGGGAGTCAATACATCAGATGGAGGCAGAAATTAAAATTAGCATGAAGCAGTTAGTAGGATTTTGTCCTCTTTTCCCATCTGTGTTTTTTTTTTTTTTTTTTTTTGTAAAATGTCACAGATGATTTATGGAAGTTCTAGTAGTGAGGAATAGAAAGAAAAATGAAAGAATGAACAAGAGAGAGAGAGAAAGGGGGGTTGGGAATGATAGGTGGGACATTCTGAGCAGCAGAGAATTATTACAAGGAAAATCCTGTGTGACAGAGATGGGTGGGAAGCTGGCAGGAGGAGGCCTGGGCCCTGTGTGTATTCACTATGCTATTTATTGTGGAAAAGATGTGGAAAATTGCATGCAGAGTTCAAAAAAATGACTGTCCCAGCTCTGATTCACTAGAGACGTTGCTCTCAGCTGCATGGACCCTGGCACGTTTTCAGAGGTCATGTTTACACATAATTTATAAAGCTCTAACATGTGGCTGAAAGTTTCCCTGGCATATTTGGAAATGTCTGGGAGGGCAGTTCTCACCACTTCTTTCAAGCTGCCTTCCCTTCTGCTTGAGCTTTAATTCACTTAGCATTTATTGTGGTCAGGGCAAGGAAGGGTTCCAGTTTTGTGTGCTAAGGAATCACAATGCTGGGATGCTCTGCAGAGTTTAGTTGCTGCTGTCTTTGCCACCTGCTCCTCACCTGGCCACCTTTAAGTAATGGCAGAAGGGTGATATGTTTGTGCTATGTCCTCTGTGGGTGTCTGAGAATCCTTGGCCTGCATCCTACTCCCACCCTGCAACATTGATCCTCTTCATTTTTTGAGGTTGTAATTAGGGAAAAGATATTACAGATGTTTTTGAAGAGAAGTTAACAGTTGCACCTGTTGGTTTCTTGTTTTTGTCTTGTGATTTCATACCATGGAAAAAGAGGACCCCTTCCAAAAGATGGTCTCATTCCTAGACAGTACCAGCTAATGCCTCTTCCTCAAATTATGTATTTATATAACACTTACATGTTCCTCCTAGAGAACATTAGAATCACTCCGGTCCACATTCATGTTAGGAGGAATTAATTTGGAGGAGGTCATGTTTTCATCTCTCTTTATCCTTTCTTTTAAAAGCCGGATGCATCTAATCATTTTAGTAATTTCTTGAGTGACATATTCATGCATTTCCATATTTAAATATTTTAACATTTAAACATGCCCCAGGACTACTTAATGGTATACCATCATGCTTATTGGGTTATTTTGAAGAGTATAAACTTTAGTTTTAAAATTAGTTTCCCTTTCAAAATTGGCCAATGGCTGGGCACTGTGGCATGTACCTATACTGTCGTTACACGTGGGGTGTTAAGACATACAGGTCTAGAATATAAGATCAAACGGGGCTATACAGACTGAGATCTTGACTCTAATTTTTTAAAGTGAAAAACAATGAAAATTAGCCTGTAGATTATCAGTGAGCTAATAACTCCAGCTGTGGCCACTGTCCTAAAGACAGTTGCTTAAGGCCTAACCACAAGAACATGCCTCTTTGTTCTTTAGGGGTTTATTGACATCAGAAGAGATCTGCATATGCTTCAAACTTTTAAAAAGAAGTTTCTATCCATTGGAGCAGAAGTATTTCATATACTTGATTCCTTTCCAGTAGATCAAAGTGAGTCCCCCACCCCCTTATTCACTCACTTTCTCATTTGATACTGAGTGCTCACAGGGCTTGAACTCTTGTTGAGAGAGGGAATCCTGTTTTTGCACATCACCCCCTGCTCTCTGGACCTGAGGTGGCCCTGCTTTTCTATGGATGGTGCTACCCTGCTTCTGTGAGCGTATACAAATGTCCAGTGCATCTGAGCTATTTGACAGTGGAGTCTGGAGGACCAACGGAGCCTGGGTAGGGTAGTGTCTCCCCTTCAGCTAAAACTGTATCAGCTAAACCCCAGAGTGGTAAGGCATTTGACCTTTGCCCTAACTCATTCACCAAACTCTGCAAACAAAAAAGATTAAAGGCTACTGAAGCCCCTTCAGTATTTACTAACATGGTCCTTTGTCTAACCCAAAACATGATGTGAGAAGATTAAAAAGTTACAAATGAGTATTCTTTTATATTTGTTTTAAAGAAGTTCATGTTGTTTTTAATAAACCTTGGAGGTCATTGCTGGGACGAACAACTCTGGGCAAATAAATGCTTTGCTAAAGGTCCTAATACCTTTGTGGTAAGACAACATATTCTTTGTTACTTAGCAACATACTTACCTGTAGGAACTTTTCTTGCTGCCTTAACTTTGGGAGCAAAGAATAGCCCAGAGAGAATCAGAAAGCATCACTGACCAGTCAGTTGGAAAATGCAAGTGCAATAACTGGATTTAACAGCAACAACAGCAGCAACAACAACAACAGCAGCAGCAACAACAACAACAGTCTACAAGTTTAATGAGGAAAAAAAAATATTGCCGAGGCATTAACTACAAGGTGCTAGAAAGACTCTCACCATTGTAGACATATGATCAGCAGATGCACATTTCCATGATGCCTTAGGTGAAAATATTTACTTATGTAGAAGCATCTCTAATATGAAATTATGCCAGATATAGGAGACATTGATATATTAAGTGGGCTAACAAATTAGATTTGAAATTTAAAATGGCCTAAGAGGAGACAAGAATAGACACTTGTCCAAGAGGATGAGTCTGCTGTTGTTTGCCATTGCAGGTGACATTGTTAAGTAAAAGGACATTTAAACTTTATGCTTCTGGGTTGCTCTGTAGCCCTTTGAAGCTGTGATTTAGGCTTGTAGCAACATTGCATATCTATTATTTCTGTTTCCTGGACACCCTTGAGCCCTGCCATCACTTAGCAGTTTATAGGTAAATGTTTTTCAAACAAATGTCATTGAAATTCAAAAATAAATACATAAGTAAAATTATCCTGTACATACCCAACTTTTCATAGTGTAGCATACAAGAAAGTTTTAGAATTATAAAAATAACTTGGTTAAAGCTGAGAGGCTTGTTGTACCAGAGAGTTTGGAATGTGACCACATTGTCTGAGCCCTAACACTGTTCTCTCGATGTGATGAGCCTCACCAACGATGGGGAGTCTTGGGCTAGTAAGACACATTTTTTTTTTTTTTGCCAGAAGCCAGGGAATAAATCATGCTTTCTGGAAACTGTTTACGAATGTCTAGAGATCTGTCTTCAGATTTTGCATCTCTCCAATTTGTCACCAGTCTGTAGAGTTGCATGGCACATTTCCACTGATGCTGAGGACTCTCGGGATAAAAGACAGAGCAGCTGGTGGGATTGACGAAGGGATTGGAAGGGCAGAGAAATAATATGGCAGTTAGTAAAGAGGTTAGACATCAAAAGCTCAAACCACTGAGTTGGGAGCAAAAGACTGAGAATGAGGAAAGAATGTGGCGAGAAGAATGTATTTGGAATGAGCTATGAAGAAGCAGGATGGACTTTAGCTGTGGATATGTCCATGCGGGTGGATTTGCAGAAGACAGCAGAAACTTTAGTCCTCCGGTTTAACCAGACAAAACACTGTAGCTAACAATGACTGCTGTCTGCTTGGATATTGTCGATTGGAGAGATTGTGGTGATTTGAGGAGCCAGTGATCTGGGCCACAAAGTCTTCAGAGGAATGGAGAAGATATTCTAGGAATATTAAGTACCAACCTTAGAGGGACAGGCTGAGGACACTGGGTAGGTGTCTTGAGGCACTGTGGAGAGTGAGTCTGAGGATGGTTGGTAGACAGAAAAAAACAGCTGAAGCGATGAAGCGTGTGGTGGGAGATACAACAGTCTGCCCTTAGAAAAGGGGGAGAGGACTGGGCTTGGGAAAGACAGGGTTTTTGTTAAACAAAGGGCCACACATTTGACCTCCAGGTTCCTTGATCCATAAAACACTTAGGATGTTTTCCAGGCTTCTCACCATCCTCCACAGCAGAGGAGTCAGTGCAGCATCCCAAGTGAAGAGGTCTGGTTGTCTGGTTTTAACACCTTGTTTGAAAATCAGCAGCTTGAAGCAGCAAGCCTCACCCTTCCCACCCGGTGTCCCCCAGCTGTGCATTCCCTAGCTAATTATAGGTTGGGTAATGAGGACTTGCTTTTATCTGTACCAATTTCTAGTTTTAAGCTTTATTAGTGGGGCATCATCTTGGCAATTGTGGGAAAGGGGGAGCGACGGAACCCATTAAATTTTCCCTTCGGTTTTTACGTATCTTCCTTCCTTCCAAATAAAACAATAAAAGTCTCCTTGCTTTCTTCTCTTGGAGGAGTCTCTCTCTTCTATTCTGTCACATTACTTCTTCTTTTTTCTGTTTGTTTTGTTTTTTGTTTTTGTTTTTGTTTTGGACAGGGTTTCTCTGTATAGCTCTGGCTGTCCTGGAACTCATTTTGTATTGTAGACCAGGCTGGCCTCAAACTCAGAAATCCACCTGCCTCTGCCTCTGCCTCCCAAGTGCTGGGATTAAAGGCGTGCGCCACCACCACCCAGCCCTCTTCCTTTTTCTGAAGGCTAGGTGTCCCACTTACCAGTTACTAAGCATCCTCGTGTCTCAGAGTCTTTGCTTGTGATGTGACAACAATAGTGTCCTTAATAACCCTTTACATAGGTGCCAGTGAGGTGACATTTTCAAAGCAACAGAAATAGTGCCTGGTAGATTTACTGAAGCCTTGCGGATGTGTTTATTAAGTAAGTGTCCCCGGGAAAGAGAACAATTTGCAGAAAACCCAGTCACAGAAAGCTGCAGCATGAAGCTATCAGTACATTTCTTCTTCTGAAGTTGGACTTTCTTCCTTTCTTTCTTTCTTTCTTTCTTTCTTTCTTTCTTTCTTTCTTTTTCTCCAATGTTGTTTCATTGACATGTATATCTTGAGTAGGATCTTGTGAACAGATAGTTCCATCTTAGAATCAACTCCACATGCTTTCTATGCTGCTGTCACTACTACCAGCCTCTGGTCTCTGTGCTGTCTGTCACTTGGTATAATCAGAGATTAGAAATTGTCAATGTATCTATAGTAGATTAGAAGCCCCCTTTGACTGTGGTGTGCTCTACCCAGCCTCTCAAAGCTAGAGCCTTGCCTCTTAAGGGGCTTCAACTGAACTTAATTGCCAACTTACTTCCTAATCAAACCTCTAACTCAATTAGCACTTATTTGACTGTCTAACTCTTTGGCTTGAAGCACCCTGCTATTTCGGGTGGGAGCTTTTGGTATGAAAGACAGACACCCTTTTCCTGGGAACTCAGCCCGGACAAACCAATTCAGTTCACACTTGTTTCCAACCGCCTACAAATGGGAAGCAGATTCCTCATCCGGGGTCACCTCTTGGGATGGCAGCCAGCAAGCTGATAGGTCCCATCCGCTAGGTTCTGCAATGACCTGGTGTCTTTTCATCCTTCTGATGATTGTTGAACCCCAGTTTTGCTTCAAATCATCAACCTCGAGACCTTTCTTGATGTCTGGCTGTTCCTTTGGGAATAGGAGTGTGGGAAAGTAACATTTTTGAAGATGACTTTTTTTTGGTACTTTTTTTTTTTGTCTCTCTTCGCACTGTTTTATAACTTGAGCGTTAAACATTGTTAAGCAAACAAGCACAGCCTTTGGTTATGTGTGCTAACATTTTATGACTGGTGAATTCAGTGACCTTCTATTTAGGCTTTGATCTTAATTATTTTAAATATCATAGGGGCTGATTCACAAGGCAGTAACTGCGGGTCATTATTCTCAGCATGATTAGTCTAGGTTAAAAATGAGCTCGGAGGCCCCCGGCACTATGGTCTAATACGTTCTGAAACGGAACACCTGCACAATCATTTGGTTCAATCGGTCTCTAATTTAATGAGCTCTGACTTCACATTTTTGTTTCGCTCTTGAAGAAGTAAATGTGTACACAGGATTTTTCACTTTGCCACATTGTATGATTTTGAATGTGCTCAACTAGTGTAACTTATTGTTCTTAGTTTGTGTGAGAAAGCTTGGCATAAACATAGCTAGACTGAAAACTGAGTGTGCACGTTGAAAAGAATAGAGTGGGGAATTGTGACAGTCCAACCTACCTGGTAAGATGCAAACAGCAACAAGAGAATGTAATGCTGACTTATCTAGGAGGCTTTTTACGCTAGACCAAGGGAATCTGAGATCTTTAGTAGTTGCTTAAGCGGTTCAAGTCTCTACAGGGGCTTTTGCCGTTTATCTTTTCTTTCGTTTTCTATCTCTAGGCCATCAGCATCACTCTGCAGCAGAGAGGGACAGATTCTCTGTAGGTCTGGAATAATCTAATCTGCTCACTGGAGGATCTGTGTTGGCAACAGGATCTTCAGGTAGTGTGTGGCAAGTGATTTCTGGAAAACATCCATCCATTTGCCTGAACGTCATATGGAATTCTGCTCCCATTATTAATATCTCAGGGCAAAATTTGTAGACCAAAGTTAAACAGTCTTAACAATAGTGGACATTTTAACAACATATCCAACAGAGAGTCTCCCAAAGCCCCCCCCCCCACACACACACACACACTTTCCTTTCCAAAGCTACCATACCACCTGTGTCCCAAGATCCTTTCTCTGTTGCCTAGATTGGTACAAGATCCTGGCAAGCAGGCTCCCTGCTCTGCCAACCTACACTCCTTCATCCCACACTGTTCCCTATACATCAATAGACTTCCTTCCAGGTATTTCCAATCACTGCTACAGGATACATGTGGCAAGGAGAGGAGCTATGAATACAGCCCAACATAAAATTGTAAGCTTACTTAAACCATAAATTGTGGGGTTTTTTGATGATGGTGGTGGTGATGATGTCACGTGATAGTGATGATGATGGGGTGCTTGTATCTCAAGCATTAAATTTGTAGTCAGCAACACTATGTCACAGTGTCAAATTTGGACACATCTACAAGTTTGCTACCTCCACCTCACTACTTCAAATCGTTCATTGAGTCCTTGTGTCATTTAAAGTATTAGCAGAAGTATACTGTCACAAATGGATACCGTCTGCTCAAATATTTAGATATGCTCTACATTTCTAAGCTTCTAGGTTTAGAGATAGAAAGATGAAAGATAAAATAAAAAGCAATTGGTCATACAGAGTACACCCTCTAAGAACTTCTAGCATCATGGGAACTGTACCTGCAGGGTTGACACTGCGTGTTGACCAAGTGTTTGCTTTAACCTACCCTAATTCAGAGTTCCTCATTTCCCCAAATTTTTGAGATAAGGTGGGTCTCACAGCTCTCCTCACTGACCAAGTTAAGAGGTTGCTAGTAGTAGGCTGCCTACTTCTTACACAAAATTCTAGGAAGTTGGGTTTCTAGGAGACAAGGTGGTGTATTGAAAAAGGTGGAGGTTTGATCTCTAGCATTTAGTTGCCCCTGGAAATACTCAGAAGTCTGTATTCCTGTAGGAAATTGTACTTCTTGCACTATCCTTGGGCTACCTTAACCTCCCCCCTTCTTCTGCTGCATTTTAAAATTTATGTTTTATGCTTCATTGTTCTTCCTTTCAGCCTTCCCCAGGGTGCTGTCCTTATTTTATTTTATTTTATTTTATAGATAGTCTGAAATGCTGTCATTCATGTTTTAAGTATATTTCTTTGTCCTGAAATCTACTTTAGCAAGAGAATAGATCTCAAGAGAGAAACCCCCTATCTCTGCCCTGAATATGCAATGCACTCAATGCTCGTGCTCCCCAAGTCCTCCTGTTTGTGGCTAATATCCTTCTAGGAAGTGAAGAACTTGCTTTGGCTTGAGCAACCTGCTCTTATACAAATCATTTGAATTTTGTGTCATTTACCTTGCTCTTCCATGCCCTAGGTCCTGTATTCCGGAATCTTGACACTCCTCCATTGACTTTGAGAAGTTAAAGCCGTGCCCTCTCTGAAACTACAGGATCCACTGAAACTGCTTTGACGAATACAGATCAAGCCAGTGCTGTGTAGCACTTTAAAACGCCACATATTTCAGAACGTCTATGGGGTTCTTGCTATAAGAGAAACTCAAGCACCCCACAGTGAAGCTCCCTGACAGGAAACATAATTCTTTCTCTCAATCCCACAGATTTTCAGCTAGCACCACGCATATGGGCTAACTAGGAATGGGGGCAGCTATGTCCTGAACAGAGTGTCTAGCCTCCAATTGAGTCACAAGTGACAGGTTTGAGTAATCTCCCATGAAGTCCTCTCAAAGGCCATATATTATCAGCAACATAAATAGTTGTTGTTTGAACTATTACCTGTTAGGTTAACTTGTCATGCAAAAGTAGATGACGAATATGAATTCAAGTTTAAAAGTCATGTCATAATGCAAACAAATTATTTTCAAACTAGTATCCACTATACATATCTACTGTCTAATCTTCATGAAATATTTACTTTGCTCCAGGGCAACTGGTTATTTGAATACAAGCTCTGTAGAGCTTATGGAGAATTAGTTTAGTTGTCTAATCTGTATCTCAAAAAATAAAATAAAAGTGCTGTTCTCCAACCTAATTCAGAGATCTAGGTACCCTGAGTGAATTCACATCAGGCATGAAAGTAGCAAATGTGACTGTCACATCTCTCATTAAGGCAGTGCTAGCTTTTCTAAGGGGCAGACTGTGCCGTGAGCAAGACACAGGACAAAAAGGCAGTGAGAGTCCAGTGAAAGGGAAGATGAAAGCTGGCAGAATGGAGCTGTCTTCCAGCTCGGATCTCTAACTCACTTAGATATAGCAGAGCAGAGACACAAAGCTTACAGGGGAACTACTCTGTCTTACTGCATGGCTCAGAGATCAGTGTGATGGCCAGCCTTGGGTGAGGAATCACAGGTTGTGGCAGTGCTCAAAGATAGGCCATAGTCCATGGAGAAACAGTCTGATCTGGAATCTACTATCCCAGCTCTTGGAGAGACAGAGGAACGACAGAGTCAGGCATCCTGCTTCAGCAATAGTTTTCAACAGTTGCCCTGCTCAAAGTGGGGAACTGGGCCACTAGCCAGGGATGAAGTTGGCACTGGGTTCTTTTAGGGGACTCTGTCTCTGTTTCTGTCTCTGTCCCTGTCTGTGTCTCTGTCTCTGTCTCTTCTCTTCTCTTCTCTCTCTCTCTCTCTCTCTCTCTCTCTCTCTCTCTCTCCCTCTCTGTGATTTCTAAAAATCCTAGTGTGTATTACTGGATTATTTATTAAGTGACAGGGTTCTCCACTTTTAATAAACCAAATATAAAAATATGTAGGTCTATAACAGTATTTTCTAAGATGTCTGCCTTGACTGTAATTTTTTTGTTGTCTTAATGATCTGCTGATTCCAAGTCAAGTTCTCAGCCACTGACTTACTTTTTCCCTTTGTAAATGGCAAAGATTCGTCACAGTTATAGATCCTCATAAACCTCGGGAAGACATCCCTTGAGTAAATGGGCCCCACTGCCAGTTTGCTAATGCAGTGGAGTGAAGGGAGTATGCAGGAGGAGCTGATCTGAAGATCAGTTGTCCAGCTCCTGACAAGAAGAGGTCCAGAAAGAAAAGCTTTGCAAACGTTAGGAAAAGACTGAAACACCCTTGCAAAGCACTTGGTGCAGTTCCTTACTCAAGTGAACGAAAAGGAAAATCAAAGAACTAAAACAGAAACTTGTTGATTCCAGTCAGATGCCCAGAAAGTAGGGCAATCCCTGGCAAACAATATGTTCTAGAAATGATCTGTGGAAGAAATGACACAGCCCAAGCTCCCCCAGTATGGCTGCTGGGTGAGTTGCAGATTGGGTTCCCATAATATTCAGTTTTGTAAGCATGTCCTCAATCCCGCTTGCCTTTTTCTGAAAGTGAAATTATTGCTGATGGTAGATAGAAGGAAAAATTTTAGAAGTCAACACTAGAAACGAATATATTATTTTGACCACCTTTGATTTAGAGTTGTAGATGCTCCAAATATAGCAGAGTCAAAACTACAACAAAGATAAACCCAGGACTTGACAGCTCCCTGGCTCTCCCTAAAGGTCCTTTGATTTCCTGCTTATAGTAATGCGAGTTCTCAATCACTCACTGTTAGTCTGAGTGCCTTATCCTTTTCTTGAGGGACTTTCCCCTCTTTCATCAAATGTGCAGAAGTGTGACGGCTCCTCCCTTCATCTTAAAGAAAAACACACGTTACCTCATCAGTGAGTTCCAAGGACTAGCCAACTGCAGCTCCTCCAGGAGAGGAAACCCGATCCTCTGTGTAATAAGCAAATGGCTGACCTCCTGACATCCACTTACCACTTTTACTTTCTCATTTGAGGCCCTGGGAGGTGAGTTTCCTCTGGTCTCTAGCAGTTACATCATGACATTCTCAGCATACCCAGTTTCTCAGGCCACCCAGCAAGGTACAGAGACCAAGTCAGCACTGCACATTTCAGGTTGCTTCATGCACTGTACATGTTTGTAAATATTTATACCTCATTCTTGACTGTAATAGTCCTCACCTCAGGCATCATATCCCAGGAAAAAGAATGTTCACTAAACTCATTTGTTCCCAAGACCAGGATCATTCAAGCACTTGGTTTTAGACCTTACGATCCTAGATTTAGCTGGAACATAGCTCCTCAAAGAGGATCTTCCCATAACATCCAACTGCGCCATAGGTAGACAGGACAGAATACCTGTCAACTGGCTTTCCCTAATACCTATTTTATTCTTCTAGTATTATACTTATTTCCTAGATTTCCTCTCAAATTAGGTACAGACCCAAGTCTTTATCTCTGCCCTTGCTTTTGGGAAGAGACCATATATTAAAAAAAAAAAAAAGTCATATACAAAGATCCCACAGAACTGTAATTTCCATACAAACCCAGAAGTGTGCCAGTTATCCTAGTTTGCAGGAAAATGCCTGACTCATACAACTGACCAATTTCTGTGGTGTAAATATACCTTCCCCCCAGTTAATTTCAGTAATCCACAGGTTATCACTAAACTCAGTGTGGGAACCCATGTGTATCACCTGCTTTCCAAATACTTGCTGACCCTGCTTGCTGTTTGCAGTGAAGCATTGTCCCAGCAATTTCTTTTCCTCCCAGCTTCCTTAAGCACCTCTGTGGCCAAATCTGCCCTCTCTTTAAGAAACATCTGCCTGGCTCTGCAAGACCTGTACACTCATGAGCACCACAGCAGATTTATTGTGTTGGCTCGTGGCATGCTCTTACCAAATGAACAAATGAAGGCCAGAAAGATTTAGGTCTTAATCAAATTACTTTACAGTATGAATAACAACAGCACTTGCATCAAGAGATGGAATCGGCAAAGAGGACTAAAAGAGACGCTGACCTGTTTGGAGGGAAAGCTGTGCTTCAGCTAATGTAACAACCATGATTGAAGTTGGAAGAACTTGTTCATCTTGCAAAAAGTGGAAAGTTACAAGGCAAGTGTGCCAGGGGACGCACTGAAGGGAATCCAAGGGAAAATGTCTAGACAATATTAAGGTGTGGCTGGACAACACCATCACTTGATGGCTGGTGACACAAATAACTATCTGTAGAGTTCACTGCTCAAAATGGTTGCCATAGATACTTCTGGAATGAACCAATAGAATTTTAGCGATCATTTCTTTGCAACCTTTAAGTGTTTAGAGGAAATCTCTTTGATTTCGTTTCTAATTCCCACCACTGGCCCACCCGTGTTGAGAGTTCTGGGTTAAGCGTGTGAGTCTGGGACCAGTGTTTTCCCTGTCCTAGATGTTAATATCCTTTTCTATTTGGTCAACAGAATTTGGAGAAGCTACAAAATCTAAGACTCAGATTATGACCTTTGGTGTTGATTTCCACTAGTAGAATTTGAGGTGAAGTCAAATGGCTTGTTGCCTAATTTCTGTGTTTAATTCTAACCATGTACTTTAGAAGTTTATAATCAATGACTAATTCACTATTGTAAACCATGAGGGTTTTTTTTTTTTGATTTCTGCTTTTGTTTTTTTGTTTTTGCTTTGTCTTTTTCTTCTGTCTTTTCTTCATGACCTCTCTGAGTTCTTGAATAACTTCCAATCATTGAAACATATTCTAAACATTTAAATCTTATTCTTTAACAAAGTCATATATAATTATTTCACTCATAATTTTTAGAAATGTTTTAAAAGTTCTGTTCAATTCTAAATGGAAAACACAAGTTTAATATTAGATAATTTTATGAAGCTTAACTTTAGACAATGAGCTAAATAAATGTTGAGGAATTTTTTACTAAATGCCATGACCTGTCAATTTTAAGCATGGGTGTTTATGAATTGGCAGGCTGGATTTACCAAGCCACACTAATGCTTGCACTCTCACCTGTTGGCATCTTCAGATAGAAATCATTCCTATTGCATTTTAAGGATGTGCATACAGGATATGTGTGAAGTGATTACAGGTTATAACAATTAGTAGTCAGTAGATGGCCCATCTGTGTGGCCTCTGCATCAGTCCCCACCTCTAGGTTCCTGCCTTAAGTGTCTGTCCTCAATCCCTACATGATGAACTACAAACTGTAAGACAAAATAAAACATTTCCTCCCCAAGATGCTTTCAATCATGATGTTTTATCACAGCAATAGATAAGTAACTAAAAAGTAACCATATCTCCAATCAACTAACTTTAGTTTGGGCTAGGGGCTTTGTAACATAACTGTAGTCAAGGTTGAAAGTCACATATAACCAAGAGTGTTCTTGCTAAGGATAGAGCCTTGAAAACCAAAGCTTATAAGAAAATAAACATAAAAATAAAAACAAAACAAAACCCTGTATTGTTAACACTTTGTGATGTGGTCTTGAGCTTGTAACCTTTGTACTATGTTTCAAGAAAGAAAGTCTCTGTTAAAAGTTTCATCCTGTCACGGTGATTGAATGTTTACTGATAAAATGTTCTCTGATGAGGACTGACACTCTCTCTCTCTCTCTCTCTCTCTCTCTCTATATATATATATATATATATATATATATACACACACACACACACACACACACACACACACACACACATACACAGAGGGATGGAGAGACCTAAAGAGCCCATCAGTTTTAGGGACTTCCTGGGCCTCTGATTATTCTACTTCTTGAACTTAATGAGCCTCCTTGTAGATGGGACACTTCACCTACTAGACTATCTTGTGCTTTAATAAGCCTCCCTGTCTTGGAGGAAATTATTACACAGTGTTTGTGTCTGACACTAGCAAGGAAATAGGGGCTCCAGTCTTGTAACTCTCAGGAACTGTGTCCTGGAAACAACTTTAATGACCATGGAAAGAGATTCTTCTCAGGCTACTCCAGCCAAAGCCCACAATGGCTAACATCTTCACTTTGGCTTTGTCCTTGAGAGACAAAGAATGAAAGGACCATTCTGGCCTTTCAGCCTACAGAATTTCAAGACAAAAAAATGTATTTTGGTTTAATTTATTAATTGTATGAGATTTTTTGTGTGTGTGTGAGTGTCACTGTGACTAAAATGTCAAAGACAACTTTAAAGAAAGAAAAAAAATTATCTCGGGTCAAGGTGTTAGAAGGTTCACATTGAAGTTGTTTGGTCTTGTGATGGGGCAGAATACCAGGGTGATGGAATACTATGGTTAACAGTTATTCAGTTATGGTGGCCAGGAAACAAAAAGCACTGAGCAGGAAGCAAACAGGCATAATATACTCCTAAACTTTTACAGCTGGGCACCACCTCTGAAAACTTTCAGAACCTATCAAAACAGGATTCTCTTCCACCTGGCGAAGAGAAAGGATTCCAAATGTGAGCCTTTGGAAAATCTCAGGTGCAGACCATTATACTCCCTGGGGCCATTAGCTATAACATTAAGGTAAAACTCATCAAAGTCCTTTGTCAGATAAATACATTGTGGACTTTTTTCTTTTAGCTTGGAGTCACCATAATGCCTTCAAATGAGTGGCAGTTCTGAGTTCTTGGGAAGTCTAATCTGTTCTTTGCTGTCATCCTCCTATGCTCGCCTTTTGAGTAGATCCTAGGAGATGGTAATTATCACAGTTGATTAATTGGGCAAGCAGCTCCTAGATTTGCTCAAGAGCAAAGTGTTATCAGATCACTGCTGAACCTGGGATCCTAAGTAGCATGCCAACACTGGTGGACCAAGTGGCTTGAACAAAGAACCATTAATTAGTAGTTTATATCATTCATTTTGGTATCATTTTTTTCTGATAATTTTCTTCCCTTGTCACTTTTAATGGGTTATTTCAATTCTAACAGAAAGTAAGCTATATTGAATGCATATTTACCTCAGCTCTTAGTTTTTGAGCCTTGAAATGTGGGAGTCACTTTGAAATAGGATAGATCATTAATCTTTTTTATTAATTTTTTTAAAGATTTATTTAATTTTAGGTGTGTGAGTATTTTGCCTGCATGTATGTATGTGCAGCACCTCAGTGATTTGCACCTGAAGAAAGAGGCCTTAGATCTCCTGGAACTAGACTGGCAAGTCACTGTGTGCAGCCACAAGAACACCACGAATTGTAAGAGGAGCAGGTGCAAGGCCATCTCCCTATCCTGCCTTTAAACTTTATAATGTCCCCAAAAGTAAACATTATAAGCACCATATTTTAATCAAAAATATAACCATCCTGAAACTCTTTTGTTTTGGGATTGCCCTTCCTAGTACTGGTTCCCATGTTAGGATGTTAATCTGTATTTCCTGGATTATCCTCAGAATAGAGTTTTAACTACTCCCCCCATGGCAATAATATGGTTTTAACAAGCTGGCCTTCTAAGATCTTCACGTATTGAATATTTAAGTATAAAAAGTTTAAGAAAAAAAGTTGAGGAGATGCTTGTGGTTCTGTTTTCCACTTCTTCCTTTTGGGTGTCCAGGCACTGCTATACACCAGCGAGGAAGGATGGAGTGATGTCTGGAATAGGTAGGTCAGCAGTGTGTGTGTGTGTGTGTGTGTGTGTGTGCGTGTGTGTGTCTTCTCTGAAGATTTCACTGTTACAGTTCTTCAGTTACAGCTTTCTTAGATGATATTCAATGAAACAGCTCTCTCAGACAGTATTTAATGACACTGCTTGTGCTCATGCACTTTGGGGTGAATGAAGAGCTATATAAATATGAACCTTGGAGAGTGGGAAGGGGCTCCTCTTAAGGTAAAGTTTTTATTGGCTGAGGCTTAAGGTTCTGGGGATACCTCATTTGCATAGAGAGGCTTTCCAGTAAATTTTACTTGTAATTTTGCCAAGGACTATGTGTCAATTCTCAGAAGATTGGGGATCAGGCTCCCCAGATCAGGTGAAGAAGAGAAAGTCCTGCTAAGACAAGGGAGTCCTCCATTTTGTGCTGAGCTCAGGAAAACTATCCAGATATGGTAGACCACAACTTTAGTAGCAAGGTGCAACAAATGCTGTCTAGTTTTAAAGTGTGTACCTACCAGTCATGAGGGAGTAGGCAGCAGAGAAGACAGTAAGTATCTTACACAGTGTTCTAAAATAAGCCCATCAATGTAGGACAGATGACTACAGTAACACTTCAATTGTGACACCATGAAAAAAAAACAATTATATGCATTATTCTGACTGAGAATGTCAACCCTAAATATGAGGGGATAACAGAGAAACCAGAAATAGTAATGATGATGATGATGAACCAATAAGAAAGAGAAAATACTCTAAAAAAGAAATAGAAAAAAAATCAGTATCTTGAAAGAAAAGCTGGGCCCTGACTAAAAGTGAGGTAAGCTGAAGTCCTAGTCCATCTTGAGCCGGACTGCACAAATTTCACACACGCCTTTTCAAATGTATATTCATCAGTATTGACTAGAACCCACCAGAATTCCACCTGGTCACTACTCATTCCACACAGCTGGAGAACAAATAATCACTGGAAGCAGAGGGAGGGAGGGACCTGGGTGAGAGAGGAAAGGATGAGGGAAAAAGGAGGGCAGGCAGGATCAGGCATGGGAGGAGACAGGAGAGAAGTCCAGAGGGCCTGGAGAATGAATGGATGTTGCAGTGGGGGAAGGGAGTTGGGGGGCACTAGAAAGTCCCAGAGGACAGGGATGTGAGTGGACCCCAGGACCCAGTGGGGATGACATTAGCCAAATACCAACAGAAGGGAGATAGAACCTGAAGAGACCACCTCCAATAGCTAGACATGGCCCCCACTGGAGGGATGGGGCCACCCACCCATCTTAAAATTGTTAACCCAGAATTGTTACTGTTAAAGGAAACATAGGGACAAAAAATGGAGCAGAAACTGAAGAAAAGGCCATCCAGAGACCACCCCACTTTGGAATCCATCCCATCAGCAGACATCTAACCCTGATACTATTGCTGATGTCAAGAAGTGCTTGCAGGTAGAAGCCTGGTATGGCTGTCCTCTGAGAGGCTCTGTTAGCACCTGATGAAGACAGATGCAGATACTCATAGTCAACCACTGGACTGAGCCTGGGGATTCCAATGGAAGAGTTAGGGGAAGGACTGAAGGAACTGAACGGAATTGCAACCCCATACATAGGAAGAACAATAATATCAACTAACTGGATCCCCAGAGCTCCCAGGGACTAAACCACCAACTGAAGATTACACATGGGTGGGTCCATGGCCCTTGCTACTTATGTAGCAGAGGACTGACTTATCTGTCATCTCTGTGAGGGGATGGTTCCTGTGGAGGCTTGGTTCCCCAGCAAAGTGGGATGCTGGAGGGGTGAGGTAGGAGTGGGTGGGTGGATGGGGGAGCATCCTCTTAGAGGCAATGGGGATGGGGGATGGAGATGGTGAATTTTGGAGGGGAGACCAGAAAGAAGGACAACATTTGAAATGTAAATAAATAAAAATAATTCACTAAAAAAAAGAAAAAAGGAAATTAAATAAATAAAATTAAAAAAAGAAAATTGATTCTGCAAACAAATATTTTTGTTTTAAATAAATATGCACGGAATTATGTAGAACTAAAGGGCCCTGATAGCCATGCGCTTGTGTTTCAGGTACACATCAAGTGCAGAAAATGATGGAGCCAACTGACAAACTGTTCCCAGTGTGCAACTGAAACAAGATTATATGGGTCAGTCTCTCTCTTTCTCTCTCTCTCTCTCTCTCTCTCTCTCTCTCTGTCTTGTCTCTGTCACCCTCTACTCCTCTTAGAACTCTTTTGTGAACATAAAATAAAAGTTTCAAAATATCCTAAAATGGAAAAGAAAGGCTCACTATAGGCAATCTGCTTGAAAATCAGGAAATGCACATATGCATTTTATTTAATGATGTATCTCCTCAGAGACGGAAAACATACTTTCCCTGAGCCACATGTGGAATACAAAAGGAATTTTGCCATCTGGAATGTTTATCTTCCTTTGGGAATTACATATTTCAGAGGGCTTGGAATTCATGAACTATGCACCCTGGTGGTTATGGTTTTTTATCTGTCTATGCCACCTGGATCAAAGAGTGCTGGGAATCCCACCTGCATGGGGCAAGCATTGCTCCATGAAACTCAATCCACTGTAATTCACTCTTGAAACACGTGGATAATTACTGTTTATGCTCAAGGACCAAATTTACCACTTCCATTGGGTTTTAAGGCGATGTTAATGAGGTTCTTTTGTGTCCCTGCCACTCACCAGAAGGCATCTCTGGTTTCATCCTTTCTCATTCAGCTGCCTTTTAGTAAGGCTGCACAAGGAATTGGCCTTTTGGATTTATTTTTTTCCAGCAAAAGTATTATGTAAAAGTTTTTGAGAAAGAAAAAAAGAAAGGGACAATATGATAAACAGCAATTATGTTGATGCCTTGACCTCTAACCCCAAGTCACTATGCTGCTCCATTTATTTACCTTTGAGGAGAAAGCATGCTTGGATGCTCAAACACATGCCCATAAGAGTACAGACAACCTCTTCGGCCATGCACTAGCTTAATTTTTGGTATTATAGTAACGGACCTTATCTCTCCTCCCCCATTCATAATATACATGGGATATCTTTCTATTAGCATGAAATAACAGCCGTGGTAGTTCTACACTGTATCTCAAGCTATGGATAAATTTCATTCTTTGGACCAGTGAGATGAGGTCTGTTACAGAGATGTGCAGGACTCCATCTCATCTATTCATTCGCCTGTCATATCTCCATATCCAGTACACACACAGTCGCTGTGCTCTTCTGTGCAATGATGAGGTCAGTACATTTATGCATAAATCTTGGGACACATTGTGACTTTATATATACCATGAACTCTTAGGAAAAGTTGTAGGTTGAAGATAATACATATTTATTAATCTATTTTTTGTCATTTTACTTTCCAAAAATATTGCACCATTTATAATGACCTCAATAATGCAAACTGACCTATTTCGAACACTGTTGGAACTTGAAATTTTTCATTTTTGCCAATCTTTTAGGTAAAGATTCTAATTTCTATTTATTTTACTATTTGATGAACATTTTAAAAATATGAGGTATTGAGCATTTTGTAGGGGTATTTTTTTAGCCTTCTGTTTATTTTTCTGCAAAAAATCTGTCTTTTGTATCTTTTAAAGTTTATTAATTTATTCTAATTGACTTGTAGGTCCATTGGTCTAGAATTTGATCATTGTGTAGTTTTTAAGCACTCAGTGAGAACAGAAGCACAAGTTTACCCCTTAAAAAAGCAGTGTGTAGAGTCTATCACAGCCTATGTGCAGGAATTAATTTTTTTGTTTTGCATTTCAATTTTATCATCTTCTCCTGGTTAATTAGAATTAACAATGATCACATTATGTCTCCTATATTCTTTTCATAACTGGGAAAGGCTTTTCATTGTGCAACTACTCAAGATTCATTACTATCAACCTTTAACAATTCTGGGTATTCTTGGCTGACCTTGAAAGGAGTCCACACATCTCTACTTCTCTAGGAAAGGCTTATCTACAAGTACTGCATCTCAGGCTCAGACCAAGCTGCCTGAATTTGATTTCGAAAAATAGCATGGCTCTAAAACCTGTGGTCTCTGCAGCATGGTTCTCTCCTGGTCTGCACCAATTAATGTTTCTTCAAATCAGTTGTATCTGGCCATCCAACTCCTTCCTGATTCTGGGTCTTACAAAGACCCCCCAAAGAGTCAGTTTTCTGGAGAGGAAAGCAGTTTCCAGAAGAGGAAAGCAGCTAGAATCTCCCACCAATGAGCAATTTGTATTCTGAAGCAACTCTGTTTTCTGAAAGATGGGTTTCCCCTCCACACTGCAGATTCACAGACAGGAGAAATGGCTCTTTTTGGAAGCTGACTTAAAAGTGACCTGGAATTACAGGTTAGGGCAGAGGGTAGATGCCTTTCTTAATTTAGGCTTCCATCTGAAGGGTGGCCAAGGTATTTGTCCCACGTAAACCAAAGAACCTCCAGGTAACAAGAACTTCTTAGGAGCAGAGAAATAAGTTAAGGCAACAGTATAGAAAGCTTGGATTGTTGATTTTGTGAGGTTTTTTTCTTTCTTTCTTTCTTTCTTTCTTTCTTTCTTTCTTTTCTTTCTTTCTTTTTTTTTTTTTTTTACCTTCAGGAGTTCGTTGGCTCTAGGCAGGCAAGCTTTCATTTAAGGAAAGGTTTTGTGGGCGTCTGTGGCCTCTGCTCCACATGCCTCTGCACCATGTCTATGACTTGCAAAAACAACCTTGTGGGATACTTATTCAGTCTTTGGTTTCTTGTTCATATCAAATACTGCCAACTTGGCCTTAAATGTGCACCAGATGCACTATGGTTTTACGAAGTGATACCGTTAGGAAGTCTGGCTTGAGTATGGCCGGAGGATGTGAGCTGGCTCCTGCTATTGGAGTGATTCCTGTCGCTGATGGCTACAGAGCAAGCTGGGGAGCACAGCAGCTGGCAAGTTTGCTGGGCACCTTGGCAGGTAGTACTTGGCAGGGGGTGGGCATCAAAACTCCACTGAGTACTGCAGGTTCTCTGGTTTGTTATTTCCCCTCTAATGGCCAAGATTTTTAAACAGCTATGAGAACATCATCACTTCCTAGCCTGGAGAAGCAATGTGAATACCTTGCCATCCTGTGGTCCACACTGCTGCAGATGTCTGTGGTGACCCCTTGATATGCAAGGCTGGGGCCTTTGTCTTTCCAATTTGAATTCGTGCCCTCCTTTGAGGACCCAGAAAATTACTTTGTTTGGAATTGGTATCAAAGGTTAAATGATAGATGCCCCATCCATTAAGAAGAGGAATGGATACAGAAAATGTGGTACATTTACACAATGGAGTGCTACTCAGCTATTAAAAACAAGGAATTCATGAAATTCTTAGGTAAATGGATGGATCTAGAGGATATCATCCTGAGAGAGGTAACCCAATCACAAAAGAACACACATGATATGCACTCACTGATAAGTGGATATTAGCCCAGAAACTTAGAATACTCAGGATACAATTCACAAAACACATGAAACTCAAGAAGGAAGACCAAAGTGTGGATACTTCGATCCTTCTTAGAAGGGGGAACAAAATACCAATGGAAGGAGTTACAGAGACAAATTGTGGAGCAGAGACTGAAGGAATGACCATCCAGAGACTGCCCCACCTGGGGATCCATCCCATATACAATCACCAAAACCAGTCACTATTGCGGATGCCAACAAGTGCTTGTTGACAGGAGCCTGATATAACTGTCTCCTGAGAGACTCTGCCAGTGCCTGACAAATACAGAAGTGGATGCTCACAGCCATCCATTGGACTGAGCACAGGGTCCCTAATGAAGGAGCTAGAGAAAGTACCCAAGGAGCTAAAGGGGTTTTCAGCCCCATAGGAAGAACAACAACATGAACTAACGAGTAACCCCAGAGCTCCCAGGGGCTAAACCACCAACCAAAGGGTACACATGGTGGGACTCATGGCTCCAGCTGCATATGTAGCAGAGGATGGCTTAGTCAGTCATCAATGGGAAGAGAGGCCCTTGGTCCTGTGAAAGCTCTATGCCCCAATATGGGGGAATGCCAGGGCCAGGAAGTGTGAGTGGGTGGGTTGGTGAGCAGGGGGAGGGGGAAGGGAGATGGGGGAGAGGACTTTCAGAGGGGAAATCAGGAAAGGGAATAACATTTGAGATGTAAATAAAGAAAATATCGAATAAAAAAGAATAAGAATAATGGGAAGAAGGTGGAAGATAGAGGACAAAGAAGAGAAAATTTATTAAAGGTGAAATGAACTCCTTTGGAGACTGAAATATGTGGGTAGTTCTATAGCTCTTTATTCATTTTATTAGAGACATAGTTTAAGCTCTCCAAGTATAATTTGTTAATATATAAACATATATATGTTAATATACATGCTTATATGTTCCTTCCTCCCTTTCTTTCTTTCTTTCTTTCTTTCTTTCTTTCTTTCTTTCTTTCTTTCTTTTTCTTTCTCTCTCTCTCTTTCCTTCCTTCCTTCCTTCCTTCCTTCCTTCTTTCCTTCCTTCCTTCCTTCCTTCCTTCCTTCCTTCCTTCCTTCCTTCTTTCTTTTCTTCCTTCCTTTCTCTCTCTCTCTCTCTCTCTCTCTCTCTCTCTCTCTCTCTCTCTCTCTCTCTCTCTCTCTCTGCCTGTCTATCTGCCTGCCTGTCTGCCTGCCTGCAATGAGTTGTAACAAATTTCATGGTTTGTTTCTGACTGTGACCAAAACTAGTTTCTCTCATGACCAATTGCAATGAAATATTTGCAAGCAAGAAAAGCTTTTACTGATGTACACTTAGAAATGGAATCAATGTTTCAAATCAAATGAAATTCTGATTCCAGGATAACTTGTCTGCACCTGCTTCTAGTCACTGGGAAGGTCTGCCCATTTTTAGTCTGAAAACTTTTGCTCATTTTGCAACTTCTCAGGAAGAATTAGTTTGTCCAGCATATTTACCAATACTGAAAATAGTAATGACAAGGAATGAAAAGTCATAGCTCAGGAAATAAAATGAAGCAGATGCTGAAATGTGTGTGTGTGTGTGTTCTTTTTTAGATTAAGGTTGGCAATGTTCCTAAGGTCCCATGTCTCCCCCCTGAATCAGGGAAAGTCACTGGGTATATACAATTGAAGTTCTGTACCCACATTCAAAATACATAAAATTGTATAAGTAGATGTCATCTTGGCTAGACTTTCAGATTTTCTTTTCAGAAATATATTGATGTTCATGCTGTGACTTTTGCTTTAAGAAACATATAAATATGAAAATATCATGTCTTTATTCTAAATGCTTATAGATCTTAGGTTGCAAGAGTAACACCCACAGGTTATTTTGTTTGTTGATATGGTAGTGGTGGTGATAATTTGGTTTATTTTTGTTTTTTTGGTTTTTTTTAACCACTGGGTTAAGATAGAACCCAGGACCTTGTACAGACTAGATAAACGTTGTATCACAGAAAATATTCCTCAGCCTCAAACTCAGAGATCTGTTTACCTCTGCCTTTGGAGTGCTGAGATTAAACGTATGCCCCACCACATCTAGCCAACACTTAGATTTTTGGATACAGGGTCTTGATACATAACCCAGGCTTGCCTGGAGCTCACTGCCCTTCTACCTTAGGCTTCTGAGAGCCAGGATTCCAGGTACACATCACACATTGTGACAGTTTTATTTCTGTAATTTAACATTTTGCTTTGTTCAAATTATAAAGAAGTAGGTGGCATTTATGAATTACTATCAGAAAAATGCCTTGCAATTGGCTTCGCTTCATAGCACCAGTGAAAGAAAAGTTTTGGTTTCTCTGATTTCCATGTAATCCAAGATGACTGATATCATTCTACACTGTCCATTGTTCAAATTAAACTTTTTATTTCCAAAAGGATAGCTTTTATGTTTAATATTTTATACACATTTATTTATTTATCCATTTATTTATTTATTTATTCATATGTATGCACACATGCACATTGCCACCATACTTATGGAGATATCTCACCAGACCCAAGTGAGTGGTTTTAAACAAAGAAAGCAGTACTCTTAGTGGACTTCTAAGCAGAAGGCTTGTAAGTCTCAGTTGCATCAGATAAATCATACAAGGAATTTGGTGAACAAGAAATTTGTGAAGAGGGTTCACCCATGCATGCCAGTGAGGAGCTAAGAGCATATGCATGCAAGTAAAGTGAGTAGAATGAACGCAGAAAAGGAAAAAGAGGAAAAGGGTGAATAAGAGTCAGGAAACATGGAAAGGAGAAAAGGCATTTCCAGAAAGTCACCGGCCATAAACACAGAGACAGTGGGGACTGAAATTGTCTTGCATTACATTTCATATGACAACCCCCTACCTTCTGTGAACTGGTTTCTTTATATTCAATTTGCATCTGTGCTATTCTTCTGTATACATTCCTAGACACCCTTCAAAGGCCAACTTAGGGGCATCGTATCCTAGAATGAAGGTTCCTGCCTCCGTGCCCCACCCAGCAAAGCCTCATGACAGCTGCTTCTTTCTACATGGGATATTATTGCTGTTGTTTCCGCCTTTGTCATTATCCAAGCAGCACTCTTGCATTGCTACATGTTCTGCAGAGGTGCTCTGATTGGCAGTAAGGACCCCACTGCTTGTGTGTCCGCTTAGGCTCATCCCCTTTGGTACTGCCTTCCTACACTTGGACTTGACCATGAGTCTTATTTTAGTCAATGGTATAGTAGCAATCTTGATTTTTAGCTGAGGCGTAGACATGCTTTTGTATTTTGTCTTCCTTAGTCTCCTGCTACTGTTCATAGGAACTTGTCTGGGCTTACCTGCTGGAGGCAGCGAGGTTCCTTGGCACAGAGCCGCATTGTCCCAACCAAAGGCTTCCTAGACTAGCCACATTCATGAGCACTAGGTTCAGGGTGTTTTGTTTCAGAGCAATAGCTGATAGTCAGACTCTGTGTATTCAACAAATTTTAGCTCCAACACCTTAACCTCATCCCTGTTTAGTGAGTATTCCTTAAATGAATCTTGAACAGAAAAGCACAGGAGAGATGGAATGAGAATCACATAAGTAGACCTGGACTCAGAAGCCTAGAACAGAGTGTAAGCATCTTGGCTGTCCTGTCTGCACAGATATCACAACTATGCCCTAACCTTCCTATTAACTTTTACTTCTGAGATCCCCCAGGCTGAGACTACAGGGGTGGCTGTAAGAATTCCAACATGCGCAGTGTGGTTTGAAATCCACAGGCAAAGCAGCATGGCTTCCTCCTTGGCCAGCTGCCCCACCAGCGGTGAGCAGAACAGCCCCACCAAAGTGGCAGTGGTGGTGTGGGAGCCCAGCTCTGAGGCCATAAATTACCCAGGGGCAGGAAGGCGCAGCGAGAGTCAGCGGTTTCAGCTACCTAGTAGTTCATTTTTGTTCTTGTTTTTCAGTTAGCAATCTGTAAAATTTATTGCAAAATTAAGCTCTCTGCTCCAGAGTCAATAATATTCCCGGTGCCAGGTGGTGCAATAACTCACAGAAAGAGCAGGAGTTGGAGGGAATGAGACTGGTTTAGGAAGCTGACTTGCCAGTCCTACTTGCCGCTGCCTATTCCCTGCTGCTAAAGGTCAGGTAAGCAGAAGGCCAAAGTCACAGCCTCCTAACATCCCTGGAGAGTTAGAATTTCTATTGGGTTTGAAATCTAAAGCAAAATCTGTTTCTTTTACAGGGCACATCCCTTGCATCCTACCCACCTCTGTTTTCATTTTCACATAAAAATAGAAATAAATTCTTTCTTCCTTCTTCCTTTGTCCTTCCTTCCTTCCTTCCTTCCTTCCTTCCTTCCTTCCTTCCTTCCTTCCTTCCTTTTCTGGAGTGGCTGGGTGTGAGCCTCCTATAGTGCTTTCTAAGATGCTCTTACCTGTCTTACCTGAGCTGGGAGGCCCCTTGTCATCCAATGTCTTCATTTACATATGCAAATAGCAAGTCTTAGTGCTTTTACCCAGTGTCTCTGTCTGCCAGATAAGCACCAGAGTTAGGAGTCTGATCTGACTCCCAGGCTCTCCACCAACCTCTAGACCCTGCATTCAGCTGCTAAAAGGACTCGGGCTTCTCACTTTGATCTTTCTCAGTTACACAGAGTATCTTCAAAATGTCTCTCCAGGTTGTCTGCCTCCTGTCACTCTGGATGCACTGATTATGTAAAAGGATTGTCAAGCCCCATTTGTGTGCCAGCTGCAAGAGACAGGGCATTCGCTTCCATTTACCTTGATTTAATTCTCCTTATAAATTCACTCCCTTAAGTACAGTGCCAGAAATACTGCTTTTGGGTTTTCTCTGTGGACACTTTCTTTACTTACAAAGGGACCTTTGCAAATAGGTTACATAGGTGATATTTTGGGGAGTGGGGTGGGGAGATAGCCCATGCTTGGGAATTATACTGTGCAAGTGAAATGCATGGACTTTGCTTATTTGACATAACCACTTAGCCAAACACAGGTGGACTTTCTTTTCTTTATTTAAATAAAATAATTCTCAATTCATTTTTTGGTGTTGAAGCTTTCACCTCTAGCTTGGGTCTGGCTTTTCAGCCCGGAATAGAATTGGCTTCTTTGATGTTTTCAGAGTCAAGAAAGAATTTTACACCTTTCTGAGTAGCCCTTGACTGCAGGTGGAAGAATGTATCCCATAGAGAAGGGCCAATCACAGCTAATTGTTCACTGTCTGATTGTCCCCTGGAGCTCCTGAGTTCCTAATTGAATTTGTTATTGTCTTCATAAAATGAAGATTTAGGACGGCTGCAGACTGTGGTTTAGAGTTGCCGCGCTGCCGTCTATATTTGACCACAAAGATACAGTCAACAACCATAACCTGAAAGGGATTCTGCAAAGGGCTTGGCCACAGAATTCCTCACCTATTTGCCCTTGTAAATCATGGCTGTTCAGGGGAGGTGATTCTCTGACATCTGGGAGGGAATGTCCATCCCACCTCCCCAAAACTGAGGGTTTTTTCCCCCTGCTATGGGGTGGGGGTGGGGGTGGGGGTAAGGAGTAGGCAGAGGGGTCTTGAAACCAGACTTTTATAAAGCTTAGTAACCTGACCCGAGGTAAGGAGAGAGCAGCCTGGCTTCAGGCTTCACCAAGACCTTGAATCTCAGCCCAAACTGATTAAAACATAAGAAGTTGTGAGTCTTTTCAAGTGTACTAATTGTGTTAAGTTGTAGATGGAAACCATGAACGGCTGTTATGAAATTCTCCACCTGGAATGAACTTTAAATCTAAGCTAATTAAGCACTGGTTCTACTCTGAGATTTAGGTCAAAACTCCAGTGAAGGAAGAATTGAAAAAATAAAAATAATTAAAAAACCCAAGCATTGTTAAGTCATCAATAAAACCAATATACACTCTTTGATGGTGCTTCTTATTTAGAATAGTTAAATGCCCAAGTTGGGCATCATCTATATCTACAATATTGCTACTTCTTAAGCAGCTGGTAGGTATTCTTTTAAAACTGTTCTTATTTATTCTTTGAAAGAAAATCCTGCAATGTTTTGATCATATTCTTTCCTCTGCTCTGACAATTCTCAGATCCTCTACTTCCTGACATACACAGCTTCATGTTCTTTATCTCTAAAAAAAAACAAAACAAAACAAAACAACAAAAACAAAACAAAACAGCAGCAGCAGCAACAGCAACAGAAACAGCAGCAGCAACAACAACAAGTCTGATTTGATGATTTTTGTTGACCAGCTCATGCTGAGCATGGGGCCTGCCCTGGTGTGTGATTGATATACTTAGTGTCACTGCACTGAAGAAAACAGAGTTTCCCTCTCCAAGACTATCAATTGCAAATATCTTCTTGGCTAGGGATAGGAATTTGTGTCCACTTCCCTTCTTCCCCTAAAGTCAGATTTGTCTAGCATAAGCGTACCTAAGTTTAGTTCCTGTTGTCATAGTTTCTGTGAGTTCATCTGTAAATCAGTCCTGCATGTCTGGAAAATGCTATTTCTTTGCAGCTATCCACCAGTTGTGGCAATTACAACATTTTTGCCCCATCTTCCACATAAGTCCCTGATCCCCGAGGGAAGGGAAATAATAAAATAATAATAAAGATCCCCACTTCAGATTGCAAATCGTTTCACTCTCTGTATATTGTCCAGTTGGAGTTTTAGCATACATTGCAGGAAGAAACTTCCCTGATAAATGTTGAAGGATGCAGTGGCCTATTGGCATAGTGATGTCATTAGGAGTTGTTTTATTGCTATAATCCTTTAACGGAATAACAGTAATCAAAATATTGTTGGTTACACCTATAACATTCCTGCCACTGTCGCATCAGTTGTCGTGTCTTGAGGGCTGGTCATTATAAGCTCATGAGTTTTGTAGTTGTGTAAGAATGGTGACTTTTTCTCCTCCAGTAAAGTGTATAGCACCTTCTGGCAATATGAGGGCTAACCAGTGATGGTGAAGCTTCCAGCTGAGTACTAGCTAGATTTCTCTATATTCTATGATATTATAGTATGTGTTGTCTTCAGCAATAGGGCCTTACTATCATGTTGTAGTGGGTATTCAAGAAGGTTGGCAATAGTCAAAACATTTTAGGGTAGAGTGAGTCTATTGGACCAATGACTCAAAAAGATGCAACTCATTCCTGGTACTGGGAGTTTTCTTTAGTAGCATATGATGTCTAGTTGGGGTGTTGTACCCACTTATATGATAAGTTTATTTAAACTTCTTTTATACACCCCTATACACACATACATCTAGACACACACATACTCACACACACACAAGAAACTTCTACGGTATTACATTTTGATATGGCTATCTACTACTATGTTAAATTATAGCAGACAATTTTGTTCTAATTTGGATACAACGACTGAATTCATCAAGACATAGGAACTTATTTCTACATTATCTGAGCATCTGAAGTGAACATTATCATTATGCTACATTGCAAGAACATACCTTACATTGCAAGAACATTAAATATGACTATCACAGCCCTCCCCAGATGCTATTCAAATGTCACATTCCTTTAACTCCCTATTGCCATATATAGATACACTTTATTCATCTGTTTACTAAGCACTGGATACATTGTTTCACACCCAGCCTCTCAGAAGCCAGCATATCATAAAATCAAGAACAGACATAAAATGGCAGCATTTCCTCGGCAAGCCCTCCAGGCACAACCACCAGCTGTCTGTTATTGACTCCCCTTGGAACATAGGTACAAGCAAAGTATATTGTTGCGGTAACAGGTATGCACTCTGGAACCAGTCTGCAGAAGCTCAGATTCATGCACTCCTACTATACGACCTCAGGCAAATGATGTTGACCAGCTGAGCTCAGACGGTTCATCTATACAGTGAAATAATCATTCCACCCACCTTAGGAGCTGGAGATGAACAAACCAATGCTTGTAAAAGCCTTACATCAGTACCAGGGTACTGTGCATATGCACACAAGTGCATATGCAAGATTTTTGCTCTCATGCAATCCCTGCTTTGTCCAAGAAATCATCTATCTGTAAATACACGTTATCATTCAGGGAGGACTTGCCTAATTAAATTGCTCCAATCTGAAGTGGTCTGGCTTCCCTGCAAACCCAGAATTGCTTGCTTATAATTTTGAGGTCTTCTACTTACAAAGTGCATGTCATAAGCCTCCTGAATAGCAGATTAGGAATTTTCCTGTTTGTTATTACTGCTGCTGCTTTGTTTCTATTTATCTATTAATTTTCCTTGCTCCGGTTTGTATAAATGTTTTTATTATTATCTGATGAAATAACTTTAGTTAGGAATGTGTTTAAATGACTCTTCAGCCTGGTATTTGTTTACCCTTCCTATTTTCCTTAAAATAGTAAATACTATTTATCTAGAACCCTTATTGAGATATAGTTTTATTTTTATTTACTTATTTTTATTAAAATTTAAATAGCATTTTCTGAAACATTTTTTAAAATGGTATTTTTGTATGTGAATATTTTACCTGTATGTATGCCTGTGCACCAAATATGTGTGTGCGTGGTGCTCACAGAGATGAGAAGAGGATTTTTTCTTGATCTCCTCAAACTGAAGATAATATGGGTGATTATGAGCTGATTATGTAGGTGCTGCGAACCAAACTGGGGTCCTCTGGAAGAGGAGCCAGTGCTTTTAAACCAGTCATCAGGGTGGCACCTGGGACAAAAATGTAAAGATGTGCTTGATTGGTCACTAGATCTCAGAGTGACATCAGTTTCTTGTTTAGGAACACCTTTTAGGATGTACTTTAAATGGACACATGAGCAACTTTACTTGGTCGTTTTATGATCTTAGTGGACCTGGGGCTAGCCATTAACTTGAAGTTTAAAGATAGTGAGGGAGAGTGAAAAGAAGAAGGGGAAGAAAAAAAAAACAGGGAAAGCTGAAGGCAAGAAACAAAGTGAAAAGGAGGGGGAGAGAAGGAAAGAGAAAGTAAAATAAAAATGGATAGGGAAAAAGCAGAAAAGATAAGAAAATTAAGTACTTGGAGTTGGAGCAATACTACCTGCATGACCCAGCTCTGTCTTTCAAAACAAGTGAACGTTGGTTCTGGAGTCTGTCTGCCAGTACCTGATAATAATACTGTGACTAGTGTTATTTGGCACAGTACAAAGTGGGGAGGTTTTCCAGCAGCTGCCTCCTGAATGTGAACTTTTACATTTTGACTTAAAGCCTTGAGTTTCTCTCGGTGCCATCTGAGGGTTCTGACTTGATGTTTATCCACTGTAAGCTCTACTGTAATTGTATTCTGTCCTGATTTTAAAAAAAACCTTTGGTAATTTCACCATTTTAATGCTTGAAAACTCAACTCTCTGAGTGCTTGAAGGAAATGCCTAAAGAATTCAGAGTAAAAGTCCATTGATCTCTGTCTGATTTTCCTTTTACAACCAAGGCCACACAACTTATCACTAGGTAAGAAACACCCGGTTGATCATGGGTTAGAAGGAGACTATTTATATGCACAAGACAGAATAAGATCTAAAGGGTAATTATTGTGCGGGGGTTTTCATTCTAGTATTGCTTTCCAACTGATGGGCTCTTCTCCTTCCTTTCCTCTGCCTCTGTTCCCTGGGCTACCTTTTCTCAAAATGTAGAGAGAAATGACCAGTGACCAATGGTTTGTCTCCTGGAGAAATGACAGCTTATGGGACAATGTAGCTTCTGTTTGTTTCTTGATTTGCTACAGGCTGTTCCAGCTAAAGAGCTAAAAGAACTTAATGTGGAGCACATTTGGATAAAGTCCTGTGCCCTGGTCATCTGCATTTGCAGAATCTGATGATTTGACAATGCGCATAGCTAATTTATACTTTCCACATCTCCTTTGTGTTTGTAGTATCATAAGGAAGATAGCAAGTTCTAGCAGGTGAGAAAGCCAAGGACCACTGTGTGGCTGCTTTCTCTAAATGGAAAGATACTCACTCACTCCTGTAGCTGAATAGCTGGGGACAGATTTCATACTTATAATTGGTTATTTTGCTCATAATATTGTATTTTATGGAAATGGTACCCGGCCTTTGAAATCTTTGTACAGATAACAGTTGCAAAATGACTGCCTTGGGGAGGGGTTACAACCTTTTCCTGGAGGCTTTCCTCAGTCAAGGTGGTCATCAGACACCTAAGCAGTCAGCTGGGAGACCTAAGAAGTTAATTTTTTGTCTCTGATTCTCTATTCTCAAATATGGATTTAATGATCATTGCTGTATTTACTCTGCATGGATTGTAGGGATCAGTGAAATGTCACTGTGTCTTGAAGTACCTCAAAACATTTCTGAAATTGTATACTGCATATTTGTTGTCTCTCTGATGTGTCCATAACGATTTGACAAATTCATAAGAATGCTTCCATATCACTTGTAAGATACTTGAGAAAAGTTATGAAGTCAGTGGATATACAATCTCCATCTTATCTAATCTGTTATCATTTCTACAGTGAAATTTTATCAGACTGCAAGATGGGGAAGGAAACATGGTATCTTTTTGTCTACAGCCACAGAAAAGGGTGATGGTTTTCTTTTTCTTTTTTTTTTTATATTCTACCTTTTTTTTTTATTAGGTATTTTCCTCATTTACATTTCTAATGCTATCCCAAAAGTCCCCCATACCCTCCCCCCCACTCCACAACCCACCCACTCTCACTTTTTGGCCCTGGCATTCCCCTGTACTGGGACATATAAAGTTTGCAAGTCCAAGGGGCCTCTCTTTCCAGTGATGGCCGACTAGGCCATCTTTTGATACATATGCAGCTAGAGACAAGAGCTCCGGGGTACTGGTTAGTTCATAATGTTGTTCCACCTATAGGGTTGCAGATCCCTTTAGCTCCTTGGGTATTTTCTCTAGCTCCTCCGTTGGGGGCCCTGTGATCCATCCAATAGCTGACTGTGAGCATCCACTTCTGTGTTTGCTAGGCCTCGGCGTGGTCTCACTAGAGACTGCTATATCAGGGTCCTATCAGCACAATCTTGCTAGTGTATGCAATGGTGTCAGCGTTTGGAGGCTGATTATGGGATGAATCCCTGGATATGGCTTAGAATACCCAAGATATAAGTTACAATTTGCAAAACACATGAAACTCAAGAAGAACGAAGACCAAAGTGTGGACACGTTGCCCCTTCTTAGAATTGGGAACAAAACACCCATGGAAGGAGTTACAGAGACAAAGTTTGGAGCTGAGACAAAAGGATGGACCATCTAGAGACTGCCATATTCAGGGTGATGGTTTTCTATGAACATATTGTGTGAAACCATCACAAAGGCATGTTGTCTTGGAGAAACAAAGGGATCTTGTGGACACTTAAAATATTCCTCATGATATTAAGAAATAAAGTGTCCCACCATCAAAGTTTGTCTGGTGACTGCTTGAAGGAGTGCATGCATGGTGATTTTGTAGGCTGTTTATAAGTTAAGATGAGAATCTTTACCATTCTGCCATGATTGGGGAATCCTGGGAAACAACCTTATTTATATCCTCTTGTCTTCTATTCAGGAACGTCTTTCTCTGAAAATAGTTTCCTCCTGTGATTTGGATATCATGGATTTGTGCTCATCAGGGTAGACTGATATCATAAGCCATGCAAGGAAAGAGTGTCCATTAGCAACATAGATACTCATCAATATATGTTAAATTGTATTTACATTTGAACCAAATGCAAATTATGCTACATATTTCTTTTCTTTGGCTTGAACTTGCATGAAATGTTGTAGAAACCTTTTCTGATTATATGAAACAATCCACTTGACCACTTGATTTGTGAGACTAATTGATCTGAATGTCTGGGAAATAACCATTGTTAATTATCTTTGTAATTCAGAACCACATCTTCTTCATTTCTTTCACAGTTTCTTTCTATCTTTCCCTCCTTTGTTATTAGACACTACCTCAGGATTTCTTTCACCTTAGTTTACTGTAATATTCTAGTGGCTGATCTTTGTTGTCACCAATGGCTCTATTGATTTTTAGAGACTGCACAGGTAGGCTGGCCTAGAATTGATCATCTTCCTGCCTCAACCGCCAAGTGCTCATAGGTAAATGGGTCATGAATTCAAGATGCTTAGACTTTTCACCTTTCCTTGTTCTGTATTTGATAAAGTGGTACCTAGTCCAGTTTCTCATGTTGAACCTCTTCTGTCTGGGTCTAATGGACAAAGGCCCAGCAATGGTCCAGAGTGTTATCCTACTAGCAGAACCAACATTGTCTTCATTAGAGCAGTCATGGTTGCTGGTCAGAGAACCTCAAGTTTGAGCCTGCTGACCTCTTGGTCTTGGCTAACCAATTAGTCTACTCCTCCACGAGGGAAGACTACTTCTCTGGCTTTTGACATCTTTACTTGACTTAAATAGCTCCTTGTCTCTGGGTGGGGCCTCCTGAGAGTTCCCTTTTCAGGTTAACGTGTGTTATGTTTGTTCAGGTCCTGCTCAGGCAGTTATACTGTTGAGGATTCATAGGCAAGCTTACTTGTTATTTCTAAGAGACAATCTCACAGCAGACTTCTTACTCTTCTGGCTTTTACAATCTTTCTGCCAGGTCTTTCACAATGGTCTCCAAGCCTTAAGTGGAGGAGTTGTGTTGTAGGTGTATCCAGTGGGACTGGCCACTCCAGCCTTAAATGGAGCAGTTATGTTGTGGGTGTATCCACCGGGACTGGGCACTCCAGGTTCAGTTATTCTCTATATTTGATCAGCTGTCATTTTCTGTTTTACTCTCTGACTATTGCCAAAGCTTCTTTTCATGTACCAACAATTTCAACATTCTTTGAAGCTTTTTATAGAAAATATTTTAAAATTATATACCTGTTGGTATGCACTCTTAAAAGATTTTCCTAAAAATATTTTTTATCAGTTATATCTGTGCTTCTATTTTTTATTTTTGTGTATTTTCTTTCTTTATTCTCAATTATTAAATTCAAGTTTTGAGGGTCTAGAAAAACAAATTCTACATTTTCTATTTCCTATATAGCCATAAAATTTATTTAAGATACTTTTCTTCTGACTAGGCATTTGTTTGACATTTTTGATTATCTTATTATTAAAGATATTGCCAGGATATACTCATGTTTATTGGTCTCTTTTCATGGAAATTTAATAAAATTGTTGCCCAATAGAAATTGATGGTATGATAGCATTGCTAAAAGCAATTCACACTTTGGTCACAGGATGTTTCCAAATCAAGCTTGTACTGATCTAGAAACTCATTATTGATGGCTGGTTTTCATAGTTCTAGAAGGTGCTCTAGAAGAGTTCTAGGGTGGGAAAATCAATAGTCATACTGGCTGTGAACTCTGTGAGCCAATAATGTCCCACCTGGCAACACATACCCACAGGCAATAGTGTGATGAATGTTACAGAGGCAACCAACTGCTTTTAGATTGAATTTAAGACCTGAACTGAATACTATAGGAAACATGTTATTGTAAATCTTGCCAAGAATCTGTAGCTAGGGAGCTCACAGGCTCGACCAGTGAACCTACTACTGTTAGTTTGCTAATTGAACATGGTATCAAATGACCCTCTAGATATACATCTCTATCACCATAGATCAGCACAGCTCCCAGCCCTCACCAAGGAAGCTTCTTTGTGCTGTGGACAAAAGTTAACATCAAGACTCCCAACTGGTCAAAGTGGCAGAGCATTAGTCTCTGTGTGGAATTCACAGCCACAGATGGGACATCTATATCACACTTTCTCCCCTCATGGTTTATGGAGCATCATGGAAGATGGGATGGAGAGTTATAAGGGCCAGAGATTGAGGAAAACTTGGCTGAACCAGCAGGGCTAAGCAGGACAGGACAGGGCAGGACCAATGTACCCATGTATTCTTAGTAGCTGTGATTACCTACAAGGAAGCTGCACAAAATCAAGCCAGTTAACATCCCAGATTTGATGGGAGGGGGGCACAATGCACTCCCCTGGCTGAGGAGCTATTTGCAGCTGATGACTGCTAGAGACAGAGATCCAGGCTTTGTGGAACGCCAGAGCACCAGTGGATGGTCCTGTACCTCAAAACACATAGTCAGTGCTAATTGAATCAATGTGGTGTGTGTGTGTATGTGTGTGTGTGTGTGTGTGTGTGTAAGGATATGAATTTTTGAGGAGTAATGGAGAAGAGAATCTAGGAGAATTTATAAGAAGTTACTTGTGGAGGAGTGAATATGAAGGAAATACACTGACTACATGTATGAAATTCTCAAAGAATAAATTTTAAAACATTATGTCTCCCTACCTTTCTCCTCAATGGGTAACCTCATCCCAAGCCAACAAACCAGAACCAAAAGCCATTTTGAGACAAGAGTTGCCCTGTCTGGCTTTGAAGTCATTATCCTTTTGCCCTGACTCCTCGGTGCTAGGACTTCAGGGCTATCACCCATGGCTTTACAAGCTAAATGAGACTTTAATGCTTTTTTTTTTTTTTTTTTTTTTTTTTTTGGCCATTTCTTAGACTTCAGTTCTGCCAGTGTTCCTGTTGAGAAACATGCTTAGGTTACTGGTGGGTGGGCAGTCCTTTGTTGTGGTGGTTTTGTTTTATCTCACACTCCTCTGAGGCCATTGGGTCTAGTTTGTATCTAATTGACAGGTATTTCTCAGTGCTAACCCTAGGAAAGTTCTGGGGAACCTAAGATGACTTGCTACCCTAAGTCTTACCCCAAACTCTGGCTTCACAACAACGTGTCTTCCTTTCTCTCCTAAGGTTTCGCTCATATCAGTTTTAATTACCTTAATTTTAAAAAGTCAACATACTGCTCTGGTTTTTCTTTTTCTTTTTTTTTTTTCAATTGTCTGCATATTTTCTTTTCTTTTTTTTTTAATTTTTTATTAGGTATTTTCCTCATTTACATTTCCAGTGCTATCCCAAAAGTCCCCCATACCCACCCCCCAACTCCTCTATCCACCCACTCCCCCTTTTTGGCCCTGGCATTCCCCTGTACTGGGACATATAAAGTTTGCATGTCCAATGGGCCTCTCTTTCCAGTGATGGCTGACTAGGCCACCTTCTGATACATATGCAGCTAGAGACAAGAGCTCCGGGGTACTGGTTAGTTCATATTGTTGTTCCACCTATAGGGTTGCAGTTCCCTTTAGCTCCTTGGGTAATTTCTCTAGCTCCTCCATTGGGGGCCGTGTGATCCATCCATTAGCTGACTGTGAGCATCCACTTCTGTGTTTGCTAGGCCCCGGCATAGTCTCACAAGAGACAGCTATATCTGGGTCCTTTCAGTAAAATCTTGCTAGTGTATGCAATGGTGTTAGCATTTGGAAGCTGATTATGGGATGGATCTCTGGATATGGCAATCACTAGATGGCCCATCCTTTCGTCACAGCTCCAAATTTTGTCTCTGTAACTCCTTCCATGGGTGTTTTGTTCCCAATTCTAAGAAGAGGCAAAGTGTCCACACTTTGGTCTTCGTTATTCTTGAGTTTCATGCGTTTAGCAAATTGTATCTTATATCTTGGGTATCCTAAGTTTCTGGGCTAATATCTACTTATCAGTGAGTACATATTTTGTGAGTTCCTTTGTGATTGGGTTACCTCACTCAGGATGATGCCCTCCAGGTCCATTCATTTGGCTAGGAATTTCATAAATTCATTCTTTTTAATAGCTGAGTAGTACTCCGTTATGTAAATGTACCACATTTTCTGTATCCATTCCTCTGTTGAGGGGCATCTGGGTTCTTTCCAGCTTCTGGCTATTATAAATAAGGCTGTTATGAACATAGTGGAGCATGCGTCCTTCTTACCGGTTGGGACATCTTCTGGATATATGCCCAGGAGAGGTATTGCTGGATCCTCTGGTAGTACTATGTCCAATTTTCAATGCTCCAGTTTTTCTAACCTCAATGATTTATTTATTTTTACTCTGTTACTCTTCAGCCTCCTTCTGTCCATTCATGTTTCCAGTAACACTTATTTTTCTGCCTTCCTGTTGCAATGCCTGCAGTTTTATAAAAATGTTGTCTTGTTTTCATAATATTATTCAGAGACACCATCTGCTGGAATTCTAACCAACGCACTAATGCCGTTGTAAAAATCAGAAGTGGCAAATTGTGCAGATTTTTGGGGGACTTAACATAAATATGAGGCACTCCTTTTTGTCAGGTCTCTCTGACACCTTGCATTTGTTAATGACTGGCTAATAAATTGTTCCCTTCCCAAAGGCAAAGGCTGTGGGGTTTCTTTGATTGCACCCCGTGTTTACTCATGTGTCCTCAGTACTAATGGTAGAGCGTAGGTTTGGATGTGTGTCTCTTGAGCCTTGGTACTTTGCTCTGTTTCTTTTGGGACTCCAGAAGACATGCGACTCCAACCCATGTCTTCTTTTAGAGCCTTCCGGAGCCTTTAAAGCCTGAACTTCTTGCAATTTTCTTTCCTGTCCTCCATTTTATGTTTTCCCTTCTACCTTACATCATTTTATGTCTTACCTGGGCTTCTGCACTACAGTTTCCTGGGACCCAGAAGCAAATGCAGGCATATTGTTTTGTAAGGCTTGTCCTAGTTTGCTCTAGTCTAGCCAAGTACCAACAGCAAAGTAACAATAACTGTAACAATATTGAACCTTGCTCAGAATTAGGCATTGCTGGAAACTTAGGTAGGCCACCACACATCCATTCCCCCATCACTCCTTGTTGTTTTGTTAGTAATACTCATTTATCTCTCAACTATAGACAAACAAAAATGAAGGTCCAAATTCTTTTCCATCTTTTTCTTACAGGCACACGGGCACACTCCTCTTTCCTTTCATCTTACCAGCTCCACCAGTGCCTTCCTTAGAAGCAATTTCTTCCATGTATATTTTGATATTTTGCCATCATCAGTATTTTAAAGAGTTGCCTCTATTATAACTGCTGATTTAATCATTTTAATGAGAAGAAATCATGCTTATAAATTGGGACAATAAGAGCTTTATGTAGATCCAAATAATATGACCCTTTTATGGCAGATAGTGGAAGTACTATCCATAAATAATAAAATTGGTTTATTGGGTCATATTATTGGCAAGGTTAAATGTAGTGTGGCTGTTGGGTGAAGTTTAATTGTGGCTACATTTCTTCATTTTTCTCATAGCCTTCTCTCCCCAGAGTCGATGCCTTTCTCAAACATATTGCTTCCATAATTTGGCAGACTTTTTTGTTAACCTCAGAATATGAAGCTGTATGGGAATAAAAGGTTATAGCAAACCCTTGAGAACAAATCCTAATTTGTGCTCTGCATTCGCTCCTCCTGAATTAGTCTTCACCATGGAGATAAAATCAGGGTTACCATTGGGACTGAAACTGGAGAGTGTGCTTCCAGATCATCCAGGATGCTGCTTAAAGAACGCCAGAGGAGGCGCTGGAGAGATGGCTCAGTGGTTAAGAGCACTGACTGCTCTTCCAAAGGTCCTGAGTTCAAATCCCAGCAACCACATGGTGGCTCACAACCATCTGTAATGAGAGCTGATGCCCTCTTCTGGAGTGTGTCTTAAGTACAGCTACAGTGTACTTACAAATAAATAAATAAATAAAACGCCAGAGGAAGGGGAAGGTGCTCAGGAGAAGGGGAAGGTGCTCAGGAGATTGGTACTGCATGTGTGGCTTGAACAGAATGTGTTGAAAGCACACTGAGTAAAAGCTACAGGAAGACTGGAGAAATTCACTCTAGCACAGTTACTAGTGCAGCAGGAATCTCATATCCACTCCCTCAACTCCATTCAAAACTATGAAGTCAAAAACACTGGCAAGGTGCTGTGGCCCCTGCTGGGACACATACCTAGGAGGCAGTTTGCACAGGAAAGCTTTCATTCCGTTCTACTGGGAGTAGAACCTACTTCCTTTCTGAGTGGCTGTTCGGCTTTTCCTTCTCTAATTGTCCTTCCATTTTAAAGGTCTTGATCTCACCAGATCAAGTAGCAATGTAGATCATATTGTCCTTATTTTCTATACTTTTAAGTTTTCATTTAGATTATTTACTGTGTCTTTAATTTTCATCGCTAAAACTAGAAAGCATGATCCCCCCAGGAGATTTTAGCTTGGAAGCTTTTGATGATTTAGAGTGGGATGCCCTTATCTTTTTTCCTAAATAGAAAACACAGATTGTCTAGGACCTGAGTCAGATTCAGACACTTGTCTTGGGCTAACTCATGTGTGATATAGGGTATGCTAAATAAAACACGTTAAATAGAAGACCTTAGGATATTCCGAGTTGAATGGTAAAATTCAGTCCAGCGTGATCATTACCTTGGTAGGAATTTCATATCTACTCTCTCATCTCTACTCAAATTACACACCCAGCCTTATCTCTTTCCTCTAATTACACCCCTCTTGACCTGTAAATGATGGGACTACCTGGTTGACCTTCAGAGGACTGGTTTTAAGTTTCCCTCCAGTTGGCAAATCTAAGGCATTGAGCAGGGTTTTTTTTGTTTGTTTGTTTGTTTGTTTGTTTGCTTTAAGCTCCTGGAAGGCAGGGTCAAGGTCTATACCCTTTGAGTTAAAATGTATATAGACTAATATTAAACCAATCTGGCTTGTAAAAAATGGTTTATGATTATATGTTAATGTGTTATTTATGTGTTGTGGTTATATAGTGTGCTTTCACAAGAAATAGAAGGCCATAATATAAAGGAATATGCCTTAACTGCATAAACTAAATATAATACATGTGTTATACATACACACACACACACACACACACACATATATATATATATATATATATATATATATATATCATGCATGTATAACATTATACATTTAAATATATTTTCCATTATTAGCCAAAAACAAGCAAAAATTTATGTTCAAACAATTATTTTCTTCATGCTCAGTAAAAGGTTCCTGACTCAACCTCACTCCTGAGATTCATCTTTCACTTCACATTGGAAGGAGATGTATTTATTTTTAAAGGTTTCACAGAGTTCTTTACAATTATCCATAGTGTGTTTTGAGATTGATCTACTCTTTCTTTCTGCTCCCATATCAACAGGCTATTGATTTTCTTTCATCATAGCTTTTCTTCACCATCCAACAGAGCTCTCCTAAGTTCCCTGAGGTGGCTACTAGAAAAGCAGTCACTGGAAGTGTGCCACCTGTCCCCCACCCCCACCCCTTGTCTCCCTCACCTTGCCCCAGGCAAGTTACAGAGCAAACAGAAAGGAATGAGACCAACCTAGAGGATCGAAGTAGAATGAAGTGTCAGCCTTTCCTATTTGTCTGAATATCGAGATAAGAAACTCTGTCATAAGCAGTTCAGATGCCAGCAATTAAACCTGAGATGTGAATTCTCTTAAATTCCAAAGTAGTAGAAAACTATGTGTTAATCTAAACCAGAGGGAACCACTTAAATTGAAACTGGATAGTTCTCAACTCTGGTTCTATGGGAAATTATTGATGATACATTTAAGCTACATAATCCTAGCAATGTAGATTCTTATTCAATTTGTTTTATAAAAACTTGCATTAAGGGATGGGTGTAGTGGCACACACTTTTAATACCAGCACTCGGGAGGCAGAGGCAGGCAGATTTCTGAGTTCAAGGCCAGCCTGGTCTACAAAGTGAGTTCCAGGACAGCCAGGGCTATACAGAGAAACCCTGTCTCGAAAAAAATCAAACAAACAAAACAAAAAAACAAAAACAAAAACCCACCACCACCAAAAAAAACAAACAAACCCCAAAACCAAACCAAACCAAAACAAAAACTCCTTCATTAAGGGCCAAGCTGGGTCGGTATCTGAGTATGAAGGAAGGAAGGCTCATAGGAAGTAGATGGTCTCAATGAGGCAAGTGATGGTAACCACCGTTTCCTACAGAAGTGCTCTTCCATGATAAACTAAAAACACATAATGAACTGAACTTAATTCACTGTGTCCTGCCATGGCATTAATCAGACATATGTAAGGCATAATCCAAGTTTGGAATGGTAATGATATTTACTCCATTTGTAAGCCACAAGATGAATTCACAAGTTTGGTCAGCTACTTGAAAATGTTGGTTTGAAACAAGGAGTATGCAGACCTATCATTTTTTAAAAGTGTATGACAGGAATAACAAGGATGCTAATAGGTTTAACAGTTTGAATCATCTTAAGATTCTGTAAGTATTTGTTGGTTGAGTTATATGGGTGATAGGGGGATCTGTACCTTAGGAAGACTCAGGACATTATTGTATGAGGAGTACCTTTCAATGACCAGAAAGGTTGTTTGCTCAATGAGTTCATTTCTACAGGGTGAAACATCACACAGTTCTGAAATGGGAGAGTAAATCTGTTATCCATCAGACCACACTAAAAAGGGAAAGCATTTATCCAGTATTTTCTTCTTGTAAGCTCTGTTTATATGGATTAGTTCCCAAAGCCATATGGTTAAGGAGTGTTAGATACAATACTTGCTTGATTCAAGAAATTAGTTATAGATTATCAGAAACCTCAGGGCTGTCTCTGGGTAGAGTTGGGCTCAGACCAAGAGTGTCCAGCCTCAGTTTCTTTCCCATTCTTATTAGTGAGCTATGGAGCATGTTAAAAACAAAACAAAGCAAAACTCAACCTGCCTTAAGTCAGAGAATAGGATTCTATTCACTTCTTTAAAGGCAGAAAGTCCAGTAGATGTTTATTTGAAACTAAATAGGTGGAAACATCTCTGTCTTAATATCTCTTCTCTCCAGCTTTTTATTGTATCTTGCTTCTTTAGCTGATTTTGCCTACTTTCAAAGCCCCACACTGTTCAGCATTGGCTTATAACTGTCTATAGATTTCGTAATTAAAATTTTCCACAGACATAGCCCAAGCTGACTCACCATTCATCAGTTGAACAGATGAAGAAAACCAATCCTGACCCATAAATGGAAGATGCTACCAGGCATATACTAAGCAAGAACAGCCATGAACCAGCCAGTAGGGAAAAGAGAACCTGTAGATGCTGTGAAATCTCTTCATGGGCAGCATCTTCAGACGTGAGGAAGCTCATGGCAGACCTTGATTCTCACTAGCTTTGAAGCCTCTGTTTGAAATCAGCTCAGGACCAGAGCCAAGGCAGGAGCTGCCTAAGCCCTAGCACACTTCTCGGTATGATGGAGGCTTGTTAAAAGTTATGCCACCTAGAGTCCAAGTCACTTTTAGTTAGTTGTTCTTGGCAAGGAAAAAGTACATTTTCCATTTTTTGTTTCTTTCTATTTGAGTGAGGAAAGTGGGCTAAGAAGATAAGTAGAAACTGGAAACACCCCACCTCTTAACCAAAGAAGATACTTTCTGCCAGAATAAAACCTAGGATTCTCATGTTTTCAAGCAGTGCAGTGGGATCTTCTTTCTTTCTCGGTCCCCTGACCCTCTTGAGAGAGGGACACTAACCTTCCTGTCCAAGCAATATCCATGACTCATTGAGCTGTTGAGTGCGTTCTCAGGACACTTTCCCCTATGACCCTTTCCACTCAGCAAGAGTTTTCTGTCATAAGCACAACCGTCACTGGGGAAGTCTCCATAAGGCTTCATGGCAAGATAATCCCTGTGCAGTTTAGATTCTTCAGGGCATGGCATGATAGTGTGATGCTTCAAAAAGTTGTCCTCCATGTTGTTATGATATCAGAGCACTTCCTTAACATTCATTTTGATGGTCGTGAAATGTCAGCGTAGCTCCTTTGCCACTGTTAGTTGGGTTTCCTAACTTCTCTTTAAATTTCATGGCTTGGCCTCTAAAGCAGAGAGTGTGACGTGGTCTGCAATAAACTTTCTCAAAGATGAGCTGTAAGCAGTTCTCAGGTCCCTGCTGTAGTTCTCTCAGCTCAGCTCACAAGCCAGAGGAAGCTCTACACTCTTCAAAGAAAAACTCAACTCTTGACATAGCAAGGTCAGAACCAGTAGGAAAGGAAGCATGCAATTGGTCCTGCCAAATCCAATGCAAATCAATGTAAGGAGACAGCCTTTTTGGTTGCTGTACTTTCTCTAGAGTGGACTTATGTTGTCAATGGCTGAAATCCATGAACCACAAAGATAAAATAATGCTAACCAGAGTGCGAAGTAAAGAAAACAAAGATGGCTCCACAATTAGTAGCACTAGTGCTAAGTAACAGCAGATGTGTCCGTGGGGAGGGAAGCATTCCTTGCAATCCATCAGAAACCAAAGTATTCTGACACCACAAGCCACTGTGGTTACCGTGGGCTGGAAGGGTGATGGCTGAGCCTATTGGGTTAGAAAGGTGGGGATGCTGTTGAAGGTGTGCCGATCTTCTTGTGTCATCCTTACCCGGCTGCACACTTGTGCTGAGTTAACAGAGAGATGCACACTGTGAAACCGGGTTCTGTAAAGACACGCACTGGCCATGAGTCATTAGTAAGCATGCGGAGCTAATTGGCAGAATACTCATAAAAGATTTTGAAGGGGGGTTAATTACAATTCATTACACCGTAAACTGTCCCCAGGCTATTGTTAAAAATGCAGGAGTTTCAGGGCCCATTATTTTATGATTCATTTTGCCATGTTGTGAAAAACAGACTCTAAATCAAACTACATTTATTATAGGTCAGACCACAAAATCTTTATTGGTTTTTCCAGCATTCCACCCTTGTTATATGAATTCATATGGACTGCACATTTCTGTCAATTGGCAAGAAAGCATGAAATAAAATTTATGATATTTTCTTACCTTATCCTCAGTGCAGCCTTAAAAATCACAAGATCTAATTGCTTCCCCTACTTCCTCAAGTTCATGAGAAAAAATAACTGTTTTCAAATCCGTCCCAAAGTTCTGATGACTGAAAGCAACTACAAGGAAATGAAGTCTGTCTTCTGAAGGAAGCCCTTGAAAAAATGTTGTAAGAAGCACCCAGGTGAAATGGTCACTCCTCCCCCACGCACATGGAATTCCTTTATATTACTTCCTTATATAGTTCGGAGTTCACTGGCTTCCAAAGCAGTAGTAATTTTGTCATTCCTACCTTTGAGGACATCATTTTAAAAAGCAAGTGAGCAAAATGAAGACAAACAATTCATCTTTTATTTTTTAACAAAAAGAGAAACAAATAAAAAAAAACCCAAACACCCCCCCAAAAAATAAAAATAAAAACAACTCTGACATAATTGTCTGCCTTGTGTTATCATGGAGAGACTTGGTCAGAATCATTTAAGGTTTCCTAAGTAGTTATTCCATGCCCCTGAATATCATTGTTTGTTGGCTGATGCATTTAATCATGTCGATTGTCACTGTCCCCTGAACTATCTTGACACAGCCAGCCTGCTGTACTCATTACTGGGGATGAACAAGGAGCAAAAGCCTAGGTCCACTTCCAGTCTCCAGAGTTGAGCAGCTCATGTGAACCTTATCTGAACTATCAAAAGTTTTGACTCTGCAGAAACCCATGTTTGGGGAAAGGGTGGGAATGTGTGGTTCAAGGAAGGCTTCAGGGTGGAGTTGAGGGGGGTGGGGGGTTGTTGGAAATTGTGCAAGAGCTAGTTTCCTTGTGAGAGATCCTGTACTTCCTGATTCTGGCTGAGCCAAGAAATACCACAAAAGCCATTCTGGAAACGTCCACGATCTCAGGAAGACCTTTCTATAAGCATTCTGCCACTTGTGCATACCTGGGTTTTGTCCAGAGACAGATGCTCTGAGCAAGGAGAGTTTTATAGAAAGTACCTGAATACCCAAAGATTGTCATTAGAAGTTTATCTCAAATAGTGTGAACTTTGGTTTGACCATGGTCAGTGCATTTTAGCCACTTTAGTTTCAAACAGAAAGAGCAAGATAGAAGGCCAAATTAGAAATGCAGAGCTAGATGTGACGTTACTGAAGAGAACTGGCTTCTCTTTCAGAGAACCTGGGTTCTGTTCCCAGCACCCCATATAGGGTGGTACACAACCACCTGCAACTACAGTCCCAGGGAATCTAACACCCTCTTCTGGTCTTTGTGGATTCCTGAACATATGTGGTACATAGACATACTCCTAGACCCATGAATATATCTATAAAATAAAGCTTCAAGAAAAATAAGTAATTCGTGAACTTGTTTAATAGGGGACTTTGGGATAGTCAAAGTATTCATAACAGAGCCCGTACAGATGAGGACCTGAATGAAGACTGCAGAGCTGCCTGGGAAACAGGATAGAAAGGAGAAAGCATGAGTCAATGTAAGCGAGAGGTGAAAGTGTTAGGGTAACAGGGGTTTGGAACTCATTCTAGCTGGATGCAGAGTGTCAAAAAGGAAGAGAAAGAATTGATATCCGGGCTGGCTGGGCTGCTGGACAGAAAACACACACAGAGTCTTGTTGCCTTGAGCAGCAGCTGATAGTCATTGGAAGTTGGGAAGACCTGAAGATGGTAGATGCAGTTTTAAAAGAAGTCACAACAGACTTTTTAAGTTTTGAAGTAAGCCAATGATCTGAAGTGATAAGCACGACGTGCTGAAGATAATGCAGGGGAAGACACTGGTGCTGTGGGTCTCAGCTTCTGAAACCTGCCACCCTTTAATACAGGCAGTCTCTTATACTGTGTCAGGGTAGCAACCCACACGTTGAGAGCTGGAGCACTAGAACACGGTGTGTGCATAGAATTCCCTACAGCTTTCTCAGCCAGTCATTGTCACTCTCTTTGTGAGGAAACTTTTGCTAAAGGTGATTTTTTTTTTAGGTAAAAATATAAAGCAATGAGGGGGAGGGGAGAGAGGGGAAGGGAGGGAGGGAGGGAGGGAGGGAGGGAGGGAGGGAGGGAGGGAGGGAGGGAGGGAGAGAGACAGAGACACAGAGAGAGACAGAGACAGAGAGAGACTGAGAGTGAATTTCTAATGGCTGACCTGGAAGAAATCAAGAGTTGATTCAATGTGTCTCATTTAACAGATGGGGGTGTGGCATGTTTAGGGAGTGACAGTCAGAAGTTGCAAGTATGCAGATTCTTGAGCCATTGATAGCTGTTGTCTCCCAAACTCCTCCTCTGGAGCCCATATTCTGCTGCACTGAAGACAAGAAATGCTCAACCTGGTCTTTGGGCACCTGCTCATAAACAAACACTTTTGGTCAAGAGACCATGATTGGAGTTTAAGTGACATCGACTGTAAATCAGCAGTTCTCAACCTTCCCGTTAGTATAGTTCCTCATGCTGTAGTGACCCCCCCCCTCAACAGTACATTATTTTGTTGCTACTTCCCAAGAGTAATCTTGCTGCTCTCATGAATTGTGATGGAAATATCTGATATGCAGGATGTCTAATGGGCAACCTCTGTGAAGCAACCAATCAGAAGGTGTCCTGACAAGGAATCCTGCAGACCAAGTCCCTGATGGTTTGGAAAGAGGTGGTGTTGACTTGGGGGTTGGCAGATGGTGCATCCCATGCTAAATGAGAAGACAGGGTCCCCAAATGCTGGGGCTGTTGAAGTGTTTCTTTTTGCCAACAACCAAGATGGCAAGGCTCTCTTCTCTGCCTCCTTTTCTGTCCAAAGCCTCTCTATGTTAGCAGTATAGTTTACCCCTCCACAAGCTCTTATTCTGACCATGAAGGCTTTAGCTACTACTCAAGCTTGTTCCCTGCTGGGAATGCCTCAGTTAAATGGGGCAGAGAAAGCTGTGGATTGTGGAGCCAAGCTCAGAGAGCAGCTGGCTCTCAACTTGTCACTGTGGAGAGCCAAGCAGAGCAGAGCGTATGATTGCTCTGGCTTACAAGGCTGGAGCCAGGCACCTGTCAAGTGCAGTCTCTCCAGATTCCCTGTGCCCCACTCTGTGGCATGCCTGCCCTGAGAATGCCAGTGGACTCCATAGCCTTCTTTCCTCTGTGAAGCCAGCTGCCAGCACTCCTTCTCCTCTTACTGTCTTCAGCAAATATTTTGATCACCAAGCAAATTCCTCTCTTTTCCCCCTTCTTTCCTCTTCTTCCTGCTCTGCTCCTCCTTCTCTCAGGGAGAAGAAACTGTGGCCTAAAAGAGAAAATGAGAATGTCTCTAGTTTCTCCTAGAATGAGGCTTAAGAGGCAGGGGATCCTGAATGTGTGAAGGAGGGAAGAGATTTGAATATGTGCATTTCCCTGCCATTTGGGTCCCCAGAGAACTTAACTTCTTCATCAGAAGCTAATAGGTTCCTGAACACTCTACAGATTCAGTTGTTGATATTCTGGCTCCAGATTGCCATAAGCACCTGATATTGCTTACCCCCAAAGAAGAGTGAAGTCATGTCATTTGAAGGAAAACAGATAGAGAAAGGAGATTGCCATGTTACAGGAAGTAAAACAGACTCAAAAAGGAAAGTAACCATGTTCCCTCTCATCAGTGGGATCTGGTGTGATGGGGTTCACAAAAAATAAAAGAAGCACTATTAAAGAAGAACATGAGGACCCAATGATTTGCATGTGGGGGTAAGAAAGTAATGGGGATGAATATAATTAAAAATTTATATATACATATGTGTGTGGGGGGGATGTGTATAAAAACACCACAAAGGAAGCCATTACTAGGTATAATTAACATGTACTAATAAAGAAAATAAATAAAAAAGGAGAGAACATGGACAAAGTTATCTAATACTTATAGCCATGAACTTAGTTCTCAGCCTACAAGCTATATTTACCTGCTAATCCTTGGGCTCCAGGCATATGTCCATATTTGGGAGCCAAAGGTCCTAAGTTCAAGTTAGACTCCATGAACTCAAATAAGCCTCCCTTAAAGTTGTTTCTTTCTTCTTCTTCTTCTTCTTCTTCTTCTTCTTCTTCTTCTTCTTCTTCTTCTTCTTCTTCTTCTTCTTCTTCTTCTTCTTCTTCTTCTTCTCCTCTTCCTCCTCCTCCTCCTCCTCCTCCTCTTCCTTCTCTTCTTCCTCTTTCTTAAGATTTTCTTTATTTTGTAAAAAGATGTTAGATACTTCTAAAAAGCCATGATTGCCATGAGTTGGCCACAATTCTTGGGAGCACTTGCCTTCATCTAAGGCCTGTGAACCAAGCAAACCTGTTTTAAACCACTTACTCTGTCCTTCCTGCAGGAAACACACAACAACAACAATAACAACAACAACAACAAAAAGAACAGTGCTGCCCAGGAGCTGGGGCTTGTTTGCAAAGACCTGCAGTGTGATGCCAGCCACATTGCATCCCTGCACATTCCTTTCTGTACCACAGACAGCCTGAGTACATTTGCTGTTGTTCATCCCAACAGCCCGTTGTAACCACCTGCCCATTTAGAAATCATTGTTCCTCTCTGAGTACCAGATCACAGTTCAGTGTGTTCTCAGGGAAAATCAAACAAGGACTGCTGAGCCTGGAATCCATGATTAAGGTGCCTGGCTAAGTAAAGGACTGTGTACTTTCCCAACTGGTCAGCTGTGTCCCGGATATCCAAAGCAGAATGCCACATGACTCACGCTGACTTGGTCGCTGCTCTAATGCTGGCTTTACTGATGGATTTAGGGCTAAAGAGTACAGCTAAATCAGAAGCACCAGAAAGGGACTGTGGAGAGAAAGGAGAGTGAAGGGAATTTCCATTAGGGCTTTTCAGGAGCTGAAGCCCATTCTACCTTTGTCGATGACTGTGGTTTGCTGGGATTGAGATCAAAGGCATCACTGTGGGCAGAAGAGTCATGACAAACATGCTGCTGCGTCTGCTGAAGCCTAGCATTAGCCCCTCTCTTAGGCTGCTGTCTAGACTGCAAGTGGATGCTCATACTAGATCCGGCTGTGCTCCGGATAGTCAGGGTGCTCCCTCTTGACAAGGGGAGGAAGGGACAAAACCCTTTGATCCCCAAAAGGAAGCCCATGGATAAAGGCAGTAAGGCACAATATAACTATTGCCCTGATCATTTCTGGGGAATGAGGAGTGTTAGAATAACCAGAGGAGGTTCTTGAGAGCCAAGGACTGTTGGGAGACACTCTAGTCACCTGGTTAGGCATCTCCCAGTCTCTGTCCTGAGAGTTTTGGAAAACCACTCCTAAGCTCCTTAAAACGGTGTGTACTTGTGGGTCTGAGACACTTAGCAATCCTATACCGATGTTGTCTGAGAACAGCTAGTGAGGTTCTTCTTTATGGGCTGTATGTGTTCTGTTTAATGACTTGAAGCTTCAGCTCAACCACAATTCGTGGAGGTGAGGGAATATTCCAACTCCCAGGCTGCCTTGCACGATGGTCATGAGCACTGCTTAATCTCTTCGAAAACACAAAATATAAAAAAAGGAGAAAGGTAGACGTTCAGGACACTCTGTCTTAGTCACTGGTCAGTTGCTGTAACGGAACACCGTGTGCAAGACAACTTACAAAAGAACGTGTCTAATGTGGAGCTTTACAGTTTCAGCAGTAGAGTCTATGATAGTGAAGCAGAGGCTTCACAGCAGGAACAACAGAGGGCTCATATTTTAATCTGAAAGTTAGAGGCAGAGAGAGAGAGAGAGAGAGAGAGAGAGAGAGAGAGAGAGAGAGAGAGAGAGAGAGAGAGAGAGAGAATATCCTGAGTCTTCTGAAACTTCAAAGCCCAAGCCTCCAGTGATACCTCCTGGAGTAGGTAAGAAGGCCAAACCTCTTAATCTTTCCCAAACAGTTCCATCAACGGGGAACTCAGTATTCAATGGAACAATGGGAGCATTCTCATACAAACCACCAAACGTGTTTTTAAAAGTTTTCAACCAGGGAGTTCTTTCAATGCACACTTAATGAGGAAGCTAAAAGGCATGTGAGGATTAGAGAGATTTCAGTCTTGTTTCTGGAAACAACTTGCATCATTCAAAGAAAATGTCACCTCCCTTTTCTGGAGCTTGTTTTAAATCGAGACTACTGGTTGGATCAGGTAATAGTATGCTAGCCCTCAAGTGTCCATCCTAATATGAATAGCAGACAGCAATTTAAACCCTTGAATGATGGCTTAGCTATGCTGTACAAATGGTCATGATATAATGCTAAATAAGTATCAAATATAAGACTCTATACTGACTTTAAAGCTTTGAAAAATTATATGTAAGGGAAACAGAACAATGAATGGTATGTAAACTATAGTGGTGGACACAGGAGGAAAGGTGTTCAAGGTATTTCATAGATTATGTACTTTAACTAGTTATACAGGTTTCTTATAGACCTAAGTAGAAATGATAATATAAATGATGCTGTGAGTTGGAGAAGATAGATTCTTATCACCCCACCCCCTATATTTAGTACTTTCTAAATTCTCCATCAACTCTGAGCTTCAATGTCCTCAACATATGAAGACTATAAAGACCTAAGTGTTAAGACCGCATTATTCACACTACCTTGGTCATCTTCCTACTGCCAATCTGGCATGCCATGAACATATTTCCAAAGCCCATATTAAATCGACTAAGTGACAAAACTGAAGGCTGAACAGCTGGATGCTAAGAGTGGTGGCATAGAAGAACTCATGATTGGGTTTTTAACTTCTGTGAAATTTGTCACCTAGGGGTTGGTGATCACAGAGGTACTTTGTTGAAGCACATGAACATTTTGTTGAAGCACTTTGTATAAAGCAATGTCATCCTGAACATGCGTTGGTATCATCAAACCAGGCCCACAAAGACTTTCCATCTTTCTTCCCAGGACTAGAATGTTAGGCCAGTAGAAATTGTCACAATTCTTGGCAAACTGAAGCAATATGGTGCAGATTCCTTTCCTTACAGTGTGTTTTGTGTCGAGTAATAGATGTTCTCAGAGCCCAAGATTCTGTAGCATTGGCTTTCTAGGAGTGCTTCCATAGACAATGCATAACAAGGAGCCTCCCTTTGCCAGGATAATTCACAGCAAGGTTTTAATGTCAGATGCAATCTTCACATTTAAAAGAGTTGGAATATATTTGGGGCACATAGAGTCCTCTCATACATAGGTTTGGTTCATATGGAGGCTGAACAGGCACTGTATTATTTTGAATGGGTCATTTTTGTGCTTACACCTTGTAGGGAGACAACTTCTAACTGACCAGCTGCACTGGGACACGAGTCAGTTAAGGACTTCTTCATCTTTAGTAATGGCCTGGATTCTGTTGTTTAATATTACTCAGCTTTTGCCCATGGAAATCCTAAGGTTTGGTTAAATAATTCTTGTTCAAGGACAATTACTACTATTAACTATTAAAGGCTAAAAGCAACCACTATCTTGGCATCTCTATTTAAAAGAGAGGCAGAAATCCAACTCAACATGCTAAGGTGAGAGGCTGTTCTCTAGTGTCTCCCATGGCTCAAGTCCGTGATTTCAGAATTCCTACTTTGGGTACACATTTACACTTTCTATGACAGGTTTAAACTAAATAATAAGAATCCAGGTCATCAATTATGTGATAAGTATGTGCTTGAACATTCTGTCAGAAGCAGGCAGAACAGACCGCTCATGAAGGGTCACCAGGGGGAGCTTCACCCAGATTGACTTTCCTGGGTATAATACTACGAAGGTCCTAAGGATGGCAAACAGGATTCTTTTCCTCTTTCAGGATTCCTTCCCTTATTGGTGAGATGTCCATGGACTGAATAACCCCCATGTGCTTTCTAGAGAAATGATTAAAGCAAAGGCTTGTACCCTCCAGACTGGCCTTCATTGATTACCAAAATTTAATCCATCTTCTACCATGACTCACCTCCTCAGAACACAGAACCTGATGGCAATCTGGGGAGAGGACAGAAGCCACAGAGGAAGCATAATAGACTTTAGGTTTGTCAATAGTTAGGAGGATTCTGACATTTGGTAGAGCTTCATTCATCCTCAGAACAATCTTCATGGAAGGTGATCTTGAAGAAAAGGTTGGAGGTGGTGGTCTAGAAGTGTCTTTGTCTTAGGAAATTAAAAATAAAACCTAAAGAACAATAAATTAACTCAGAAAAATAATCAGCAACTCCAGGAACAGGATTAGAAGAAACTAAGCCTAAAAAGAAAGACAGAGGACTTGCTTTTTCCCCTTTCCCATGCTTTTTGTATCTTTTTCTTATTCTGGGTATTCGTAAAAAATAGTGGTACATGGAAGCATAACTATTACTTAATAACAATTTTTATGCGATAACTTAAGGTAAAAGTAAAAGAAAACCCTCAAACCCTTACCCTGCAGGAGGTTTTGATTTCTTTTCTTTTCTTTTCTTTTCTTTTCTTTTCTTTTCTTTTCTTTTCTTTTCTTTTCTTTCCTTTTTTTCATCCCTTGACCTGTAAAACTATGGGCTTCCCAGGTAGTACCATTAGCCACGGGGGACTGCAGACCAGTGACATAGCTGCCACCCATGGTTTAGCTCTCTTCTTTCCTCAGTTGATTGTCCACACCCAGAAATCATTTTGAATATTAATATGAATTAATCATGTCTACTTCTTTCTTGGTCTGACTAACCAATGGCTTATTCTGTCTTCTTTGTGGATTGTAAGTGAAACATGGCAACTTTCTGCTAGAATTGATATAGCTGTCTCTTGTGAGGCTATGCCAGGGCCTAGCAAACACAGAAGTGGATGCTCACAGTCAGGTATTGGATGGATCACAGGGCCCCCAATGGAGGAGCTAGAGAAAGTATCCAAGGAGCTAAAGGGGTCTGCAACCCTATAGGTGGAACAACAATATGAACTAACCAGTACTCCCGGAGCTCATGTTTCTAGCTGCATATGTATCAGAAGATGGCCTAGTCGGCCATCATTGGAAAGAGAGGTCCATTGGTCTTGCAAACTTTATATGCCTCAGCACAGGGGAATGCCAGGGCCAAAAAGTGGGAGTGGGTGGGTAGGGGAGTGGGGGGGGGTATGGGGGACTTTTGGGATAGCATTGGAAATGTAAATGAAGAAAAAAATAATAAAAAAAAAGAAAAAAAAAGTTTTCAGTTAATATCATCAGAAGGTTCCATATTCTATTCCCTCTTAAATATTTGGGAATTGTCCAACCATGAAGAAACCAGTTTCCTCCAGGTTTTGCTAGATTGTTGAGTTGACAAAAGAGAATGCTTCTGAAACTTCTGACTTTTAAACATTTGTGAACTCATCTCCCTCTGAGTATCTGTATTCCAAATGTGTAGTGATGACTCACAGCTTGTGGGATCACTGGGGACACAGAGAAGGATATTACTATTCTGTTCTTTGGGGAATTCATAGACTGATGTGAGCTAGATTAGAAAAAGGCTTCAGTCAGATAGCACAGGGGTGTGCATAGCACAGGAAAAATGGGTGTATATGGCCCAGGGAAGGACATATCTATAAAGGAAGCAAAACCCAAGATTTAGATGGTTTAGATGATGGGTGAAAACTCAGTTATCATGTTCACAGCCAGAGCACAGATACACTGATTGCTTAAAACCAAGCTGTGTTTGTTGGAAGAGCTGGGGATATAGAAGGGTCCTGAATTATGAAGGACTTTGAATGTTTTCTCATAGTTTTGGATTTTATGCTGCAGCGATGAGAATCCCTTAAGAGACTGGAATATTAGAGAAATACAAGAAGATAAAAATATGTTGAAGAAAATTTCCTTTATTGTTGGGGGGTGAGGCCACCTGACTGAAATTTGTCAGAGTGGAAGAAGTAGGAATGATCTGAATGAGGTTATAGCACAAAGACTAAGGAGAAGAGACAAGGTAAAATGGGAGGCAGGAGACATAAATGATGTCCTTTTGAGACACTGATGTGTGTGTGTGTGTGCTGTGTGTATGTGCAGGCATGTGTGTATATGTGTGAGTGTATAGCTATGATGTTGGGTAAGGAATAATAAAAACGTTCTCCCATTTCAAACTCTGACCACCTAGAGAACGGATGCTGTTATTTACCAAAGTAACCTTTTGATTTTTATTCAATTTTCTGTAATAACCAAAGAGAGTGCAAACACACAAGCAAATGGTGGTTTTCTTTTCATTTTTTTTTCTTTTTAAAAATTCTTATCAAGGCTGAAAAATCTTCTAAGCATACATGAAAGAAACAACAGGGCCAAGACTACTTTGAACTTACTGTACATGATTCCTTTTATATAAGATGTGCTTGACAAACATTAATTAAGTCTCTCTACTCCTCTTTGAAGTAATTCAGGAAATATGTACAGGTGGGTAAACTGAGGCCCCAGGAACTAGAAGAAGAGCCTGAGGGCATAAGAGAGCAGGTGCAACATTTGCACAGTCCCTCATAGGAGGCCCCTGTTTTCTCTGATGAGGCCAGATGTGGGTGCTTGTTTCCACGGAAAGGTCTTCAGCACACTCTGTAAACTAGGTAAAATGAGGCAGACTGAGTGGGCTTCTCTGACCTGGAAGCCAGCAGCCTTGAGCTTCATGGGATATTCCAAACCCATAGTACAGATCCATCTCTCATCTCCCCAATCTTTTATATTCCTTCTAATATCTCTAAAATTCACTCACCACCAGGAGAGGCAGAAGGTCAGAGTCCTTAAATTAACAGCAGGACAGAGGAATTAACACCAGTTTCTGCTGTTACTTCTTTTTCTTTCTTGAGCATGGGTTTCTTTGGTTTAACATTCATACAGGACTGGTGAGCCCATGAAGGAGTTGAATGTGATGTAGCCTCACTAGCAAATTTGCTCGAAGACATAGGACTTTCAAGAATGAAAATGGCCCTTCCTAATCACTCCGACACTACTAGGCTGATCTGTCATTGAACGTGGCTATCTTGGGAAGGGTCACCTAGAACCACTCCCTAAAGATGGTGATGGCTGAGTCTATGTACTACACCAAACTACTTCTGTGTGTTATACGACATGTAACCAGCAAGATAGACATTGATTCAGTGTATTTACTGTTTAACTATACAGTCATCACTGTCACCCCCACGAGTTATGCAATATATACATATTTAACACCTATGATGATGAAAATGTTAGACACTATAATAACACAAGATAGACAAATTTCTTGTGCACAGGAATCTTCCCAGTACAGAGCAAGACATAAAATAAACAAATGCAAGAACAAGATCAGTTAAAAAATTACTTCAATGTTTCTTAACCTGTAGGCACACATATGTTTCTTAACCCACAGGGGCCACATATCAGATATTTACATTATGATCCATAACAAAATTATAGTTATGAAGCAGTAAAGAAAACAATTTTATGATTGGGGGTCACCGCAACATGAGGAACTGCATTAGTAGGTCGCAGTATTAGGGAGGTTGCGAACCACAGCACTAGATGCTCTGGGCATGAAGGGTCAGAGGCAAAGTACAGCCCAGATGAGCACATGCACTTGTGCTGTTGAAGCCAATGACAGATGTCAAGCACCTTCTCTTACCCAGTGGGAGAACCATATTCATAATACGCAGATCATTAGCAATGCAGAAGGACAGAGAAGATTAGGAGAACCTCTCAGGAATTATAACAAATCACTGAGGACCACCGTCATAGGATAATCAGTTGTCTTTCCAGCCAAGAGAGTGAGATAACTCAAAACAATTACTCAGAAGGTAATGTGCTTTTAGAAAGGAACACGTGGAACTAGTGAGATCACAAACAGTTATTTATTTATTTATTTATTTATTTATATTAGATATTTTCTTTATATGCATTTCAAGTGCTATCCTGAAAGTTCCCTATAACCTTCCTCCACCCTGCTCCCCTACCCACCCACTCCCACTTCTTGGCCCTGGCGTTTCCCTGTACTGGGGCATATAAAGTTTGCAATACCAATGGGCCTCTCTTCCCAGTGATGGCAGACTAGGCCATCTTCTGCTACATATGCAGCTAGAGACACGAGCTCTGGGGGTACTGGTTAGTTCATATTGTTGTTCCACCTATAGGGTTGCAGACCCCTTCAGATCCTTGGGTGCTTTCTCTAGCTTCTCCATTGGGGGCCCTATGTTCCATCCTATAGATGACTGTGAGCATCCACTTCTGTGTTTGCCAGGCACTGGCATAGCCTCATATGAGACAGCTCTAACAGGGCCCCTTCAGCAAAAATCTTTAACCCACTGATGGCATTCAGTGAATACTTCTCACCTCCTCCACATCTCTTGTTTTTGTTCTTTTGAATCCATTATCTGTTTTTTCTTTATTAGAATTTCATTTTCTTAGAAACATCTCTTAAAGAAATCATGGACTACAGTCATACCTAGTTGCCTTGTTGGATGTAGTATACCCTTGAAAAGTCTTACTCCTGGCTAAACTTTCTAAGGGATCCATTCAGGCCAGTGGTATCTAGACATTTTGTTCATTAGTTTGGCAAAGCACTGATTTTCTGTTTTATTTACTGCATTTTCCTTCCCTCTATGATTTAACTCTCCCAAAAATAGGGGCAGCTGCATGAAAGGACCTGTATCATAAATGCTTTTGAGGGCTTATGTGATTTATACATACAGCCTTCATGATTCATGCCTTGAGTGGCCATGTTAGTGGATTATTTTTATTAAATTTTTGATTTATGTGAAATAGATAAATACACGGATCATTCAGAACAAGGGTGTCTGTGTCTGGGGTTAGAGAGGCGAAGGACCAACAGGGATTTGGATGTATGAATAACTCCCTCTTGGTTCTAATGGGATTTACACAGGAAGACTCCTGTATTCCATGATACAATCTACCTTCACTCTCACATGTGGTTAGCTGTATGGTATTGGTATCATAACTAATTTCCAAGCATGTTAAATCAATACCTGTTTTAGATGTCTCCCTTAAGGCATGAAACATAAAAGAATATGTCTGTTTTCTTCTACCCTTTCCCATGGTGCATTTCCAAATTCCCTTGGCATCCTTGTGTGTCTTATCTCTCTTTGGATTGTGACTCATTTCAAAGCGGCATGCATGCGTATGTTCTTTAGTGCTTTAAACAATATCCCAATTCTATTAGAATTTTCGTTCTTCACAGCAGACCATGGAAAGCAGGGATGCTGTCTAACAATGGCATCATTTCATGGAAGACAGGACCATTTTCAAGTTCCCTCCCAACTGCAGAAAGGAACTTTCACCTCTCTCTATGGTGGGGTTGTGTGAGGAAGGGTTCATGTTTCAAATAACCAAACCAATAAGTCTTATTTCTCTGCTTATTACAATCAAGGGAACGAGCACGCTAATAAAATCATATTCAGCAGTTCCTCTATAAACTCCCTCCCCCATTTTAGTTCCACCTGGTATAATAGAAAATGTAATATACTTTGGAGGCATGTTTAATAAAACCTTTTCAGATGGATCTATGTGGCAACACAATTCATTTACAGTTTCCTATTAGTTTACCTTTATAGAGGTCTTAGTCTCTCTTATCTCAAAGGGTAAAAAAGTCAGCAATTTCACAGCCCTACATATTTCTTTGGTTTTAATCCACCCTTTTCTTAGTGTTTCACTTAGGAACGAAGGTGGAGTATCAGTGAATTTAGCACTATAGTCTGTGAGCTCATACTTTGCACTGGTCTTCTTATAATGCCCTGATTTTTATTATAAGGCCCGAGGTTAATTGTTTTATTTGCAAATACTAAAAAGTACAAGAGGCTATTTTGTGATGTGTATTTATTAAAATAGCTACAAGACTGTTCTAAGTTATCCATGGGGTGAAATGGTTATTTACTCAAAGTGGTTTCTTTTATGTGTAAGATGATTCAGGAAAATGAACTTGTAGGGTGTAATGTTTGCGTGTGGGTGAAAGGACAGTCCAATTGAAGGACAGCCACTTTCATTAGCTGGCTTAAGCCCACTGGTAACATTTTAATCAATATACTTCTAAGGAGAAGGGAATAGCCTGAGAGAGGGAAACGAGATTTATCCAGGAGTTCTGCTCTCAGCTCATCATAGTGGAACTTGATTTTCACAGAGGTACTACATGATCTATTTGACTAAAGGACATGCATTAGTCCTGGTCTTAAGATCTTAGACTTGGGGATTCCTTGTGATGACAGAGTCAAAACAGAGGAGCAATAAGACCAAACCAATCTGTGCAATTGGAAGTTCCAGATAACCCCACAAGTTCTCCCTCTTTCTCATGTTGAGTACAAAATGGAAGGGACATTGTGTTGTTTAAGAATTTTAAGAATTTGAAGATGGCAACAGTAGAGCATTATGTCATATACAGGGTCCTTGTGTGGCTTTACATATCTCACAACCATGAAGCTGTACTGCGCTCACATGTCTTTGGAGATGAGCAAGCTGGCATGGCTGGAAAAAAAGAAATTTGTTAAAGGTAAACTAGGTGCATGTTGTTGTTTTGCATGTATGGGTGGCTGCTGTTCTCCCTTCATGCAGAAGGCTGAGGCTGATAATTGATAATAATTGATAATAATATCATCTTGGAAGCAGTATACTGTTGGCTATAAATTTACGTCTCTAGATTCCTTTTTTTTTTTTCAAAAAGAACAACTTAAAGTACATCTCCAAGATGCCTGAGAATTAAATTTAATAATCCTAACTTCATTACAAAAACAAGACAAAACTTTCCATAAGCAAGCCTCATGGTTTTGAAGTGGTCTCTTGGAAAGTTTTGGGAGTAAAGAGATTGTTAGAATCATCAATCATTAACATTTTTCTATAATAATGGTGTCCTGCTTGCTTCTTTTGTCAACTTGTCACAAGCTAGAGATATCTGGGACCAAGGAACCTCAATGGAGAAAATGACTCCCTCCTTCAAACTGCCTGTAGGCATGTCTGTAGGGCATTTTCTTGATTAATGATTGATGTGGGAGGACTTAGCTCACTGTGGGTAGTGACACACCTTAGCAGGTGGTCCTCAGCTGTATAAGAAAGCAGGTTGACTAAGCCAAGGGGATCAAACCAGTGAGCAGCACTTCTTGACAGTCTGTGCTTTAGTTCATGACACCAGATTCCTGCCTCCTAGTTCCTACCTTGGCTTTCTTTAATGATGTATTACAACCAGTAAGCCAAATCATTTTTTCCTCTCCAGGCTTCTTTTGGTCATGACCAGTCTAGACCAGCTAACCTTTGCAGTGCTGCTTGTGTGTGCAATTAATAAGGACAGAGACTTACACTCTGTGTCTAGTCAAAAAGAGTTTAGGCTGCCAGTGTACAGTGTACAGTAGGAAAAAGAGGGAGGGCCAATAATTCTGTTTCCTTCAGTAGTTGGGTGTGGAGGGTTGTCCTCCATTCCTGTTGCTGCAATGAATTATCCAAGCTTGTACAGTTTTGTGAAGAATTTTGTTTGGCTAGCTTGGATGGTTCAGGAGCACAACAGAACCCACGGTGGGAGGATGTGCTTGTGGGGGAGATAGCATGGGGAGATAGGAAGGCCAAGGGGCTGGTAGTAATCAACTAGTTTAGTCTTACTTAAAACAACTTTCTGGAGACATCTAGCTGACTCCAAGAAGAACATTACTGACTCTACTGGACAGCATGCTCTCTGTACCTATGTACCTTCTAAGTAGCTTTCACCTCCTTGAGGTCTCATGACCTATTGTTAACATTGTCGTAGAAGAGACCAGCATGCAAATCTTCATGGGACAAACTTTATCAACATCCTGTAAAGCAGGAGTTACTGACATGACCTTCCCCCATGGATTTCCTTTGGAGCCCGTATGAGCTGATCTGTGGGTAGTATTTAGCATTGCATAGGCCCACTGTAGCAGGGTGAGGGTCAGCTATATTTCTGATGATGATTCTGGGTACTACATGACCCCTAGATAATGAGTAATTTTGGTGAGAAAGGCAGGTGTGTTCAACGGGAGTTGGAAAGCAAAGCTTTTACCCAGCCCTTAGAAGATGCACATATCATTCATGAAAAAAAAAAAAGTTGTGGGGAAGAACAAACATAAAAGCCTACAGGCAAAGTAATCAACTTCAGTCACAGACCAGGCTGGAGCTGTGCGTGAATTCACCATCTTTTATTTCTATCACCATTCTTTTAATGTCCCGAGGTGAGTTGCCATTCCCAGTCTTGCTATTTATTTGGAAAGAGAACAGAGCCTGTGTATGTTAGGAACCAGCTCCAAACTCAGACACTCTGCCTGGAACTTCTCAGCATTTCCCTGCCCTGGGCAGGTGCTGCCTCCTCTGGGTCTGTAGCCTCCATCCTAAATGCGAAGTGTCCACAAGATCCACAATACCAAAAATCATGAATTTGCTTCCAGGTCTCTAATTTACACACCAGGAGGCAGAAGGGCCATGAGTCTGTGAGTTCTCTTGTTCTTTAGGAACAGTCAAGATTTGCCATGTAGGGTCCTGTGAACGATCAATACTACATGCTTTCCCACCCAAGCCTCTTGCACTTGCAATGTCCTGTGTTCCTAGGCTCTCCCCTCCTCTGACTCCTCCCCTCCCAACACTGGGTCAGAATACTGCCTCATCCAGAGCATTGGGCACTGATTAACCACCAGAGGCAGGGAGCCTGCCGCTAGCACAGACCACCTTGTCCAGGCCTGTTAATTTCCCCATCAGTAGCCATAGCCCACAGAAAGACAAAGGGTTCCCTTCCCTTTCTGGGGAACATATGCAGATGTTGAGGGTCTAGTTTTAAAGACAAACTTTTAGGAAATTTATATACAGCATGAAATCATGCTTTGAGCTGGACCTGGAATTCTTCCAGCTTTAGCAGTCTGGTACTTGGAAAAATCTGTTCCCAGAGCGAAATCAGTACCTGGTGACAGGCCACATGCTGAGCTCACTGGGTGATGTAGAGGACAGGTCTGGAAGTATTGGACATATGTGAGTAAGGGACTTTTTTTTTAATATTCAAAGATTTAAAAGAAACTGACAAGAGGCAGCAAGGTTTTCTGGGCCAATGCTGCTCATCAAACTGAAGAGGTGAGGTCAGGGAATAGTTGGGATGAAGCAGTTGAGGGTCAGGTGAGGGTATAAGGAGAGAATTGTGTTCAGGTCTCAGACTAGAAGAAAAGGAGATGGGGGAAGCAATGTTCCCATCTGTACTGGCTAATTTTATGTCAGTTTGGCACAATCTAGAGTTATCAGAGAGGAGGAACCATGGATTTATCTGTAGGCTATTTTCTTAATTAGTGATTGACATTGGCAGGGCCCAGCCCACTGTGGGTGGTGTGATCCCTAGGCTGTTGGTTCTGTGTTCTATGAGAAAGCAGGCTGAGCAAGCCATGAGAAACAAGCCAGAAGCAGCACCCCTCCGTGGCTTCTGCAAAAGTTCCTGCCAACAGGTTACTGCCCTGTTTGAGTCCCTGTCCTGACTTCCTTTGATGAACAGTCATATGGAAGTGTGAGATAAACACACCCTTTCCTCCCCAAGTTGCTTTGGGCTTGCTCTTTTATCACAGCTATAGGAAATCTAACTATAATCCCATTTCCTTTTCCTCCTCCACTAAGCCCAGAGGGTAGGTCAGAGGATTTAGGTGCTGATGTGTGTGGTGGAGCCTGACAGGATATGGAAGGGTCTGCAGGGCAGAAACAAGATCCTGGCCCAGCCCTGAAATGAGGAAGCTGGAGAATAGATATTTAAGACACGGTCCCAAGCGGCCTTTGAATTCTAGTCACATGCCAAAGTAGACACCAGATTTTGGAGGGAACATCCTTTTCATTTCAAGTAAGATTACAGCTTGAAAAGAGAGAAACACACACACACACACACACACACACACACACAGAATGACAGACAGAGAGACACACAGAGACAGACAGAGACAGAGACAGAGAGAAGGAATGAGCCATCTTGCAACAACCTAGAAGGTTGGCCAGTTAGAAAGCTTCCCCAGCTAGGTGTATCAAGGAAGAAAGGACATGGTAGAGGAAGAAACAGGATTTATTTGTGAGGTCACCTGATAAAAACCGGAAGTCCTAGAAGTGACTGAAAACACACACACACACACACACACACAGAGTCTGCTGCATGCTTGGCAGTGCAGAAGTGTGAGGACAAGGCAGCACAAAAGAGACGTCCTAATTTCCATGGCACTCTCAGACTGGTGAACACTTGGAACCATGTAGCCCATGCAGACATGATGGTGAGCACACAGTGTCTAAAGTCAAGGCCAGAGTCTCTGAGATTGAACACTGAGGAGGAAGAGACTCACTCAGCAGAGCTGGCCCAGCACTCCTGGAAGCCTGGTTGCTGTTCAACTTCCAACTCCCTACCCAGAGACTGCCAAACCTCAGGGGAAGTGTAAAGCTATGTCCTGGGCCAGAGAGTTGTGCCTTTGATTTCAATAAGATATACCAGAAATTTAGTACTATTTTCTTCTGTTACTAAGATGAACAGTGAAAGGGGCTAGGTGTCATGGCATAGACGTTTAATCTCACTAGAAGGGAGGCCAAAATAGGAGGACCTCTATGAGTTCAAGGACAGTTTGAACATATCAAGATCCAGGGCAGTTAGGACTGCATAGTGAGATGTTGTCTTAACAATGGACAGTCAAATATTGGCAATGGAATACAGTAGGAATAGTATCACAATATCAAAATGTGTCAATGGTATGAAGTAGTAGAGCTCATACTGACATGTACACAATAGGCATAGTGTACACATCTATCAAGTCCATCTCCCCATTACTGCTCCTCATCTTCTTCTCCCCTCCCACTGTTTCCCTTGCACATTTTTACTAGAATTCTCCCTGACTTTTCTATCCCTCTTAACCATACTTACAAAAGAAAGCATGCCACACTTTCCTTTTTGAGTCTTACTTGCTTAATCTGATGAGTTGGATTCCACCCATTCTGGAAATGTTAAGATTTTGTTCTTTTTAGTATGGGGTAAAACTCTGTTATATTGCATTTATCTTTATTTTTAGGCCACAATTACTAGTTAACACTATTGTTATGCATATCACTACTCAAGATGGTTCTTTGGTTATTGTATTAATGAAGTGTATCTATATCAAAATTTTAAAGACACTTTGGTGTATTTTGTTTGTTTGTTTGTTTGTTTTGTAGACAAGGTCTCATTATGTAGACTAGGCTCTTCTTTTACTCACAGATATCTGCCTGCCTCTAACACCTGAATGCCTAGATTAAAGACATGTGCCACCTATATATTTAGTATAATTTTCTCTCTTTGTCATTTTGTGCATTTTATTGTATATACTTAAACACTATTTAGGGTCTGAGGATAGATTTCAGTTGCTTGCTTTGCACACATGAATCACTACCTTCAGTCCTATAGAATAAGCAATCATAATTTAAAAAGAAAACACTATTTGGTGAGGGGGTAAATGAATGCCTGGCTTTCTCAGACTGTCATAGAAGTTTATGGCACACACAAAGTTGCCACTGTCATGGCAGGCCCAGGAGACACTAACTAAATTCAAGGGTCTCCTTTAAAGCATGTGAGAGCATAAGCACCTATACCCATTACACCAAAGGGCACAAAAACGAAACAGGATTAGTTTGTGTTGGGAGTGGGAAGGCACTGCATAAAGTTGATAAAACAATATTTAAAAGAAAATGTGTTATTTACTTTTTGTTGCTGTGATAAAACACCATGACCAGGGCAACTCCTAGAAGGAAGATTTTAATTTGGCTCATGGTACCAGAGGGATAGAGTCCATGATATGACAGCAGCAACAACTGAGAGCTCACATCGCAAAACCACAAGCAAGAAGCACAGAGCACCCAGGGAATGAAGCTCCAAAGCTCCAGTGACACACCCCCTTCAACATGGCCACTCCTCCCAATCCTTCCCAAACAGTTGCATCAACTAGGGTCCAAGCATTCAAGCACTGAACCTTTGAAGACTATTCTCATTCAAATATCCACATGGGTAGAGCATATAAAGGGAGGAACTCAGTAGAGAAGACTAAATACCATGAGTGAGGGACATTGTGTATGGGAGAGGAGATGCATATATACAGGAGAGATGGGAAGAAGCCAAGAGAGAGTTACCATAAGTGCTCAGAAGGTTGATGAAATTTGTGCCAATAAAAAATGTTATTGCCATATTCTGAGGCATCATTGTCACCCCTGCTTCTTCATGGTGGGTGAAAGGAGGTGCCAGGACAGAAGCACATTCCCTTGCCACAATCTAGGCCTAATGCCGCCTTATGAGTCTCTGTGGTCAGGTGATGCCTAGCCCACTTGAAATTTTCTAAACCAGCTCCAGAACACTCCAACAATTTCTTTTTTTTTTTTTTATATTTTAGTTAAATTTTTATTTTAAAAGGCCCATGAAACTCACAGAAAAAAATTGCCTCTGATCACCCCTGCTTCACTCAGATCTTGTCCCGAATTTTGTTTTTTTTTTTTCCCCTTGAGTCATGATTGTGCCTCAGGAATCCTTGCCACTCGGCAGGGAGCTTATCAATACCCACCTACTGAAGGTAGGACTTAAGGCTCAGCTCTTTTTTTTTTTTTTGATTTTTAATATTTTTATTACATATTTTCCTCAATTACATTTCCAATGCTATCCCAAAAGTCCCCCATAGCGCCCCCCACTTCCCTACCCACCCATTCCCATTTTTTTGGCCCTGGCATTCCCCTATATTGGGGCATATAAAGTTTGCAAGTCCAATGGGCCTCTCTTTCCATTGATGGCCGACTAGGCCATCTTTCGATACATATGCAGCTAGAGACAAGAGCTCCGGGGTTCTGGTTAGTACATCATGTTGTTCCAACAATAGGGTTGCAGATCCCTTTAGCTCCTTGGGTACTTTCTCTAGCTTCTCCATTGGGAGCCCTGTGATACATCCAATAGCTGACTGTGAACATCCACTCCTGTGTTTGCTAGGCCCCGGCATCATCTCACAAGAGACAGCTATATTTGGGTCCTTTCAGCAAAATCTTGCTAGTGTATGCAATGGTGTCAGCGTTTAGAAGCTGATTATGGGATAGATCCCTGGATACAGCAGTCTCTAAATGGTCCATCCTTTCATCACAGCTCTGAACTTTGTCTCTGTAACTCCTTCCCTGGGTGTTTTGTTCCCAATTCTAAGAAGGGGCACAGTGTCCACCCTTTGGTCTTCATTCTTCTTGAGTTTCATGCGTTTAGCAAATTGTATCTTATATCTTGGGTATCCTAAGTTTTGGGCTAATATCCACTTATCAGTGAATACATATTGTGTGAGTTCTTTTGTGATTGTGTTACTTCACTCAAGATGATGCCCTCCAGGTCCATCCATTTGGCTAGGAATTTCATAAATTCATTCTTTTTAATAGCTGAGTAGTACTCCATTGTGTAAATGTACCATAATTTCTGTATCCATTCCTCTGTTGAGGGACATCTGGGTTCTTTTCAGCTTCTGGCTATTATAAATAGGGCTGCTATGAACATAGTGGAGCATGTGTCCTTCTTACCGGTTGGGACATCTTCTGGATATATGCCCAGGAGAGGTATTGCTGGATCCTCCGGTAGTACTATGTCCAATTTTCTGAGGAACCACCAGACTGATTTCCAGAGTGGTTGTACAAGCTTGCAATCCCACCAACAATGGAGGAGTGTTCCTCTTTCTCCACATCCTCGCCAGCATCTGCTGTCACCTGAATTTTTGATCTTAGCCATTCTGACTGGTGTGAGGTGGAATCTCAGGGTTGTTTTGATTTGCATTTCCCTGATGATTAAGGATGTTGAACATTTTTTCAGGTGTTTCTCTGCCATTCGGTATTCCTCAGGTGAGAATTCTTTGTTCAGTTCTGAGCCCCATTTTTTAATGGGGTTATTTGACTTTCTGGAGTCCACCTTCTTGAGTTCTTTATACATATTGGATATTAGTCCCTTATCTGATTTAGGATAGGTGAAGATCCTTTCCCAATCTGTTGGTGGTTTTTTTTTGTCTTATTGATGGTGTCTTTAGCCTTGCAGAAGCTTTGTAGTTTCATGAGGTCCCACTTGTCAATTCTCGATCTTACAGCACAAGCCATTACTGTTCTATTCAGGAATTTTTCCCCTGTGCCCATATCTTCAAGGCTTTTCCCCACTTTCTCCTCTATAAGTTTCAGTGTCTCTGGTTTTATGTGAAGTTCCTTGATCCACTTAGACTTGACCTTAGTACAAGGAGATAGGAATGGATCGATTCGCATTCTTCTACATGTTAACAACCAGTTGTGCCAGCACCATTTGTTGAAAATGCTGTCTTTCTTCCACTGGATGTTTTTAGCTCCCTTGTCGAAGATCAAGTGACCATAGGTGTGTGGGTTCATTTCTGGGTCTTCAATTCTATTCCATTGGTCAATTTGTCTGTCACTATACCAGTACCATGCAGTTTTTATCACAATTGCTCTGTAGTAGAGCTTTAGGTCCGGCATGGTGATTCCACCAGAGGTTCTTTTATCCTTGAGGAGAGTTTTTGCTATCCTAGGTTTTTTGTTATTCCAGATGAATTTGCAGATTGCACTTTCTAATTCGTTGAAGAATTGATTTGGAATTTTGATGGGGATTGCATTGAATCTGTAGATTGCTTTTGGCAAGATAGCCATTTTTACAATGTTGATCCTGCCAATCCATGAGCATGGGAGGTCTTTCCATCTTCTGAGATCTTCTATAATTTCTTTCTTCAGAGACTTGAAGTTTTTATTATACAGATCTTTCACTTCCTTAGTTAGAGTCACGCCAAGATATGTTATATTATTTGTGACTATTGAGAAGGGTGTTGTTTCCCTAATTTCTTTCTCAGCCTGTTTATTCTTTGTGTAGAGAAAGGCCATTGATTTGTTTGAGTTAATTTTATATCCAGCTACTTCACCGAAGCTGTTTATCAGGCTTAGGAGTTCTCTGGTGGAATTTTTAGGGTCACTTATATATACTATCATATCATCTGCAAAAAGTGATATTTTGACTTCATCTTTTCCAATTTGTATCCCTTTGATCTCCTTTTGTTGTCGAATTGCTCTGGCTAGGACTTCAAGTACAATGTTGAATAGGTATGGAGAAAGTGGACAGCCTTGTCTAGTCCCTGATTTTAGAGGGATTGCTTCAAGCTTCTCACCATTTACTTTGATGTTGGTTACTGGTTTGCTGTAGATTGCTTTTATCATATTTAGGTATGGGCCTTGAATTCCTGATCTTTCCAAGACTTTTATCATGAATGGGTGTTGGATCTTGTCAAATGCTTTTTCCGCATCTAACGAGATGACCATGTGGTTTTTGTCTTTGAGTTTGTTTATATACTGGATTACGTTGATGGATTTCCGTATATTGAACCATCCCTGCATCCCTGGGATGAAACCTACTTGGTCAGGATGGATGATTGTTTTGATGTGTTCTTGGATTCCGTTAGCAAGAACTTTATTGAGGATTTTTGCATCAATATTCATAAGGGATATTGGTCTGAAGTTTTCTATCTTTGTTGGGTCTTTTTGTGGTTTAGGTATCAGAGTAATTGTGGCTTCATAGAATGAGTTGGGTAGAGCAACAATTTCTTGTGACTCTGAAGGTACCACTTTGTGGTGGGCAATGTTGTCCCTGAATGCACCTCAAGATGTGATAGCACATTAGGCCACATGATCAGCTGATGAGAGGTAGGAGAATGTGTCTCCACTGTCCTAGTTAGGGTTTTACTGCTGTGAACAGACACCATGACCAAGGCAAGTCTTATAAAAACAACATTTAATTGGGGCTGGCTTACAGGTTTAGAGGTTCAGTCCATTATCATCAAGGTGGGAGCATGGCAGTATCCAGGCAGGCATGGCACAGGAGGAGCTGAGAGTTCTGTCTTCATCCAAAGGCTGCTAGTGGAAGACTGACTTCCAGGCAACTAGGGTGAGGATCTTAAGCCCACACCCACAGTGACACACCCATTCCAACCAGGTCACACCTATTGCAACAAGGCCACACCTTCAGATGGTGCCACTCCCTGGTCCAAGGATATACAAACCATCACATTCCACTCCCTGGTCCCCATAGACTTGTTCAAAAACATGAGTCTATGGGGGCCACACTTAAACATAGCATAATGCAAAATGCATTTAGTCCAACTTTCAAAGTTTTCATAGTCTATAGCAGTCACAACAATGTTAAAAGTCCAAAGTTCAAGGTCTCTTCTAACATTCATCCAACTTAATTAACTGTAATCTCCAAAGCAAGGCAGGAAACCAGCTGGGCAAACTCCAAACTCTGCATCTCCATGGCTGATGTCCAAGCGGTCTTCAGATCTCCACTCCTTTTTCATCTTTGTTGACTGCAACAAACTGCTTTCTCCTGGGCCACTCCCTGTTAGCGGCTTTCCTCAGCATGTGTCCTATGGCTCTGGCATCTTTAACATCTTTGAGTCTCCAAGGCAATTTCAATGTTACAGCTTCTTGTTTTAGTGTCTGGGATTCCACTTGATCTTTTGGACTCCTCCTAAGGGCTGGCATCACTTTTCCAGCTCTGCCCTCTGTAGCACTTTAAGCTCAGGTTGATCCACTCCACTACGGCTGCAGTTCTTGGTGATCACTCCATGATACTGACATCTCCAATACACTGGGATATTCCACTCCAACTAGGCTTCACCAATAGCCTCTCATAGGCTCTCTTCAGGGTGCCAAGCCTCAAATCCTTTGCATGACCCCTTTAGTCCTGGGCCATCAACTACAGCTGAGGCTTCACCTTCTCCAATGGCCTTCCTTGGCCTCTCACAGTGCTAAGCCTCAGCTTCTCTCCATTATCCCTTCATTCCTTCACAAGCAGTACCACCTGAGTGACTCTTACACATTACCAAGTCCAGCCGCAGCATGAGGTGCAACCTTGGGTATCTCTGGAACACAGCTTCTTTGTGCTCCCAGAAAACAATTTCCAGAAGATTTCACCTCAGTGATGCTTGTCTCTTCTTAATCACTGCTAATTCCTTAGCTCCAGCTAACCAGCATCAATTTTCCCAGTAGTTCCTTCCATTCTTAACTCTAGAGCCAGAGCCACATGGCTGAAGCTGCCGAGTTCTGCTGCTTACAGGAACTAGAACATGATCCCCTTGTACTATTACATTATCACTAGCTTTATGTTTTCTAAATCCTTCACTGCCTAAGCTTGGCTATCCTGGTTCTTGCTCTGTAGATTGACCTTGAATGCAGAGATCAGCATGCCTGTCTCCTGAGATTAAAGGTGTGTACCACCATGCCTGGATTTAATTTAGCTGGGTAGGATCTTCCCCCAAGGTCCCACTCCCTTAATCTGTTATCTCCTAGAACACAGGAATTTGTTCCATTTCACTTCCTGGTACCCCTTTAATACTCAAACCATATATTTTATATTTTTCCTTTCTAAGCTTGCTATGCTTATTCAAACTTCTCTTCATAAGACTTAACCAGAGAACAAAGTCTCTGCTGGGCTTTTTTGAAACTTCTTTTGTCAATGCAATTAATGCAATTAATCCAAATCTCTTCACCTTAGCCTCAGGCAGACTTTTCAGACAATGGCAAAAAGTAGCCACATTCTTCACCAAAATACCACAAATATAGTCTTTATGCCACATTCTGAAATTCTTCTCCTTTGAAATCTCTTGGGCCAGGTCAACACAGTTCAAATTACTCCCAGCAACAAAGTCTTCCATATTCCTATTAGGATGACCCATTAAGCCCCATTTAAAGCATTCCACTGAGTTCCAAATCCAAAGTCCAAAAATCCACATTCTTTCAAATAAAAGCATGGTCAGGCCTATCACAGCAATACCCCACTCCCAGTACCAACTTGTCCTAGTTAGGGTTTTACTGCTGTGAACAGACACCATGACCAAGGCAAGTCTTATAAAAACAACATTTAATTGGGGCTGGCTTACAGGTTTAGAGGTCCAGTCCATTATCATCAAGGTGGGAGCATGGCAGTATCCAGGCAGGCATGGCACAGGAGGAGCTGAGAGTTCTGTCTTCATCCAAAGGCTGCTAGTGGAAGACTGACTTCCAGGCAACTAGGGTGAGGATCTTAAGCCCACACCCACAGTGACACACCCATTCCAACCAGGTCACACCTATTGCAACAAGGCCACACCTTCAGATGGTGCCACTCCCTGGTCCAAGGATATACAAACCATCACACTCCACTTTCTCACTGACCATTCTGCTAAGGCAATTAAGTTATATCCTCCTAGGGTGCACCCTCTGGCTCCACTGCCTAGGGGACAACTTGCTATCTTCCTGTCTTCAAATTACTTGTCCATATTCATTGTTGTCTTTCTTCCATTGATTGCCTTCCAAATAACTACTTGAACCCACACCAATTTGAAGAAAATCTGGACTAAAACAATGTTTTATTGGCTCAAGATTGATGAGAATATGGAAGAGGTGGATCTGAAAAGCTGATGAGATCATAGCATGTGGCTATGTGGGTCATCAAACATGGACACATAAGAGTAAGATGAATTGGCAACAATATTAGTAGTTCTTTCTGCCTCTTGTGACTAATGAAAAGATCTGGAAGTGTCTGAGATAGAGATGACAGAGGAAGAGAAAATTGAAAAGGGACTTAAAGAAACTAGTAAAACTATAATGGCTGAGCTGCTCGCAGGATGGATTCTGGACACAAACTCTAAGGAAGAAGCCCATGGACATAACTGGGCTAGCAGCCTTGCTTAGGGCCCTGAGGACCTGGATGGGAGTTGTCCCAGAGAACAACTGATAAGCCTGAGTCTGGTCCTTCTGGACAGAACATCTATGAAAGCTTCCTCTTTCAAATGGGCTTCTTCATTCCTCTTACTTCTCATTCAGTCACCCATTCCTAACACCAATTGCTCTGACCAATTGCTCTGAGAAAGCAATACGTTGCTTAGAAGTCCTTACAGGAATAGAAGGTTAATTCTAAAACATATTTTTCCCTTTGGGTGCTTTTCAACTGTGGGTGTGTTGACAAAAGCGTGTATCTTTGTATTCCTTGCTTCTTGTTTCACAAAGGTAAATATTCTGTGTAAAAATTTCATATTATTTATATTACAAATACATTTTTTGAGGTGAGGGGAAGAGCCCTGTCTATAATTGCACTGGGACATTAAGGATGCACTGGGATAGTCTTAGGCCAGCTACAATGTGTAGATAGATTAATGGTTTAAGATATGGCTTGCCTTATATCTTCGTACACATGTGTGAATGAAAACATGAGACAGAAGTGGAGAGATATAAAAGGAAGAAGAAATTCAGAATGAGAGAGAGAAACAGAGAGAGACAGAGAGAGACAGAGAGAAAGGGAACATCATATAGCGATCTGCTTTGGAAGTCCTTTGTGACACACCTATGCCTTATAGGTTTTTTCCTTTGCACCCCCTCCCCCTTGATGCACATGTGGTTTATATTTTATCTTATCTGCTTCGAGCACTAGTCTATAGCTCAGTTCTTAGTATATAGGAAACATGAAATGACTTTTCAACACACCAGGGGAAGATTTTTCATTTCAAATACTCTTTAAAATTGTATTTCTCAATTATTGCAGTAAACACAGATTATTTCTGTCTTAATAGCTTTTTGATTGCTGTGAGAAGATGCAATGGTCAATACAACTTATAAAAGAAGGTGTTTATTTGGGGTTTGTCATTTCAGATGGTCCGAGTTCAGAGTTATCATGGCAGGAAACATGGCAGATGGCAGACAGGCAGTTGCTAGATCCATAGCCAAGAGCTTACATCTCAAGACTCGGCTACAAGGAGGAAGAGCACACTGGAAATGGCCTGAGCTTTTGAAGCTTCAAAGCCTGCTCCAGTGACATACTTCCTCCAACAAGGTCACACTTTCTAATATCTTCTAAAACAGTTCTGGCACCTAGGGAGCAAGTATTCAGACATATGACACTATGGTGGCCTTTCTCACTCAAACAATAATTTTCTTCATTGTTTATTATTTTAATTTTATAATTAAAATTTATGGAATACTTTTTTGCTTGTCCATTTAGGCATAGAAACTTGATCTCTTCTATTCTGCATTATATGGAATCTATTAACATTACCACTTATGCTTTCTTCTGTAAAATAGGCTAATTTTAAGGTCCTCCCCATATGATTATTATGAAAGGTTAAAATTGAAATTAAATCAAAAGTTAAATAGTATATTCAATGCAAAGTCTCTGAGCCCAGGTGAGTGCTCACTTCAGGTTAGTTGTCTTTCTGAACCCTCTTAGGGCAGAGATAATATTCCACTTTACTCATGGACAAAGAGGAGATACTCTTTTAAGTGAGTTGAAAGCACATTACCCAAAGATGGTGCAATGGACAGTCGCATACAGTGGATTCACACTGATCATTGGTATCTGATGTCAAAGGCATTTGCTTCTGAAGACACAAATGCCAATTGTTGTAGCCATATTTAGGACATTAGGTTGGCTTTACACCTTCTGGTGAAAGCATGACAGTTCTAATGAATTAGACAGGAAACGTACCCAGACTCTAACCATACACTTCATTTAAACAGATCTTCCATGGGTTTTGTAGAAATGTGAAGTATTTTCATTACTGTGGTTATGGTTTTATTCACACAGAGACACATAGACACACAGACACACAGACACACACACACATATATAAAACAGGCTATGTTTTAGAGATCCACAGTGGGCGGTACTATTTTAGTATTCTCTGGAACACTTATGATGTTGGATCTAATTGTCTAAAGCTGGTCAATAGGGGCAGGCCTTTGAGGTTATAACTGGCTCTTGGTTTTTGTTATGGCCTTTCTGCTTCTTGGTTTACCATGATGTGAACATCCTCTGCCACTTATTCCTGATACCGTGAACTTAGCTGTTCCACCCTAATTTTCCTCTCCCTAATGTACTGAAAGCACTTAAGCTGTGGTTCAAACTAAATCTCTTCTTTCTTAAGTTGCTCCTGTCAAGTGTTATGGTAAAACTGTTGCAAAAACAACTGATGCAGATAATTGCTACAGAAAAGAAATTGTTGGCATTAAATCTGACCATGTGATTCTTACACTATTGGAACTTGTTTGTGAGAGGAATTTGGAAGAATTTGGAGATGCAGGCTAGAGACAGCTTTGAATGCTATGACCAGAGGATAAGGGGAACTTGGGGAGGTTGAGAAGATCAGAGGCCTGATTGAAATTCTGAAAGCAAATGTTCATGAAGTTTCATAGGGGATGCACTGAACTGGGAAACAGGCAAGAGGCCATTCATGTCACATCTGAGCAAAGAATTGTCTATGCTTTGACTGTGTCCTGAAAACCCAAGTAGACTGAATTTAAAAAAACAAAACAAACAAAAACAAAAAAACAAAAAAAAAAAACCTAGACGAGTTAATTTGGTGGAAGAATTATCAAAACAACATAGATTTTACCATGGTTATTGATGGAGGAATCTAGCCAGGTTTATAGTGAGGATTCAAAGTCAAAAGGAGAAAAGAGAGATTTTTAAGAAGTGGAGCTTGGATAGAAAAGGAACACAGTCAAAGGAGTGTGTAAAAGGCAGCAGTTCTTACAGAGATGAGCTTTTCATGATTTGTCACTCTGACTGGGTAACCTTCTGCTGAAGGAGTCACGTGTGCTTCTGTAAATAACCCCACATCTATGCTTTTATATGCTTTTATATGAACCCCAATAAGATCATGGCTTTGCAAAGTTGGGTAGAATTTACTAATTGGGTAGAACTGTTCCTTTAGTTTGCTATCAGTGGCCTGTATAGAATGAAAAGATATTAATACATTTCTTTTCAGAGAAAATCCCACAACACCTAAGTAAGTAGCTAATAGGCATATGTGGTTTCTAAGATTTTCAAATGTGGCTATTTCAGCTGAATAATTACATTTTAATTGAATTTTAATTTTCATTTAATTAACTTAAATGGTTTTAGATAACTAATTGCTGCCATTTTTATAACAAATTATATTATTTTTAACCACTAGTTTCACCTGAAGTGTTGATAGCTCTTGAAAACTTTTAAACAGTTAAAATGTTATTTATTTGTAGCACTTTAAACTCCATGTCTAATAATCTACTGACATTGTACCATACTCTGGGACACTTTAGTTTGAATCAAGCTTTTCTTTTGACTCTGTGATGCTTTTTCTTCTGCCTCTTAATGGCTGGAGATGCTTAGGGGCAAGGCCAAGACCACCTCTGTTTAAGATCTGTGTTGTATTCTAAGTTTATCTCACCCATGCCTTTCCCATATCGGTGACTGTTGTAAAAAATTTTAATCTCAATCCAGGGTTTCTACCTCACCTTGATAAAAGACATACAACTTTTTATGTCTGTAGGCTGTAAGCATCTTTGTTTACCAATCAAAAATAATCTGGGGGCAAGGTCACACAAGGTCACTTGGATCTATGTGCAGACTTTCTCATCCCTGGTTTAGGAACCAGTGTTAGCATTAGAATACAAGCAGCATCAAGCTAACCCACTACAGATGACTCCAACTTCTTCAACACACACCATTCTTTAAGACTTTTGAGATACACCATGCTAGAAATTACACATGTGACTCCTTTCATAATTCTCAGTCTCTCTGGTAGTTTTCACATCACCAAATGGCACCAACCTAGTTGGTAAGCCAGAAATCCGGTGCAACTTTTGGCACCTCCATCCCCTATAAATCCTCATGTTTGTGTCATCTCCTAACATAGTTGATTAAACTTGGAAACTGCCACTCACATTTGCTCGTCACATTTTATGTCATTTGATGTTAACTCTTTCTATAATCAACTCCTGCCTGAAACTTCTAGAAGTTTCTACACAATTACACAGATGTATATGAACAGAATTTTATAATGTGTCATGTTCCCATCAGCCAATAGCTATTATGGTGTTTACAGAATCAAGTATTCTATTTTCCAGCTTTATCCTCCAGCTCCCATGTTAGACAAAATTGATCTGGCATTTCACTAAAAACCAAGCTTGAGTTTTTAAAGATTTTTTTTTCATTAAAGATAACCTTCTTGATTTCCCCAAACTACAGCTGGACTGTGATATACATTTCATATGAAATAATCTTGCTCCTTTTGAGCACTTATCACAACTGTAATTAATAGTTTTTAATAGTGCCTGTGTTGTTGAGAAGTATCTAGGTACATGCATGTAGTAAGTACTAGATCAATGCATGTGGATTCCTTACTTAAGGGAAAGCTATCTAATTAAGTCATGGTGGTCTTTGTGAACTCCACTGCCTTTCAACAATCTCAGGGTTAGGAAATTGATGGGAGAAATATGTTAGGTAACTGCTCATTTGCTTGTGGTCTTAAAACGGTGAATTCTTCTGTGAATAAAAAAAATATAAATTACTGGAAAAGTGAGAATTTTAGAACAAATTCTTGATGAACCCCTTAACATGTCTGCTTCTGCAGGTGCAGACGACCATCTAAATGTTTGGAATATGCTAAAATATCTAAATATGCTGCAAACGATTCACTTACCATTTCTAAGTATTTCTACCTGAATGTCCTCTCCAAATATCATAGTTAACCTATTGATAATGCTCTGGTTGTTACTTCATAGAAGAATACACTTCTTCATAGAAGAATACTCTTGCCAGACTCCCACCAAATGCCATTAAGAGCCCTGGTTCCTGGTTTCCTGCCAGTCATCAATCCTTCTGAATAGTCTTTGGAATCAGATGTCTGTATGCGTCAGGCCATTGTACGCCAGCTTGCTTTATTCAAAAGTAGTACTTGTTCTATTTCTTTGCCTTGTTTTTAAACATGGACCCTGCTGTTTCCACACAGGAAGGAATAATGAACACTTCTGAGTTTCTATGAGACTCTTTCTCTTCTACTATTAATTGCTTAGCTGACCTTGTAACTAGACTCCTCTTTGATCTGGTAATTTCTCATTTCATGCTTGCAGATGTTTTCAAATGTTCCAATATTTTACCTCCCTGGTGAAGTGGACTCCTTGTGGTGCTTACATACATATTTATCTTGGCCACCACGACTGCATTTGATAATTTTTTTCTAGGAACAAAAGTGATTAAGGTTGGTGATGAGAAGGAATTCCAGGGTGTGGTGATATCAGTTTGAGACATTTGCATTGGGGTATCTCCTTCTATACTACTAACTAGCAGAAAGAGGTTAATATGTTTACCCATTGACTTTATAAGTATATACTAAACATATGTTAAAAAGTAAGTCCACTAAATGCAACTTAAAAGAACTGATTTTGAAAAAATTAATGTTTTATAATTGGTGGTGGCACTTGCCTTTAATTCCAGGAGGAATTAAACTTGGGAGGCAGAGGCAATTAGATCTCAGAGTTCTAGGCCACTCTGATCTACAGAGACAGTACTAGGATAGCCAGGGCTATACAGAGAATCACTGTCTCGAAAAACTAACTAACTAACTAAAATTATATTCTTAACGTTAACAGGAAGGAGCTGTATGTTGGTTGTGCATGCCTGTAGTCCCAGCACAAAGAGGATAGATGACACAGAATCACTAAGTGTTCCAGGCTAGTTGGGGCTACCAGATAAAGCCCTTGTCTCAAAAAATAACAAAAACAAAACCCAAAACTCAAAATTAACTAAACGTATCAACATAATAAACACTGAAATAAACATAGTGACTAAGGATATTATTGCAGTATAGAGATTTATTGTTTTTAATAATTAAATTGTCAAATGTCTGGAAATACTTAAACTCCCCTTTGATCAATGGCTTCAGAAGAATTGTTTTTATTTTCTTAGCTCATATAAACCTATGGTTATTTTTAATCAATTTATGTCAACATCAATACATTAAACATTTTAGAAATATTTTTTATTTTAAAGGAAAATTATGGCTCAATTATTAAACTTCGACTTTGAACAGTAAGCATCAATTTAGAAATTGAATAAAATAGTTTCTTAATATTTAAAAACAGGAAAAGATGATTGTAATAGCAATAATAAAATAATATCTTTTAAAAGTCTGTTAGTAGAAGAAAATATATTTAAGACTGAGTCATAGGTAAGTCAAAGGTCTAAGGTTTGTAAGTGCATATGGAATGAACTCTACTAAAGCTATCTCAATTTCAGATCAAAGTTTTGGTCAAATGGGAATGTACTAATATGGAGGGAACACAGGAGTATCTATGGTAGAACTTTCTTTAGAAATAGGTGTCAGCTTTTAAAATGATGCCATCTCTGTATGAATCCATTTGCTTTTCCTATAATAATGTGCCTAAGACTGGTTCTGTTGTAAAGAATAGAAGTTTATTTGGGCCCATTGTTATCCAGTTGAGTAGTCCAAGAAGAATCGATCATATCTGGGTTTCTAGTCAAAGATGTGTACTGCTCCAACTCATAGTGGAAAGTAGGAGACTAAAACACATGTGTGTAGGAGGCCAACTACACGGGGTATGAGTGTTTTATATTCAGTGGTTCACTAAATACCCATCCCATTCTGATAAGTCAGTATCAGCTGGCATTAATCCCTTCAATGAGCTGAGCCTTCAAAAGCTCAAGAACTGCTTCTACTCCTACTCCTACTACTTCTCAGCAATGTCACAGCCACAGCTTTACATTTGAACATTCAAACTTGGCAGGGCCAGATCCAAGCCACAATACATTCTCAAATAATGGTGATGAAACTCAAGGATCTGACAGATTCTATGGCCATTATAGCTTTAGCTGTTGTAAAGAGCTGAGTGGCCATTTGTTCCAGTGGTTTTCTGTATTAAAATAGCTTCTGATCAGTGCCCCTAGACACACCTTGCCTTCACTGGGCACCTTCACATTGCCCTCACAGCTGCATTCAAGCCCTGGATTTAACCAAAGGACAGAGGATGCCACTTGCTTTTGGCCTCAGTATTGTGTCTCTTACCTGGACCATTTCACTTCATTCTCTTCTGTGAACCTTCAGGATAACAACCTAGTTTCAAAATACCCTAAGTGTATGAAATGAAACAATATATGCTGTAACCTCTGAGAGTTTGATAGATATTGTTTTCTAGAAGACTCTTTTGGTAAGTCCTGTACACTAAGCATTGCCAACAGAAAGTCCAGCAAGACTTTTGGATCTCTGCCTTTCTAAGTGAAGATCTTGGCCTCAGAGCATTTGGGCATCTCAGGAGAACAGTGAAGAGAGACAGGAACAAGGTACTTCCACTTCATTAGCATTAGCCTGCATAGAGCTCTACAAGCAGCCCGGAGTTTAAGAGTTTTATTTGGAGGTGTTTTTGCTTCATTTCTAAGGACCACATTCTTCTTAAAGAAGACACTAGCATCACCTGTATCTCACAACATGTATGTATTGAGCCCTGGGGAATAGGATAGGAATATTACTGCCATTTCATCTATTCTGTGTTCCCCTTGGGATTTCCTGAACTTTCACTCTTCCTTAAGACAGAACCAAGAAACAAAACTTTATCAAAACCCAGAGAAATCTTTAATAATAAAAGTTTCTTTAAAGTAATATTACAGTCACAGACAATTGTAATAAACGATACAGAGAAACCCTATATAATATCTATGTACTATCTGCCCAGAACTGAATTTATTAATGTAGTAGCTCATTATAGCTCTAAAAGAAAACAGCCAGAAATCCCTGCCAATAGAGTAAAGAGTGTAATAATTCTACCATCATAGGGTCCTCCTACCTCATCTGTTACCCCTGCATTTCCCTTCATCCTTCATCCTGACTCTTGGGCACAACTAGTACCCACTTCATTCCTACACTCAAAGAGTATAAGAGGATGGAATCCTATTATTACATAACACACCCTATTGGTGGTGTCTTTTCTTCCTTTTGTATCACGCCAAGTTATGGCATATATTGGTTTATTACTTTTTACTGTCAAGTACTATTGGGTCAGAAGTATATACCATGATTTATTTAGCCATTTGCCAATTAAAGGACACATGTATTGTTTCCAGTTTTAGGGCAAGAATAAATGGGCTATGAATCTGGCAAATCAATTGGCTATGTATAGGTTTTTGTATGAACCAAGGTTTTCATTTTTTTCCCAATAAATCTCAGGGTCCAGGTTGTAGCTACATTATTAGTGTTATGAAAAACAAGCCAGCCCACAGCACCCAGAGGAGGCTCAAATCCCAGGTGCTCTAGTATGCCCAGGATTCCAGGAGCTTGATCAACCAGGTTCTCAGTGTCCAAAAGACTTGACTCTCAGGAACTCTGACACACCCAGAATCTCAGGATCACAGAGACAGATGAACTCTGAGGAGTTCTGACACAACCAGAATTACAGAAAGGACAGGCTACAGTCAGATATGTCAAGGGCATGTAGCACTAGAGATAAGCAACAGAAACCAAGGTTACTTGGCACCATCAGAACCCAATTCTCCCACCATAGTAAGTACTGGATGGTGTCATCACACCAGAAAAGCAAAACTCAGATCTAAAACCACTTCTCATGATGATGATAGAGGACTTCAAGAAGGACATAAACATTTCCCTTAAAGAAATACAGGAGAACACAGGTAAACAGGTAGAAGTGCTTAGAGAAAAAAACACAAAGATTCCTTAAAGAATTACAGGAAACACAGTCAATCAGGCAAAGGAAATGAACAAAACCATCCAAGATCTAAAAATGGAAATAAAAACAATAAAGAAATCATAAAGGAAGACAACCCTGGAGTTAGAACACCTAGAAAAGAGATCAGCAGTCACAGATGCAAGCATTACAAACAGAACACAAGATATTGAAGAGAGAATATTAGGGAAAAAGATACCTTAGAAGACATTGACACAAGAGTCAAAATGAAAAAGGCAAAAAGCTCCTAACCCAAAGCATCCAAGAAATCCAGGACACAATGAGAAGACCAAACCTAAGGATAATAGGTATAGAAGAGAGTGAAGATTACCAACTTAAAGGACCAGAAAATATCTTCAACAGAATTCTAGAAGAAAACTTCCCTAACCTAACAAAGAGATGCTCATGAACATACACGAATCCTACGGAACTTCAAATAGACTGGACTAGTAAAGAAATTCCTCCAGTCATATAATAATCAAAACACCAAATACATTAAATAAAGAAAGAATTTTAAAAGCAGTAAGGGAAAAATGTCAAGTAATATATAAAGGCAGAACTATCAGAATTACACCAGACTTCTCACCAGAAACTATGAAAGCCAGAAGATCCTGGGCTGATGTCATACAGACCCTAAGAGAACATAAATGCCAGCCCAGACTACTATACCCAGCAAAACTCTCAATTACCATAGACAGAGAAACCAAGATATTTCATGACAAAACCAAATTTATACAATATCTATCCACAAGTCCAGCCCTATAAAGGATAATAGATGGAAAACACCAACACAAGGAAGGAAATTACACCCTAGAAAAAGTAAGAAAGTAATCTTTCAACAAACCTAAACGAAGATAGGCACACAAATATAATTGCACCTCTAACAACAAAAATAAGAAGAAGTAACAATCACTTTTCCTTAATATCTTTTGACATCAATGGACTCAATTTCCCAATAAAAAGACATAGACTACCAGATTGGATACGTAAACAGGACCCAGCATTTTACTGCACACAGGAAATGTACCTCAGTGACAAAGACAGACACTACCTCAGAGTAAAAGGTTGAAAAATGATTTTTCAAGCAAATGATTCCAAGAAACAAGCTAGAGTAGCCATTCTAACATCGAATAAAATCGACTTTCAACCAAAAATTATCAAAAAGGATAAGGAAGGACACTTCATACTGGTCAAAGGAAAAACTACCAAGATGAACTCTCAATTCTGAACATCTATGTTCCAGATGAAAGGGCACCCACATTCATAAAAGAAACTTTACTGAAGCTCAAAGCACACACTGCACCCCACACAATAATAGTGAGAGACTTCAACACCCCACTCTCAGCAATGGATAGATCATGGAAACAGAAACTAAACAGAGACACAGTGAGACAACAGAAGTTATGAACCAAATGGATTTAACAGACATTTATAGAATATTTCATCTTTAAGCAAAATAATATACCTTTTTCTTAGCACCTCATAGTACCTTCTCCAAAATTGACCATATAATTGGTCACAAAACAGGCTTCAACAAATACAAGAAGATTGAAATAATCCCATGCACCCTATCAGATGACCACAGACTAAAGCTGGTCTTAAATTCCAACAAAAGCAATGGAAAAACACACGTTCACATGGAAGCTTAACAATACTCAATGATAACTTGGTCAAAGACAAAATAAAGAAAGAAATTAAAGACTTTTTAGAATTTAATGAAAATGAGTCACATCATATCAAAACCTAGGGGACACAAAGAAAGCAGTGGTAAGAGGAAAACTCATAGCTCTAAGTGCCTCCAAAAGGACACTGGAGGGAACTTACACTAGCAGCTTGACAGCACACCTGAAAGCTCTAAAACAAAAAGAAGCAAATACACCCAAGAGGAATAAACAGCAGGAAATAATCAAACTCAGGGCTGAAATCAACCTAATAGAAACAAAAAGAACTATACAAAAAAGTCAGTCAAACCAGGAGTTGGTTCTTTGAGAAAAGCAACAAGATAGATAAACCCTTAGCCAGACTAACCAGATGGCACAAACACAGTATCCAAATTAATAAAATCAGAAATGAAAATGGAGACATAACAACAAAAACTGTAGAAATCCAAAAAACCATCAGATCCTACTACAAAAGTTTATATTCAACTAAATTGGAAAGTCTGGTTAAAGTGGACAATTTTCTAGACACATACCTGGTGCCCATGTTAAAACAGGATCAAATAAACCATCTAAACTGTCCCATAACCCTAAAGAAATAGAAGAAGTCATTAAAAGTCTCCCAATCAAAAAAAGCCCAGGACCAGATGGGTTTAGTGGAGAATTATATCAGATCTTTAAAGAAGACCTAATACCAATACTCTTCAATCTATTCCACAAAATAGAAACAGGTGGAGCACTACCCAATTCATTCTATGAAGCCACAATTATGCTTATACCTAAACCACACAAAGACCAAAGAAAGAAAGAGAACTTCAGATGAATCTCCCTTATGAACACTGATGCAAAAACACTTACTAAAATTATTGCCAACTCAATCCAAGAACACATCAAAATGATCATTCACCACAATCAAGTAAGCTTCATCCCAGGGATGCCGGGATGATTCAATATATGGAAATCCATCAACGTAATCCACTACATAAACTCAAAGAAAAAAGCCACATGATCATTTCATTAGATGCTGAAAAAGTATTCAACAAAATTCAGCATCCCTTCATGTTAAAAGTCTTGGAAAGATCAGGAATTCAAGGCCCATACCTAAACATATTAGAAGCAGTATACAGCAAACCAGTAGCCAACATTAAATTAAATTGAGAGAAGCTTGAAGCAATCCCACTAAAATCAGGGACTAGATAAAGCTATCACTCTCTTGCTATCTATTCAATATAGAACTCAAAGTTCTAGCTAGAGCAATAAGACAACAAAAGGAGGTCAAAGGGATACAAATTGGAAAGGAAGAAGCCAAACTATCACTATTTGAAGATTATATGATTGAATACTTAAATGACCCCAAAAATTTCACCAGAAAACTCCAAAAGCTGATAGACAACTTCAGCAAAGTGGCTGGATATAAAGTTAACTCAAACAAATCAGTAGCCTTCCTCTACTCAAAGGATAAATAGCCTGAGAAAGAAATTAGGGAAATGACATCCTTCACAATAGTCACAAATAATATTGCATACCTTGATGTGACTCTAACCAGGCAAGTGAAAGATCTGTATGACAAGAACTTCAAGTCTCTGAAGAAAGAAATCAAAGAACATCTCAGAAGATGGAAAGATCTCCCAGGCTCATGGATTGGCAAGATTAATATAAAAAAAATGGACATCTTGCCACAAGCAATCTACAGATTCAATGCACTCCTCATCAAAATCCCAAATCAGTTCTTCATAGAATTAGGAGGGGCAATTTGCAGATTCATTTGGAATAACAACAACAACAACAAAAAACCCAGAATATCGAAAACTATTTTCAACAATAAAAGTACTTCTGGGGGAATGACCATCCCTGACATCAAGCTGTATTACAGAGCAATAGTGATTAAAAACTGCATGGTATTGGTACAGAGACAGGCAGGTAGATCAATGGAATAGAATTCTCTTTAACTGGAGGTCAGCATGTAGAAGAATGCAAATTGATCCATTCTTATCTCCTTATACAAAGTTCAAGTACAAGTGGATCAAGGAACTCCACATAAAACCAGAGACACTGAAACTTAGAGGAGAAAGTAGGGATAATCCTTGAATACATGGGCACAGCAGAAAAATTCCTGAACAGAACACCAATGGCTTATGCTCTAAGGTCAAAAATCAACAAATGTGACCTCATAAAATTGCAAAGCTTCTGTAAGGCAAAGGACACTGTCAATACAACAAAAAGGCAACCAACAGATTGGGAAAATATCTTTACCAATCTTACATCAGATAGGTTAATATCCAAGTTATACAAAGAACTCAAGAAGTTAAACTTCAGAGAATCAAATAACCTTATTAAAAATGGGGTACAGAGCTAATCAAAGAATTCTCAACTGAGGAATACTGAAGGGCTGAGAAGCACTTGAAAAAATGTTCAACATCCTTAATCATTAGGGAAATGCAAATCAAAACAACCCTGAGATTCCACCTCACACCAGTCAGAATGGCTAACATCAAAAACTCAGGTGACACCAGATGCTGGCAAGGATGTGGAGAAAGAGGGACACTCCTCCATTGCTGGTGGGATTGCAAGCTGGTACCACCACTCTAGAAATCAGTTTGGCGGTTTCTCAGAAAATTGGACATAGTACTACCTGAGGACTCAGTTATACCACTCCTGGGCATATACCCAGAAGATGCTCCAACATGTAATAAGGACACATGCTCCACTGTGTTCATAGCAGCCTTATTTATAATAGCCAGAAGCTGGAAAGAAGCCAGATGTCCTTCAACAGAGGAATGGATACAGAAAGTGTGGTACATTTACACAATGAAGTACTACTCAGTTATTAAAAACAATGAATTCATGAAATTCTTAGGCAAGTGGATGGTACTAGAAAATATCCTGAGTGAGGTAACCCCATCACAAAAGAACACACATGGTATGCATTCACTGATAAGTGGATATTAGCCAAAAAACCTTCAAGTAACCAAGATACAATTCACAGACCACATGAAGCTCAAGAAGGAAGACCAAAGTGTGGGTGCTTCAGTCCTTCTTAGAAAGAGAAAAAAAATACTCAAAGGAGCAAATATGGAGATAAACAGGAGCGGAGACTGAAGGAAAGGCCACCCAGAGACTGTTCTACCTGGGGATTCATTCCATATACTGTTACCAAAGCCAGCCACTATTGTGGGTGCCAAGAAGTGCATGCTGAAAGAAGCCTGATGTGGCTGTCTCCTGAGAGTCCCTGCCAGAACCTCACAAATACAAATGCAGATGCTCACAGCCAACCATTTGACTGAGTGTGGGGTCCCCAATAGAGGAGTTAGACAAAAGTCTGAAGCAGTTGAAGGGGTTTGCAAACCCATAGGAGGAAAAACAATATCAACCAACCAGACCCCCAGAGCTCCCAGGGACTAAGCCATCAACAAAGGAGTACACATGGCTCCAGCTGCATATATAGCAGAGGATGACCTTGTCAGGCATCAATGGGAAGAGAGGTCCTTGGTCCTATGAAGGCTTGAAGCAGGGGGAGGGAAGATGGGATATGGGGTTTCAGGGAGCGGGGTAAACTGAGAAAGAGAATAACTTTTGAAATGTAAATAAAGAAGATATTCAATAAAAATGAAAAAGGAAAGAAACAAAAACAGCCTAGAATATTATCAAAGAGATTATACTGTACCAGCAACCTACAATGACTATAGGCTGGTGCCTCCCCTCCATCATTTATTGCTGTCACTGATATTCTTTTCTATCAGTATTCAGTGGAAGCTCACTGTGGCTTTAGCTTACATTTTTCTGGTGGCTAATGATGCTCAAAAGTTTTTCACAGCAGTCTTTTGTAAATGAAATATGTATGTTTATAGCACACACACACACACATACACACATATAAACTTTTTAAAACATTACTTTTTATTTTCATGTGCATTTGATTTTATGTGTATTCAAGCAGGATTTTTTTTTTTTTTTTTGCCTACATGTATGTCTGTCCAGTCCATGTGTGCTTGGTTCCTACAGAGGCCAGAAGATGGCATTGAATCTCCTGCAATTGGGATTACAGGCCATTGTGAGCCATTGTGTGAGTTCTCAGAATCAAACTTCCATTTTCTGAAAGAACAAGCAGTGCCCTTAGCTGAGCCCTCTCTCCTACCATGTATTGGTGACTTTTCATAGCTGTGACAAAAGTAATTGACAAAAGTAGCTTGGTGGAAGGAGGACTTCTTTGGCTCATGTTTTCAGGTGATGGAGTTTATGGTTGCTTGGCTTCATGTACTTGGGCAGGACACCATGGCAGTGAGAGACCAGGCAGAGTGTCTTCTTCACCATCTGGTGACTGGGAAGCAAAGAAAGGAAGTAAGAAAAATGCCATGGACAATATACCCCCAAAGGTGTCTAGCCAGTGACCTCTTACTCCTAAGTCCCATATCCTAAAGCTTCAAGAACATTTTCAAGTAGTTCTGCCATCTCTCTAGCTAAGATCCCAGGACATGATCTGAGGGAGGCACTTTATGCCCAACACATAATGATATCATTTAAGAGCTGTAAGTACTGGATGATGTTCCACTCTACTTAATGAACTCCAAATTAATTATAACCTGAGAGAGGGAAGAGAAGGTAGGAGAGAGGGAAGGAAAGAGAGAAATAATAAATAATAAAAATAATGTTTCATCTTGAACTTGGGACTCCTGGATTAATTCCTGTGGTGTTTGAACAGATCAGGGGTAGCATGCTCACTCTGCATTCCCTAGGATAACAGACGAGTCTGATATGATTTATGAGAGCATGTCAGGAATGCAGTGGTGCCCCTACGAGTTATCTAGTTCTCTGGCACCTACTGAAAACTCAATTGCTGAAGACTTTCGCGTACACAGATATACAAATATATGTCCATGCACAAGTGTTTGATGTATAAAGGTGTTTTATTAATAGTGACTACACATGTAGTAATGGTGATTTCCTAATATACCAATACAAGTGAAAATATTCACCTAGCCCCTTCATTTCACTCTCTTTTTTCTACATTTAGGCAAGGTCAGATCCATGAATAATTACCGTTAGTTATAACTGCCTATAGGATTGCCTACAGCAGCAGACTATACGCTCTTATAGCTTAGGAACAAAAATCCCACTAAGAATGGGTTTTCTTGGATCTATTCATCGTGTGTGTGTGTGTGTGTGTGTGTGTGTATACATGTGCACAAAGGCATGCATGCATGATTGCTCTTTCACAACAGGACACTGATTAATAAATTAGAGTCAAACTTTGATGGCCATGTTTTAAAATGACTAAGGAAAAACCTACATTAGATGACCCTGACAGAACACACTGGGAAAATATATCTGTGACATTCTTCCTCCAAAGTATGAATATAGTCCCAACTTATCAACAAGATCTGAATCAACCAAGAGTAAGAGGCTAGTCACAGTTTTCAAAGAAAAGCAGAATGAGTTCCAGATTTAAGAAAATGTGCTTGGAATAAAATCTGAAAAGATGTAGTCTGCAGAGATGAAAAACACCTCCCATGTAGAACTGAGACAGGTTGGTCTTCAGAGACTGCTGTGTGTGCTGCTGCCAATCAAGGAAAACATGGAGGGTAAATTAATTAAACCTTGAGTTTCCAGTTTTTCATCATCTTCCTTTGGATTTATGCCTCACACAGAGGCATAGTTCTTTGGAAATAAATGCCTGGTTATGTAAGATCCCCTTAAAAGTTTAAACAACAAAAGGTGTGTGTGTGTGTGTGTGTGTGTGTGTGTGTGTGTGAGAGAGAGAGAGAGAGAGAGAGAGAGAGAGAGAGAGAGAGACAGAGAGACAGAGAGACAGAGAGACAGAGACAGAGGCAGAGAGACAGAGACAGAGGCACACAGAGAGAGAGAGAGACAGAGAGACAGAGAAAGAGAAAGAGACAGACAGAGAGAGAGAATAGGCAGATTAAACAACCTGTAAATAACTGTTATACTTCTATAAAGGGCATTTGGAAGATTTTCCCCCCTATGATTCTCAAAACTTTTCTCCAAGTTTGAATTTATCTCATTCTGAAATCCATCTCTTACAAAACGTGTAACACAAGCCATTCGATGCACCTCATGGTTCTCATGATGATAAAGTCAGGGAGTGAGTGAGTGAGTGGTAGCTATCATTTGAACCTTTGCAGTTGAAGACACAGAAGCTCAGGTGAAATGGTGAGATCTGGAGGATATTGAGGTGGAGGCCCTGGAGATGTTTGCTGATGGGTTTCTAGAAGTTTGAGTTAAGAGAAGCTTGACCAGTGCCTTGTCTATAGAAAGTAGGGTTTCCGTGAAACCTTTCCAAACCAGAAAACAGTTTGAGAGGAAAAGTGAATGACTATGGCAAATCAGACCTGCCATGCTCATATGTGGGGTGGAGACCTTGGATGTCAGGGGCTGTACTTACCGAGGTAGAGAGATTTGGTGGGTATGGGAAGAGATGGGATAAACTAGGAAACTGCATAGAAACGGGATTTACCTGTTACCTTGACTTATCTTTAACAGTTAAGAGATGCTATGTCCTGACTTTATTAAGAAACCTAACCTTTCCCTTTAAATGTAGAAAAGGCAAGAAAGGTGATGGCCATGTCCAGGGTGTTACACCACTTGCCCTCAGGTGTGCAGAGACAGATGGAGAAAAGGAATTTAGAAGTCTGCTCCAGGAAGAAAGCACTGAAGAATGTATCTAACAAATAAAGAAGAAAGGAAGAGATGTCAATTTAGGTAGTGACTTGTCGATTTAAAATACAGCTTGCAACTTGGAATGAGAGACTAAATGAAATCGACAGAGGCAGTATAATCTTAAACAAAACAGGACAGAACATTTGTAAGGACTATATCTTATTCCCAGACACTTCTATCTATCTTATCTTATCTATCTATCTATCTATCTATCTATCTATCTATCTATCATCAATCTATCCACCTCCCTGTTGCCATGCCAGGGTCCAGCAACCTTTCCACAGATTCCCACTCCCATACTTCTCCTATGCCCAATGCCCAAATCAATGAAGTCACTTGACCATGGATTGATGTTGCTTAAACCATGAACCAATTTGTGTCTTTTTTCCTGCCCACTGATTTCTTAGTTATTTTGTCATAGAATGCAGAGCAGCCTGATACAGGGTCTTTGTTGGATTTTGATCATATGGATCTGACTGTGGAAAGTATGGGATTACAGTGTTTCAGAAGTTAGTGGCAAACCTTTTCAGAGCTGCTGCTGAGAGAAGAGAGAGCTAGATGGTGGACTTTGTGGAGAATTCCATTTCCTCTGTAGAAATCAGCACAGAGAACTGTGATCGAACAAAACTTATTCCCAGATAGCAATTGTGTTTATTACTATATGATATGAAGTTTAAACTAGCAGATGGAACAGCTGTTGAAAGAACAAATTTGTCATGATGACTGGTTTATGGCTTTATCACAGCATAAATTATAACAAGAGATAGGGAGACTGGTTCGCTGGGAACACCACTTGTCTCCAGAGGTGCAAAGCCCTTGTCTCTTTCCAGCAAGTATTAAATTTGCTGAGCATAAGGTCTGTGATCTATGTCAACATCTCTCACATCTCAGAGGAAACTGGATTGGTCTGATATGAGTGGCAAGGGTCATATGTTGGCCTAAGGCCTCAAGTCCCCATCTGAGCTTGTCAGTACTGCTTTTCAGTCACCTTGCTTGGTGTACTGCTGACATCTTGATGCACAGTTAGAAGCTTACTGTTCCCGAGAGGCAGGAAGCTGCTGCTACATTCCTTCTTGGCTATGCCAAATTGAATAATTTAATGAGCTGTCTTAGCTGGTGCCCTGAGACGTGTGGTGGCACATTTGTTTGAGTCATACTATTAAGACGGAAGCTGAGTGTCTTGTTCAGCTCCCCGCTAAGGCTCCCTGTCAGCAAATTAAGTGTGACCAGAAGTCCATTTGTACTAGACAATCAATGGAGAGAAGACTGCAAGGGGTCTCTGCATTTGCCTAGAGGCATCTCCAGGAGACCATTGCTGATGTTCCATGTGTTAGGCAAACACTGTTGTAAGCCACGCTGTTTCTGAATGCTTTATATGTTCTATATATGTCAATCGGAAAAGGCTGCTGTTAGCTGCATCTGACCTCTGGGTCAAATTCAGCATCTCCTTCTCCTTGTTCTTCCCCAGATGCTCCTTTGAGTCTCTTCTCTTTCATCTAGTGTCTCCACCCAACAAGCCAAGGGAAGTGAGGTAACAATAACTTGCTGCATTTTACCTGGCCCACCCAGAGAAAAGTCTATTTCTAGGCAAATGCGGAAAACCCAAACCTAGAGGAATGCAGCGGGCCCTTTAATCTAGCATCCTCTGTGCCCTGCACAGCCTAATGTTTAATTTGAAAAACAACCTGAAAATAGCACGAAAGGAAACGTGGAATTTGCATAGCTATATATATGTTTAAGATAGTCGTTTGGAAAAACACTGTGTCGGAGGAGAGCTGACCCCTTACTTGAAGCTGCCCGAATTTTATGGACTCCTCGGAGATAAGGCGTGTAATTTTGAGTTGAGTGATGGTTGCGTTTCCGCACTGTAGTCTTGGTATTAAGGAGGTGGATGTGCAACCCTGTCATTTCTGAAAGCTGGGCGCTGATACTCAGAGTGCTTTAACAAAACAGTGAAATGATCCTGGTGGCAGCAATTCGGTATATTTCTAATACTCCATCCTGGGTCTAATTTCCAGACCCTGAATGAAATCTTGTTTTCTCATTAAAAAAAAAAAAAAAAAGAAACTTTTTCCCTATTTACCATAGTCATTCACTTTTCTCCTTAAAAAGTTTCCTGGTTTGGAAGGGTTTCACTGAAACCCTACTTTTAGTAGATGAGGCGCTTGGTCAAGCATCTCTTAACCCAGCTGTCTACAGATGAATTTTTCAAATCATTTAGAGGCTGCATTTCATTACCAAAGCACTATGTTTCATAACTAGAGAAGACTGCCAAATATCTTGGTCATTACCAGCTTCCTGATCATTCCAGGCTGAAGGTAATTGTCCCTCCCAGGCTCATAAGGTGGACACTTGGTCTCTAGCTGGCTGTGCAATTAAGGATGCTGCAGAAACTTCAGGCAGTGGGAGCTAACCGGAGGAAGAGAGACCCTGGGAGTAGGCCTTTGTAGGTAATACTTTCTTTCCTGTCTCACTCAGATGCCTCCTGTCTAGCATAAGGTGATTTTCTTTTGTGATGCCAAATGTTCCTGTCACTGTGGTGCTCTGGCCAGGATCACAAGCTGAGTGATCTGTACCTAGCCATCTACATATGTAAGCAAAATAAATTTCCCTTGTTTATGTTGTTTATATCTGGTGTCTTGTCATGCAGTGAACTAGCATACTAGTTTTTCTAGCATGTTCACAATCTTTTGAAACAATCTTACTGACAGGTATAACTTAAGCTCTTCTGATTCAGTGAAAATTCTTCTGCAGGTCCAGGAGTTAGGATAGAAAGCCCTATGAGCTCACATGCTGAAAACAACCAAGTGAAGATTTAAAAGAGGTATGTTTGAATACAGGAAAAGGTTGGGAATTTTGTGGCCTTCTAAAGGGGTCTGTGGATGGTCATTAATGCGGGTGGAAAAACAAAACAAAGCAAAACACTATTCATTATTCCTCAAGCTTTAGTTAATGTAGTATCTCTGAAAACTTGTCATTATTATTTAGAGACAGGGTTTCTTCTGTATAGCTTTGACTGTCCTGAAACTAGCTCTGTAGACCAAGCTAGTCTTGAACTCACAAGAGATTTGCCTGCTTCTGCCTCTCAAATGCAAGAGTTAAAAACATGCACCACCATCACCTAGTGTATTTCTCTGAATGATAAACATGACTTACAATGCACAGGCATACCAATACTCACGCATTATAACAAAGTTCTTGATTTTGACAAGGGAAGACTCAAAAGATTCTTGATGCTCATTACCTTTGGAAATTAGGTAAATACAAGACCTACTGCAAGATCCTCCCATTAAAAAATTCAATAAAGTATGACTAGTGTAGCACACCTAAAATATTGTTATAATGATTGGACTACAGCTGGTCTCTTAAATAATGTTACATGTTTTATGTAAAATTATTATTCTAACACACAGTTGTGAAAGGATACCATTGTGTACAGATGGAATGATTCTTCCAGTGAGATACTTGTGATCTGTGGTATTGGAGTTGGGGGAGGGGTATGGAAGATGATATTAATGGGATGACAGAGTTTGGGAGAGAGGGGCTACTTGAACCTCTGCTTCCTTCTTTTGGTCCCATGTCCAGAGCTAAATGGCTAAATGGTCCTTTTGAAATACATACAGAGTGAAAAAGAGACCACAGGGGTAGGTGACATGTGAAGAAGTTTCCTAGAGGTGTAACTTGATAACCATTGTTCAAGCTAAAGCTGCAGCTATCCCTGCTGTTCTGCATCTTGTTCATTAAGAACCAAGTGCAGTAAGTCTAGGTTCATATTTCCTCCGAGTGCTCCCTGGTCAGCCAGACTAACTTAATAAACCAGCTCCACGTCCCACAAGAGATCTTGTCTCAAAAAATTAAGGAGTAGGGTCATTGAAGAAGACATCCACGGTTCATTTCTGGCCTCAACGTGTGAAGATTTACATAAAACTATGCACATTGATAAGAACAAAAGAAATATTCTTTATTTGGTAATAGGTTTTTTTTGGCAGGATTTTTTGACTAAAAAAAAAAAATTCAAATCATCCCGAGTAATACTTATTATCCACCTGTTGCTCCGTCAGCCCATGTGCTGGTCAAGTCTCTGTATTTCTGAAAATCAAGATAGTGACTCACATAACAAGAGTGTGAACATTGGAGCAAATGTGTAAAAGGTATGGGTCTGTACCTGACCTTTTGTTGCTGTTGCTATGTAGTTAAATTTTAAATAGTATAATTATTTAACTGATAAGATATTTCTTTATATACTCATGACATTACACACAAGAGGAGGAAGCTTGTCATAAAAAAGCTGGTTTTTGTTTGGATAGTATCTTCTGGTTCTGCAAAATGGATGGAGCCTGCATGAGTCCATATAGCACTCCCCTCTCTCTGTCTGTTCCCACTAGGATCTGGCCAGTTTGCATTGACAACTCCTCATCCCAAGGCCTTTGTGCCTGTTTTGGAGGGGTTTAGAGTGAACAAGCGCTGGCAGTCACCATTGAAAAGTCAACTAGTGCTATGCAAGGTAGTGCACACCTTTAATCCCAGCACTTGGGAGGCAGAGGCAGGCAGATCTCTGAGTTAGAGCCCAGTTAGAGGTCTACAAAGTGAGTTCTGGAATAGCCAGGGTTACACAGAGAAACCCTGTCTCAAAAAAACAAAAAACAAACAAAAAAAGTCATAAAGCTAAAGATCTTTATGCCATACAGATTGAGTTTTGAGAAACATGTTAGCTTGGAGGGTTTTCTGGTGTGTGTACTTACTCGATTGTGTGCATAATTGTGTGTGTGTGTGTGTGTGTGTGTGTGTGTGTGTGTGTGTTTGGTTAGAACAGCTCAGAAATGCATAATTATAATTTACCATGTTCAAATCTGAGATTTTGGCTATTATGCAAAACTGGCAGAGGTTGGTTTGTAGCTTTTTTAGTGTCTGGGTTTGCTCATTTCCCTCTGGTTGGTGTGGGGAGAACTAGAGGCCTCTGTTCTGACCAAACAACCACAGCACAAATAGGCCCAGAGCCTGGGACTATACAAGGACAGTGAACTGAGGGGGTGGGGTGGCTAGGGCAGCCAGGCACAGAGCCTGAGAGCAACAGGGCTTCCCTTACCTAAGGGTGCTCTGGAGAGGACTAAGGCAATTGTGTGAAGTTGCACAGCAGAGGCAATTCCACTGCCAGCTGTGAGTGTATGTGTGTGTGTGTGTGTGTGTCTGTGTCTGTGTGTCTGTGTCTGTATGTGTGTTCCTTTGGTGATTATGTTTCTGTTTTCCATCAGAGATCTTTTTTCTTTCTCACTTTCAGTCCCCGAGGTCTGAGGAAGCTGAATCTTTCTCTTGCCACCTCCCTTAGCTTTGGTGATGGTCATATGGTATATACATGACTATATAGACCACAGTATCTGCAGAACACTTGGCTTGGGATTTGACTTTATATACCATCTAATCAGAAAGAGTTAGCCCCATCCCAGGCATTATGCTAGAGGTAGATGATAGGAAACAGCTATTTTTCCTTTTACATTAGACACTACTAGTAGAACACAGTTTGCACTCCTGAAAATGTCTTTGTCTGTACATGGAGATAACTCATTTGGAAACACACCAACCAAAGTGAAGTAGAACAGGGAGACGAGGGAGGTTGTAGCCTCTGTTCTATCACTGAGTCATTTGAAATGAGGTTGTAAGCCAACATTGCTGAAAGCCACAGGCACAGTTAGTTGGCGTGTCCTTTGCATAGGCTGGCATGAGGTAGGCTCCTGTTACTTGCTGTGAATGCACTTTGACTAAGGTGTCCTCTTCACAAAGTCTGTGTTTCACAGGCTCTGTCACAATAATGCTAACCTCTAAGAATTCGATGACAGCTCACAAACAAGCATTTATTCTTTCGTATATGCTTGTGAGTTAGCAGGGATCAAGGACTCATCTAGACTGTGTTCATCTGGATTAGATAGATTTTTGGTTGGGCCCTATCTGAGCCATGTATTTCTTTCTGGACAAGTGACTGCATGGGGTGGGTACACTATTCCTCTTCTTATGACTGTCAGCAATGTCAAAGAGAAATTTCTACCACATGAACACTTCCATGCCTCCTGTTCACAAATATCCTCTCGTCTAAAACAGTCGGGCACTTCTTCCTTAAGGATGGAAAAACCAAGTATCTAGTGAGCAATGATATAATCTACTACAGTTTCAACATAAGCAAAAGAGAACAGGGGTTACTTGTTATAAAATCATGCAATTCTAAATGTGCCTAGAAATAAAAGTAGTGACAAACAAGGCAAAAGATTTAACTGATGTTAACATGGCAAACAGCAACTTTATGTAGCACTGGCATTTGTTTATTCCAGAAAACATATTCTGGTTTATTTCTTAAAGTAATAACTATTATTGAGCTAAGTAGAGTATTACATAGGAACCTTTTTCTGACTTAAAGATCATTTTAATAGCCCATGCTACATACTAGATCTGTGTGTGTGTAAATGACTAGTAATTGATATAGACATTTCACCACTTGTTTAATTTGAATTTCTTACCTCACACTGTGAGTCTTATGAGTTCTACAAGGAGTAGAAAAATTAAGAGACTCAAAATGAAAGAGACAAAGCTAGTGAGATGGCCCAGTGTTTAAAACTCCTTGCTGAGCTTGCAAGGGACCTGTGCTCAGTTCCCAGTATATACTGAATATGTTCCAGTATATACTTATAATGGAAAGTTCTCCGCCATGTGTAACTCCAGTGCCAGGGTCTCTAACACCCTCTTACGACCTTTATGGGCACCTGCACACATGTGAAACACACACATATAATGAAGTATGCCTGCATGCATGTGTCTGGGCATTACACATACACACACAAAAACACACAAATCTAAACAAATCCTCAAAAAATGAATTGACATGAAAGGGGAGTATCCATCTAAAGCAACAATGTCTGTTTGCCTTTGAATGATTCCTGCTTTTCAAGTGCTGTACTAACTGAATTCAATCTTTAAAACAAACAAACAAACAAAATGAACAAAGAAAAACCACACATACAAAAACCCCCAGCCCTTCAAGATTCTGGTAATGCCCAGAGCAAAGACACCAAATGTAGATATCTTGTGTCAAATCTGAGCTCTAGTCTCATTTCCTCACAGGAAGTTAACATCAACAGAGTAAGCAGGTGGATTACGAAGACTCAGTTCTAGAAAGTACTGCTGCCTTGCTGCAGCAGAGCAGGACTTTGGAGCAGGTAGAGACATCACCAACTAGACACTAAACGGAGGTGGCTTGGTACATCTAAATTGAATCATAGTGCAGAATCCTTTGATATTCCCAGGGAGGGGGGCTCTCCTCTGCTACGCGTGATATGTAGAAAACTTGTCCTGACAATTCATCCTGAGGCGTTAATATATTACCCTGGAAAGCTTCTTTGCGTCTCACGTTACTGGAGGAGTTCAGTTGCTTTAAAATTCAATTAAAAAACAAAAACAAAACCCAACAGTAGCAGCCCAGCCCTGTGTCCTGGTAATTCCACTACTGAGGCTGTATTTGATAATCATTCAAATCACTTGTGACTCGTAGCTGGTGGGGATGATTGGATTCAGGGACTTTCCTAACCACTTGAAGAAAGATGTTTTAACAGTGACATCGTCTCCAGTTTTGTGCACGTTCCAACAGTGAGTATCTAGGCAGTATAGATAACTGAACACTAAAAAAGTTTTCTGAGAATGTAGGAACATTAAGTTTAGAATTTCACTTGAATCCTTATAGCTGAATACAAGGTTTTATAATTAAGATCTCTGGGTGGAAAGCGTGGCTTCTTTTGACCCTTTACTTGAAAGGATGACACTACATTGAAGGGTGAGATTAAGAAGCTGGCGGCAGTAATGAAACAATCCAGAAAACAACAGGGGTGGGGAGACGTCTTCACAGACAGTGTCATGTCTCCATTTTGTTCTGTAACACTCTGCTAGTGCTGATGTGAATAATAGCAATGATCGGGTTTTTAAAATTCTGTTAACACGAGAACACGATTCTGTTTATAAGACAGTTTCAAACAAGTGTAACTTGAAATCTGTGGTGTGAGAGAGAATCCACTAGAATTGCAGAGGCTGGATTCTTGACTCTAATTTGGGAATGGAGACAATTGGCTCTACTGCATGTGCCCACTTCTCGAGAAGGGTGACAAGGAAGGAAACTTGGCTTTTTTTTTTTTTTCCTTTTAAACCTCCTCCCCCTCTTCTATTTTTAGGATGAGAAAGCTGCTTCACCACAGGGCAAGATCCTGAGCAAACACCAGGGTTGGGAACAATAAAAAGCCCTGAAGAGTGAGTCAGGATCCTGCCTCCAGCAAAAGGCTAAGTGAACAGACAGGAGCCCTGAATGGCAGCAAGCAGGTGATCTGTCAGAACACGAAATGAGAGGAATTCCAACGTATGGCCCTGCCTGGAGAATGCCCTGCCTCCTTCTTCTGAAGGACACAGTGCTACCACCCGGAGTTCATCTAAAAAAGAACAAACAGGGCTCCGGACCCTCAGCTCCTTTGAGCCTTTTAAGCAGAAAGATAGAACCCAGCCATGTTACTCTTTCTGTGACTTTGAAACTCACTTGACAGTTCTTTCAAGTTTTTATCCAAAGAAATGTATGTGATGGGCTAAATAGCTTTCCCAACATGAGCATCAGGCCATTAAAGCCTGTAGGTCTCCATATCTCCATGCCTTCCACTGGGCAGGAATACAAGGAGACCACACAGGAGGGACTCTGCTCCTCCCCCTCCCACACATTTACAGTTGTCTGTCTCCTGGATTGGAAACAACTCTGTTTTGCTGGAAGCCAGTGTACCTACTCTGTGATATTGAAGCTGCCATTTAACTCCCTACCCTGAGTGCTCTTGAGTTCAGCATTTATTTATTCTAAGAACACATAAAGTCCAGCACTGTCGGTATTCCAGGGATCCGAGGAACAAAAAAAAAAAGATACAATCCATGCCCTCAGGGACTTTATGCTTGAATGAAGACAAGACAGGCAAACCTATCATTATACTACAAGGTGATTGATTAAATGGAGATCTGTTGCCAAGAAAAGAGGGAATGTGGAGAGTGGATTGCTTAAGCCTAGCTGAGAGAGTGAGAAGAGACTTCAAAGAGAAGGAGCCTTCCTTGAGTTGGGACTTGACAGGTTAAAGGGAGATGTATAGGCAAGTGTGTGTGATTTAAAAATACAGCTCACTCAGGCGTGGTGGTACATGCCTATGGTCCCAGCACTAGGGAGGCTGAGGCAGAAGTAATCCTAGGAGTTTGGTAACTCCACACACACACACACACACACACACACACACACACACAAAGTGTCAGTTCCCTGCTTGAAATTATCTAAGGCTCCACTATGCATAAGATGAAATCAGCCTTCTTGGGGAAGATTCAGGATTTTGTGTGTGCCTCCCTCAGATATCTGTTTCCTCTGATTCTCCTGTAGGCTCCTGAGTCTCTTCTGCCTCAGCTCTGCAAAGTGTTGCCACCCCTTGGGGCTTTCAGCTCTCAGGCTCCTTTTCCTTCAGGGTCTTTACTAACAGCACTTTCTCATTAGGCTGGTGGTAGAATAACAGGAGGCACTAACATGTCAATCTTTCTCGTTTCCTTGCTTCTGGACCTGAGGGAGGGATGGCAACGAGCAAGTCATGAGTGTGTTAAGGGACACAAAGAGAAGCAGACAGCTTGTTTTATCCAGGGTGAGGTGATGATGTCTGTGTGATGTCCAGGCAGACGTGTGCACTTCCTAGTGCGAGTGTCCAGTGCTTTCTTCTGCTGTTGGGACACTGGCAGTGTGTGTTGATAGTGAGGAAGAGTGCAGAGCCATTACATAGTGAATAGGCCAGTGAAGAATCTCTGAGCTTGCAGGACACTCTACCTAATGGAGCATGTATGTATGTATATGTATGCATTCTTATTTCCCAAGACAAGGTCTCCCTGTGTATCTCAGGCTATCATAGAACTCACTTTGTAGACCAGGCTGGATATGAACTCAGAGATCCCCTTGATTCTGCTTGCCAAGGGCTGGGATTAAAGGTGTGCACCACCACCGTCCAGCTTCACCTTTTTAAATGTGGGCTTACTGCAGTAGGAGGTGACTGGTCTTGAGCAGCAGTTCTTCCTGACTGCTGTTAATCATACTCTCTTCTGCGGTGCATTATTTTCTTATGTGCACTTTTGCCACCACACTGATCTGAGATTAGGTTGCCTGTATGTCTGTGGGAGATCTATGTCTCTCCACGAAAACATAAACTTTATGAGAATACATTAGACTAGCTCAAAGTGGGCACTCCAAGTGTTAGCTAACAGAGGACACACAATGCCACAGAGGGTAGTGTGGCCACCTGTGAGAGAAAGAATATATCCTTAGACATTGCCAGGTGCCCATACTGGAGTCCATGGGTTCCTGAAATTTGGAAAATAAACATAATAAACAGAAGATATTTATGCAGCCTTTTTCAATCTCCCTTTTCTGTTTTAGACTCAAACACAGTAATTCTAAGAGGAAGTAGCATCTATCCCAAAGGCATGTTGTTCATTGGTAGAGAAGTTTGATTTAAATTTTGTGTTTGTAATATAGATTTCTCATAATACAGTGAACATAAGTGTTTTGGGTTACTTGTTTTAAAAATGAGCTTCATAAAAATTAATTCAAGTTATGTATAAAAATGATATTATACTGTTAGACTTTTGCATATTTTCTTTTTTCTAAAATTTTAGTGAGTGTGTGTGTGTGCGCACACACACACACATGCTGTGGTGCTTTGTGTGAATGCTAGAAGACTACTTGTGTGGTTGGTTTGCTCCTTCCATCCTGTGTAAATGAATTATTTTCTTCTACCAATATTGAATCACTAACCTTTCTGAATATACAATGACACTCAGAAGTCTCTAGCTCTTGTGCTATTTGATCTCCTAATGTAATATAATTGGTTGTGTCTCAGCATAAACTCTGGGCAGAAGAGACCATCTGAGAGCTGCTCTTGCCCACAGACAGGTATGCCAACATTGCTTTTTTTGAATCTGCCTAACTTTCTAAACTGAGTCCCCCTCAGTTACATAATTTTCTTCTTTCTCTGTCTTAGGACCTAAGCTACTGTCTGTTATTAGTGTTAGGAAGTTTTGAAATCATTTAAATTTGTTGGAATTGATTAAATGAAACCCATTATGCATTGTTGCCCAAGCTTAATATTACTCATATAATCGTCCTAGCAGCCAAGGTTACCATGGAGGCCTGGATTGAGGAGAAAATGATTCTTTTTACTATTAGAAGCATCCCTTGGTGTGTTTCTCTTTTCAGCTCACACTTTGAACATCTGCCATCTCAGCATCTAGTTGCCAACAAAGGGCTATACATCTAGGCAATAATGTCATTACCCTGCCGACAGCCAGACTTGATGTGTTTGTATGCATAACAGGCAACAGGCGCTACGGAAACTCTGCACTCTCTGAGCTTCTGTACTAGTGGGATTTCCAATATTTCTTTCACTAAATGGGTAAAACACTGGGAATGGGTGAAATTATCCTTTGATGATGAAGCAGTCCATCTGCACATTGTACAGAAGTGGACTCCAGGTCCAGTTTGACCTGAAAGCCAGAGGTCAAACTGTTATGATTCTCTTGTATATGATTCTTTAAGTAGATGTACTATTCTTTTATTATCATTGTTGTAGCAAATATGAGAGAAAGCCTGTTCCAGGGAGCAGTGCTTTGAGAACTTTGCAATATAGTACATAGCCACGCATAAGGGTAATTACACAGGCTGCAAATCGCAGACCATAGGTCAATCATCACACAAGAATGTTGCCTTGTTAGCAGAGGCAGGCAATGGATATTGACTGTGGGAACCCCACAAGCAAAAGGTAAAGTAAGTACATAGGCTCATCATTGGAGCAGAGGAAGGTGTTTCTTTGAAACATTTATAAGTTTCTCAAGGCCTTGATACCCTCCAAATGTTCTGCCAGGGAAGAGCCAGGTAGACAGATGTTTTACTATTAGATGACCTTGACCCAATGCCAAATATTAATTATATTAGCCAATCTGAGCCAATCAGATTTTGATTTTTGAATTTGAACTAAAATACTGAGAAGGTAATGTTTGGGGCTGCTACTCAGCTTCCCTGGAGCACAGTTCTTCAGAGCACTGTGCTTGCATCTCCACAAAGCTCCAGTGTTTTCCCTGGTAGCGAAGAGAACCTTGGCCTACGGTAAGATCATGTTTCAGTTGTCCAAAGCTGCAAAGGTCTTGATGACGTATTTGGTTTTCATTGTCTTCCCTTCCTTACCTACTCATTGTCATCAGTATTTCTTGGGATCACCTCTCAAATAAAATATGTGAGTCTACATTTAGAGAGGAATGTGAAATAAATCCATTAAGTCAGGTTGGAGGTAGATGGATCATAGCAACCCAAAGATACACAAGTTCAAGCTACTACTATTGGTGGAGATAGGTGAGCAGATGGGAATTCTCTGAGATTCTAAATTGCCCCATTTTTGAGATAGTATATAGTGAACCATTTTCCCCCAAAGAGACTATTAGAAACAAAGGTTAATGATCAACTGAGATGGTCCAGCATCAAAGAAAGCTGTAAGAAAATGCTGTTATATACTATCTTTGCTAGATGAAGGAGACGGAACTCACAAATGAAAAGACCAGAACATAATAGAGAGGGCTCAAAGACTAGAAGAACCTGGTGCACAAGGTGACAACATTGAACTGTGTGTGTGTGTATGGGGGGTAAGGTAGGGGGGAATGGGAATCAAGACATGACTATTAACTTATAGCACAACACAAGGCCTCAGTGAGGAGAAAGACTTGACCTAGAATTCTCAGAACCTAAGGTGGAAGTTGTAAGTCGGACTACAGAGGCCAACTGACATTTCTTTCCTGGCAGCCTTGGACCCTGGCTATCTTTGCTTTTCTGACCTTCCATTTCAGCAAGGGTGGGTCTGTACAGCATGCACTTTGTAAATTCTTGCTCCTATTTTCGTCTTATCAGGAGAGAAGTCTTAGAAAACAGAGCAGAAGATAGTTTGGGGAAAGCTGCATCCTTCCATAGCCACCATGGAGCTAGAGCAATTCTGAGACCACAGGTGGATGGTGCCAAGTCAGAGAAACCAAGAATGATTGGGTAGAAGGTTCTGGGAACATTAAGGTATGCTTCTCCTACTGTGAAATTTATGGTTATAAGAGAATTGGGCACACCTAGTGATTGACATGCGCTAAACAATTCATGAATGCAATTATTAACTGTTGAAGGACATCTTGAGAACAAAGGCAAGGCTTCAAGAGAGGCAGAGAACAGATGAGTTAGAAGTCCTGGTGAAGTGTTCTGACTCTATCCCAAACCCAGCTGCTTCTGACTGGGTATTCTCTGGTGACCTGTTCTTTGAATGAGTCCATCTGTCCCAATTCTCCATTCTCCATGTGCACCTATCTTACTGATACTTAAATTTTTAAAAAATCAAAATGTATTCAACAAGCACAGTATATCAGCCTTTCTTTAGACTCAACAAGTAGACTCTGAGAAGCACCATTTTTGCAAAGCATCCGCTCCCCTTGAAACATGAGTGCTTAGCTACAGAAGAAGTGGTGATACCTGTTCTAGGGCTGGGCTGGAAGAAGTAAAGGAAATGCCTTCAAGTTCCCTTGAGATGCTTGCTCCTGGAGTCCAGCTGCCACCCAGTAAGGAAGCTGAAGCCTCCTGGGGAGAGTTCTTCCCAGTTGACAGCCTGTATGCATCCATAGGCAAGGAAACTCAGCATCTATGCAGGAGCTACCTCAGTCCTGTCTAACATCTGACGAACAACTCAGAGACCCCACACAGGATCAACTGACAAAGACTCCCATAAGTGGGAACAATACTGAAGTTTTTTTTTTTTTTTCTGTTTTCCAATACAAAGGTTGAGGGTGCTTGATACGTAGTAATAAATGACAAATACCAAGGTCAAATTTTTCAGTACAGATATTCCCACAGATTAGCCAAGAAGGGACTCTGCTGAGAATCTAGACTCCTTCAGGATCTTGAGATATGGAGAATATAGATGATAGAATCTGAGGTGTTTTGAAACTTTTATACTTGATTTTATAAAAATGATAAATGTTCAGTATAAAAAAATCCAGAAAAGTATACAAATGAGTTGCTTTTAAATTTATATTTGGACAACATTAATAATGCTGATTTATAATGGGATTTTCCCATCTGGAATTTCTGTGGTCTTCAATAATGCCTTATAATACCATGTCTTGTGCTTGTTTATGGTTAGGTAGGCTGTACAAGGGCAATTTCATGTGTAATAGTTGTGGGTTTTTTAGATTTCCTATTTCACCAAACATTTCCTAAGATATTTTTTGTGGGGAGGGCAGGTAAGGTCTTGGGAACAAGACAGGCAATCTTGGACGATGCTCCTGACTGTTACATAGACTTTAGCTGTTGGAAGGAACTAGGAACCCCCACTCCCATGAGCAAACTGCAATGTCGAAGTAAAGAGGGCAGAAAGGGTGTGTAGTGAATGTGTGGCAGGCTGTTGGTGATGGACAGGGAAAGGCAGAGCAGGATGAAGTCGAGGACTTAAGGATGAAAAATAATAGCGGGGTAAAGTGGCTGCCAAGTATTTGAGGAAGGGCCACCTGGGTCTGGGAAGGGTCTAAACAGGTTAAGCGAATAAAAGCATCTGAGACAAGAGAGGGTAAGGAGGAGTCATTGGGGTCTTAAGACAGAGGAGATACGTTAAGAAGCAGGTACTTGACTCCGGGATGGTATTAGTTAGTCACCATTAAAAATAATGCTGCAGGGAACATGGCTACATATATTAATGTTTTTATTTTTTATGATCTAAAATAAATTAGCTAAGGTGAAAACAGCATGCTGGAACTGGTCCTTTTAGAGGTGTTATTCACAGTTCCTCCAGACCTTTCATCCACATTTAACTTTAGCTTGCCTGCTTTGCCCCGTTTCTCTCCTTCTCCCTCCCTCCCCACTTCCCTCTTTCCCTTCCTCTATCCCTTTCTTCCTCTTTCTCTTTTCAGGTTTGTCAAAGCTCTACAACGAAGGGGAAGGGGTCAAACACCTGCACACTGCAAATGCTCCCATTCTTTGCCATCTTCCTCTTCATTTCCATATTCATAGGAGGAGTTTCCACAAAAGATCAAATTTACCTGACAAATATAGCAAGACAAATATAGCAATAGGAGTGAATGAGCCTTGCTTTGCTGATGTGACAGTATTTCTTTTGCACTTGCTTCTTTAAAACTCGATTTTTATAAGCCGACACATGTATGGGATTGTGTGCTGATGTCCCTGAGTGCCTGTCTCGTGTCAGCTTCTCCTTGGCTTCGCCTAATCTATTTCCTGTCCACAAAGGATCCTGGGCTCTTTGGTAGCTCGTGTCATGTCATCTCTAGGTGCTGGTGGTTCTGCAGGGCATGCCTCCACTGTAACCGAATCACTGGACAGTCCTTCCTGTCTCCAAGATAGACAAAAGCATCTTTGAAACACTCCTAAATATGAGCTAAAACCTGAGACAAAAAATCTTTTCAGGGGGTCAAAAGTGAGGAACAGGAGACCTTTGAGTTACAATTCACAACCGGTGGGTACATTTGCAAAATGAGCCTTTATCTCCCGATGCTTCCTTCCCAACAAATAATCACATCTCCACCTCGAAGGAGACAAACATGGACCAGTGGAAGCGCTTGCAGGTGAAACAAACAATCTGCAAGGGAACAAACAGAGACTGTTTGCTGAGACCTTTGCTGAGAGGCATTTGCTATTGTATGCAAATTCAGTGCCTGACTTGTGCTCTCCCTTCTGCTTAGCAAACAGGCAGGAACAGACGATTGTACACAAGGTCAAAGATACAGAAATGGAAATGTTTACCACCCAGCACTGTAGACGTGCTGCAGATCCTACCAAAGTCATCGTTTAGATCAGAGTGAGGTTTTCTTGAAAAGATTCATAAATGCGGAAGTTGTCTCATTGTGAAAACTCCTGTTTCATGTGTCTATACGGTAGAATTTATTGACAGTGTTTCTACTTGACAAAATGTATGCATCATTCTGTGAGAATCTTGATGATTTGTCCTCTGTTGCTGAAAATTGAGCCTAGTGAGAAATCGTGGGCATCAGCGCATTCCCCGGGGCAAATGTATGATTAGAAATCAGAGCCCTTTCCCCAAGACATTTTACTGCCATCTGCCGGGGAATCACCAAAATGAAAATACACCCCAGGGCTGAGTAGCACACAGAAGGCGCCCTCTATGGTTGTGCAAGTTGCAATGTGTGATCACACACAGCAAACCACTGAGCATATGATCAGAGGTAAGTGGATGCTCTGATTATCTGCTGCCCTGCCTTAAGCTGTACATGAATGAACAGAATGGATTCTGAATGGACAGGGTTAGAGTCCCCATGTCCGGCTGCAGTGACACTGCCCCACTCCGTACAGTGGTGATGAACCGGAAAAAAAAATCATTGCTCTCCATTTTGTTCTCAGTTTTCAGCATGCACTTTAGACTTATATAAAAATAGCTGAAGAAGAAGGAAGAGGGATTATTGAGGTTCGAGGCAGGAGTCATATTGTCAGCACCCCTCTTAGAGACCCTGGATTGGCCTGGCAGACATCTGTGCTAATAATATATAAACTGCAACTGTTGGCAGCTTGATGGGGAGTCTCCAGGAAGACGGCCTCTGCTAATCATTTCTCCCCCCCCCCCCCGCCCTTATTAAGTGCTGAGCTGGGCTAACTGTGTAAATGTGAATATGGAGCCTGGTTTAATTAGGCAGAACTTTAAGGCAGTCAAGTAACAAATGATAACTTAATTAAACATAATTAAAACATTTGAGAGCTCCTTACCTATTTCTACAGGGCGGTGATTGCAGCTTGAAAGAAGGCTGCTGAAGGCCAGGCAAGGTGTTTCCTTCTTTTCCTTATGTCGCAGGCACAGCGCTCTCTCTCTCTCTCTCTCTCTCTCTCTCTCTGTCTCTGTCTCTCTCTCCACTATTAGAAATGCAGCTGGATCCTATTTATAATCCATTTTCACATTTGTTTGAATTAAAATCCCAGATTTCTGTGCTTTCAAGGTTGAATGTGCAGGGTAGCCAACATTTATCCAGTCATTTCAGGAGTTACTGTATAACTGGGTTCCAAGAGGTGAACTACACCACAAGTTTGAGCCATAAGGAAAAAAGAGAGAAAACAGACCCAAACTTAAACCCTGACATCACTGAAGCTGGGAGAAAGATTGTTCTGCTCTGAACATGTGCTGCCCACTTAAGACTCTAATTATTCTAAATTACTTAAATTGGCTCTAATACTTGTGTTTTATTATTTGATATTAAAGAACAAACCACGTTAAGAAGAAACTCATAATGCAGTTAAATATTGCCAGCAAGGCTGTCGGTGGCAAGTCTGGCTTTGGACATCCCTCAACTCTACCTACCACCTGACGCTAATCTGAGAGTTGCTCTGTGTACTCTACCACAGGCTTTTCCAGGATCCTGTTTATGTCTAAACCCAACAGTCCAGCCTCGCCAACCTCTTACCACATGGAAAACTCCATTGCTCAGAGAAAGCTATGAATCCGTATATTCTTATGCTTTAAGATCCTCTGTGACATCCCAAAGCAAACTCCAGGTAAGCCTACCAGATGTTTTCGGGAGGGGAGACAAGGGATAGATGAATAATTTCCATTAGCATAGTACTGTTGCCATAAAGATTTAATGACTTCATTGATGTGGTGTTCTGTGCTTGTGGAAAAAGTGTAAGGACCAGAAAGAAAACAATACGTATGAGTACCCATGAGGCCATTTGAAAAATATACTAAAGAGGAAAATGAGATCTCAAGTCCCTCAGACCAGGAACAGAATGCTCTCATTTGAGCTGAGCTTAGGGACCTGGGAGTCATCCAGAGATGGGGGCAGTAAGGGAACAAAGGCCAGCAAAGTGTCAGTCCCCTCCTCTCCCCCCCTGCTGCTGCACTTCAAGCTAGAATTGAGGTTCCACTCTGCCTTCAGAATACCTGTGCTTTGCTTGTCCCATTCTACATCTACATAGAGCTCTTTTTCCTGTTGGTCATTTGCAAAACAGATAGGAATGTCATGAAGGATGAAGATACCTCACAAGAGACTTAGAACAGTACCAGAGGCAGTTGATACACTGGCCTGTCACCATTACTTTCATTATTGTCTCTCTGGTATTTAAAACAAGTTCTTAGCTTTCATCAGATTCCCAGTTTCTTTCTCACTTAAAGGAACCAAGTTGCTCTCACTTTGGAATTCTCATCCACTTTTAATCATACAAAGTGATGGTTTTGAAATGTGCACACGGATTCTGTTCTCTGAGGACCCAGTCCCAGACTTTTGAAACCAGGTGCACTGTTCAGCAGGTGTTAACTGCCAGGAGAATTCCGAAGCAATGTCACCGAGAGGGGAAGAGGACGTTATGAAGGATCTGTTCGGTTTGGTGCATCCCTCTCTGCCTTATATAACCAGCCCGGGAGGTCATTAAGTTCCCCCTGTCCAGAGATGATGCAGAGAAGGAGTGGTTACCTTTTTAAGTGATTAGAAATAGATTGCTTAGAGTGGGCATCTTTGAAACTGCAACAGATTGTTGCTCTGTCTTATTGTTTAACAACAGTAAAACTCTCCAGAAACATAGGGCAACAAATCCAGTGGCTTCTAGTGGACTGGATGACCATTTCCAGCAGAGTTAGTATGCGTTAGAGTATAAGTAACATTTGTCTCTTCTTTCTAAAAGGATATTTACTTTCCCTTACTTGATCGTAACAAATCCAGTACAGCTGGTTATACTTTGGCAAGTAACACACTTGGCTGTTGCCACTGCTTTTTTTCTACCTAAGACCAACCATTTTTTTTTCCTGCATGGTAGAGAAAGGACCCTTTTCCTTCCTAGGGAAAACTTCAATATGCCATTCTTTTGGTCCCATGCTTTGCTGTTATATTAATGAAGAATATAGATCTCTTTTCTTGTCCGTAGAGTAGCCACCCATCTTAAGAAAACCTATCAAAGCCTCCCCCTCCCAGTGCAGACAGATCAAAGCTCCTTTAGAGCTTCTCTTGACATAACAGCACAACAGTTATGGAGGTCTCTGACCAGGATGCACTTTCCTCTGGTCATGTGGCCTCAGCCTTCAGGTTCATGCTGTGTCCACAGCTATTACAAACAAACAAAACAACCACCCAACAAAAACCCCTCAAGCATGTGGCCTAATTTCTGTAAGAGGCAGTATTGACCTTTTGTGTGTGTGCTTTTTAAACCTTTATCTGTAGGACTCGTGGATAATGTCGGCATCTTTAAACAAAGTGACATGATAGAAATGACATCTTTGTTATTATCTACAAGTGCAGGGTTCAAGCATCCCGAGTCATCATGGATCATCTTTGTGGTGTTTGATTGCAGTCGGTCCATGTGGTTCCATTCAGGATAAATCCCCAGTCCCAGCAAAGCCCCAGCAGTTCATTTCCTATGCAAACAAGTTAAATGCAAGAGACAAAATGAAGATAAATTCCTCAATGGACCAAGATAAGCTGGGTAGGTAAGGGGAAAGATAATTAGCCAGTCTTAAGCCAGCTCTGCTTCTGCCAAGCTTTATTTTTGCCGCCTTTAGAGGGGGGGGGGATCTGTTCTGGGGAGGAGGTTGGGGAATTTCTACCTTGTTCTCACACCACAGGCAGCAAGGTCAAAAGTGCTTAGAAGTGTGCCCCTAAAAATCTTTCCCTTGTGTGCCTGGGTGGGGATGCAGGGGAGAAGGTGCAGGAAAGATCAGCTATAGAGGAACTCTGGTTTGGGGTGTCCTTCAGCAAACCCTCAAACCAGGAAACATTTCTAAAAGTTTCTAAATTCTCACAGAATCAGCATTAGGTAAGGATTCTTGACATTTGCCGTGTGATGCCATCGGTAACAAAATTGTTAGCCTTTTACGATAGTGTACATGTCTTCCTTCACACAAAACCGGTGTGAAATTTCAGTATTCATCTCTGGTCTTGCTCAGTGCTTTGCACCACTTACTTCTCAGGTTTTAATTCCATTTTCTCCCCTATATTAAAGACCATTCTAGTCCTGACCTACTAAAAACACACACACCCTTTAGTCTAGAGCTATCCCGGAAACACATGGGTCTTTGCCAGTCAGAAGATCACAGGTATGGAGCACCAGTATCTTCTCCTGGAGGCTCCTTAGAAATGCCGGGGCCTAGCAAACACAGAAGTGGATGCTCACAGTCAGCTGTTGGATGGATCACAGGGCCCCCAATGGAGGAGCTAGAGAAAATACCCAAGGAGCTAAAGGGATCTGCAACCCTATAGGTGGAACAACAATATGAACTAACCAGTATCCCGGAACTCTTGATTCTAGCTGCATATGTATCAAAAGATGGCCTAGTCGGTCATCACTGGAAAGAGAGGCCCATTGGACACGCAAACTTTATATGCCCCAGTCAGGGGAACGCCAGGGCCAAAAAGTGGGAATGGGTGGGTAGGGGAGTGGGGGGAGAGGGTATGGGGGACTTTTGGGATAGCATTAGAAATGTAATTGAGGAAAATACGTAATAAAAAAATATTAAAAAAAAAAAGAAATGCAGAGTGTCATGCTTCCCCAGAACTCCTGAAGCTGGAGCTGTTGTCTCCACGTGATCATCTCCATGCATGGTGAAATTTAGTCCTGTCATTCATCATTGGCAGGCTGACAGTCACGATATTTAGCACTGATTGTCCTTAGCCCCTGTGTCTCAGATTCTGATATCTGGAGAGAGGACAGACTACCTTATATAGCCGAAGTTAATGAAATCACAAACTCCCAGTGGAGAATTTGGAAGGGTGATTTTTATTTTCTTTTGTCTCCAGTTGGCTGGGTAGCCTTGGGGAAGTCACTTCAGCTCTCTAGCTCTCATTTTTGGTACTGATGATTTGGTGACATTGGATGTGACAGTAGCTTTTTAACTAAAGGACCCTATAAATAAGCAATAACAATCTATTTATGCCTCTGTGCCATTGCACTCTTAGCAGTGTACACTACGGTGAGGATGCTTCCTGTCCATGAATGGTTATTCTCCAGCTCCTTGTTCCTTCAGGGTATATGTCCAACACTCTATGTTGCTTCATTTCCTTGTAAGAATCATCTCAACCAGTCAAAAGAGTTGGCACAGCATTTTAGAGTATGTACTTCTTTTCTAGAAGATGTGAGTTCAGTGACCAGCACCCATATCAGGAGGCTCACAAAGGACTGGGACTCCCTGTCTAGTCACCTGTGCTCACCCACACAAACTCACCCTTCACATATACATACATTCTAGAATGAAGTGAGCCTATAAACCAAGAGTATGCTCCTAATGATTGCACAGCTAGGAGTACTAGTCTAACAGTGAAGATTCACTTCACGGTGTGGTTCTGACTGAGAGTATTAGAATGTTTTCATTCAAAAGGAATGTTGAAATATCCAGTTGAGAATTTTTTTTTTTTTTTGTCTAAAGTATAAAATATGTAGTCAGGGATATTCCAGTACCATGTACAGTTTGAGGTATGGAGCTTCCTTACTGTGCTTTGTATCACCTAAGGAATTGTATATATCACAAAGTCCCATGTTTTAGAAATGTGAGCTCTTCGTGTGATTTGTAGTGTACAGACATAATATAGTGCAATGATACAGTTATGCATTTTTTCAAGTCTGGAAACACCTTATTTGTATGTGTCTATGTTCAAATATACATATATTTGTATATATATGCCCATGTGGATGGCAGGGCTCAAACTTAGTGCTGTCTTTAGGTACTATCTTCCTGGAGTTTTGTGGCAAAGTCTCTTCATTAGGACTCAGTACCTCAGCTGAGCTAATGACCTCTGGGCTCTAGGGACCTTCCAATCGCTTTTTCCCTGCCCAGAGATTAGAAGTTTGCACACGCTGGTTTCTGCTGAATACGGGGGATCAATCTCAGGCCTTCAAAGTACTTCTCAGACCACACTGGCTTCTCTTTTCAATTTGGAAAGACTTTAAACCTCAATGGTCCTCTAGGAACCATTTGTGCATCTTAAAATGAATGTTCTTTTGTAACCCAATTAAATAATATTTCTTCTACGAAACTTCATCATATCTAACGTGAAAGCAGTGTTTTTTTGAATATAACATGCGCATTAGTTTGATTGTCATTATGAACCACTTAATTGTCATATTTATCCAGCTGCAAGTTCTTCAAGATCTAAGACATTTCTTTTCTTTGCACATTATCAGTCTCTAGTGAAGCTCCTTCTGTATTGGGACTAAACTGAATACATTAACTCAAATCTATATGTGTTATATGGTTTTGAATTCCATTGTTTGAGATTAATTTTTAATGCTTTTAAATTCTTATTAATGAAATTAAGGTCAAACTATACAGCATAATAACAGAAGTAGGATAGGACCTAGGAGATCCGAAGGCACTGAAAACTTTCTGAAATGACCTATTTGTATATGTGGGAGAGGCTTGAGAGTCTACCTTAGTGGTTATGCCTGTAATCCCAGCCCACGGCAGGTAGAGTAGGGGGATTTTCACTACAAGGATAACCTAGATTATTTGGTGACTTCTAGGCCAGCCTGGCTTAGAAAGTAGGATCATGGCCAGCCTGAACTAACATGAGCTTATCTCAAAAGAAAAAGAAAAAGAAAAAGAAAAAGAAAAAGAAAAAGAAAGAAAATATTCTTTCCTAGAATCAGCAGAGATATCATTTTCAAGCACCAGACATGAGAATGAAAAGGCAAAGGCCACATAGTAAAGGAAAAACAAAAATATAAGCATAATAATTAACATTGGCTCGTGCTTCACGGCAGTCCTCAGCAAATCTGACTCTTTTTTTGTTTGATTCTTTTTTTTTTTTTCTTTGTTATTTGAGACAGAGTTTCTCTGTGTAGTTCTGGCTGTCCCTGGTACTCACTTTTTAAACCAAGCTGACTCAGAAGATACAGAGATTTGCCTGCTTTGTTCTGGAATTTAAGGAGACCATTACCAAGGCCATCGACTTGACTTGTACAATTTTTCTGTGGATGAAGGGAATGCAATATTGGTGTCCTACTAGGAATGAGCATCTCACAGACACCTCTGTCCTGTCATTTGTTTGGGTGTGAATGCAGTCATGATCATGCAGAGGCACTGGTTGCCTGTACATGATTTGTATAAAGTCAAGATAGTCACAAGAGGACTCAGTTTTCTTCTTGACTCTGGGTCCTGTAGATTACTGATACTTCAGTGGCTGATCCTACACTCATGTACATACATGGGTGTGAATGGCCACAGGAGACAGAAGAGGATGTTGGATTCCCTAAAGCTGGGCTTTCATGTGGCTGAGAGCCACTTTACATGGGTGCTGGAAGCTGAACTCGGGGCCTCTGCAAGAGCAACAAGTGTTCCCAACTGTCTACCTATCTCTTTAGCCATCTTATGTCCTTTTAAATATGTTAAATGCCTACTGTTAGGTGGGTAATAGATACTTTATAGAAAAAGCAAGTGAAGTGGTAAAAATGTAATGGTTACTTTATAGTAATCAAATAACATAAAATATGTAACTGAAGGATAGCCAAATGAAACTGTTGTGTTGTATAGAAAAAAGTTGAGATTTTATAAACATTTTTTAGCATAAAAAGTTCAAGGAAAACTTTAATACATAAAAATGGGTTTGATTCTTAGGCACGTGAGGAATAACTAGAAATGTGCACATCAAATGCACAGCAATCTTATATAAGTGCCTGCAGCTACTAAGAGAGATAGTTGAGGACTGGAGAGATGGCTTAGTGGTTTAGAGCACTGGCTGCTCTTCCAGAGTTCAATTCCCAACAACCACATGGTGGCTCACAGCCATCTGTAATGGGATCCGATGCCCTTGTCTGGTGTGTCTGAAGACGGCGACAGTGTACTCATTTATATAAAATAAATAATTCTTTAAAAAGAAGGTAGTTGAGAAGATTGGGAAAAGTTTTGAAAATACAAGTGTTGTGTGTGTGTGTTTGTATATTGTATATGTATATGTTAGTATATTGGCTCATATGTTTGTGGGTACATGTGTGAGTATGCTTGTAGTAGCTAGAGGACAGCCTCAGCTACCTCACATGCCCTCCATATTGATTTCTTTGGGGACAGAATCTTTCACCAGCTTGTATTTCACCACAAAGGCTAGATCACTGGACAGTAAGTCCCAAGCAGTCTCCTGTCTCTGTCTCCCTAGCACTGTGCCACAACACCTGGCTTTTTTTTTTTTTTTTTAATGAAGGCTCTGAGTGATCAAACTCAGGTCCTCCTTGCAAGACAAGCAGTTGACAGACAGAGCCATCAACCAACACCCCCCCCCCAAATTCATGACTTCAGTGTTCTAGTTTAAACTATTACACACTAACTACATCTGTGTTTTCTAATTTGGCACATAAGCAGCCTTTATTATACTCTCTTACAATTATGTTAGTGTATGCATGTTTTTCCTGCATGCATATCTGTGTACCACATGCATGCCTGATGCCCGAGAAGAACCAAAAAGGACTTTGGATCCTGTGCAGCTGGGTTTGCAGTCTGTTGTGAATCTCCATGTGGTTGTTGGGATATGAACCTGGGTCTTCCTCAATAGTAGCCAGTACTCTCAACCTCTGAGGCATCTCTCTGGTCCCCATTATATTGTCTTTAAGATTGTTTTGCTTTTGCTTAATTAAAAAAAACAAGACAATTATAATAAAATAGATACCAGTTATTTAAAGTTGATGTATGTATATGCATAAATGTATGTTTTATATATGCATGCACCGATAAGTGTGTGTGTGTGTATATATATATATATATATATATATATATATATATACACACACACAGATATACATGGTTATGTAGAATCTATATAACATCCATCATTGGTGATAATTAGGTTAGGGGGACTTTGCTCTTTTCCCTTTGTGGTAGGATCTACTTTGGCAGAAGCCACGAAGACTTCATTCATATGCCCTGTGGTGAGGAACTGCACTATGATTTCACCCTAAAGAAACAGTAAATATTTAGAAGGAACAACATTTGTTGCTATATTTACACAACTGTGGATTCCTCCATTGACTTGCAAATATTTGTGGAACATTTACTATGCTCACTGAATGCTCACTGTACCCACATCACAGCTGACAGTGTTTACACTGTGTTTATAGCAACGAAATAGTTGAATAAGAAACTATGGAAACACTCAAGAAAAGTTGATTGATTTCATTTATCTGCATATTATAGTTTTGACATTTAAAAACAATTTCACAGCTATAAATTTTAAAGGAATGTATAATATTATTTTAGCGAATTATATAGGATATAAAATAGTTCACATATTGTGATCATTCTGATAAAATTAAAATGTTTACATAACTGTAGAAAGTTTCCATCAATATTTATTTGGGGATATTATAAATGCCAAAACTACATTTTATATTATCTTTATAATACAAATCAATGATAAATTCAACAATGTGTTTAAAAGTAGAAAACATTTGAAAAAGTAGGATATTTATGGCTAACAGCAGATAATTTTCACCTTTAAATAGTGAGCTATGTATAATAAATTTGGTTTCATGTTTGTCACAGCTCTTGAATATTTTATCAACTTATTTCGTATAAATAGAAAGATTTAAAATTGCATGTGTATTTGTTAAGTAAGCTCTTTAAAATATACAAGACATAACAGTCATTTCATATGCTGAAAAAAGGTAAAATTTAAAGCAATGTAAATATTCACCAATTAAGGGATTAGACACAATTCACAGAATGAAAGTTTTGTAGCAGTCAATACAGAATGGAGCAGGTCCACATACAAATTGAAAGATGAAAAAAGCAAAGCAAGGCACAGAACTAAATCTGCATGCGGACAGATTTATTAATATGTTTTCACACGTGTGGACAGATTAACAGGAGCCTGTGGTTTTTACAAGCATAAGGCAAGAGGATTTTATACTTTTCATTTTATATCATATATACGATTTGGACTTGGCTTCTATTTTCAAATCTTATGATTAAAACATATTTGGAAAAGACTATGGAACATAATACACTGTCGCCACTGTCAAGAACTATGTGTGTGATGTAAGATACAGCTTTTTAAAGATATGTCTACAGTTCTTTGAACTTTTAAAATTATTTCAAAGTCAAAAGTGAATAATTGCTCCTGAATTCATCAGATTTTCAAGATCTAGTCTCTTCTAATCAATTTTAACTCTCAGGAAAGGAGTTTTAAAATAATAATATAAAGTCAGGAGGTGCTTTGAAAGCACTGTATACACTGTGGTGGCCTTTGGGATTATGAGAAAGAATAAAAGTTGAATAGAAATGGTCAGAGGAGACAGAAAAAGGAGAGAGAATGGAGCTGTAAGCTTTTGTGTGGGAATAGGACAAGAAACTGGGTTAAGACTGGTGGGAAAGATTCACTCTGAAAGATCAATTTCAAATGGGCTGAAGAAACTCTTTTTTCTTTTTTTGTTTTTGTAATTTCCACAATGTTATTCTGTCACCTCTCTTAGCATGGTGGATACAGGGGTAAGTAAAATAAAAGACCATTATTTATTGGATAAAATCCTGAAGGCTGCTGCAGTCCAGAAACCATGTGACCTATGGATGCTGTCAGTGTCTGGCAGTCATGAATGGCAGTCGGCTGTGAAATCACCTAACTCTGGGCTGCAATTAGACCACAAAGTTAGTTTTTATTGTTGATTTTTTTTTCATTCTTCTGTTGCTGTCTGAACGTATGTAAATGGCGGTTTTTACAACACCTTCCAAGTTTATCACGTTTAATTCTTTTTCTTCCATGCTAGATTGAATTTAAGGGTCACTGAAGTCAGCAGCCACTGACCTTTGCCCTCTTAATCGTTCTCACCATTAATACTTGACCCTAAAAGCTATGTATACAATAAAGCATATTTATAGGTGCAGAGGGAAAGGCAGAGCAGAAACAATGTGGACTGAGTGATTATTTGTTTTGCCATGCTGCGCAGAAGTTTGGAATGTTCACACAGTCCTCTTTGCAGAGGGGAAGCTGGCCTGCCTTCCTTTACTGTGTCTTATGTGGAACAGTAGGATGAAGGGGCTTTTGAGCGTAGCATGTTGAATGACGCCCTTATGTATCTCACCTTCCTTCACAGTTCTGTGACCAACGCTCCTCGGATATGAAAGGGACTAGAAAGAGAATATACGTGTGTGTGTGTGTGTGTGTGTGTGTGTGTGTTCTTTACAGAAGAAAAAGATAACAATTTTATTCTCAAGGATTAGTTCTCAAGGATTGGAGATGTAAAGGGCCTTATATGAATATTTGGGGTTTTGTGAAGTATCTTCCACCCTTCTGTTTAATCTCAAGGGAAGAATATGGCATCTTCATGCCTAGAAATTCTTGCACACTGTTCCCAAATACTCTGTATGGCTTTGCTCCACAGTGCTTTCTGTGGTTGGTTTTAGAGTTTGGTAAAATAAAACCCTACTTTTATTTGTTCCCTTTGGTTTCTTCTCTTCCTATTTGTTTGTTTGTTTGTTTGTTTATCGTTTTATATGAATACACTGTAGCTGTCTTCAGACACACCAGAAGAAGACAAAAATCTTTTCTGAGTCCTAGGATAATTATTTTGGCAATATTCAAAGAATCCGAAAGGAATGCATAGTGATTAAAGCAAAGAATTTCTCTTGGTCACAGATTGACAGAGGGTCCTGGGCTTATAAAATACTCTATTTCCTCCATTAATTGTGTCCATGTGGAGTTGTAACCAAGTAGCTGAAACAAATAAAACTTAAGTAATATTGTTTCCTCTCAAAATATTCCACTTAATTTGTGGAAGAAGTTTGAACTCATTAAGTAGGCTGCAGTACCCCCCCCCTGCATTCGAGACCCTCTACCACATCCTTCTGGTGGAACATTCCAGCAGTTCATGACATTCCCATGCTTCTTTGTGTGGATCTTTAGCTGCTCTTTCATTTGGGCACAGAGGTGAAAAGGTGAGTGAGCATGCCCAGCTAGCCCCTTGCCTGCAGGCACGCACTTACCTGCTTCTCCCTTGTTCCTGTAGTCTGGAAAAGCCTCCTTTCCCTATGCCTTGAAACTTACTCCAAGGAGTATCCCTAGAGCTTTGAAGAGGGGAATTCTAACACAAGTGTAGCTTGGTTTTATAAGAGAAGGTATCCCCCCAGCCTGGGCTGCAAATGAGACTTCATCTTACACCTCTCAACCCTAAGAAAAACAGAAAACTGCCCTGTACATAGCAGCAGGTAAATCATGGACTGATACAGGAAAAACCCCACAGCATTCAGTAAATTAAAAAAAAAAAAAAGGTGTGGCAAGTGGGGTGCTTGGGCCCTTTCTCCTGTTGGTTTATTATATGCAGCTCTTTTCTGGAGCACAGAACATATCTAGGAAAGCAAGAGGCTTGTAGGGCCAATCCCCTCAGACCTCGTGTGCACAGAGCAAAGCTGTTCTCCAGCTTTCCTCCAGGCCTTTCTCTTCAGGTTAAATCTTCGTAATAACTGATCACCATTTTCCTTATGGTGGCGGCAACATGGTATCAGGAAATGAAACTGGTTTTAGTTTACATTTAGCAAGTTGTTCTCTACTACCATCATCTGCATGGTAGAGCTCAGAGTCAAGATGACTTGTCACTCATGACTACTGGGAAAGCAAGCTAAGAAGCTTGCGGAGCTCTAGTACCCTTTGGATTCTAGCTGAAGACGAAGGACGTGTTTCTTGAATATCAATATGCTCTTTTTTTGTTTCTCACCAAAATGTGAAGATAGTGTTCAGTTCATTTACTTTTTGCCTCCTCCTCCTCCTGGTGGATAAGAGAGGTCAAGTCTACCAGGCTTCTCCTACTGGTGGAATGAGTTGTTACTCCTTACACTATGTGAAGTCAATGTGGTTGACTTCCTATGAACCAGAATTTTCCTTTGGGCTGAAGGAGGCTTCATTTTGTCTGAGATCAGGGGTAGAGCAGAGTGCAGCAACAGGCCCTATGGCATGGACACCTCAAGCTCAGGGGTTCCTAGGAAATAAAAGTAGTGTTGAGTCTTCAATGCAATTCTTTTCTAAGCCTCTCTCTTCAACCTACATAGTTTGGACATTTAGAAAACATAGCTGGGACATGTTCTTTCATGGAGATGACATGTATTGAATGAACCCAGTCTTAGTCTGAAGTTGTTTTCTTTGTGGTAGCATTAAACTTAATGCATAGAGACCAGCAAGCAGACTCTGTGAGATAGCTCAAGATTTACCAAGTATGGTAGACTCTTATCTATATGGACAAAGTCTTTTTTTTTTTTAAGAGAATAAAAGAACGAAACAAAAGGGCTTATTTTTATCATTTCACATGGGATCTTTTGAAGAATAACCAAGACTAAGCACAGTGGTCTGAAATATTAAACCTTGGGAGGTAGAAGCATGAGGGTCAGGAATTCAAGGCTACTCTTGGCTCTATAGTGAGTTCAAGACCAGCCTGGGCTGCAAATGAGACTTCATCTTACACCTCTCAACCCTAAGAAAAACAGAAAACTGTCAATGAAGCTTTATCACTATTCTTTTCTTACAATAAAAATAAGTTATTGGCAAGATGGCCCCATGTAAAGGCACTTGCTCTCAAGGCTGATGACCTGAGCGTGAAGGAGAGAACTACTCTCCCAAGGTCTTCTTTGATCTGCTCCTTAGCACTTGTCCTCCAAGCACAATGCACAAATAAGTATAATAATAAGTTGAAATTTACCGCTTTATATTTACAACAGAGTGAGGTTATAGGATAGGACCATCCTACATGACTTTCATTCCAATGTACTTCTGAGCCTTTTAATCATTCCCAAACATAAATCCGATAACTGTGAAACAATAAGACCTTATTTCCCTTTCTTTCTCTTAGCCCTCGGAAACCATCATCCCACCACGTGGCTTTGGATTTAGCTCTTTTCTCACCTAAGGGGAGTGGCTCACACAGTTTTTTCTTTTGCATCTGTCCTACTTCACCATGGTTTCAAGGTTTGTTCACATTACAGTCTACTTCAGATTTTTATTCTCTTGTAAAGGATGGTTGATATACCATTGAAAAGCCATGTTTGTTTTTCTTTAACTGAGTTACCTGTTATAGAAATTTGGATTCCTTCTATCTTTGAATGACTGAGTATATTGTTCTGCTACAAAAATAAATTCAAGTATCACAATCATACAATCAAAAAATGCTTCTATTGTTTTGCATGTTTGCACAGAGATGGAATTTCTCTATTCCACAGTCAGTTTATGTTCATCTCATCCAAGAGTTATTCAATGATATCACACTACATATCCCTTCATAGTTCCACAAAAGTACAAAAGGTTGTCCATATCCTATAATGACTTACTATTTTCTGATTATTTCATATCATTAACCTTAAGGGACATGATGGGGAGGGAATCTCAGTATAGTTTCAGTTTGCATGTCTCAAAAATCATAACACTGCTCATACCAATCATCCCAATTTCATTGAAAATGTGTTTACTACACTAGAAGAGTATTTTATGTGTATGTATATATATGCTCATAAATCATTTATAGCTAGGTTGAAACTTAATTTCTGCTACATTTTGTTCAGTTAAAAGGACCAAGAGAAAAACATATAAGCAACATGAAAAAAAATTGACTCTTTCCTGGTTTTTTCAATTGTTTCTAGAATGTTCCACCACAAGAAAACAATAATTTGCATTAACATGAGTGTAGATACTCAGTAATTAATTCTTGATCTCCAAAGGCTGAATGCCTGGGTGAGAATGGCAGTCTGTTACTTTCAGGGAAGTATGACTTTGGCTTGTTACCCTTCCCTACCCTCTATCTGCTCCCCTGAAAATCAAGGCAACAGTAATCAGACTGTGGTGAGGATTAAATGAAGCAGCCTAGAGAAGTCTTCTGTAAGGGTCTAGCCTGAAGGACTGGCTTTGGAAACCATTCTGATCAGCAGAGCAAGTTCAGCATCTTCTCCATGGGACCTTCATTTAGGTCTGCAGATTTAGGAAATAAAAGAAAGAAAAGTAATTTTACTATGTTGTGTGGTATATTTTAAAAACAGAAATAGCAGTTTGGGGCTAAAAATTTGTGAGAAATTATTTTCAACAAATTATACTGACACACATCTACATGGGTCAATATAAACACAATGACATCATTAGAGTTCATTTGGCGATAACATTAAATGACTAAATTTGCAGGCTGTAATGGATGGAAAGTTTAGGTTAATGGATGCTCCTTAATGTGAGGAGCAAGCAAAGTCCTGAGTAAATGTGTATTGTTTGATATTAGCTAGCCATGTAAAGGACTACATAAGACCTTCTCCTCATGAATAATTGGCAAAGCCTTTCCACTGTGTATTGTGTATACACACACACACACACACACACACACACACACACACACACACACACACACTATTGAACTAAAGAAACCATTGCCAAATGGGTTCTATGAAGTCACCTATTCTTACTGAGGCTAGCTAACTTCTCCCACCTGTGCTACACACACTAAATCCTCTGAGGTTCCAGGTTGTTGTGTGGTTGGTGCCACTCCATCAGAGAGCACACAGCTTACTTGACCCCAGCCTTTCTGTACCTGTGCTTCTCATTTCTTCTTTTTATTGAACCCTGCATTCAGGTTCCAAGGACCAGGTTGTGTTGCATCTGGAAACTCTTCCTGCCATTTCCCCATTGTGAATAGGAGGCTCTAGAGACCAAAATAGCATGTGACGTCATAGGACACACCCAGGGATGCTTTCTCTCTCTTTCTTTTTGCATTTAATAAGCATCTTGCTTTATTATATTTTACTTTGAAATTTTCAATTTCAGAAGAAAAATTTCTGTACAGTACATTGAAAGTAGTGATTCAGAGGAAATTGAGACAAACGAACTGCCCCAGAAAATGAAAAGTAATATGATTTGATTTAATACTCTGTCATGTATTGCAATCTCCTGGTGTGCCAATTTTATATTTTTGTTTATTTTAGGCAAGCTGAAAAATGTGCAGTTAAATACTAAAAGTAGAGCAAAAGGTAAATACAGGGATGCTTTCTTTAGTCCAATCTTATTTTATACATATCTATTTCCATCCTGGAATCTATGAGATGAATACTGGGAAGAAGTGGTCCGAGAGATAGAAATTATTTATTGATAAAAGTATAAAATGTATAGCCCTGGAGAAATGTATTGAAGTGAACATGTACCTCTAAGCAAAGCCATTCATTGTATTCCCTTTTGGACATTAATTGAAAGCTTGCATAAGAGAATCAGACATACGTGCAAACACAAGTAAATACATAGTGAGCAACAGCCTCATTTTAAACGGTTGCTCTCTCCATTTCTTTTTTTTTTGTTTGTTTAAACCATCACTTGTCCCTCTTTTTTCTTGTTCTCCTCCTCCTCCTCCTTCTCCTCCTCCTCTTCCCCCTCTTCCTCCTCTTTTAGATATTCTTTTATGAACCATCCAGGCCAGTTCAAATTTTATTACCTTTAATTAAAGGTAGTTGTCAGAGTAAGGAGCAAAGAGCAAGTGCCCTTATCTTCATGCTGTTTAACAGCATGTGTAAACACACCGAACACCAGCAGAAATGTCCCAGATGGAATTAGCAAGCAGTCAAAGCGCCACAGACCATGCTGTCCTCATGGCATTTATTCATTTTTGCATGATGAATGGATGCAAGAAGTGATCATTAGGGAACATAATGGTCTCTGATGATGTATTTATGACATGGAAAGATGTCACGTGATGAAGTGTTTACAACATGTAATGAGGTTGTGTAACAGTCTCTTTACAACCCACAATTACATCGACTAATTCCTTATAAAAATACTCAACAATGTGCTGTTCGCGTGCGTGCGCTTGATATGCAGCCCTTTAGGAAGGAGCTCGCTTGTGCTGCAGGATCAAGCCTCTTGCATGACTCAGTACTCTGTTTCCTATCCAAGGTCTATAAAAAAAATCTTGGGTGTTTAGTTAGTACACTTCAAGAATTTCCTCTTATTGAAGGTGACAGGGCAACTAATATAAGGCATATGTGTTGATAGTTCCATGAACAGGAGCACTTGAGTGTGGCTTTACACCCTATGATAACCATCTTGATGTCTACTCCTTTCTGTTGAAGCAACAGAAGTAGTGTGTCCTTCTGCAACCTGACAACTGAGCTAATTGATGCTTGTACCTGACTCTTCTCTCTAGCTTTTTAATGTATCCTTTGCCTTATTTTGCTAATTAATGAAGAACATAGCTTATGCACTGCAAAACAGCAAAATATAGACAGAAAATATTACCCTTGTGAAGTCATAGTTATTGTATATCATATGTGATGGGTGGAGGTTGGGACAGGACCTAGGGTGCAGGAGCACCCTAAGCACTTAGCACTGGTAAGTGCTTGCATGTAGGTGATATCACCTGAACTGAGCCCTGAATCTTTCTATCAAATGCGTGCTCTCAGATGTAGTGAAGAAAATCTGGACCCATTCTAGAGATGTAGATGATGATGAGGAGAGGTGAAGATGATGGATGGACAGAGACAGAAAAACAGGGTGCATAAGTACCATCTACCCAATTCTCACTGCAGCATGTGTGAACAGCTGTCATGAGTTCTCATTTCAGGACAATGAATGGATGCTAAGACAAACAAAAATATTAGCAAGATTACAAGGAAGACATGACATAGTAGGTTCAACTATTTGGGTTTGTAAAAAATTTGAACAATTAAATTGTGGAGACTGATTTAAGAGTGGATGGACTATGTAAAATTAGTTGACATTTCATCAGATTGAAAGTGCTTCTTTCTTTCAGATTGAGATATATAATATGGGACCTTAACATCACATGGGATGGTGCGAACCCACTGCAAGTCGATAAAGTAATAAAATCTTAACAGGAGGTGACTTTGACTAGGTAGCCCAAACTTATCACTCACTTACATACTTTACAATTCTCAAACAGGTTACATAACTTATCCAGACCAAACTTTATGGTGATTATAGGAACTGGAAAAATGTGCTTCTATACAAAAGTAGAAAATAAAGAATAAAATTAAAAGTTTTCTCTTCACTCTAAAGTGTTCAAGTGAAAGAATGGGAATGCCATGGACCTTGCATCCCTGGAAAGAATGCTGACACGTCCAGCTCACAGGCTCAAAAGAGCACCAAGTGGCCGCTGCTCAAACAAGCCGACCAAGTACAGGTGCTTAGCTCAAAAAATGTCCCCACAGTCAGGTGGTAGCACACCAAGTGTGGTTTCTCTTTGCTTCTTGCTCTCAGATGAAAACACTCAGTGCAGAGAGGCAAGACTTTCAGGAGAAGACCAGCTACCAAACTGCAGTTGTTCCAGAGCATTTGGTAATGCATGTCCCTTAGCAGAACGAATTTCATACCACAGAAACATTAACCCTATCTCTCAATTGATGGATTTTAATATAATTGCTGCAAAAGAACCTACTTCAACAGAGTCAGAGATGTGACTGATTTAGAGGGCAGTTATGCCACTCTTGTGGCTGCATGGCTGCAGGTGTACTCTGGTCTTGGACCTCTGAAGAACCTCAAAGGAACTCTACATGGGGAAGAGCAAATGGGTTTGAACAGATGAATTGGATTTGAAAGATAGCAGGGCTCTGGACAGTGACCATTAGGCAATTTGTTTGTAATGCTGTGGTCATCATTCCACCTGATTTCTGCTGTGAAGATTTGACTAAGTCTTTTACTTTGCTCAGTTCTAAGAAGTAAGCAAGAAAATCCACACAGAAAGGATGGTAGCTTGACCACTGTTGACCCCATGATTCAGTTATTGTGGTGTATTTTATGTGTCATGTGAGACTCATTTCTGAGTTGTTTATTTTTGACAACATTATGTAATTAAAATATTTCTTGCCCTCATTCTCCTTCAAATTTATTGTTATTGCATAGATAGATAGATTCCCAAATATAACCTACTAGATTCATTTAATGTTTTGTATAAACAAATAAATAATAAATGAGAGGTTAATTTAAATAACATCTTAAGAAAAGTGGTACAATGTCTTAAGTAGAAATAGAAGGGATGCAGAGGTCCCATATTTAGATTGAAATTTTTGTGCTACAGGCAAGAGGAATAGGAACAGTTATCCATCATATGCTGAAACCAAACAGGAATTTGGAAATTTTGTTTTTTTTTTGTTGACAAGCAAACAATGAAATGACATCTATTGTAATGACTGACCACCTAAGCAGAAGAGTTGGTGGTGTTGGAGACATAAAGGTCAAATTGTATTTGTGTTTAGTGAGGCAACCGAAGGAAAAGATGCTGACAAGTTCACATCCTAGAAAATGCATTATTTTCTACATATGCTAGAGAAGTTTCTTCCTGATTTTAATTAAATCTTAAATTTGTGCTCCATTTTCCATTAAAATTTCAAAGAAAATTATTGAAAAAGTCAACTCCCTCCCCCTACTTCCCAAGAACTTTATCCATGTTCTCTCTCCTTCCCTTCCCCTCCCAGTAGAGTCCAGTTCGGGTTGGCTCACTACTCTTGAGCAGGGCCATGCCCTACCATGTGGGAGATATGCCAGGTGTCAACATCATTAAAGAAAACTGAACTTTTTCTTTTCCTCCCAGCAGCTATCAAGTACTAGTAGCTTCTGGGCTAGAAGTGAGATTTTTATATCCTTCTCTCTTCTATCTCTCCCATGTTGGGATATTTCTGTTTTTCCCTGTATAACCTTGTGCATGCTCTCACAGTCATTGAGTCTGTATGCTCTGATGTATCTGGAATACACCATTTCCTTGCAGGTTTGAGGCAGATGGGATCCTGACACTAAGAGAGAGAGAGGTAAACATGGGCTCTACCCCCTAACCAAGAAGCTATCTTCAATTGATACTGGCTGGAAAAGGAAAAAAATGCATTCTCCAATGGACTCTCACTAAATATAGTAACCACATCTAAGAGTAGGTTAAAAAAAAGTAGATGAGATACTGAGGTAGATTAAATGTTTAACACTGGTGCAAAGAAGGGATCTGTTTCTCTCCCATGGGTCTGACTTGTCAGCAATATTTCCCAACCACAGGGTGTGTCCTTTTCAATGTGACCAGCTGAAGGTGTGGTATGATGACCAGCCAGTTCCAGGGCTAGAAGTGAAGTTAAACCTTCTAAGTTCAAGGGTCTGTCCTTTTACAGACCTAGGGTAATTGCTGCAAAGAAATTAAGATCTCCATCAAGCACACAGATTAACTATTTCTAATTTGAAAACAAGTGACCTAAAAAAGCAAAAAACAAAACAAAAGGCCAGGAACTTGAGGTGTGGGTAGTAGCAAATTTTATAATTTGATTTTTTTTAGTATACATTTCTCATAGTAGATTTGTTTTTAATTAGCTCTTCAAGAGTTTTCAGTTTCATACATGTTGGAATGCTACTCACCCCTTCTTAACCTAACTTTCCCCAGATCCACCCAATTCCTACTCACCCGAATGTGTACCTCCTCCTTCTTCTTCCCCACCTTCTCCTCCTCCTCTTCCTCTCCCTCCTCCTCCTATTCTTCCTTCTCTTCCTCCTGTAGCTCCTCCTCTGCCTCCCCCTCTTCCTCTACCTCCTCTTCCTCCTTCTCCTTTCAATCTTCAAGATTAATGTTTTGCTGGTCAACTATTCTTACATGTATGGTTTACCACTCGAATGTAGTCAGCATATGATGGCCCATCCTCTCAGAGCAAACTGTCTGTCCCTCTTCCAGCACCCAACACTTGGCTGGAGCCACACAGGTAGGGATCAGGTTTTGTGCCCAACTCGTCTTTCTGTGCTGAGATTTGGTCTGGCTTGGGTTTGTACAGATTTTGTGCATTCTGTCGCCATTGCTGTGAGTTTATATTTCCAGATGCCCTGATGTCTCCAGAAGTCATTGACTACCTCTGGATCTCACAGTTGTTCTGTTCTAGCTTTAGCAATGACCCTGGAATCCTGGGAAATATGTGTGTTCCATTGGGGCTGGGCATGCTGTAGTCACCTGTCCTCTGTACTTTGGCTAGTTGTGGGTCTCTGTGTTGATATAAACTACAGGAAATAGAAGCTTCTTAGATGAGGGTTAAGAGATGCATTGAACTATGGGTATAATGATAAGTTAGTAGGAGTCAGTTTAATGCTATGTCCATTTAGCAGCATCATAGTTGTAGGCTCACTTCAAGGCCTATATCCTGTCTAGCCATAGGTTTTTGGCATGAAAATAGTTTGAGGTATTGGTTTTGTCTTGTGAATTAGGATTCAAGTCCAGTTAGAAAGTGGTTGCTTATTCCCATGATGTTCATGTCACTACTGTGCCAGTTGATACATGTTATTATTGTAGCTGGCAGGATTCACAGCTGGGTATGACTGGTGATTACTTTTCTTCTCTGATATCTTGACAGAATCACTAATGAAAACTAATACCGAAGGATGAAGGTGCTAGGTTTGTGCCAGCTTGATTTCTCCATGTTCTATGACACAAGTATGTTGTAGCTTCAGCAACTGGATCTTACTGCCAAGTACTTTCCAGAACCATGATGACAATAACCTATAAGGTTTGAATTCTGAGGAGGGATAAATAACTCTAAAGACCTTTTGAAAAAGGCACATGGAAACTTACTACTGTAGAAATGTATATATATGTGAGTCTTTTTGGGAAATGTGGGGAACACACACACACACACACACACACACACACACACACATATGTGGTCATCCTATGTATAGTTAGTTAAAAGGGAGTTACCCTGTAATAGGCCAACACCCTCAACTAGACCACAGAGGCTAACAAATAAAAAACCTCCTGCCAGGAATGGGTTACATCTTTTGGAGATGCTGGCTAGTCAGTTCTCAAAGACTTTGCCAAACATTTTATACAGTGGGTTTTTTTTTTAAGATTACCATTTATTTGAATGGGCACATGAAAGTGTTGCTATCATATTTATTGCCCATCAGTTTTTCAAAATAGTTGGAAAAGTGTCAAGGGTTTTGCAAGGCATTTGAGGCAAACTTAGCATGGAATTGTCCTCCAGTGTACTTATTACTTTTAAGAAAGTGCATTATAATCAGGGAAAATCCCAGAGAGCACAGCACTCCAGCATAAAAAGGATCATTTCTTAGTTTGCAAAGGTCGAATTGCAATAATTAGACTTATCGTCATCAATAAAATGTGGGAGCCAAGTTTATAAAAAGGCCAATTTCCCACTGTAGAATTTCCTCTAGAAATCATAATTTTTAATTAAAACATAAATGAAGGATTTGCCTTACAGATGCCAATAAATGTGTGAGGTTAAGGAACATATTATACTTTAGGATCATCAAGTTAGGTCGAGGACAGCATATTTTCAACTCCTTTCTAGATCCCTTGGATAGCCATTTACTTTCCACGAAAATGAAATCTTGGAATGGCCCAGAAAGAGAATGTTGTTTGATTGAGCAGAAACACATCGGGCAGAAACAATTGGTGGGGTTTGTTTCTCTGTATCCAACAACCAAAAGTACTCAGGTGTAGCTGATGGTATGGTTGTGTGAGAGGAGGAGGAAGTAGGTTTGAGAGTTTGACTGTAGATATAATTTACATCCTCAAATTTACCAGAAGTTGGAATGAAACATGAGTCCTCACAGACTTAAAAACTTAACTGAAAACCCAGCTGATGAAAATAATAACATCTGCTGATAGCATGCAGATTGCATTTTCGGGATTCTGTATGACACACAGGTTGTCAAAATGCTCCGATTCTCTTCTGTGTCTGCATCCAAGACCTTTGCACTACATTAAAACGCACCCATTAAGCAGATCCCAGTAAGTATTACTGGTATCCTTATACAAAGTGAAAGCAGTTTCATTGAGAGGGGTGGTATAAAATCATTCAAGGAGAAGGTAGCATGTGACTCAAGTGACACAGTTGCTAGACATGGGATGACAAAGGTGAGAAGAGACAAGGCCGGTCCTGTAGCTTTTGCCTCGTTGTTGGTGTTTTGTTTTGTTTTGCTTTTGACGTCAGAGTTCTAAGACAATAAACTTTCTGTTGTTTCAGGTAAACTGACATTTCATGCTGCCCTGTAGAAGGAAGCTTTAGGAAACAAAGGTGGGGGACAGTTGGCAGTTCAAACTGACAACCCTTTCTACAGCCTCAGAGCTGCACAGTGATGAGATTTAAATCATTGACTCCAAGTCACAAGGTAAATCACCCAAGCATTTCATCACCAAGCAGAAGAAATTGTGTGCACGTCATTGCCATGACCTTAAGCAGTTGTCACTGGTGGTATATTTTAAAGCCACTGAATTCCACTGGAGTCACTCTAGGGCTTGTTTGTTTTAAAATAATAAATCGATGTAAAATGGCTATCTAAGGGCCTAATAGACCAGTGACCACTTGGCAAAGCCAAATCATTGCTGCTGAGGTAGCAATAATATAAATTATCTCATGAAGTGCAGTGAAGTGTGTGATTTCAACATACAAACAGGCTAGTATCCATGGATCTGGGAAAGGGCTGTTAATACATTTGGTATTAAACAGCCATGGTCATCTCCTTATAAAGTCTGAACATTTCTTCTCTTGGGGCCAAGATACTGATGTTAATACATATTTCCATCTCATGCAGAGAAAACCAGATCCACAGACCTCAGTCACAAACCATGTTCATGACTCAAGACTTTAAAATAACTTTACCTTCAGTCTAGAATATGCTGTAGATTTTAGGGATTCTGCACTGGGGTTCTGGTTTCTCCGGTATCAGTAATCAGAGTTAGCTTCATTTATCAGCTGATTTATGCCTGTGAAGAGGAAACATCAACTGAGAAATTGGTCCCATCAGATTGGCCTGTGGACATATCTATGGGAAATTCTCTTGATTATTAGTTGGTGCCGGGGAGCCCAGTTATTGTGGATCATGTCATCTCTCAGTAGATGGGCGCGTGCTGTATAAGAAAGGTAGCTGAGAAAGCTAGAGAATGAAGTCAGTGAGCGGTATTCCTCCATGGCCTCTGCTTCAGTTCTCGCCTTGATTTCCCTTAGTGATGGACTGTGACGTTGATGTGTAAGCTAATAGACTGTTTCCAAGCTGTTCTGTGTCATGGTGTTTACCACAGCAATGAAAAGCAAACTAGGACCCTTCTAATCTTCCTCTCTGTCCCATCACACCCTATAGTCTTTTTCCCACACATAATGCACAGAAGAAAGGAGAGCTGGATGCACAGGGACTATGTATTGCTCTCTGTATGTCTCAGAGGCTTAAAAGACATCCTGAAACTTAGTAATGTCTCTAATCCTTGTGGAGAGAAGGGACTAACTTAAGAAACAAAGGCATTCTGGGTATAATATAGCAGACTAAAGAGTGTCCAGATTATTTATGAGGTCAGTAATCTTGGAGAATTTCTAAATAACATTATTTATTTCTAAATAAAATTAAGAATTTCTTAATATTAGGTATTAGGAAATATCTAGAATTGTGTGTGTGTGTGTGTGTGTGTGTGTGTGTGTGAGAGAGAGAGAGAGAGAGAGAGAGAGAGAGAGAGAGAGAGAGAGAGAGAGAGAGTGCATTATTCTAGGGGAAACTTCTATAGCTTTAACCATTTTAGAACTGGTGAGATATCTGAGCATGAAAGACACTTGTCTCCAAGCTTGAAGATATAAGTTCAATTCTCTGGACCCTCAAGGTAAAAGGAGAGAACAGACTCCAGAAAATAGTGTTTGACCTTCACACATGCACACACTCAGTGTATAGCCCAGATGAATAAATGAAAATGTAAAAAGTTATTTATAGTTTTAACAATGTTAATCATATATTCACAAACATGTTTTATAAGTCCTTTTAAATTTTCATCAATGTTGTGTAGAAGTGGTGGTAGGTTTTCAGGAATGCTAAAGTTTGGTGGCATTTTTGGATACATGAAAGGTGGTTAGAAAATTAAGATTTACAGTGCAGTAATCAGGAACTCTGAAGCCCATGGAGACTTTTAGAGCGGTCAAAATAGCATGATAATGCCACTTCTTTCAGATTTGGGGACTCTCTTTAGAACTATGCATCAGTCCCACATGCTACAATGCTTTCTTCCCATTGTAGTAAGAGATGATGGAACCTTAGAGCTGGGAGATTCATAAAGGTGGTACAGTCTAACCTAACACACTCTCTTACACATGACAGAACAGATGCAAGCATTTGTAAAGATTTCTTGCATTCACGAGGAAGCCTATGGTGGTACATTAGTATGCAATGCAAAGTATACCATTTTGCTAAATTAACCATGTAAAACAGACTCTCAGTCTTCTGAGAATTGTTGCTGTAGTATATCCTGGAGTTTTTTGAGTATCTAGAGTTATTGACAGTATAAAACTTTGGTTATTGAGTCCAGTCTCTTTCTTTAGCAGTTGTGGAAACAGCAAGTCATACCCAAGAACAACCAGGTTGATAATACCATAGCTTCATGATGCTATTGGGAAATCAGGTCCAATCTTCAGATTTCCCACTCATAAAAGATAGCAATGTCCATCAAGTCTACTTTGCACTTTGATGAAGTACATTTCATGTTGAATACTATTTCCCAATCCATCTTTCAAGGGAACAGTGTTCAAATGTAGTAATGTACATCCTAGAGAGACTTTTCACAACTTGTTCCTACATAGTGAACAATAATGACTTTCTAGCCTGAGCTACTCTAATATTTCTTTTAATTTTTTGAGACTAAAATATAATAGTATTTCCCTTATCCCTTTTTTCCTGCAAACTCTCCCTTATATTTCTTCTTACTCTCTTTAATATGCACAACCTCTTTTTCATTATTTGTTGCTATATATGTGTATATTCAAATAGTGCTAAATAAATACATAGATACAATGTGCTCAGCCTTTATATCATGACTTGTATATGTGTCTTCAGGAATGACTATGTGGTATTGGATAACCAGTTGGTGTGCTTTTCCCTGGTGAAGACTCTTTCTCCCACTCTTAGCAACCCTTAGGTGTTTGCAAATCTTTGGGTAGGGTTAAAGACTCCTAAGATTTCCCCATGCACTTTAGCATGTCTATAGTCCTTGTTCAGCTCATGTTTAGGTAGTCATGTTGGTGAGACTTTATGAGTGTAGCTGCTGACGTTCCTAGGAGACACAGTCCTATAGCAAACTCCCGGATCTTTTGGTTCTTACAAACTTTTCACCTCCTCTGCAACACTACCTGAAACTTTGGTCCAGAATTGTTTTGCAGATTTATCCACTGGGACCATGCTTCACAAATCTGTTTTGTGATGAGTTGTGGCTTTCTGTGATGAGCTTAGTCTATTGCAAAGAGAAGTTGTCCTGATGAATGGATAATACAAATGCACACAGACAGTATGGAGTACTCTTCTGTGGTAAAGAAAAAGTAAATTGTGAAGTTTTCAGGTAAATGGAGAGAACTAGGAAATATCATATTGAGTGAGGTAATTCAGACTCAGAAAGACAAGTCACATGTCCTCCTGAGGCTCCTAGCTCAAATCTTCAGATGAGAGTACATGTCCTGTAGTAACTACAGAAAGCAGCAAAATAAAAGTGACCACTGCCGGGGAGAGGGCATGGAGGAGCAATAGAGAGAGGAATCGCAGGATACTAATGACCAGATCACAGAAATGAGAAAAATGAGGGGTCTAATAGGGAGGGCAAGGGACATAATACAGAAGGAGAAAGAAAGGTAAAATAACACAGTAAGGATGTCTGACAAAGGCAGAAGCAATCTCCACCAAATAAGAGAAAAAAAATCTCTACCATACTTGAGAGAGTGTGTGTGTTTAGGTAGTCATGTTGGTGAGACTTTATGAGTGTAAAGTCTCACCAACACGTATATTGCTCAATACATAGATCAAGCTGCACAGACTTTATAATGTTACTTGTATATATGGCTTCAGAGATGACTATTTGGTATTAGAGAATATAAATGTAGCATATTTGGTATATATATGTGGTGTGTGTGCCTGTGTGTGTGTGTTTTCTCAGCAGGACTGATAATGCTCCCTTCCAAGAGCCAAAGGCCATCTTAATACAAAGAACAAGAAGCCTTCTTTAGTTGTTGGTCAATGTTAAGAGACTCCCCAAACATCATATACCATCACTATTGCCCTTGGTTGCTTCTAAAAGGTAGAAGGTAAGGCCCTGTTGCTGAAGTCACCATGCATTTCAGACTTAGGTCCCAGGGGTCTCTGAGCTGGAACTGACCCAAATGCCTGCTTCCTGAGAACTAGTTTTCTTAGTACCACAATTTGCCATGGAAGCTTGCAAAAGAGGGCAGCAACCAAGTAGGCTGAGCTACTCTTAATTTTCAGATCTCAAATATTCTGAAGACTCCGACAAGGAGGTTGATATGACAGAAAATCTTCCAGACTCTGGAAGCAAAGGAGGGAGTACTAATATTCTTTTTAGCCAATTGTTGTGTGTGGTGGAGGTGTGGGACACGTTTATTTGTGTGCATCTGTGTTAGATGTGTGTGTACATTCACAAGAACACCAGCAGAGAAGGTCTTATATCCTGGTTTATCAATCTATACCTTATAAAATTGAGATAATGTTACTCACTGAGTTTGGAACTAAGATGCTAGCAAGCAAACTCCAGTAATCCTCCTGCCTCAAATTCCCCATAGCATGGTGGTTGAAGGCACATGGACCCACATCCAGCTTTTTATGGATTATCGGGATTTGAACTCAGGTTCTCCTGCCTGCACAGCAAGTTCTCATACTCACCGAGTCATCTTCCCAGCTCAGAAAATTGACTTTTAAAGTCTGGATGGGAAACCTTGAATTCCTCATAATATTAATATAGTAGGTCATAACCAGCATGGAAAAATAAAATAGAATTGCCAAGAATGGACAGAAATGGAGTGGAATAGAAAATAAAAGGGCAGGGCTCATAGGAAGGGAAAGTTTGAATTCATTACACTGAGTGTTCCAGTGATAAATGTACACACACGCTTGTAGTGTTCTCAAAGGAAAGTGCTTTTTTATTTTGCACTGGCTACCAGTCAAAACCTCAGTAATGATGGAGATAGAATACAACTTGTATAAATGCTCATGGGTCGACATGCAATGTGGTACTATTCGTTGAAACAGAGAAAAATGTCTTATTTTCTAATAGTTTGGACCATATTTTATATTAAAATTTGAGAAGAAAATACACAACTTTGTATATTTTGACTTCTCTACTATGACCAATCTTCACAGTTTACATAAGGATCCTAAAAGGATAATCTTTATTAGTACAATGTTCTTTCAGATACATGGTTGCTTGTTTTAATATTTGGAAGGATGGGGTTCTGCGGGCGAGGTGGAATTTTGGAGATGGTGGTGGTGGTGAACTACAATGTTCATAATTTATGGAGATATTCTTCTGACAAAAGTGTCACCTTAGACTTCTGAGAAGAAAGTCATAGTTAAAGCTTCCTTTATAAAACCCATTGACTATTAAATCTCTCCTGCAAATCGACGTCTTATTAATTGGGCATAAAAACATAGGAACCATGCTATTTGACTCACCACCAGGTTCATATGAGGTGATGTAATAGCAAGAGGGATTTGGGATTTTTTTTTTCAACTCAAAATTCATCTAGAGCAGTGCAGAGCATTTTTTTTCTCCACTGTGAGATTTTGCCTGACACAAGGGAAAGGAGATCTCTTATACTGACAGCTTTACAGTACTGTATAAAGTGCCTGAGCTGATTACATCATCCTTACTCTCCCTCTACACTCTTTAGAACTATTGTATGGGAGGATTTATGGCCTGAGCACCAATGCAGCATCCTGGTTATCAGTCAAGGGTTGGGCACAAGTTGTTTTAATGAGAAATTAACAAAGCAGCATCGTGATCTTTTAGTGTGCTTCAGCTTAAATCGATTACTATTTGTTAACTGTTCTATTGGCCCTAGTTTTGTATGGTAATTTTTTTTCTGTTTTAGAAACTCAATGTTTACTTTTAGGTGATCATTTTATATTACACTTTGTATCTCTCTCTCTCTCTCTCTCTCTCTCTCTCTCTCTCTTATATGTATGTATATATTCCTAACTCTCTCTCTCTCTTATATGTATGTATATATTCCTAAAGTAATTTGTACATACTATTAATTTGACAAAATCAGTAATTATCTTTTCTGCTCTTGGGTTTTTAATAGTTAACACCTTTGGGGCATTTTGAGAGGTTAGATGGGCCTCATAGGTAAGATATTTTAAATTCCATGAATGAAAAGGACTCATAATGATACCAATAGAAAATACATAGAAATGAAATATAAATAATCTTATTCTGGTTGGATGGATAAACAACATTCTCGGAGTTTTTATGACATGTAGACTGAAAACTCAAACTAGTAAAGACACAGAAGTGCAAGCAGGGAGAACATTCAAATAGCTGGTTTGGGTTTCACTGTATAGGGCAACTTTTAGACATCTCAAATGCAATAGCATGTTGCAAAGCAGAAGACATGTAATCATCTGGCTACTGTTTAAAGTCATTCAAGCTACCTAATGAAGAAAAGTATTCAGAACATTAGCACTTAGGCAAAAAACCCACAAAACTTCTCTTCCCTGGCAAAGCAAAAAAAAAAGTTATGTTAGCACACAAGGTCAGAGACCTCAAATAACCAGCTGTATCATTTTGTAAGTAATTATATTTACCTTATTAGAAAAAAGATTGCCTTTCTGATTAGATGTGAAGGGAGTGTTATGCAATAAATATGAAGAGCTGACTCAAAGAAAAATATCAGTTCTCTCTCTCTCTCTCTCTCTCTCTCTCTCTCTCTCTCTCTCTCTCTCTCTCTCTCTCTCTTTCTCTCTCTCTCTCTCCATATTAAGGAAGCACATGCTTTTCTGGGCTTCTTCTAATGATAATTTTAGCTTGCCTACTGTCTAAGGTATCTTGGGATGGCTGCATTTCATGGAGTTCTGGAGACATAATGGTGCCTGAGCCATGATGGGTAATGCTCAGGTTTAATTCCCCTTGGAGAGTTTGGATGCACTGGTGATTGTAATTGCTGCTCATGACTGAAGGGCTGAAAAGTCCCAGTGAACAATTCCTTCATTGTCTCATTCACATCTGGGTTAATGTTTCTTTCTTGGAGAGCTCTGTACCACTCTGTGCTTTGCTTCTTGCCACAAGATAGCAATGCCAATTTCCCTGTGTTTACTTGACAGTCTGGAGGCTGATGCATCAGTACTAGCCACAAATTAATGGAATTCTTTCCAGCTTGCGATGTTTGTGGATAGTCAAACAATAAGCCAAAAATGCTGAACTGTTTTGGCTGCTTCTGTCTTAATTATGTACCTTTCTCAGGGATGATGTAAACACAATTACTAGTTGAAATGACCATGACATTTAAGATATTTCAAGGAAATAGATGAAGCTTTTATGGATAGGTCCACAGGTCAAGAAAAATGGTCATTGTTGTGTGAAGCCAGAGGGCATATCCTATACAAGAGAGCATTAAGAATAAAAAGCACAAGTGCTCACATTAAACAAAATAGTACTGAGGTCAAACTCCGTAGTCCAGAGTCCACTTTCCTTCCTGGATTTATGATATGCCTGTGTTTTCAGAGCTAATCCCATAGTTTCAGCTATGCAGTAGTACTTGAAGAGGACAAGGTTAGAGGAGGTGCTATGACAGGCCACCAAGGACTCTCTTGAAATAGAAGTGGAGTCAACTGCCTTGTTACCTAGATAATTTAACTATCAGAGCATCTGAAGAATCTCTATATTTTGTTTTGAGCATAAAAGAAACATAAAATGTACAAGAAACTGAGGTCCTTAGAAGTTTAGAGAAAGCCAACTCCTTTGGCAGCCAGTAAAGACTCTTTGGAATAATAACTTTCAATTCCTGGGTGTTAACAATCCTCATTGGTTTATTCTCTATTGTGTAACATACTAAAATTCCCAGTGTATTTGTAGAATTGAGTTGATCCTAAATTAATTTGACTCTCTGTTAATTTCTTTGAATCAGTCAAAACACTTTTCAGTCTGGGCTAGTACAACTCAGTTTGTGATTTTTTCCTATAGAATAGTGGTTCACTGTTTGGCCTTTCTTTTAGAATTGCCAATTAAAATTGGCCTGAATGGATCTCCCTATCTTGAGTTTATAGGTAGCATCCAGCAGCCCAACTTGGTATGTAAATAAATTGCAGCCAGTCTTAAGAGTGTATTATCTTTATTAACCTATTTTAGCTGGGCAATTAATGGGTTTCCTTTTTGACAAATGAGTATATAATGACTCTGATCATATTCATACCACATTACTCTTTTTAAATTCCCTTTCACACCCCCTTCTCCTTTTACATCCCCTACAGCTCCCTTTCTGCTTTCATGTCTTATTTATTTGTTTATTTTTAGCCCCAAATTCTGTAGAACAGAGGAAGATATGTGATACTTGTTTTTCTGAGACAGGTTTGTTTCTTTTTAGCATGATAATGCCCAAATCCATACATTTGCTTTTAAGTGACATAATTTTATTTTGTTGTTTTATTGAGACAGGGTCTCTTTATGCACCCTTGGCTGTCCTGGAACTTGCTATGTAGACCATGATGTTGAGTAACACTCCATTTTTCTTAGCAATTCTTGTTAACATTTGTTGTTTTTAACTCTATGGAGGTAGCAGAAGAAGACTAAGCTAGAGGAGCAGTTTTGGCAATCCTCCAAGGTCTACATCGAAATAGAGGTGGGGTTAGTTGCCGTATCACCTGACCAATCCCGGAGGTGAGCTGGAATCTCAGTGTAGTTTTGATGTGTTTTTCTGAATGCAAAGGTTAATGAACATTTTCTCATACATTGTTTTTTTCTTTTGAGAAGCACCTGGTCATTTGGATATTTATTGATTGAGTTGTTTTTTATTTTTGTATTTATTTCTTGAAATCCTTACATATTCTAGGCATTAAACTACTGTCAGATGAATACTTGGCAGTGATTTTCTCTTGTTCTACAGCACTGTCATCTTACTGGGCAAGTTGTTTCTCATACTGTGAAGAAAAACTTTTAATTTGCTTCTCATCCCATTATTATTTCATAAACTAATGGAGTCATATTCAGAAAGTAATTACCTATTATTACAGTTTGAAACATTTCCTTCATGTGTTCCTGTAGTAGCTTTAAAGTGTCAAGTTTTCCATTAAGATCTCCCCCACCCCTCTTTTATGCACTATGAGCGATAAAGCTACAGTTTCAGTATTGTTCATGTAGCTTTTCCATTTTCCAGAACCACTTGTCCAAGCAATTATTTATTGCCCAGTATATGTTCTTGCCATTTTCTTAAGAATAAGACGACTGTCTTTATGAACTTTTTTTTCGGAATCTTCTATCCCATCAGTTTACATGTCCACCTTTGGGCTACTACCATGCTCTTGTAGTTACTCAGTAGTACAGTTTGAAGTATGGTCTTGTTTATCCCCAGTATTGATCAGGATTGCTTTAGCTGTGGGAACTCTTCTGAGTTTCCATAAGAACAAAAGATAACTAATACCTGACTATCCAAGCTTCATTCAGTTAAGCACCAGCTGCTCAACTGATTAGTCCTTTTCCATATAAGGCAAATACCCACCTATGGGTAATCCCATTGGCTCTGTAGTTCATCTGTAGTTAGTATTGGCCCACATGTTTGCTGAGCCTGCAGTGTTACAAAATATTGCTTGACAGGTGAATTCTTATTATTTGTTCCAAATATACTCTTCTTAAAGTATATTATTAAGTGTTTTTGCTTTTAATATGTGTGAAAATATTAAGGCCAAAGACCGCTGCCAGATTAAGTTTGCCATTTTTAAGTTTGGATACTTATTACCTTATCATATGATTTTCATATTTGGCCAAGACTGAAACCTACTACCAAAGAGAATCCCATTAAAGTAAAATGCACATCAATTTTTAAAAGGGATTTGTTTTATTTTTATATTATTTTATTTTGTCTATTTTTACACTCTTTCTAAAAATTATCTTAATATTTAAGACATTTTATATAATGAGTAAATATGCTAACAAAATTATTTTACCTGCACAATTTTAATTTTAAAATGTAGTTCCATTATTTAAACTGAAAAATGTGTGTGTGTGTGCTTGTGTGTGCGCGTGTGTTTAGAACATGAAATTGAATACTATATAACATTATATATGAGTATAAACTGGGATAAAGCACTAAACAATAATGTTACAAAGTATTCACTGCAATTCCTGTACTGTAGGAAATAGTTACTTACTTTTTAAAATTATTTTTATGTGACTAATTCTCAAAAGAGGAAATAAGCTAAATGTGTGATATAGTGAGGTAAAGTAATTTGAAAGTACAGAATGCATACTAAATTGTTCCAAAATGTACATAACTAGCAATCTCAAATTGCCCTTAAGTTCATCTGTCCTTTACTGTCATTGCTTAAGGAGCAAAACAGAAAACAATCCTTTGACTTCTTGATGTCATGAACTGCACATCTGGAAAGCTCAGATGCATTATTTATTGGCAGGAGAAAATAATCAGCCCATAATTGTTCAAGGCAAAGAAAGAAGAGTAAATGGTGGGGCATAGAAGGAGATGAGAGATACTGGGAAATGTAACCGTTGTGAAATCTGATGACTTGGAGTGATCTGGTCCTCTCTAAAATAACTCCCAGACAGAAATTCTCCTCTCAAGCCTGTTTGATGAAATCATATGGTTATAAATCAAGTCCAGAAATGGAAATTAGTAAATGGACCACATCCTTCCGATGGTTTTGAAAAACTCTGCTCTGCCTTTCTGGGGAAGACATATCTCGATTATGAGTGATCTATCATTTTGAGCTCTACAACATGACTCAGATCACCAGTCTTGTTAGTAGTTATCCAGAGTCTTTTCATGCTCGGTCAAAAAAGCAGCTGGTACCACCAGAAGGCAGACACTTAATCTATAAGCATTTCCTCGGTAGCACACGTGCCACTTAACAAAATATGCTAACCTTTTGTATCTTTTCTTGATTAAAACAATATATGGTGTTTACTAAATAGTAAGAATTTAGTAAATGGTTTGGAATATTCCATGGGGTTTCATTCCCATGGTAACTTTTCAGAAATAATGGGAATATTACTGAACTGGTCTTCTATCTGTAACTGTTTACTTTCTATCAAAAGTCCAGTTCTCTGTAAAGCATGCAGAGTTCTGTCTTTTCTATTCCCTACAACACTCCTGCATATCCTCCAGGGTGTGTGTCCAGTAGAACCTCCGTTCCAGAGTTGCCTTTAGATTGTCTATCACTGATAAAACAAGTGTCTCTGACTGGAATGTAGCAACCTGCTACGATACAAACTACATTAAATTAATTTGCTCTATGTTATATGGAAACCATAGTTTCATGTGAGCATACTTGTTTGTGTGTATGTAAGTGCATATGTGTGTATATGACTGTGAGTGCACCTGCGTGCATCATGTGGCTTCCAGAGACCAACCTTCCTGTTCAGCAGGAGCTGTCTACCATTTTAATCTAGTTTTGAAATGGATTCTCTTGCTGGGACCCAGGTCTCAGCTCTTAGGCCAGACTAGCTGGCCAGCAAGCTTTAGGGATCCTCTTGGCTCAGCTTTCCTAGCATGCCATAGCAATTGTGGACTGCCACACCCAACAGTTATACTTGGGTACTGGGGATCAAGTTCCAGTCCTTATGGCAAGCACTTTGCTGATTGAGCCATGTCCCCAATTTCATGTTCTAAGTTATATTTTAACTTAATTCATCTTTATGCAAATAGTTGTTGCTTAATAGAAATAAAACTGAAACTGAAACAAAGAAGAGAAAAAAAAAAAACACCTACAACCCCAACTACCACAGCAAGTGACGGTTGGCTTTCTGTATTTGTGAGTCTGTATCGTTTGATTTACAAACTTCAGACTGTAAATGTTTGAGGAAAATTACATTTCATGACTGGGGATGAAGCTCAGTGGTCCAGTGCTTACCTAGCATACACTAGGTCCTAGGTTCCAGGCCTGATGGAGAAATTGCATTGATGTTGAATATGTACAGAGTTCTTGTCATTATTTCTTAAACAACATTGTATGATGACCATTTCCATGGCATTTAAACTACATTAGGTATTATAAGTAATCTACAGATGGTTTAAAGTATATGCGAGGTGTAAGAGAAAAGCACCTGCAGATCTAGAATCTAGGGGAAATGCAGGATGCAGGAGATCTAGTCTTTCATTGATGCTTTAATGCTAGGCATATCTTGTTTCTGAAATCCATTCTGTTCTGTTGAGTTTTGCCCACGTTTAGATATTTGCTCTTTTAAACAGTGTTTGACTGATATCTGTGCATGTCCACCTGGGCACACTTATTCAATTATCTCCTTTAGCAAAATATTTAGGATGAAAGTTGTTGAACCAAATGATAACACATTTTAAAAAACCTCCATGATTTATAATGCAAACTGACAACTGAGAAGTTGTTTCAATTACTTTATGAGGTTTCCCATATGCCACAAAGATATTGTTTATGCTCTTGTATTACTTTAAAGACAAAGAGTACTTTTTAAACTCATTTTACATTTCTGGATCGTATACCTCCACCTGGTATACACAAGGCTTATCAGGAGACAGACAGCTAAATGGAAGGATGTGTGCAAGGAAACACGGCCGATGTTTTTTCACTCTCAAGATGATAAGCCAATTGTGGGCTTTGAGACTAGATTGCATGGCTAGTTACATTTATCCATAGCTTCAACTGTATCCTTAGCTAGTCTTATTGAGAGCATACATTACTTCTCTCCCTTTCAGTTTGTTACTGAACCCTAGCTTTGCCCAATGTCCTGTATGTGAAAATTACACCATGCTCTTCCTAGCCTATGCTCAGGGCTTTGTGTCTGTGTTCTTTTCTTTTATGACCATCAGGAACAGCATAGCCCCAAAGTCACAGCTGCTCCCCAAGCTGAGCTGCAGCACTCAACCTGGGGAAAACATGAGCTAGCTGTATTTGTAGCCTCATTCAGGTCTGCTAGCTTGTTTAGAAACCTAGATGCCAGAAGCAACCTAGCACAGCCTGGATTATTCAAGCTCATGATCTTGCAATGGTATGTGAGTTAACAAAATTATTCTTGAAGCTATTGAACTCAAGGATAGCCTATTGTGACATATTACTCTAGTTTTATTGATACATTGCTCCACAGCATTGCTCAAATTGACTTCTATATTAGCTACCTAAATATGAAAATCAATCAGATTTAGCATCTTGCCTTTTCTGTCTTGTCTTTTGGATTCACAGTCTCATGACAAATTTAGGTATCAGGGACCCATGATCTTTTCAGATGTGCCTTTATTTACTGTCTTTCGTTATATGACAATCAACATTTGACTTGATCTACCTGAGTTTTACTTTCTTCCTCTTTAAAGTAAAAATAATATGAGCTGTGCTTCTCCATTCTTCCTTATCTTCTAGGAAACTGGGTGTTAGGAAATGGAGTCAAAGTACAATTACAATTTGCATAGTGAGTTGGTTTCTCACAGTGTTTGTCTTTTGTTAAACTGTTCCCAAGACCTTTATATGACTCCACCCTAGAATATACACCTCCTAAAATATTGTTTGAATATTCATTATCCAATTGACCTGGCTTTAGAGAAAGAGCTTATTTAATTATTGGCAGACAATAAGCCACTGTGATTCTTGCTTTGATTCTGCTGAGAAGTATGCATTGCTAGTTTAAATAGTCCCTTTGCATGTTTCAAACTCAAATGGGCTGAAACATCTGCAAAAAAATTTTTTACATCTCACTTTCCATAAAATTCTGTAGTTGAAAAATAATTAAAAACGGTAAAGTAATTTGCATGTCTCCTAAAACCAGATGGTCTTAGAATGCAAGAAAATATGGTTTACAAGAAATAAGATGTAATCAAATATCTACAAGATGTAGTTTTTAGATAAATTGGCATTTGAAAGGAAGAAAACAAACAAACAAACAAAAAACAGTTTAGACAGAGTAAAATGTACTTGGGGCTTCAGGATTTTATATTCTACAGCAATTTCTTGGAATGTTCCAAGGACCTGAGCTCAGGGCTTTACAATGGTTCAGTTAGAGTTGAACCCAGAGATTGATAATATGTATCAGACAGTATGGGATAAGCCAGGGAAGGTTAAGGCAGTAGTATCATGCTAGGGGAAATGGGGACCTCCTGAGAGTCTTCAGGCAGAAGTATGGCCAAAGCTATTTTGGCAATGTCGTAAGTAGACTGAAGAAATTCATACAGGGTGAGAGGTCCTGTTCATGCTTTTGTAATCAAGTGTACAGCATGTGCTCTGATGATGGAATTGACCCAGATCAATCTTTTCACAAGGAAATGAGGCCTCCCCTGACTGCCGGAGAACTTACCCATGGCACCTTACTCTATAAGAAAGAGACTATCAGCTATTGCAGGAATGTGTGCCACTTGGTGAGGTGCAGAAGGAGTTCCCAAGTGGATATCAGCATCCTTGGCAAGGTGCAGTGAGTCCCCAAACTGAAAGAAGCACCACATACAGCATGACTCCCAGACAAAGCAACAGAGCTGTCTTGTTCCTGCTCTTTATACTTTCAAGAGCTTGGAAGCTTATTTTATATCCCAACTGAACCAAAAACATCTCAGACATTATAGATGAGGAGCGCAGAGGAGTTGGAGCTGTTTTGATTGCAATCAATCAATCAATCCATCATTCAAACACTCCAGAATGCCAACCAACTTTCTGCCCTTAGGCCTTAGACTTTAACTTGATTAGGTTGCATTAGATGAATTCTGGTGTGTGATCCATAACATACTATTTCATCAGGGGACTGTCTCATGAGCTCATTGATTCTTCTTGACTTGAGACCTGAGAAGGGCTTGGGCAAGCAGACTGTAGTCTTCAGGATCCTTGGCTGGAAGAACCAAGCCTTACAGCAGTGTAATCTGCTGTACCTATTGCTTGGTAAGTGTGTGAGGCAGAATTGTTTCCTACCCTGACAGCTCCTATAGTGGTGTTTGTACATGAATACCAGGCTCAAAAGAAGTGTTCCATTTTGTTAAGAATTACTCATAAGTACTTATAAATAAGGAATAATTATTTCTCTTATTTAGACTCATAATTTGAAAATATTATCCTTCCTCTGTCCTTTACATTGTATTTATTTTGAATCTTTCATATTTCCTACACTAAGTTTCAATTCAGAGCTGTAATAGTAGACAATATTTTCCAAAAGCTTGGTCCAAATTCTGGTTTGTGTAGTCAATCGAAAGGTTTTGAGTCCAATGATTTCTATCCAACTGCGAAGTTCATGGTATAATATTACTCTAAAAAATTGTTCTTTGGAATTGAATAACCAGACTTGTAAATGTTTAAAATGAACATGTTTAAATGAAAATCTATAACATTTCTCTCTTCTAATATCTATCCAGATTCAATAACTTCTTCCCCAGAAATGCTACAATTTTAATGACCTTAAACTACTAAACACTTTATAATTAAAGTTGCTTTAATCAAAATCTAATGTTACAAAATAGATATATAATACATATCTACTTAATATATATAATTTTATACTGGTATGTGTTAATATAAAAATTTTCTTAAAATTTTAAGCTAAATAGTTGGTTAAACTAAGCCTAACTAATAGCCTCTTGATTCTCCCTGTTCTTCTTCTTTTTTTTTTTTCGAGACAGGGTTTCTCTGTGTAGCCTTGCCTATCCTGGAACTCACTCTTTAGACCAGGCTGGCCTCGAACTCAGAAATCCGCCTGTCTCTGCCTCCCAAGTGCTGGGATTAAAGGCCACTACTGCCCAGCCCTCCCTGTTCTTTTTGTAAACAAGTTTTTAAACATACTATAGTACCTCATGCCTCAGTTTGCACATTCAAAGGATAAAGTAGCTTCACAGTGATATTCTGAAGGCTAATTATATATTTATGAAGCATTTAAAGCAACTGTCAGAATCATTTAATAACATGAAATATAGCTTAATTGCTTTTATTGTATTATTGACACTGTGGGACTGTTAATTTGCTTGCTAAGATTTCTAAAGTACTAGGTAAAATATGTAATTGTGATAGATGGAAACAAAGATTGTTACTAGGCTTACCCCATAAACTTGTACTCAGGCCTATCGAGGCATGTTTTGTTTGCTAGAATGCATTAAGCATTCCCTCTGTGACTTTCATTATAGCAGCTTAAATCACCAATGTAAGTATATTTGTGGGAACTAACTGAATACCTAAATGAGCAATTGTAAACTTGCTGGTAATCTCTCTGGCCACCCAGTTCCTGAGAGTGATGTGTTCCTATTGGTGAGTGGTCAGTTCTCCTATTTTGAACCTTGCACTGCAAATTATTTATTCTCTATGCAAAACAATTGATATGATTTAGAGAATGGGTGTGGTGCAGATATGTCCTTTGAAGAGGATCCAGCAAATGAGATGATATTGGTATTCACAGAAATAATGAACCAAATAGTATGCCACTATGAAGAAGTTTGGGTCACAGATAAAATTAAAAAATCAGGACATTAAAGATTTGAGATAATGGTCAGAAAAGCTATTCTCACAGAAGAGAGAAGATAGAGTAAACAGCTCAGCTTGAAAGAACAGAGAAAAACTTGAGGGCCATAATCATAGAGAAAGAAATAGGAAGTAAAATGTTGCTTGTCCTCTTCTATAGTGTTCTTAAAAAGACAAGAAAAAAGAGTTTGAGTAACTAGTTTTAAATAAGCATCTAGAGTACTTGTTTAAAGGATATGTAGAAGGCAGAGGAAACACCAGACACTTGTCTGTAGATAATAGATCAACGAAAGTGTGCAGAAATGACTTAGAGGGAAGAAAGTTAAAACATCTTAGGTACTGGACCAGCGAAAGGTAAAGGAAAGCTGATATCATTCAACCAAATATGTTTGCAACTCAGACAGTGGAGATGTGATTGGCAACACTGAGGTCCATGTTGGAGAGCTATGGAGCTGAACAGAACATGTTTGTTGGAATTAGTCCAAAGAATAGTCAGCTTCTTATTTCTTACCACCAACCTACTTGTCCCAGCTCTTTCTACTCTTCAAAGTTCTTTAGTGAATTCTGTAGCACAATTCAGAGATTATGGGTGAGAAGCATAGAAGAACTAGAAATGTTGTCTTGATCATAATTGGGCTAAGTAAAAATTCCAAATCCATAGTGGCAAAACAAACAATCAAACAAACAAACAAACAATAAAACAAAACGAAACAATCCTTTCTGCCTGTAGGCCTTAGATATGCCTTCCACACAGAACTTTGGAGAGTTAGCTAAGAGTTTCTCTGCTCCAACAAAACACATCACCTCTGACAAGGCCACACTTCCAAATTCTTTCCAAATAGTTTCAGGAACTGGGACCAAATATTCAAAGAGCCTGTAAAGGCTATTCTCATTCAAAACACGACAAGGATCAACAGATTCTTGAGTTGGTCGCCCTTCCTGTCATCCACAACAATTTGAACTTCTGGTTTCCAGATATATGAGAGAATGGATTTCTGCTTTTGACACAACTGGAAGCTGTAGTCATTGGTAACAGCTGCCCCTGCAAACAGACACAGAACTTCAAGCAGGTGTTGAGCAGTCCTGGTAGAGGAGACTCAGGAAACATCTCACAAGGGAAACAGTGTTTCAATTGAAATTTAGGAAATAAGATTTAACCGCAGTCAAGGAGAAGAAACAGCAGGAATAAGCACATGGAAGTAAAGCAAGCTGTGCAAAGGTTCTAGAGAGCAAAGGAGATCTCAGTGGCCACGGGATGTAGAAATGAGAAAATTCTGGACAGCAATTGTTGGTGAAGAGCGCTTATCTGATATACTATTGTGTTGGGTGAGACCATGGTCTTATGTACTGTCACTGAGCAAGGCTTTCTTGGCTAGAGGTGTGTGATGGGGTACAGTTGCATGGAACCCTTCAGGGGCAAGTCTGGGAACTGGGCTGGCAGTGAGCAGAATCTTGCAAGACAGAAGAGGTGATGGCCTAGTCCCCACTGTCAGGTACATCAGGTCTAAAGACACTTTTAGAAGAAGATTCAGGGTGAGAGGTGTTGGGCAGATATGACATGAAGAGGGGAGGAAGGCCTGGGTGACTTGAAATCGAGATAGAGTTCAGAGTCTAGAAAATGACACTGAGAAGAGAAAATGACAATGGAGGGGGAGAACACAACACTTGAAGCAATCTGAAAACAGCAGGTCCATGCTCTGAGATAACTGTGAGAGCGGCAGGCTGTCCCTTCACAAGGGTTAGGTTTCTTACCTGTAAGGCTCACAAAGCCAGTGTTGTGGTAGGATTATCTCACAGAATTGCTGTGATTGCCAGAGATGTCTGTGAAGTCAATTCTGGAGAGCCTTTCACTATTTTCTTACATCCTGAAGGTGAGATCATTTATAATGGCCTCTTGAGGAAATGATCACCTTCTAGACAAATGGATGGTTAATGCCACATGTCTGGAATCCTGAGAGGCAGCGGGATTGCAAGGTCAGATCTGAGAATCCTTGGCCAAGGCAAAACAGGCATCTGGAATCCTGAAGATGAAGAACCGGAAACTGCTGATGTGGAGATACTACAGTGTGCGCTCTTTCAGTATAGTTAGAGAAAGAAAAGAAATGGGGTAAGAAGTTATACAATATGGAAAGAAAGAATGCAGAAAAACCTTTGGGCATGGTTAAGGGTAGGCATTGAGTCTTCAGTCATGTCAACACCAACAGGTAGAGCAAATCTAAAAGGAAGAGAAGAATCTTGATATATATCTTATACATATATACATCATATATGTTATATAAATCATATGTATATATATATATATATATATTATATAACAATGTATAAGAAATTGTTGGAAGCCATGTATTTCAGAAGCCAGACTTTCATCAGGTTTCAGTTTTTAAGTATACTTCAGTACCTCTTGTAGCTTTGTGCTGAGTGTTCAGTAAATCCACATAACAGAGTTAGCAAATTTATTGATGTACAGTTCAATGGCATGCATCCAGTACTTTCGTCGTATTGTGCAATCATTGCCTCTGTCTTGTTCCAAAACATTGCGTCACTCCCCTAAGAACTCTGTGCTCCGTAAGCAGTCATTCCACTCTCCTCCTCACCCAGCACCTGGCAACTAGCAATTTTCTTTCTGTCTCAGTGGACATATCCAGATGTAGACCCCTCTAGAATGAAGAAGAGCTTTTCAAACATATAAGGATGCAGGGCTAGTTTCGAAAAGGCAGATCTAAAAGAGGTGAGGCTGTGGGTCTGTTCACAGAAGGAGTTCTGCTTCATATGATAGGTGGCCACAGCCCAGATGGATTCATTAAGACGGGTTTTCGTTTTGTACCTTAGCTCCAACTGATCCTAATTCCAAACACAATTAGAGGGTGATAATGCTTTCCATAAATCAGCTGAGCGCATGTGAAAGGTGAGGTTGGGGTTAGCTCAGACAAACTCATGGGAAGAGAAGCGATTAATCTAAACCTCATTGCTTGCAACATGTCCTTTTTTTTTTTTAAACTGTTTTATAATTGGGGAAATTTTGCCCTTAAGTGAGTACTATTTGTAAATAATCCTCTCTAATTGAAGGCTTAAAATGTCTGGGCAAAACCAAAAATGACTCCCTGCCCAAAGTTTAGTAACAGTTTAGGTATTCAAACGGGAGCAGCCTGGAAGACCTGTGCCTGGGTTTGATCTTTGTAAACCTGTAATTACTCATCTCCCCAGCTAGACTTTCTCTGAGCTAAGCGAGGACCCAAAGTGCATTAATTACCCACAGATGACTCAAAATAAACAAAAACCTTAAAACTTATCATCGTCGGTTGAAACAGTGCATGTTGTAGGTTGAAAAATAAGTCCCTCTCTGTGGTATTTTGGGCTCCCATGTCAGATCTCCAAGCCCATTGCCTGTGTCAAATCTGCACACAAATCAAACTAAGCTCCATGTGCTTAGTGGAACATTAGGAAATGCTGGCTTCACAGGTGTATAAAAGAAAAGCACAGGTCCAAGAGTGTCAGGAGCCATCGTGCACATTATACACAGAGACAGTTGACTTTGTACTAAATGGATACAATATTTGCCAGTTCCCATGAATATTTTGGTTGTTGACAGCAGGCTAGGTGTCCCATAGTTACTCTGACTTTTCTGTTGTCAGGCCTGTTTTACAGAGCTTCTTGCTTCTGGAACTCGCCTAATCCGAAGCCCTTGCCAAGTGAGACAAATCACCTTTCTGAGCCTTTGTGATAGTTCAGAAGTTAGAAGCTATTCAGAAGGCTTTATTAGCTTGAAAATGAAACAAGACTTCATCCAAATACTGCTCCTGACTGTGGGTGTGGTGGTGTCTAGCTGTCACAGAGAATGCTACAGCTCAGGTCTATCTACTTTTTGCGGGACCCTGCCTAAAATGATCACTTGGAGGAAAATGCTAAGTGCCAGGTGGATAGAAATCCCAATATTGATTCATAAAATGGATAAAATGCAAAAGAAATCTTTACTTTAAAACTCAGTTGTATCTCAGGTGCTATGCTGAGCATAAACATATAAAGCACAAACCCTGTAGAGGTGATTTCAGACCTCAGCAGGAATTCAGGACTTATAGACAAACCACCATACAAGAAAAGCAAGTTCTCGGAGAATGAGGCGAATGGGGGAGGTTTCGGAATTGGCATTGGGAAGCAAGGAGAGGGGAGAGTGGGGTAGTTCTGTGCACAAAAGGTGGGCCAAACTGGCTGTAAAGGAGAGTTCTTTGGGTGGCCATAGTGGCAGAGAGAGGCATTGGGCATAGATTACAGAGTCTTTTGCATCAGGATGGGATCTTAGATTCATTATTGCTATAGGAAATCGCTCAAGTGATGGAGGTTTGGGCTATGAGTGTGACGTCAGAATGATAAGTCCTTCTGGTTGAATTAATACAGAGAATAATGACATATGTACAGTCTCCTTGGGAGATTCAGAAAGACAAGGTTGCCCTGGGTTGAGGGACACCAAGAAAAGATGTTTGAAGAATTCTTTGAATGATTGAAACATTTTAAAGGAAATGTTTATAGAACCCAAGACCTTGTTAGTTGCTGAGAATGGTATGTGCACAAGTCCAGGAAGACACTGGGACCTTGAGCTAAGCTTATTTGAAGACCAAAAATAGGAAATGCCAAAGAGGCAAGTGATGTCGGGAGGTTAGTTTGAGGCAGGTTGAGATCCATGTGAGGGTACCTCTCATGCTTTGGGGAATGCAGGGAGGAAATTTACAGTAGGAAAAAAAAAATGAAGTGCCCTAAGCCCACAAAGATGTGTTTGCAGAAATCATGAAAATTAGGGTGATTTCTGAGAAAGTTGGGAGATTAGAGAGTTGGGCAAGGGGGAAGGTCTTTATAACATGGTAGAAATAATAGAGACAAAATGCTATTGTTGTTTAGCTGTGGAAGAAGGCAAATCAGGCCTAAAGATGAGGGAGATGCCTGGAAGAAAGGGAAGACCAAATCCCTCATTTCAAAGATACTATCAGTTAAAAATGATTACCTGGAGGATTGAGAAGAAGTGAGTGAATTTCTTGACAAAACAGCTATAAGATACCAGCAGAAAGCAGCACAGCAATTAATGACTTCTAAGGGCTAAAGGATAAATGATGCTTATTCGATACTGAAGCCATAAACACAGATGATTCTATCGAGGAAAGGAAAGGAAAGGAAAGGAAAGGAAAGGAAAGGAAAGGAAAGGAAAGGAAAGGAAAGGAAAGGAAAGGGAAGGAAAGGAAAGGAAAGGAAAGGAATAAGGCTGAAGTAGCAGTACCAGAAGACTGATTTCATTCTTTCTTTTTAGATAAAAGACACGAGCTTACTTTAAATAATAGAGAATTTTATTTAATGAAGCAAAAAAGATACTGAGTAGAACATTTCTCATCTCAGGAGATTATCATGTTGAGACAGCTCAGCCAGCAAAGTCTCGTGCTGCCAAACTGGATACCAAGTTTACTCCTCCAGCCTACACAGTAAAAGGAATGAACCACTACAAACAAGCTGGCACACACACACACACCCTTGCACACACACACACACTTGCACACATACACTCACACACACACTCACACACATGCACAAGCACACACACACACACACATGCCCCCACACACTCATGCACACTCTTTCCCTCTCTCTCTCACACACACAGACACAGACACTAAATAGATACATGTTATTTTTTTGACAATTATTTTGTTAAGAAGGTAGATTTGGGTTCTACTTGGGTCACTACCGTGGACAATTAAAGATAGTAGTTATGATTCCAAGGAGAAACTGATACATTTAGAAGAAGGAACTGAGCGACCACAGGAAATAACTATTCTTGGGCATGTAGAAAGCATGATTATCTGTTGCCACTGAAATGTGGGAAATTTAATGCTTCGAGTTTTGTATCCATTTTAGAGTACTCATTTAAATAAGGAGCTTTCCTGCTTCCTCTCTTAGTCCGTTGTGGCTTGTTTCTGGCTGCTTAAACAAACAAACAAACAAACAAAACCTTTTTTTTTCTGAGATTGGTCTCAAGTTCATTCATACTCAGCATTGATAGAGAGCCATGACAAATCAGAGTCAGCTTGAGCTGGCTCCTTATGACAGGTAATAAGAATGGATCTGAGACAGCCTATGTGGAAGCTCCCACACCATAGCAGACACCAGGAAACTTTGTCCGTCAGGGAGACATGGTGTTGAAAATGAACCCAGAGAAAATGAAGGTGAGAAATCTAAGGTGTTATTTACTTTGAATATGGGCCAGAGTCATGCACGTCACCAAGAAGATTGCTAGAAGAGCTGACTCCAAGGCCGCACTACATACTCTGATACCAGCTCCTCCCGAGCACCAAATTCCTCATATGCTTCTGGGAAGGGCATCATGAAAGTCTACATCAGAACATCATGGTGTCCCAGATATGAAAAAGATCCCTTCAGGTTTAGGTTGGTGGCTTATGTTACAGTTCCTAGAAAAGCTACAGTCTAAACTTCAGGAACCTGTTGAAAATGTGACATATCGAGTCAAACCTTCTGGGATCAGGACCAAGGGCACAGGCTCAGCCAGCCCAACAGAGGAGTCCCAGGTATCCTGAAGTATGAGAATCAGATTACAACCGGAGTAACACGGATAGAGTCTGCTGACCGAGGTCATGAACAAGTGGAAGAGGTAAAGAAAAGCAAGTTAAAAGTTGTTTAATTAAGAGGTTGCTGGGGGTATATTTCAAGTTTAGAAAGAAAAAGAAATTGAATAATGAAAGTCAGCAGCCATGTGTATACTATCAAGTGTTTCTGTAAATTAACTAAGGCAGAGGACAATGGCTGTTTGACATCGGAGACTTCAGCCCACCTGGATGCATCCTTGTCCATTAGTAAGCAAAGCAATTATTTCAGGGCTTGCAGAGTTTAAAAGAAACGATTTGGAGAAGGTAAATGTACAACGAAACACCATTTTCAAATAGATAATGAACAACAAAGTAAGTGTTTTAGGGCTAATTACAGATAATCATGATTCCGCTATCTAAGCGGCAAAGCCCCTTGAAGAGTGGCTTAGCTGTGCGCCCCGCTGTCTCACACATCGGAAAGCCATATCATTGCGCTGTTTGAGCAAACCTTCCGCAGATCGGGCTCCCCTTCATCTTCTACTTAAGAGGTTCCTCTTCAGTTCAGAGGCAGCCGAAGCACGGCTGAAAGTCATGGGGGGATCTTGGAACTTGCCCTTAGTAAGAAGAGCCTACAGATTCCCTCTCTGCCCTCTGTGACAATAGGCTGTCCCCATCTAGTAGACCCTAACCAAGTGTACACATTTAAATTTCTACTGAGGAAAACAAGATACCATTAATTCCTCCAAGAGTCCAGTCACTCTCCTCATGACTACCTGTGGTACCTCACTGCCATGTTAGGCAGCAAGTTTCAGAAGGGCATTCCCATCAGCAACAGAAGTTTTTTGGAGATGAGGCTTGAGCTTTGGAGGCAACCGCCTTGATATAGGTTTGTCTGAACAGAGCTGAACAAAGGCATGCTCTTCAGTGGGACTCAGACCACATCTGTGGAGAGTTAGCCGAGGGTCTGCATGCCATCAGAGCTCCCTGCTCTCAATACAAGTTCCCTAATGAAGAATGGGGACTCTCCCAGAAGATCATGCAATGGGTATAGTACATTAGCTTTCGTCTTTCTTTTGGTCATGGTGACAGAAGGCAAAGATAATCACCCAGGCAGACATTGGCTAATGTCCCAGCCTTCTATGGAGTTTTATTTGTACAGTTTTGCTCTGTGTGTGCCAAGGTTGTGATCAAGATGGTAGCTGTTCTTACTATTTATCCATTTGTTTAGTTAGGTCTTTACTGGAAGCCATACAAGACAGAGCTATTATAAACAGTGCATCTGGTGAGCAGCCAGCAAAGCTGGTGCTCAAGTGAGGCCTGCCTTCTCAGGTTTTGTTTAAGGTCCTTATGGGTGGTGGCGGTGGTGGTGGTGGTGGTTGTTACCATCATGATTTTATTTTGAGTTGGCATCTCACTAAGCAAGCCGGGCTGGTCTAGAACGCGCAATCATCCTATTTTAGCCCCCCAAGTGAATAGACTGTAGGCCTAAGCTCTGGGTCGGGCTTACTTTTCTGGTGTTTTTATCACGCCTTTGGTGATCCATGCTAGAAAGAGAATACTATGATTAGTGTGGGTTCTGCTACCAAGATCTCACTGGGGAGAAGTGGCAGGAACCTTTCCTGTTGACTGGATAAAACATGAGGGACAAAAGTAAGAGACAAACAGACAGACAGACAGACAGACCAATAACCCAACTCACAGTAGATCACTGATCTGAAGCTCACAAGTGTTGCCAGTCTAGGCGATGGTAGTCTGACCTAAGTAAGGTAAGGAGACTTGAGCTAGGGAAGGCCCCAGGAAACGTTTGAGTCTTGTAATGGGGTACAGGTACATATCTCAGGGCTTGCTTATGTATGTGTGGTGTTTTGATTTTATAATGGAAATTCACTTGCTATCCATAGGGATAAATCTTACAGCTAGACTCATGCCAAACTAAGAATGAGTGTGTATAAATCTGTGAATGGCCTGAAGGTAGGTAGATAATATTACTTGTGTGTGTGTGTGTGTGTGTGTGTGTGTATGTGTATTCATGTGTGTATGTGCATGCGCAAATGTGCACAATTATGTGCACATGACTCTGCCTTGAGAGATGCACCAGCTGCTTATGGGTCTCGGTGAGAGGTTTATGGTTCCAGCCTTGTTCATTATTTGGTAGTGTTCCTTGGGAAAACACAACTACCTGTGTGTCTGATCTCATCTGTTTCTCAAACAGTTCTTTCCCCTCTCATGTCCCAAGGAAATGCATGTTTGATCCCTTTCTGCTGAGGTGTCTGACATCTTCCATGAGAGTCTCTGTGTATCTGACTAGACTTTTCTGGGTAATTAGTGACATATAATTTTTCTAATTATATAGTTAGTTCTTATGTGTCTTTCTGTGAGTTTGGTGTGGTATTTGCTATCTGAGTCTGAATTCAAGAGTAGAAAGGTATCTCATCTACTCTTGGAAGTTCAAGTTAAATAATTATAACAATTGTAGCCAAGAAGGAGAATGCCTTTCTGGAAGTTTCTCCCAAGTCATATCTCAGCATCTCTTTGGAATATGGAGATCTAAAATTTTTCTGTTCTTATTAGTCAATTTATGAAAAATAAATAGGAATTGATATGGTACACAAATTCATTAGATGATACTTGGTTCACTCTAATACCTTTATTAATATTATTTTGTCTAAAGTTAAAACCAGTGGAGGACCAGTAGTGAACAGAGTTCTTTTGATGACTTCACACATTGTGTTTGGAATCTCTAACCTCCAGGTGAAGAGCTCTTAGGTGAAACATTATTATCCTGACAAACAGTGTAGATTTGGGATTTAGCAAGACTTCAAACATCCTTCCTTTTCCCCAAATTAAACATTTACCTGGGCTTATTTTTTAGTGTCCTGATCCTCCTGTTGACAATGGGTTCATGAAAGATAATTACCCATGCTAATGTGGTAGCTAGTTAATCTATTACTCCAGATCAATAAGCCTCACCACAGTCACATGATTCCGTCACATGTCCATGTTAGATGGGAATGCTTAGAATTAACGGCAAGGCCTAAGAATTCCACTGGCAGTCCAAGGAAAAGGGAAGGAATGAATCACAGTGCTTGCTTTTGTCTCTCTGATATATGTGTGTGTGCGTGTATTTGCATATGTATATGCTCATATATATATATGTTATATGTATCTATCCATATACATGTATTATATGTATATAAATTATACGTATACTACATAACAAGGTTTTAATAATGAATATGTCTTGGATTCAAATCACCCATATAACTCTTTTTTTATACCCAAAGTCCATGCTTTTATGTTGCATGCAAGGAATCATAACACTACTGCAAAGAAAGATAAAAGAAAAAATATGGACCCAGAAACTCACAGCTATGAGTGTCCTGAAAACAAATAGTTCAGATGGTGCTCACAGGCCTGCAAAGACTCCTGATCCCCAATGCCACTCTTCCTAGAAGACATGTTGTCTCAGAACACAATTCTGTTTCTCCAATTGCTTGTCTTCCATTAAGGTCGGGCAGACTTTTTCCTGGCTATGTGTGTACTGGCTATAGATCAGTGGTGGTGTGAAGGCACCTTTACTTGGTGAAAGGCTCATATTGTCACCACCAGGGACTAAGGAGAGCAGAGACTTTTTAAAAAAGGGGATGAGTGTGGAATCAGGGAAAATAATGCTGAAATTTGAAACAACAACAACAGAAAGCCAGGCATCCACTCCTAAGAGCAGCTGCTTGGTTGAGGATGGGAGGAGCTGGCTTTGCCCAGTGCCCGGACTGACTGACAGGCTGGACTTGATGATTGGATGAACAAGAACTTACTTGAACACGGTTCTTCCAATTCCTTGTTCAAACTCAGGGTGAAACTGGCTGGAACCCTGTTTATGATTACGAATGAGGCTGAGTGAGACAATACTGGCTTGCTTTTAGCACCTTTTCTTAGAGTAGGCATTTAAATATTTTCATCCCTCTTCTCTTTTTTTTATTGCTGTTTTTCTTTTCTAGACTTGTAGTCTCACTACATCTCCCAGGCTGACCTCAGATTTGTGGCAACCTCCTCCTGCTCCACCTTCCCAAGTCTCAGAATTACAAGGGTGTACTATAGAACTTACATTTAAGGCTCTTCTTGAACTATTACTTATCAGAGAAACAATTTGGTCTTCCCGAACTTCTATTGATACCTGAAGTTCACCTTGTTCTCCCATCACACACACACACACACACACACACACACACACAAGGTCCAAGAACTTTACTCTTCCTGCAACATCAGTGTGTAAATGTTCCCTTTCCCTGAAACTTCTGTTCGCTTGGATAATGATTGCCTATTCCCTGACACTTCTGTTCCCTTGGATAATGGTTGCCTGTGTAAACTCCAACCCTAATCCCGATACTAACCCTAGTCCCAAGTCTAAGTCTAACCCTAACCCTAACCCTAACCCTAACTCTAACCCTAACCCCAAGCCTAACTCTAACCCTACCATTCTTCAGCCACTCTACTAGGTGGTCACTAACTGCACTAAAGACCCTTTGCAATGCTTTTTATTATGCATGCAACACACTTTCCCTGAATAACTCTAAGACACTCTCTCTCTCTCTCTCTCTCTCCCTCTCCCTCTCCCTCTCCCCCCTCTCTCTCTGTGTTTATTGTTTTCATTTATTTCATAAAAATTGACATTATTCAAGTACAACTAAATCATTCTCTACATCACATTATTACTAAGAGATGGGGCCACACCCATATCCAAAATTTTAACCCAGAATTGCTCCTGTCTAAAGGAAATGCAGAGACAAAGAGTGGAGCAGAGACTGAAGGAAAGGCCATCCAGAGACTGCCCCACCAGGAGATCCATCCCAAACACTATTGCTGATGCCTAAAAGTGTTTGCTAACAGGAGCCTAGTATAGCTGTGCCTTAAGAGGCTGTGCCAGAGCCTGACATATATAGAGGTGGATGCTCATAGTCAACCATTGAACTGAGCACAAGGACCCAATGGAAGAGTTAGGGGAAGGACTGAAAAAGCTGAAGGGGTTTACAACCCCATAGGAAGAACAACAATATCAACCAACCAGACCCCACCCCCACCCCCCCACCCAGAGCTCCCAGGAACTAAACCACCAACCAAAGAGTACACATGGAGGGACCCATGACTCCAGCTGCATATGTAGCATAAGATTGCCTTACCTGGCAACAATGGGAAGGGAGGCCCTTGGTCCTGTAAAGGATCAATGCCCCAATGTAGAGGAATGCCAGGGCAGGAGGCAGGAGTGGGTGGGAGAACCCTCAAGAAAGCAGGGGATGGGGGATGAGATGGGGGTTTGAGGGGAAACTGTGAAAGGGGATAACATTTGAAATATAAACAAATAAAATAACGAATAAAGTATTATGGTGAATTTCACAAAACATGAATTTAATCATTTGAAGCCTTTAAGTTTTGTGACATCTACTGTATCATTGTGCTAGTGTAATTATCACTTCCACCTAGTTTCAAGATAGCTCCATCCCTTCCATGCAAAATCCTTATATGTTAAGTTTCTCCCCACTAGCTCTTCTTTTCAGTTTCCTGGAATAGATTCAGTACAGGTCAACTGTGCAATTTACTCACATAGTACCCAGCTAAGCTGTTATTAAGTTCACATATCTGCGTTTTTGAGATTTCCCTTGAAATGTAATTGACAGAAAAAAAGTATGTCAGTCTATGCCTAGGTCTACGGGTTTATCTAGTTTTGGTGAATAACTGGATTATGCATTATATGGCTCTGTGTGTGTATGTGTGTCTGTGTCAGTGTGTGTGTCTGTGTCTGTGTGTGTCTCTGTGGTGGTGGTGGTGGTGTGTGTGTGTGTGTTCACCTTTTATTCAGCAGCAGTGTTTTGGAGATTTGTGGTGCATGTGTCAAAAATTCACTTTTCTTTTAAAGTTATGGGTATTTCATCTGGTTCCCATTTATCCCCAGAAGATCTAGTAGTGGAATTTGGTGATTTTATGGTAATTTTATGTTCAAATTTTGAGCAACAACCAAATGATTCCTGTTGGATGAAACACTTTACACTTCCATGGGCCCTGTTAGAGGGCACTAACTTCCTCACCCTCACACCACCAGCTGTGACTTATCTTTAAGGATTCTTTGGAAGGCCATCCAGAGGGACACGAAGTGATGTTTCATTGTACTTTTTAACAGCAGTTTCCTAGTAACCAAGCTTTCAGTGTCTTTCATGGTTTTTGAGCTTTTAAATTTTCTTTGGATAAATGTCCAAATCTTTGCTCTTTTCTCAGTCCATCCATCCATCCATCCATCCATCCATCCAGCCAGCCAGCCAGCCAGCCAGCCACACATACATACATGTATACACACACATACATAGATGCATACACATATATGTATATATGTATGCATGCATACCCTGGATTTTTATAAAATTATGGAATATATAATTTTCACAGCTCACTCCCTCACGATTCAGTTTTTATTTCAAACATTTCCCATAAAGAGACAGGTGTCTAAGACCATCTGAGGCATTTTACTTCACTTTCTCATAGACTACCTGCCAACTGAGTTGATTTCTTGATGTATTTGAACTATGAGATTATTTTGTGAAATTATTCATCCCTTCCTATCTGACACAGGGAAATAATGTTTTTAGTAATGCCTTCTCAAGGTCCAGTATGCATTATATCACATCAAAGAGATTTGTGTATTTGTTAAATTATTTATGGAATAATAAAAATATTATGAGAACATGTCAATTTGGCCTTATATTGTTTGCCAGTTACCACTAAGTCTCTTTACCTGCAAAACTGTCTCCATGTTTCATGATTCTATTCTTAGTTCTGAATCATTCCAGAATTATTTATGTCTCAGTGAATAACATGTGATTACATAGAGTAAACCAGATAAATAGGGGGAGATTATTAAATAAATAATAACATGAAAGAATAAACTTGTTTCCGTTAAGCTTAAGGAGAATAAACATAAATCAAAAATCATTTTAAGAAATCATCATTTTTCTGATAGAAATATGAAATTCTTTCCCCTGATGGGTATGTGTTATAAATCTGACAGATACCCCACGGAAGTATTAGTCCACAAAACTAAGCCTTTGCTAGTTTTTATTACTCTCTAGGTATGCCACCTTCAAGATGAGAGGGTAAAGATGAATGAAAGGACAAAAGCCATGGAAGATAGCATGCAATGGATAACTGGCCTTGACCATAGCCTGGGGGTTGTAGTGAAGGGCAGGAGGAAAGCCCAGGGACCAAACAAAGCAAATCCACTCAGTACTTCCTCCTGACCTTTCTAGTGTGGAGAGCAAAGAAACGGGAAGGAAAGTGTGTTTCCTTGGTGTTCAGTGAGAGCTGTCTACATTGCCTTGGCTGAATAAGGACCTCTTTCGCCCTGCTTTTTTGTGTGTGAGTAACACTCACCAGTGATATCCTGCCCACTTAGAACTTTCTCCTCTAGAGAATCCTGAGATGCTGCTGAAAGCAAAATGAGGAATGAGGGAGACCTGGTCTTTCTTTCCCTTGCAACTCATGTAGACGAGGAGGGGGTATCTCCAATTGTGTCTTGCACTTCCTGTAGGCTTGCCCTGGATTCTGGCACGTCCGCAGTACCTCATGACCCTGGTTAAATATCACTCTCTTTTGCCTGGATCTTCTACACTTTTTACAAAATAGATTCAGTATGAAGATTAAGAGGTATTTAGTGGCAATCATTAAGGCTCAAACCCAAAATGCCAGCAGTCAGGAAGACAAGGGCGGAGAATTTCTGTAAGTTTGAGGCCAGCTAGGACTGGTGAGTTAGAAGCCAGCTGGGGTTATACCATGCAACCTTGTTTCACCCATCTCCCTCCTCTAAATGGTACTCTTTTGACTTTGATGAGTCCTTTTACAAGGTTCAAGGGTTTAGGTATACATAGACAATTCTAACATAGGACCATCCAATTCTAATATTTATTTGGTTTAAGAAGGTGTGGGCATAATGACAGTATTTCCTATGTTTAAAAGGTATAGAGGACTTCTTAATGCAACAACTAGATGATTATAAGTTTTCTATTATCAAGTGAATGTTTATTTTTTATTCCATTCATTGTTTACAATATATTTGAAATTTATTGTTAAATTTTGGATCAGTTGTCGATTTATGCACTTTATAAGAAATAATGCAAGGAGGTTTCTTTGACCAGTTCTTTTCAGTCACAATGAGGTAGTTCATGTGTAGAGACTAGTTCCTGTCTCCAACTGGGTTCAGTTCCTATGGTACCCTCACTCCAGGAATGGAGTAGACTTCCAAAAAAGGGGGCCAAAGGTAACTACCTGCCATGTGGGTATAGCAATTTAAATAGAAAAATAAGAGACTCTCATTAGCAATAGGATGCTGACTGAAAGGGGTTGGACCTAGTCCCAGCTCTAACTCTTCTGCATGCTTTGGGGTGCTTACTATAAGCTGGCTTGGGGTGCCAGCTGAGAGAAGCCCCTTACAAAGCAAGTCTGAGGGTCTCTGACAGGAGCAGCCAAAACACCAGGTCTCCCATCTCCAGCAGATCTTAAAGACTGGAGAAGCAGGTCTCTGGTGGCTGAAGCAGGAATGAGCCCCTCTCTCACCTTTGATCAAGTCCTAGAGGCTAGCCCAAATGAGCTTTCTGCATAGTGCGAAAGACTCAGGCATGAAAAACAGGCAAGCCCATCATTGATAAGTTTACTCTTAAAGCAGGAGCTGGGCAGGCTCTTACGTCTTTCCTCCCTTTCCCCTTGGTGGAGTTGTATGATGAAAGTGTGTTTTGGATTTCTTCAGGATCTGTTGTTATGTCTCCCTTTTCATTTCTGATTTTGTTAATTAGGATGCTGTCCCTGTGCCCTCTAGTTAGTCTAGCTAAGGGTTTATCTATTATGTTATTATATTATGTCCCTGTGCCCTCTAGTGAGTCTAGTTAAGGGTTTATGTTGATTTTCTCAAAGAACCAGCTCCTCGTTTGGTTGATTCTTTGAATAATTCTTCTTGTTTCCACTTGGTTGATTTCGCCCCTGAGTTTGATTATTTCCTGCCGTCTACTCCTCTTGGGTGAATTTGCTTCCTTTTGTTCTAGAGCTTTGAGGTGTGTTGTCAAGCTGCTAGTGTGTGCTCTCTCTAGTTTCTTTTTGAAGGCACACAGAGCTATGAGTTTTCCTCTTAGAAATGCTTTCATTGTGTCCCATAAGTTTGGGTATGTTGTGACTTCATTTCCATTAAACTCTAAAAAGTCTTTAATTTCTTTCCTTATTCCTTCGTTGACCAAGGTATCATTGAGGCAAGTGTTGTTCAGTTTCCACGTGGATATTGGCTTTCCATTATTTATGTTGTTATTGAAGATCAGCCTTAGTCCATGGTGATCTGATAGGATTCATGGGACAATTTCAATATTTTTGTATCTGTTGAGGCCTGTTTTGTGACCAATTATATGGTCAATTTTGGAGAAGGTACCATGAGGTGCTGAGAAGGTATATCCTTTTGTTTTAGGATAAAATGTTCTGTAGATTTCTGTTAAATTCATTTGTTTCATAACTTCTGTTAGTTTCACTGTGTCCCTGTTTAGTTTCTGTTTCCACGATCTGTCCATTGATGAAAGTGGTGTGTTGAAGTCTCCCACTATTAATGTGTGAGGTGCAATGTGTGCTTTAAGCTTTACTGGTAAGAAGAACACATGCTCCACTATGTTCATAGCAGCCTTATTTATAATAGCCAGAAGCTGGAAAGAACCCAGATGCCCCTCAACAGAGGAATGGATACAGAAAATGTGGTACATTTACACAATGGAGTACTACTCAGCTATTAAAAACAATGAATTTATGAAATTCCTAGGCAAATGGCTGGACCTGGAGGGTATCATCCTGAGTGAGGTAACCCAATCACAAAAGAACTCACATGATATGTACTCACTGATAAGTGGATATTAGCCCAGAAACTTAGAATACCCAAGATACAAGATACAATTTGCAAAAACACATGAAACTCAAGAATAACGAAGACCAAAGTGTGGACACTTTGCCCCTTCTTAGAATTGAGAACAAAACACCCATGGAAGTAGTTACAGAGACAAAGTTTGGAGCTGAGACAAAAGGATGGACCTTCTAGAGACTGCCATTCCCGGGAATCCATCCCATAATCAGCTTCCAAACACTGACTCCATTGCATACACTAGCAAGATTTTGCTGAAAGGATCCTGATATAACTGTCTTTTGTGAGGCTATGCTGGGGCCTAGCAAACACAGAAGTGGATGCTCACAGTGAGCTATTGGATGGATCACAGGGCCCCCAATGGAGAAGCTAGAGAAAGTACCCAAAGGAGCTAAAGGGATCTGCAACCCTATAGGTGGAACAACATTATGAACTAACCAGTACCCCAGAGCTCTTGTCTCTAGCTGCATATGTATCAGAAGGTGGCCTAGTTGGCCATCATTGGAAAGAGAGGCCCATTGGTCTTGCAAACTTTATATGCCTCAGTACAGGGGAAGACCAGGGCCAAGAAGTGGGAGTGGGTGGGTAGGGGAGCGGTGGGGGAAGGTATGGGGGACTTTTGGGATAGCATTGGAAATGTAAATGAAGAAAATACCTAATTAAAAAAAAGTGTGTTAAAGCCTAAAGATGATCAAACATATTGGGAATAAACTGGGCCCTGGTTGAATATGTGTATGTAAATAAGGTGAAAGATGGGCCCAATCACAGAAGAACTGTCAACTGATTAAAAAGCTTTTGTTTCTGTTGCTTTGGCAAACTTCATAGGCTTCCATTTGCTGTATCTGTTCCTTGGGACTCTGGCTGTTAATTCTGTCCTGCCGGGATTTTCCTGTGGACATTTAAAAAAAAAAATCATTTAGGCTGCAGCTGCTATTTCATTGACAGCTGTCCTTACTCTGTGACCTGTGGTCTTGAGTCTCCCACCTGTCAGAGATCAGGAGCCCCTCCCACCCTGGTGGTGGGTAATTTCTCATAAAGCTAAGAAACAACATTGTAACCAGAATATCTACCTTGATCCAAACTCTAAATTTATTTAGACTTCTGTTTTGTGACATTAATGCTTGGATTCCAGGTCAGGAAGAAGGAGGTCCCTGGAAGCTAAGAGATCAAAGAGGTATTGAGGACTCCTAGGCAGATAAAATATCGATTCACTCCAGGTGAAGACATCTGTGTAGGGAGGCCAGGTAGTTACCTAGGCACACATTGGCTGCACAAAGGCAGGAGCTACACAGGCCACATGGTGGTAGGACATGCTGATCTAAAAAACAGACACAGAGGCAAGAGGTTTGAAGGCAGAAATTTTATACAGAATCATTCCAAACTCCCTATGCCAAAATCCCAGCTCTGTACCAGGGTATATTACCGTTTGCTTTTGGGGTTCTCTGGACATCTAGTATCAGTCATTCTGTGCTCACTCATAGACCCCTGGGTGTTTGGTGTGAGCCATGTTCTAGCTGGTCATATTTGATATCCACACCAACCCCCGGCTGGGTAAATATAAATTGGACCTCAGGCCCTCTGTTCCCTACATACCTGTAAACTGTGTGTGGTCACAGATGTTTATACATGTTCACATACCTACTTGTATCCACGCTGTCTTACACATCTGTAGGCTTGTATATTCACAGCTATGTCAAGATACAGTACAGTTCTATTACCACAGTATTTCTCACACTATTTGCGGTTTTAGGGGATTGATTTTCCTTTTTTTGTGGGACAATCCAGGACCATGTGAGGTTGGTGATCTTTTCTGCCTCCTGGTCCTGAGTGGTGAGGTTACACTTATGTACCACTGCCCAGCTTGTTTCGGGAATAGGCAGGTTTCTTTCTCTGTTTTTCTGATGTAGACATGTTGATATGTGGTTGGGATCCTTCCCTTTACTAATGTAAGAGATTAGTGCTACAGTGGCCTTTATAGTAACCCATATTTAAAATATATTAGATTTTGTGTTAATTCAATTTCATGTAATTTTTTTTTTAGAACAAATCAGGGGCTCTTCCTTCAACTCCTCATGTTGTTAAGATGGCCTTGTACTTCTAATTATCTTTCTACCTCCTGAGAGCTAGGATTACACCATGCCCCATCGCATCCAGTTTATAGAATGCTGGGGATCAAAGCCAGGGCTTCCTGCATGCCAGACAAGCACTCTCCAGCTGAGCTATATCCAAAGCCCAATTCCACACATTTTTAACTACTTTGATAAATTCTTTTCTAAAAGTATATGACTTGATTTATGTGTGTTTATTACTTTTCATATTGTTCTATTACTTCTAATCTGCCCCAACTATTCTCTATTTGACTTCAATATATTTTAAAATTCTTTGCACTATAATTGATGGCCAAGGATTATGGCGTGTCTTGGTGACTGTTGAATCTGTGTTTTATGAGATAAATGCTGTCTTTGTTGGGTGGATTGTCCTCTATATAGTGGTTAGACCCTGCTGGTAACTGAGTGTATCAGTTCTTGCCTGGTCTTGAGTTTTCTTCAGCCGGTACTTTACCCCTTTGAAAATGGGCTATTGAGGTCTCTAAAGAGCAGTGTGAGTTTGCATATTTTTCTTTATTTCTATTAACTTTTAATGGCTGTATTTTAAAACTATCTTTTTGCAAATACACACTTAAAGAATATTTCCCTGGCAACTCAGTCCTGTTCCTGTTGTCGTTATGTGGTTTTTGTCATTGCTGTAATGACCTTTGCCCTAAAGTATATTAAACAATGCCATTTAACTCCCCATTACTTTTAGAATTATTATTTCATGATTTCTCTTTTCATTTTTTCACCTTTGGGTGACTTTGAAGTCTGTGTTTTAGGTATAGATTTTCCCTACATTATTGTGTGGTCACTGAACCACTGAACCTAGGGCCTTGATCATTAATCTTCATTGCGTTTATTCTACTCTGTCTATTTCTGACTTGTGTGGGATTTGTGTATGATGTGCTTCTCTCTCTCTCTCTTTCTCTCTCTCTCTTTCTGTCTCTCTCTCTCTCCTACCCCCGGGTGTGTTGTGTCCATATCTGGGGGTGTATGGTATGCATACACATGTGAATACCCACAACTAACCAGTGGTGCATCCAAGATAGAAATCCAAGCATTCCATTTCTCTGCAGTGGATGAATGACATCTTTAAATCAGTCATTTACTATTTTAGAACTTTTGCCACAGCTGTGGATTGAAACTAACAAGTCAAAAGCCCATTTCGAATGATTGGAGAAGCACTACACAAGAGCCAAGTATCCCAAATTAAGACCATGGAAAAAGAAGGCAGCCGATACATGTGCAGAGATGAAGAGGGCAAATTACACCCGCTCTGTTGATGACAGGCTCTTTTTCTAAGAAGAACTAGAATGTAGTATGGTGTGTAAGTTGCTTCCCCTAGTAATCCTAGTGGGAATTTCATAAAACTTTGTCCAGCAATTTTCATTTTGAGGTAGATTCTTCCTTATAAAAACCTCAAACTGGCTCCTACTTAACAGAGGGCTTGGAAATCAAAGGGAAAATGATCTAAATTACAGCACAACACAAACAAAGACACATTTCAATTCCTTCTGTTTCCAAAGTCTAATTTCCAAAAAAGAACAGATGCCACAGGCTGATAGCTCATAGCATGGTTTTGGACCTCAGGAGATGGAGGTTCCTCATCTGCCAAAGGCATTTTATTGGAATTCAAGGAACATCTTTAAAATCAACCTTTGTAAAATTATGTTATAAAAAGCAGTCCATGCATTTGCAGTTTATAAAAATAATGGTCAAAAAAATATGCAGCTCCAACCTAATTAACTCTGGTTAGCTTCCCAGTTGGATGTGACCCATTTAAGGAGAGTTTTTAGGTCTTCAGATTTCATTATGTACACTAGCCCAAACATAAACTTTCTCCTTTCTATTTTAGATTTGATTAAAAAGATTCTGAGACAGTAAAGTGATTTTTGATTTAGGTAGATTTTAATTAAACTGTGAAATTTGGGAATGACTTACAAACAACCCTATCTGATCCTTTATTTATTTACCTATCTACCTGTTTGTTTCCTATTTTATATGAGTAAGCCTTGCATCAAACTGTCCTTGAACTCACTGTAGCCCAGGCTAGCCTTCTGATGATCTTGCTTCAGCTTGCCAGTGTTGGAATTCCAGGCTTGAGCTATAGTCTTTCCTTTTGTTTCTATGAGGCGCCAGGGCCACTGATTATCCTGCTTTTTTTATATTTTTCAAGAACAGAAGAAGTAATAACCTTCAATGAGTGGTGTATTTTATGATGCTTTTTGACATTTCATAAGTAACAACTCAAGCTTTTAATGACTTGAACATTTAGAAAAGGTCTTCCAACTCCAGGCTGCCATAGATGCTCTTGTCTTTTGCCCAAAACTATCTACTGCACTCCTACTATGTGTAAAGCACAGTGGGAATTTCAATATCTATGGAGAGTCTAATTCACAATCATGTTAAAAAGAAAGGCTGACTAGGAGCGTTAGCAGACAAACACGACATAGAGGGACAGGCCATAAACATTTCTGGAAGGATGCAGGTGAGGGAATTAATAGCCCAGTAGGGTAGAGTACAGATCTGTACAGAGTGCAGACCCATGCAGGTGAAGACAGTACATCTCTTCACTTCAAACAGGGTCTGGATTTCACGAGGCAGAGTAGGTGGCAAGTGTGTTCCAGACAGTGCTTTGTAGCTGAAGCTGTGTCAGCAGTGGTGGAGCACTCAAGGTGTGCTGGAGAGGGAAGGTAGCAGTAGATACAGGAGTGGATGTTCACAGTCAGCTATTGGATGTATCACAGGGCTCCCAATGGAGAAGCTAGAGAAAGTACCCAAGGAGCTAAAGGGATCTGCAACCCTATTGTTGGAACAACATGATGTACTAACCAGAACCCCGGAGCTCTTGTCTCTAGCTGCATATGTATCGAAAGATGGCCTAGTCGGCCATCAATGGAAAGAGAGGCCCATTGGACTTGCAAACTTTATATGCCCCAATATAGGGGAATGCCAGGGCCAAAAGAATGGGAATGGGTGGGTAGGGAAGGGGGGGCGCTATGGGGGACTTTTGGGATAGCATTGGAAATGTAATTGAGGAAAATATGTAATAAAAATATTAAAAATCAAAAAAAAAGTAAGTGGCAATAGGAAAATAGTTGCACCAGGAGTCTAGTCTAAGGCTCTCAAGCATTGTTTGAAGGTGATAGAGATCAGGAAGGGTAACAGTTTTGAGGGTCTTTAAAAATGATTTGCTAGGAGCACCTCAGGGGGTCAAGGACAATACAGACCAGCACTCTGGCCACAAAAAAACCGGATGCAAAGTTAAATATATAAAGACAAAATGGAGCTCTGTGGAGTCACCAGTGTGTGTGTGTGTGTGTGTGTGTGTGTGTGTGTGTGTGTGTGTCTGTGAGAGAGAGAGAGAGAGAGAGAGAGAGAGAGAGAGAGAGAGAGAATGCATATGAGAAAAACAGAGACAGAGTAGACATACAGTGAGAGAGGAGAGGGGGCTAGCTGGCAGATGGCAGGTAGAGAAAGGAAAATGACATACAGAAACAATAGCACACCTGGGTTCACAGTGATTCTTTCAGGAATACTTGTCTTTAGACTCAAGTGTTGAGTGTGAATGGCTGGGAAAGAAGGACATTGGATCGGGGGAGCAGGTGCTGAGGAAACCAAACATAAAGTTATTTAGTGTTCACACCTTCAGTTGTTTAGGTGACTTAAGCACACCTTTCAGTAAGGGCTCACAGTATGCATCTGAAAAGAACATTAACACTCCAGCTCTAGTTTAGAGGCCAGAGATGGCTAACCATGGTTAGAACTGCAACAGAGTCACTGTTAGCTGATGAGTGAAGCCAAACCCTCATCCTCACCTATGGTGTGCATGAGTAGATGTATTTTTATGCTTCCCTAAAAAACTACCGTATTTTTTCCTGAGCTGAAGGTATGCAGTTAATTGGCTTTTCTTACACTGTTTCTGCCTACCTCTTCATACATAGAAAAATAATATATCTAATTTTTTTCCTGTGTCACTGTTCATGGTAAGTACATTCACATATTATCGTCTTACAATATTAATGATTTAAACTGTTTTTAGTAAAATGCAACAATCATATAAGTACATGGTGTTTTTAATATCTATAAATTGATTTATTTGTTAAGTGTTTTAAAACATGCTTAACTGGGACAGATTTTCAACACTATTTTCTATCATTTATAGAGAAAGTAGAAATTTATAGAGAAAAATAGAAATAGGTTATAAGCTTGGGAAGTAGGTTTCTTATAAGGAAAATAGTTTTTTGGTTTTTTTTTGTTTTCAATCTTAGTTAAACACGGAAATATAAACTTTTCCAAGATAAGACTTGTTAAATTTGGTGGCAATCAGGTCATTTCTGTTTTATCTTCTCTCTTGGCGTTAGATTTAAGGGTTTCTACAGCAGCCTCCGAAGTTCATCATGTGCCACTTCCTCTCGTTTTCTTCCCATTATATCAGGTTTCTATTTTGTGATCTGTGTACCCACGGTTGTTTGAAAAGGGAGCCCAGACTTCTAGCTCGTAAACATCACTTCCTCTGTCTCATGAATTTATTTAAATGGCTGATACTTGAGCCCAGGGGATTGTTTATCCTAACACCAAGGAGTCAAGAGTGCTCATTACCCCCACTCCAAGCTATCCATAGGTCAACGACAGGAGGCAAGACTCCTCATGCTCTCTTGCTCCAAGTCTCTGTTCTAAGACCTTTACTTCCCAGGCTTTGCCCTTTGAGTAGTCAGTCAGTCATCCATTTTATAAAGTCGAGGGAAATGTATGTCCATAGTCCTGTCAAAAGTGCATTGACTTCTTGGCTCATCTGCTATTCATGTTCTTCATATTTCTTCCTCATCACAGAACTCATAAAATGACACTGATTTTTTTTAACCAACTTGGAGAGTCTGTGTGCCTTCTTACAACAGAGAGAGAACCCACAGTTGTCTAAGAATTTAACAGGAAGACTTTTTGCCAGAGAATAGCTTGCATAGAATCATTTCACTAATGTGAAGAGAACGTATTCTTAGAAACTCACTGTGCTCCTTGCAAGCAGATTTGCAATAGCTTCTGCAATAACTTATATTCTGATGACTTTCTCCATGAGTAGGTGATATTATTAAAGTTTAGAAAAATTACGTGAAACTCTAGTCAGCTTCAGAATATGACTTAATCCTGAAGTCATTTAACTTTAACCTTTTTTTTTTCTTTCTTTCTTACTGGCAAACAGAATATCCATGATAATTCTTTCTGACTTTAGAAATTTTGCCTTAAAATTTCATTTGCTCTGAGTCAGGAACATTGAATTGCAGAGGTCTAGGGTTGACAGAGTTAATGGTGTCAGAGCAGATGCCTTATTACCGTTTATCAGCTGTATGCTTGCCCTTTGAGAGAAGCATGCTTACCATGTAGTTTCGCCTGACAGTTTCCCACAGTGCAGATCATTTTGAAGGTTATTTCCACCAATACACATGTCATCTCCTATGACTGGTTCCCACCATGAGAGATTGGCCAATAGACCTAGTGGTGTGATCTTGGACTCTTAGGGTTTTTCCCAATTTCTGATTCCCTGATAGAGATGTAATTCTCCAGCACAAAGCCTTATTAAGAGCAGGAATGAATGCTTTTACATATTAAAGTTTAGGGGAGATAGGGTATCCGAATTTGCCTATTCTCTTAGTTATGATGGGCCAAATGGGGTGCTAACTTCTAGTCTGTTTCTTCCACGAGTTAGGACTTCCTTGTCTATTCTCCTGGCTTTTTATGAATCAAAACAAATGATAAAAAATTTTTATTTCACTTATCTCCACAAAATGCTTCATTAGGGTGAATGTCAACTGAAGGTGAATGAGTCTCCATTATTGGCACTATAAACCCCAGATCTGTCACAGGTGATGGACTCCATTTGACAAATAAAAGCTTGACAGTGTTAAGCCTTTCTGACCCCCTGAAATGACTCACTACATGTACTTGCCATACTTTTGTGGGCATACCCATCTTCAGACACTGTTATTCTACAGACATATACACACATACACGAGACTTTTTTTTTAAACTTACATTTCAGCCAATTGCCCAATATCCATGCCAGAGTTAGTACTTTCAAGATGCCTATTGAATAGACACATGCATGTATAAAGTTGTGACAACGCATGAGCCTTACCAAGGCTGATGGGTTCTCGGAATGTTGTACTTCAGACTCAGTTGCTGTATTTTGGAAGGGCAAACAATCTCATACGTTAAAATGATTTTCATATTACACACATAAAAATGGAGATCTGAGAGATTTTAAACCGAACATCAATCGAAGTGTTCGATGAGTCTTTTATCTCTTGCCATCACCTGTTTAGTAAATTTGTTTCCCATTGACTTATTTTTTAATGACTGAATGAACAGTAAAAGACCAGGGAAAGGCAATGATATGCTTTCAAATGCTGTTGTGTTTTTAGGCACCTCTTAGCACGTTAGAATATTAGATGTTCTCATCTGAATGAAAGTCTTCCTCAGCCATATTTGGAGGATGGCTTATTTAAGTTTATTATTAGCACTTAAAACAAAACAAAGCTACATTATTAGGATTTCCGTCTGGAATTTGAATCACATCAGAACATTTATTTTTATGTTCTGTTAGTAAGGACTGAGATAGGGACAGTATGAGTCCAGAGCACACAGTGGGCCATGGTCTCCACCCTTGGGCTCCTGTGGAACTCAGATTCTGAGCATGCTGAACACCCTGGCCTTGCTGTGAGCTTTGATGTGAAGAAAATTCTTGCTGCAACTTTGGAAAGTCAAGAGATTCCTGCTCATTAACCCTCAGCTCTTGTCCTAAACATTTGCTGACACCTACTTCATCTCTATTCACTGCCCCAAGACTTTTGGATAAAGACCCCCTCTCCAGTCCCACCCCCAGGCATGCACTTGCCCTTCCACATCTGTGTGGAGAGAGTCCGGAAAAGGAGCTTGTCTGAGTAACCTCGGATTTACTCAGTTTTGTCGCATCTGGGGTTAGTTTGTCATCTTTTAGGGAATCTTGGTTGCACATATATGCACATACTGTGGAATTTGATTGCATGTGTGTGTGTGTGTGTGTGTGTGTGTGTTAGAGAATCTTGATTGCATGCATACTCACATAATAAGGAATCTTCCTTGCGTGTATTTTGCTGCACCGTGGAGATGAACTCTTCTGACTGAGCCGAAGCCTCTTCCCCTGGAACAGCCTACATTGGCCTGATGAGGATTGACAGCTCCCTGAAAGGATGCGAACCAAATTACCCTCCTTTCCAAGGGAAGACCAAGAAGGGCAACTTTATGTAAACTGAGATGTTTCGAGAGCTCCTCTTCTCCCTCCTTCTCCGTATCCTCTCTCTCCTCTTTCCCTCTTCCTCCTTCTTCTCCTCTTTTTCCCCTTCTCTTCTTCCTGGAGGTAGAACAGACATTACCTACCTGCTTGCTTCTTATTATAAATACTACTTTGTTAGGAACACCACTGCTATTTGACTTTCTGTGGAGAATATTTAACATACACTGGGATTTATAGAAGATTTTGGAAAATGTCACTTTATTGCATATAAAATACCTTTTGCTCATGGAATATGATGGATTTTGTGTAATGAATAATAACAATGAACATTGGATAATTATTATATTTGCTAATTATTATCATGTTTATCTCAGATATATGTATATCTAGGATAGAACTTAAATGGTACAATTTATAAGATACACAATTATATATAAGATATAAATATATACATAAATTAAAAACTGCTAAAAATTTCTTGTCAAATTGGAAATATGGGTAATGTCTGCTGTGGACAATGGACATAGGCAGCAAATTCTCCTTTTGATATTTGCAGTGAATCTGAGATCCACATATATTTCCTTCTAAAAGTCAGAGGCTACAGTTTAATCTTGTTTGTATATTCTTCATTTATTCAAAAAAGCCTCTAAAAGACAAATGTATTGCAATATATAAAATTTATATTTGCCCTTTAGAGACATTAGATCACAGTTATAATGCAGGTAAAAATACCACCACACACTAATTTGTCAACTTGAAAGGAGTTTTTCTCATTTAAAATGCCTATTGATGCAGTCATGCAAACATGATTACATATCTGAGATTCTTTGCTCTGAGGTTTCTATTAATTACACATAAAGTTGCACATAAATGCTTGCTCATTGGTGGAAAGTGATCCATTCATCTGGCCATTTCCTTTAGCAGAGAGGAAATGTTCCCAACCTCCACCGCAGAGTGAATTTTAGTGTGCATTATAACTTATTTGAAAAGATATGCCAATGTGGAATGACTGTTGTGAAAATAAGCCTTGGGGTCTCCTCATGTGGAAGCCGAGTGGATGGGAGATTGACACCAGCAAAGCTTTTCGGTTTGTAGCAAGAAGGGTGACAGGGAACATAAACTGAAGACAAGAGAAGACTTAAACTGAGTTTTCTCTGGTCCCTACTGCTCGAAGATGACCATTAAACCCCCTTTCATGGCTGTTTTGTTTGTATTTATTGTTTTTTTTAAATAAGTATACAAAGGACAAGATTATATTCAAACAGTTCCCCAAGACTGAACAGCTTATGACCTGCTTTTGTACCGGATCACTAGCAGCACAGTAATAGTAACCATGACTACAGTTTACCTGTCCAAGGCAAATTACACCCTAGGTGTAATCAAATATGGAAGCTGAATCACAAAACAGGGTCAACAATCTTTGGAGAATCACAGAGCAAATGACAAAAATGACAACTTTGTGTTCCTGTAAAGTTCAAAATGGACTAGCCAGCTTCACTTTGCTTTAAGAATTGACCAATATGTAAGTGTTTGCTAGGAGATAGGGTCTACTCAGAGAAATGAGGAGTTTTAACAGTGGTAATAGCAGCACAAGACAGAAACTGAGTCTGGTTTTACTTTGTCTGAGCCTCATATGATTGTCTGATCCTTGGCATCTTCATTAAGAAGTAGTAATTGTTGTACAGGAAGCACACAGACAGAGAATAAGTAAACACAGGATCAGACCCTGTCATCATCCATCCCCAGAGAATGAGCTCCAACAAACATGCTCTAGCCTTTGATTCATTAATTGTACTTATTTGTGATTAATGGATTCTGTTTGCAAACTTCAGTTTTGTAAAGGTGTGTAAAATGTAAAGTTAAGTTTAATAAAATGCTAATTGGAATTTATGGAGTTATGATTGGTGAATCATATAAAATATCAGATGAAAATATTATTTCTTTCATTTATATGAATCTTCTACACTGGTGGGATTAGAAGATTGGTTTATCCTTAGATACTGTTGGAAATCATTATGAAATGAGATAAAAGGTATATCATACCAATGGCACTCCTTGGGAAGAGCAATGAGTGTTTGAATTCTGTTTGAGCCAGCAACATGTGTCAAGTCTTTGTATGTGTGTGATAAATACATTGGGGCAAAGTGATTCAATGAAAATTCATCTTAGAGCAAAAAGAATTTCTCAAAGTCTCTTAGAAAGCCTCTTGAAGAGCCATGATGTACATTGGTAAATATTCTGATAGACACTGGTGGATCATGAAACACAAAAGACACTGATGTAATGTAAACGCTAAGTGCAAGCCAAACAAATAGTGACTTTTCACCATTCCAGCACTTTCACTCACAATGTTTATTTGGTACCGAAGGAGACATCCAAATGGAAGTACTATGCTGATGTAATCCATAACAATCTGAGCTTGCACTTTCAGGACCAAGATATTAGGCTTGTCATAAAGTAATTTCCTTAGGACTAGTTTACACTGATGGGATCACTCAACTTCCTACAGATTTAGCTTTCTCCAACAATTTTTTTTCTTGATCCAGATACGAAACGGTTGCGTTACTAGCCATACTTTTAGAAACCACAGCTACAATAGACTTTTCAGAGACAGATTAAACTAAATTGAATGATTGACATTCAATTTTTCACTTTCTCCTAGGAATAAGCACTCAGTCCCCCAGTTTCTGAGATCCTCTTTGACTCAGCATCTATTGTGGCTGGAAAGGAAGAAGCCTCACATTCCAGAAGACCATGGAGACTCAGGCAGGCAGCACATGGATGGGCCATGAGGAATACTCAATGTGCATTTTGTTCCTTCTTGCTTGGTCTTTCCTTTTCTGTTATGTGTGTGGGTTTGGGGAAGGGAGCACATATGGGTAGGATGTGTGATCAGCTGTTATCAATCAATTTAAGAAAATCCCTTGTGGTTTGACATTTTCTAAGCCTGGCCTGGTCTTCCTGTTGGACCTCATCCAATCTCCAGTGGATAGCTCTTTGTCTCAAAAGCAGATCCTGATGAACAGAGATTGTCATGATACTTTATGTTTCACAATCTTGGGTGATCCTGATTGGCATATGTTTATACTAACTGCATCCTCTCCCATGGGTGAACTGAATCAGTCAAGTACAAGGTCACAATTTATACCATCATTAAATTCCTGTATTGAAATCAACAACTATCTTGTTGAATTAAAAGTAATTAAGAGCTGAGGTTGTACAAGAGGACCTGAGTTTAAATCCTCATAACTCCTAACAATAAAATACTGTAAAAACCTTTAATAGGCATTACCTATGCACATGGGATGACAATAAATATTTTGTGTGCTGTAGATGACTTAATTTTTGCATTGCTCATGCTTCATTCTCTACACTATTTGGTACGTGAGAAGACAGGGGAAAGATTTAGGCACATTGCCACATTGCAAAGCTAGAAATGAAATAAGATGGAGTTCAAAGGTAGGTCTTTTTGACCCAAAGTTTCTGACTCTCATTCCCAAATGAAGCATGGCCACCATTCTGTACTTATAAGCCATGGCTGCAATTCTCACCTGCTATATTGGTATTTGTCTTTTTATTCTCTCTCTCTTTTTTATTGGATATTTCCTTTATTTACTTCTCAAATGTTATCCCCTTTCCCAATTCCCACCCCCCCAGAAGATCCCTTTTCCATCCCCTCTCCTCCTGCTTCTATGAAGATATTCCAGTACCCACCAATCCACTCCTGACTCCTTTCCCTCACATTCCCCTACACTGGGGCATTGAGCTTTCATAGGACCAAGGGCCTCTTCTCCCATTGATGCCCAACAAGGCCATCCTCGTCTACATGTGCAGCTGGAGCCATGAGTCCCTCCTTGTGTACTCCTTGGTTGGTGGTTTATACCCTTTGAGCTCTGGTTGGTTGGTAATGTTGTTCTTCCTTTGGGGTTGCAAACCCCTTCAACTCTTTCAGTCCTTTCTCTAACTCCTCCACTAGGGACCCCATGATCAGTTCAATGGTTGGCTTTGAACATCCACCTCTGTATATGTCAGGCTCTGGCAGAGCCTCTCAGGAGGCAGCTTTATCAGACTCCTGCTAGCATGCACTTATGATTATTTATTTATATTTTTACATATTATTGTTACCCTACCACCATTTACTCATAGGAAGGAAAGACTGGCTACAGACATAGCCCTGAAACATTAGCATATAAACAAAACCTAAAATCAGAGCATGCTGAATGCATATGATAGAGGCGATATGAGAGCTATACAACTCGTAAAAGATAAGTACATATTGCTGAAAGTTCTCCCTTAATATTTAATCAGAGTCATTTCTACTTAAATAAAGCTAGCACATCTAACAATTAGTATGGACAGATTTTATATTAGAGGAGTAAAGAAGGGGTAGGCTGTCAAATTACTATTACAAATCTTCTCAAACACTTTTGTGTATGTGCGTGTGCATGTGTGTGTGTGTGTGTGAGAGAGTATTAGTGAACATGTATGTGTATTTTCTATTCTGTACAACTTTAAGGAATTGGGTTTTAATGGGATCAGGTTCAGGACTTTCAGAAAATGATAATTTCTGAGAAAATTATGAGAAGGGAGTTGCATTCTTACCATTGCCCATTTATTTTCAAGCCTGGGAGTCTGTGATTTAAGGAATCTCTATTGGCATTCTCTCCATATGGCCATGAAACATATTTATGCCACAGTTAGAATGAGTCAGACAATGAGAAACCAAATTGTAGTTGGACCAATATACATGAATATACTGAAAGGAATCCCAGTGATCAGTGATCTCTCTCTCTCTCTCTCTCTCTCTCTCTCTCTCTCTCTCTCTCTCTCTCTCTCTTTCTGCGTGTGTATGTGTGTATGTTTAACCACATGCAAACAGGATGGAGTGGTGGTTCACAATGGGTGTGGCTCTGCCACCTCTCCTCCCACAAACTCCCCTTCCTCTCTTTCCTCCCCATGTGTTTCAAATTGGAGCAACAGTGGGTGGGAGAAGCCAGGGCTGCCCTGTGAACTATAAATAGCAAAGCCAAGAATTCTGAGTGTTTGAGGAGGGGAGGTCTTGGGAGATAGCAGGATGAGGGAGGTGGGCAGCTACCCAAGTGCAATCATTTGCATTGCTTCAAACCAAACCAACTTCTGTAGCATATTATTGAGTATTGAGTAAATATGTGGCCAGCCTCAAACCCAATGTGAAAAAAAAAGAGGCTATAATAGAGATGGTCCCTGATAGAGAGTCACCTCCCTTAACTTTTTGGAAAAATACAGTTATAGTCAAACTAAAGTGGACCAAAACCCATGGAAAGATTGATGGAAATTCATTTTAAAAGCCACACACATGAAAATAATTTTCACAGGAGGCTTTCTGTACCACAGCTGTGCCGCTTATTTATTTTGGAATGGTGTTTGCAAAAGAGTGGTACCCAAAATGGTCTCAATTCTTCCTTGATAACCTTGCAGATGTCAAACTAGTCCCCCAAACTTAACGCCCCCTTTCCTGAGTAGCTTGGTTTTTAAAAGCAAGTGTTCTTCAGGGGTCTTCAGACAATGTCTTTTACAACTCTACCCTTGGGTCTCCTCATTTCCAATCTCTGTAACACTTGGTTTTATTTTGGTAACTAAAATATCCTCCGAAGAGGTAGATGGGATAGAGAGGTCTGAGTTGGAGGATAGCTGAGGATGTGAAGGTACCTTTGCTTGAAGGTGGGAAAGTGCCCATAAAGAGGGTCCCCAAACGAATACAACTTAAAAAAAAAGAATTCTTTAGAGCATTGTTGCCCTCTGCCAGACCATAGACATCAGAGGCAGAAGTTGCACCCACTTTGGTATTGGTGATTCTTCCTGTAAGACTCTGAGGCATGTGGTTTATGGGAGTGTATGTATCTCACAGAGTGGGGTTACCATCCACCTTGACATTCGGCACAATTTTGTACCTTGAAGCCAGCCAGCGCATGTACACAAAGGGTGTGACATAATTTTAGGGATTTGGAGAACAAGGACTCTTGCATATGCAATCAGAGCCCTCTAGGGTCATTAGTCATTGAATTATCCTCTGTAAAGGAAGGAGGCGGGGATCGATAGATCAAAACTTGGCTTATGTAGAAAGGGCATGCTTGTATAGTTCCCATCTAGCTTATGATCAGTATTTAGATTTGTCTTCTGCCTTTCTCCCATGTTTTCAAAATGCTTCCAGATCAATCTGTAACTATCATGACTTAAGTCTTCTAGGACAATGCAAAGTTCACCTGCTGGGCTCCTTTTCCAGGCAATGAGCTTGTCCTCTGAAGAATGACTCTTGTCATTACTATGAGAGACTTTGGTGTTTCTCTGGATAGAGGACAGAAACTGGGGATACCTCTGGTGTCTACCAGAAAGCCATGGCAATAGTGGGGTGGTTGTTCATGTACTTCATCCACAGATCAGTGACTTACAGCACAGGGAACAGGTTCTGTGTGTGAGTCTCACAGTCTACCTGCAACCAGCTCCAGTTGAAGCAGCAGTTATTAACTAGTTTTTGCAATTCATTAGAACATGTTTTAAGGGAAGAGAATAAAGTTGACTTAATAAAACCCAGAAAACAGTTTCTACTTGTTCTAGTTAGTGTATTTTAGTTTTAACATTTAATAAAAAATATGAACATAGGGATCTTGGAACAAAAATCCTCATCTCCATCTTATTCAATGAACTGGTCCAGTGTGCTGCCTTCCTAACTGGAGAGAACGATGCACCATTTATCAAAAGAAGCAATACTCCACTTCATTGTGGCATCTTAGGAAAACACACAAGTCACCCTGCTGATGATGCCTTGATAGAGGTGATTCATGTTAACAGCTTAGGAAGTCCAAAGTAAAAGCAAAAAAAAAAAAAATATATAGGTCATCTCACCACCAGGGGGCAATCGATGTTCCGATCTGAATTTCACCAAATCATGGAGCTGGAATGAGCAAATACTTATATTTTTCTCTTGTTTGTATTGGAGTATTTTGCCTCTTCAGGGAAGTGTTGTCCTTCACAGTCAACACAGATGTCCTGGGGCTTAAATAGAGGAAGAGGGAGACTTGGTCATGCAAATGATAGTGGTAAGGAATTTAAAAAGACTTGTCTGAAGACTGTACACACTTTGAAAGCCAGCTAAGATGTTTACATATATGCTGAAAGATAAAAGTTGGTTCTTTTATATACACGATTCTAGGTTACTATTTAAACTTCTAAGCCCCATTTTCACTATCTGCATATAGAATATTAGGTGCTTTTTAAATTTTCTCCTGTGAAGCTAAATGCAAATTTGAATTTTTGTTTTAACTAAGGATCACAGGAACCTTCACCCAGTTTAGTTGTGTGTGGTTTATTAATTAAATTATTTTGAATGGACTGAAATACAAAATATATTACCCAAGAAGAAAATTCAATAACACATAAAAAGGTTTCTCTTCTAAGTCAATTTATATGTATTCAGAGATAAGGTAACACCCAAACACCTCCCTCCTGACCCTGACTCAGACACTGGACTGTATCTAAAGGTATGTGAATTATCAAGTTAGAGTGACGATATGTTGCTGTGGGTATTCCATAGACCTGGTACAGAAGTATCTGTGAGCGTCTCTATCTGCATAGTGTCTAGGGAACGGGCACACCAGCTCCTTCCTTTACCTGCCAAGTGAAGTAGACATAGTTTTGCGAGATCTGAGAGAACTTCATGTTTTGAGGACTCCCGTGGATGCTCAGTTTGGTAGGTGAATGAAACTTCCTTCTCGATGGATTAATTAAAGATGAATCAGTAATGTCACTTCTGGAGTGGTCAGACCTTCCTTCCTTACTATTTGATCTAGTCTTAGGAAAAGGCAGCTGATCAAACTGATGGAGACCTGAGTCCAGGAGATCAAAAAGAGTATGCCAATAAATAAATAAATAAATAAATAAATAAATAAATAATCGGTTATATGAGACTGGACCAATGATAACAATGTGGATTTTAATATAAATCCCAATATTAGCAGAAGAGGAAGGGCTATGGGGAGATGGTGGTTAGCAGGAATCTTTATGAACTTTTTTTTTCAATAATTTAATGATTTTTAAAGAACTTCAAAATGTGTGTTAATGTGCATGGTACTAGAAAGATGGGTTGTGTGTTGATGATTATGTGATAGTTAGAATGGGATGTAGTGTTAGGGTAGACCATATGGGAGGGATGAGTCTCTCCCCTCTGAAATCAAGATGAACATTGGCAAACTGGGATATCCATTCCAGCCTGGTGAGGCCAGTGAGGACCTGGACACTGTGCCCTGGGACACACAATTGGAACTACTAGTGCAGAAGAAATGAAAGAATGAGGGCGTTTGTTTCAGATTACATCAAGGTAGGTTGCCAAGTGGGGTTAGCAAACCAGAATGGACACTTGAACTCAGTGTTTGAAGATAGAGTTGGCTCCTCCATTGCAGTCCCTAAATCACTGGAGGCCATGAAATGATAACATGTGCCTGAGGTTGGAGGTTGCTGTTTGCTTTCATTTTTTTTTTCCTCTGATGTAGTTCAACTCTCAAACTCCAATGGACAGATAGTAGACTGTACTCCAGTTTAGAGAGTTAGTGATTTCAGATAGATTTCCAGAATAGGTTTAAAGTAGGAGTATATTCTAAGGCCAGTACTAATGCTACCAGATTATAAAATTGCCCAGAATATGTAGCACATTCAAAACTCCATGACAGGTGGGTATTGGGGGTTGGGGACGGGGACAGAACAAACAGATCGTAAGTGGAGCAACATTGCCCTTCTTCCTTTCAATACATAATAGCATCTCAAAGGCTCTGAAAAGTACAGAAGTAAAATTTCATCAGAAACTCTGTCCCACAATTCATCAGTGGAACATTCAAAGTCTCCCACTACAGGTCCCTCAAATTTTCAGTCTCCATGACTGTAATCCTCCCGTGGACATTTCACTTTAGCCATCCCAGTAACTTGCCTTTTCCTTAATCTGGAGGGCTGAAATAGTTACTGCTATTGCTCATAGCGGTCACCTCTCCCTAATGAGCTCAGATTCTGACTTCCTGCAGGTTCCTTGTTAGCATCACCAACACTCTAGAGCATAATGTGACCTGAAGCAACCTGCAGTCCTGCAGTGGTCTTCTCACTAAGCAGAAGATCGATACAACCTTCCTGGAGAGGTGGAAGGCACTCCCTGGGCAGCAGGAGCTCAGCAGACTCATGCTAATGTGAATGTGCTCAGGCTTAGGGACACAGCTTTATATGCCACTGGGGAACAAATGGGAAAGGACGCGCGCCCACACTATTGTCTTCCTTAAGGCAAGCAGACTATATGGATCTTAAAGAAAAAGCAAATGTCTCTGGCTATGCTTTTGTAAGTGTCACCAATCTCAAGTAAATGAGACAGTCTATCTGCTTTAACTAGTCTGTTATTCATATATCCTTTTTTTTTTTTTTTAATTGAGGAATGTCTGGCAGTACCTTGCCTGATGTTGAACACATAGATTGTCATTGCATGCTTACCTAACTTATTAGGGTTTTGTTGTTGTTGCTGTTGTTGTTTGTTTTTTTTTTCTTTCTGTAAATAGATAGAGTTTTGTGTTACATTGGCCTAGAGACATTATGATATTTTTTTTTTTTTGAGGTTTCAGAGTCCTGGGTTTGGGGAATGTATGTATAACTCTCCAAGTTTCTTATGCAACAGAACCTATTCATATGAAAGTCAGCACGGAAGGCAAATTTTCAATGAGAAAATAATGATTTATTTTTCATCTTCTAGTTTGTGTGTGTGTATTTTTTTCTCTCCAGGCAAATATAACCAAAAATTTCCAAACAAAAGGCTTTCAACTAAACTATTATTGGAATAACTCTGGCCAGACTTGCCCAGTTGGAAACTGGAAAAGGTATGACAGATGAGAGATTATTTTCAAATAGTACACCTGAAATGTTTTATGAAATGATATTCTTGTTTAATAATTTCTTCCCTTTAGAATTTTCTACCTACGACTTCTTTCAAAGTTCATTTCCAAGATGATAAGATGGCTTGGCAGGAAAAAGCACTTGCTCTTTAAGCCTGACAAGCGGGCTAAAACCCACAGAAGCCATATAAAAATGGAAGGTGAGAACTGGATCCACATGCTAACCATGACTCTCTCTCACCCTCTCTCACCCACTCTCTCTCTCTCTCTCTCTCTTAAACTCCATTCCCTTATATTTCATAACTTACTACATTATGCCACTAATGAACAATGGTTATGATTAATAAATTACTTTGAAGTTTACATTAAGATTGTAGTGAAAGCCTTTGTCTAGAGAACATTTTAGCCACTTCAGTGAGTTCTTTTTCTCTGATTGAAAGAAGTAAAATTTAAAGCTTACTTAATGGTTCAGAAACAGAGAATAATTATTGTGTCCTCAATTCAAAAAGAATCCACGGGATGATTACATATTTAAACCTTATTTTGTCTTTTCTGTTCTTTATCTATAGCCCTAATGCCAGGATTATACGTTCCGAATTATAATTAGCAGAACATTTTTTTGGTCCCTTTAGTGTTGAGCATGAAATCCCCGAAAACCTGTGATTCAGTACCCAGCCTTGCTAAGTTAATGCCATGTGAACAAAGATGAACAGAAAAAGAAATAAAATTACCCTCTTTTCATTACACAATGAAGTATATCTATACAGATATGCAGATGAAGCTCAGTTCTAACACTTTGTAGGACTTGGTCATCCATCCCTAACCACACTCGCAACAGACACACCCTTGACCCATTTAAAAGTCTATTTTCCTTCTGGATAAAGAGGAGAGGTGTGCCATGCCCTATTAAATCATTGTAGACCTTAGCCAAAGAACGTCCCCACAGGTGGGAAGGATGTGCAGTTCTCATCAAGGCACCTGCCTCTTAAACACTTGGTACCTAAAGCAGGTGTTGCCTCAGGCTGTTATGGATTTTCTTTTTCTTCTTTAGAAAAGATCTTACTTTTCTGTATGTTTAAGCGTGTGCTTGTATGTACATATCACAAGTGCCTGCATCCACTCCATAGAAGCTAGATGAGGAGGATGTTGGACTCCCAGGAGCCAGAGTTATAGACTACTGTGAGCAGCTAGCATGGGTGCTAAGGATTGAACGCTGGTCCTCTGCAAGTGCAGTAACGACTCGTAACCCCTCAGCCATTGACCTACCCCCGTTTTAGCACTTCAGTTTTAGCCACCATTGGATGACTTGTCTTTATTGTTACCATCCTAGCATTCCTTTAGTAGAGTGGGGGCAAATAACCCCCAAGTCTTCCCAATGTTCCTATTGCTTCAATAGAAATTAAAGCTGTCCTTTAAGAGATAACAATCTAGTCTACATGTGTCCCACTTCCTGCTTTTCCTTGCTAAGCACATGAATTCTAAGCTTTCCTTAACAATAAATTTAAATGAGATTCAACCTCATACTTAACAGAGTGCCTGCTTCAAAGAACCAGTGTATACTAGGTAGAACCTCCACTTACCCCTGTTAACAATGAAGAATGTGCTCATTTAAATTAACATTATGTACCATTTCCTCCCCTTTCTACCATACAAGTTGTCTTAATTGGGATGCTGTGATGTATACTCTTGCACCAGGGAGTGGCACCATTAGGATGTGTGGCCTTGTTGGAATAGGTGTGAACTGGTTGGAGTAGGTATGTCACTGTGGGTATGGGCTTAATACTCTCACCCTAGGTGCCTAGAATTCAGTCTTCCACTCATAGCCTTCGGATTGAGAAGTAGAACTCTCAGCTCTGCCTGTGCCATGCCTGCCTAGGTGCTGCCATGCTCTCACCTTGATGATAATGGACTGAATCTCTGAAACTGTAAGCCAGCCCTAATTAAATGTTGTTTTTTAGAAGACTTGCCTTGGTCATGGTGTCTGTTCACAGTAGTATAACCCTTACTAAGACAGATGCCTATGGCTAAGATAAAATATCTTGACCAAAAAGAACTTCAGGAGAAAAGGGTTTCTTTCTAGTGCATTTTTATATCACAGCCAATCATCAAAGGAAGTTTGGGTTGGGACTCAAGGAAGGAACTTGAAGTCAAGAACTGAAGCAGCATCCAAGGAGGAGTACTGATTCCTAGCTGGTTTCTCATGATTTAGTCTACCTTCTTATACACCTGAGGGCTATCTACCTGTCCACGGGTGGTACTACCCACCACAATGGACTGACCCTCCCATATCAATCTCTAATTTTTAAAAGGCTACACTAGCTTGCATAGAGGCTAATCTTATGGAGGCATTTTCTCAATTGTGGTTTCCTCTCAGATGATTCTAGCTGTGTCAAGTTAACAGAAACAACAACAAAAACAAACAAACAAACAATGCAAAAAAACCCAATCAGGGTCCAGATCTTGTTTTCTGAATGTAGTCTCCAGAATCTCTCTGCAAGGATAGGATATTCTCCCCTTCACTTTATCTCACTGCCAAGCCACTCACATCTAGTCTAGAGCCCTCTGGTATATTCCTAGTCTCTCCCTGTGGATGGCACATCATCATAATGACCTCTCTGATTGGCAGTCGTCACTTTTTGTACTGTGTTTCTTCTTATCTCAACAAAGTTAGCATGTTTCAAACATAGTAAGCTTCTAATCTATTGTTTAGGTTTTTTTTTCTCATGAAGCTTCAAAATCATTTATGTCCAGGCCTCAGAAAGCTCAGGCCAGAGTGTCAGAAAGCCAGAGGGTGGCTTGGGCAACACAATTAATTCAAGGTCTGGCACAGTCATACACACAAACACACACACCCCACCCCACCCCATGCCCAAACCCTTCCACACACATGAAGGAGGAGAGAGAGAGAGACAGAGACAGAGACAGAGACAGAGAGACAAAGAGAGAGACAGAGAAAAAGAGAGAAATCAAGAGAAATAATTTTTGCTTGAAATAAAAATCAATATTATTCCACTCTACCTTTTGTAACTAAGCTCATGATATTACATTTGCTAATAGATGAGTTTGAGTTTTATGTATGTCACAGTTCTATGCTTCCCTGAGCAAAACAATCAGCATTTGGACACAGTCTTTTCTTAGCCTTGCAAGTCTCCAACTTTACCTATATTTCCCTTCCTGGTCTTTCTCCTAATGTATATATTTTAAGACGTGTCTACCTTGAGTCAAGCCTTGACATTGCCTTCATTGTTTTGCTTCTCAAGGATTTAGTCCTTTGATTGCATCTTCTCTTTGGGCCCTACTAACCAAACTATCCTTCTCTATTGTATCTTCTACTAAACTATAAATAAATAAGAAACTGAACATTTCCCTTATATACCTTTTCACTATGGCTCTTCTGCCACACAGTGTCCACACAGTGGCTACCTACCCAACCTGTTCTGCTCTATGGTGACGTGGCAGCTCAGGTCTTCATGCCTATGCAGCATGTGTTCTTACCTACTGAGACACCTCCCCGGCCCTGTATGTATGTTTTAACCTGTGAACACATGGATGAGTGGTGAGACAGAGTGTATCCATGCCTTGACTAACTCATCGGTGAGTTTCAGGAATGAGGGATGTCAGTGTGAGACTTAGTCAATGAGAACATCATCTGAAATGATCTAGCAGACTCTTCCATTACAGTCTGGGTACATATGTTTGCTTTCTGTGTGTAACCAGACAACTGCTACTCAATCTCATAATGATGTGAATTTTAATGTCTCTTGTGACACCTCGGGTTGAATAAAAAATTCAGCACGCGCAACTAGTGGTGAGATAAGGCCGAATGCCTCTGCCTACTTCTCATGCTCTTAGCTCTTGTCATTTGGACTTGCATCTTATAGGCTGGTATTTCTTCTTATATATTACATGGGGAGGCATCACAGATTCATTTCCATTTGCAGGGACAATTCATTGAGAGGGAAATTCTTCCCCAGCCTCAGTCCCAGCCCCCAAAACTGTATTTAGGGGTGCATTTGGTCATATCAACTCTTATTGTGAGACATTTACTATGAACAGTATTAAAATTATAGTTTTGAAGCTTAACTCCAGTAGATTTATTTGTGCCCAAGGCCTGCCACTTCCTAGCAATGGTATAATTATTTAATTTCCCCAAATATCAGTTTCCTCCTCTATAAAAATGGGAGGAAGATGGGACTTAATAAAAATATTCATTTTGTGAGCTTTCTATGTATACTATAAATATGAACCTCAGTATAAACCTCAAAGGCAGGTATATTATAAATAAAGTCAAAGTGTAAGTTTAAAATAAGAAGTAAGATGAGTACAACCTGCTTTATTTAAGTCAATAGAAAAGCATTGGAAAATTAACAGGAAATGGTTTATTTTTCATGGAAAATAATTGTGAATAAATCCTAGCACAGAAAAATGTAGGCAAGTTATATTGGCTGTTTGGCATTAGTATCCAGAAAACAATATTGAATACTGAGTGATTGATTTGGATTATTGGAACAGAAAACCATATCTTCTGTGACTACAACAACCTAAGGAAATGCCACTCTGTGATGACGTCACAAGACCCCTTCCTCTCTTTGGCCCTATTTGGAGTAGGATTCAGGAGGGCAATTAGAGAAAATGGGTTAAGGTAACAGCAATTTATGACATTAGTGCTTCTTCCCACATCTTTGCTTAAGTCATTTTAAAACCCTTAAATACTACCCTTTCTGTTAAGGTTCATGACCAACATGGTTGTAGAAGCCAATATTGATTAGCTTATGCAAACTGCAGTTCTGAAGAATCCTAAGCCATATAGTGCAACTATGACATTTTGAACCTGATACTTCTTAGGTTTCTATGGACTTATAACCATATGGTGACCATAGTCATTTGGAGTTTGACTTTTTGACAGTTTGAAGTGATATTAGAAAATTTCATTCTTGTCAGCATGGGTGTGGAAGGTGACACCTCATTGAGAACTGTGATCCTAAAGGCCATTCTCAAACCCTTGGTAAAAAACCGCATCCATTTCCAGAAGAACTTTTGATAAGGCATGAATTCCCAATCTATTTAGTATTTTGGTTATTGTTAATGTATAATGATGTGTGTGTGATTCTCAATTTTGAGTTATTTTGTTGACTTAACATGCATAAATTAATATGCATAATATGTATATATTATTATTTATGTATAATAGGTGTATATTGTTTATCTCAGTCGTCTTAAAACAAAACTAAAATGTATCTTATTTTATGAAGAAGGATGACCCCAGCACACAACTTCATTACTAGTCCACAACCAAAGAACTTGTTTGTTAAATATGAACTTACAAGTCAGCATACAAAACATTATCCAACTCGACTTGCTTCATCTTTTTTCTCTTTAACTATGGAAGCTGGCTACTTTTACTAGACTGGTGTGTTTGCTTTCTCACTCCAGTGCTTTGGAAGGTTTTAATATGAGCCCGGCTCACCTATGTCGTGCCAGGTAAAGAAGAAGCAGGGTGCTGGTGTTTTTAACTCAGGGCCAGTAGATTGTGTCTGAGAGTGAGCTAAGGTTGTTGGTTTGTAACCTGTTCCTAATTTGGGACCTTAAATTATACAGCTCTCAGAGTAGAGTAGGTAATGGAAAGACCAGTGCACTTAAAATATGAAGGAGGTTGGATGTGATTCTTTCCTGTCCTGCCCGGGGAAGGCCCTCTGAAGTCACGGGGAGGTCCCCAAGCCCATCTGGGAGAGCAGCGGCATCTAGACTTCCATGAAGACATCCTCTTGGATGGCTGTGAAGTGGGGCTAGTGAACTCATCCCTAATAAGCAGGCAAGTCCTTTTAGTTCATTTTCCAGGGTAAGATTAGATCATGCTGGAAAACCTCACCAAATAACCTTATAAAAAGAGATGAACTCACTCCCAATTTTCATCAGGTTCTGAAGCAAAACCATAAATACCACTATCCCACCTCAGGCTACTGGAAACAAATTTGCATTTCATTCTCAGGCACAGAAATATCTCTAAGCAAATATTCCAGTCAGCGGGAAGCCTGTGCCTCTTATTTCTCTTTTTCTGAAAACCCACCTGGTTGGCTATTTTGTTTTCCTGGGGACTTATTTGGCTCCATGCCACACAGGCCAGATGAAGCTTACAAGCCATGTGGGGAATTAATGTTTCCTGTTGTGACAGAGGTCACAGTGGAGGCTGGTGAGGCTGCAGGCTATTCTTTGGTGATTCTCGGTGTCAGGCTTTCTTCTTTGAGGAATAACAGTAACTGTTTTTCAGCAAACAGAAGCTTCTTATAAATGAAGCATTTTCTTAATTTATGAGGGAGGTGGCTTAAAAATACCAGGAGAGTGCAGGGAGATAAAGATTACTAGCACCCAGTTGGAGAACCACAGGATTTTATGTATGGCTTTGTGTGCACATATGACATGTATGTGCATGTGAACCTGTGTGAGGACTGGGGCACACTCTTCAGCACATATGTAGCTGTCAGTTCTTACCTTCTGCTCTGTGTGAAGTGGGTTCTCTTTTGTGGTTTTTGGTTTCTTTTGTTGTTTCCTCTCTTATGCTAGTCTTGTTGGTCCACAAGCTTCTAGGGACTGTCTCTGCTTCCCATCTCCTGTAGCAAATCACACGAGGATTCCAGATGATCACACTCTGGCATCTTGATCTTATATGGGTTGTAGGGACTCAAACTCAGAGCTTCATGCATGCATGGAAAACAGTTAATGCAGGATAACTTTATTTTAAAGTTAACCTATGTTCAGTAATGGGTGGCATATGATTTGGTAGATATTGATTATTTTTTCACTATGTCACCCAAATTGTAAGAAATATTTTTACAACACCAGAAAGTACCTCTGTGCCTTTACTCTCAAACCTCTATAAATCTCTCCAAATTTAAGCAGTGTTCTTAATTTTCATCATGATACATTATTGTAGTTTGAATTTCACACAAGCTAAATCACTTACTATTTATGCCTTAGAATTTTATTTAGAATTCAGCATATTCCTGAGCTTTGTATAGTCTAAAATCCAGATTAGCTCTTTGCCTTTATTTACTACTGATATCATTCATACCATCTGATTATATTAATCTATTGTAATTTATCCATGTTGACATTCGAGACTCTCCTCCTTTCTTCATCCTCATTCTCTTCTTCCTATTCCATCTGGGATCGAAATGAACAGTGGCACTGTGAACACTTCATGGACAACTTTCATTCAGTTTCTATCCATTTCAAGGCTCTTCTTGCTAAATAAAAGTATACATCTTTAATCAAATAATATTTAATTAGATAATAACCCTCTGGGGAACATGCATAGAGCCTGAGATTATAACAATAGATAAGATAAGCTACACTCAGGAAGAATATATTGCCTGCCTTCTATCACACATGGAGTCTGCATTTTATGAAGAGACATGTGGAGGACTATGTGACTACTGGGAAGAAGAAGAAGGGGATATGAAGGACAAGAGAGTAACAAGTGCATGTAAACAAAAAACACACAATGTCTGCACTAAATGTCACAATTAATCCCATTCTTTTATAGACTAATGCATGCTTAAAATTAGAAAAAATAAGGTTGTACCAATGACACTTATTTTAAAATTATAATTTCACAGAGTAAATATTCTTTAGTTGTTTTTACTCTTTATAATTCCAGAATCATGTGGAGCTTTCAAAATTGGGGGAAAGTTTCTATAACCTTTTCTATGAGATTCTCTAAATTCTAATATTTAATCAATTGCATAAAATTTGCTTCATCATTGTATTTATTGATGCACACACATATTGCTACATTTCCTGAATAACCAGGAAGTAATGAATGGTTTCCCGTTACCTGAAGAGCTAGATATTCTTTTATACAACCATAGAGCAATCGTTAAAGGAAAGAACATCATTATTTTGATAATAATCTCTAATATGCTTTCACTCAAATATTGCCAATTGCTATAATTAGAATATGAAATCAACTTTGTTATCCAGAGTCCAATCTAGAGTAACTTGTGATGTCTAGTCCTGTCATCTTCACTTTTAACCCAAGATACTTCTTTCTTTTATCACCATGGCATTTTGGAGAAATATATGTCATTTATTTTTCAGAATGGCACAATTGGGTTTGTCTAATATTTTGTCATACTTCAATTTATGTGTGTATTTGTGAAAGCCCTCCTATCACTAGAGATTCTTATCTTTCTTGGTACATCTTATCATAGACAGAGGTGATAAGTTTGACCAAACTTTTGAGGGTTATACCCAGTCATTTGTTTAAGGTGCTGGTTATCATAGTCTATACTTGAGTTGCTGTTTGTCCCTTTATAAGTAGTATACAGCTACAGAGGAACTATTTGAGAAAGTACGTACGTTTTTGCTCACCACACTAATTGCCCATTTAATATATTCCTGAAGCAGTTCTGACGAATTTCTTACCAAAAGCTAAGGTAACTATATCATCCACATAAGCTATTGTAATTCCATCCTAAGAAACTGCTCCTTCTTTTCTATAATGCATTTGTTTATTTATGCATTATCATATACATTGATGGATTCTTATTTTATGCTATGGATTATGATTTGTCATTATTAATACTTCCTTAATTTGTCAAGTTTTCTTAGATTATTTTATAATTGTAGTTTAGAAACTATTATTATATACTTTTCCTGAAACTATCATTATTAGATACTAAGTAGCTAGAATAATCTTGTAAATGACAAAGAGATCAGTGTACTATACATAAAAGATAACCTTAATATGTTTAAATACACATTTCATCTTTGTATTGGAATAATCTTGGTTAGGTAGGGTAATCGTGCTCCCCAACATAAGTATACTCTAATGTACTAAGTCTGCGATTGTGCTAAAATTAATAGGATCTACAGAAATAGAGTTTAATTTACTAATTAGCGGAGCATGTAATACAGAGTTCCATCCTGAATAATTTGAACAGGATAATGCAATCACATGGGCCCTTAACAGAAAAGGAGGAATGAGAAGGCCCCTTTCTGTCCTTGTTAGCGTTGAAGATAAAGATGGAAGTTCCCACAAGCCAAAGAATCGGGGTTGTTTTTAACATACAGGGAATAATCCTCATGTGACAGTCATCAAAGGGACAAAGACACCAGATCTACAACCAGAATAATATTTCTGTCAATGCTGTGAATGAACCAAGAGGACAGATTCTTAGATCCTTAGGGGAAGCTCATAGCCTTTGCCTGGGGATGTAGCTCAGTAGTAGACTTGTTCGCCTTGCAGGCATGAGTCCCTAAAACCAAACGAAGGGTCTCTTACCAACTACTTGATTTTAATCTCTTGAGACAAGCAGAACTGTGACATACTAAAATTTTCTTCTTCTGACTCACTACATTTGTGGTAACTTTTTATCATAGCAATAAAAGTCAAACACATGGCCTTCATGTATGTCTATCTATCCATGAGTTATGCATTTTCTCAGTTTTTTAGTTCTTAGTTATTTCATTTCTTACATCTTCCTCCTTCTTAGAGTGTCAGCCCCATTAAACCATGACTTGATTTTTAGTCTCCTTCTCTTTCACCACATACATAATGTCTTCTATTTATGGCGTTTAGTAACAGAACTCACCCCACTGTGGCCAGGGAAGCAGAAAGCCAATATGTATGAATTAGCAATAAGCAATCTTTGAACTTTCCAAAGGCAGACTTCTGACCTTTCTGAGTTTTTTTTCCAGTTTGTTTGTGCTGTTTCCTAAGGGGAATCACCCAAAATGGTTTTGACTTGCATATTACATAAAATATCTCCAAAGAACTACTTTGCCAAGCCACACGTAACATGTTAATATTTTTCTCAAAAGATTTTATTATAGCAATCAGTCTTCTTGAAAAATAACATGCTTCCCACATTGAAAAGCATCATTGAATTTTGTGGTAAATATAATTAAATAGGCCAGGACAGGTTTAAATCCTTAATGGCATACTGGGCACAAGCCAGTATTTCCATTTCTAGGTGAGATTGTGTGAGTGAGCAGGTACCTCTAGCTTTGTATAAATACCATACTTTGGAGAAGTCATAGCTAAAGTGTATTTTCGTAAATCAATCCAGGTTCTAGAGTGAATAGCATGAAGAAACACTATGCAGAATGTTTGCCCATCATCAGTTCATAGTTTATGTGGCTTTTATTTTCTTTGTGGATAAATCTGGGCTGTCATTACTGAGTTTGTTTAAAATAGACCCAAACTGTATTTTAGAAATTTTTAGGAGATTGGAAACTATCATGCTAAGAGAAGTAAAACAGACTAAGAACGACAAATATGACATGTTTTCTCTCATGGATGGAGTCTATGGAAGTCAATGAGTGACTAAAGTGGGGGGTCAGGGAGGCTATAAATGGTGAGGTACAAGACAGGGTAATGGATGGGAAAATGACAACAGAAAAGGAAGTTGGATTTAAATATCTTCCCTTGTATAGGAAGTAGAGGGTAGCAGTTTTGATGGAGGGGAGTTGAAGTAGAAATGGAGAAGAGGGGATACAAAGCTCAATTATGTATATGTATATATATGCATATATATATATTACATACATATATGGAAATGTCATAATGGCACATATTATTTTGTACATTTACTAAATTTAGTCAATAATAAAGATACGTTTAAAATGGGATATTTGAATTAGTAAAGAAAGCTCACTTAGGACTTTAAGGAATACGTTTGATCAAGTTTTAACATACAGATACCGTATTACTCTTACTCTACATCTTGAATAACAATGAAAATTGAAATTAAATAAATGAAATTTATCATTCCCTCCTATTCAACTTCCTGCCCCTCTAGCAAATGCTAAGATCTGTTGTGGATGTGAAGTCACACGAGTCAGCCATACCATTTTGATGTGTTTATGTAGTAGTGTAATACACATTTAGTAACATCAAAATGTTACAATGCTTCAAGTTTTTTTGTTTTCCTTAATTTTCATCATATGATATTAGAAGTCACTTATTTTGAAAGTTTTTGAATAAGGACGTTATGAGAAGCTCAAAGATTGAGGCTGCTAAGATAACATTACTTTTGTCAGCAGCAATTCACAAGACACGAGTGGTTTACAATACTGGTTTTTAAAGGCAGGTTTGGGGATCTAGCTCAGAGGTAGAGTATCTGCTTAACATGGGGAAAGGTCTGACTTCAATCCCAATTCCAGATAAACAAATGAGAAAAGAAAGGAATACCAAATGAATGAATAAACAACACTACTTTGTAACCTTTAAGCGTCTCAGTTAATAGGATGCTTGTTTAGTAGACAAGAGCCCTGGGCTTTATTTCCAGTAATATTTAAAAAAATATGTGTGATGGTAATGTCTATGAACTCAGCACATGGTGGAGGATTGGAAGGTAAAACTCATCTTGAGCTACATAAGGAGTTTTAGGCAGCCTGGAATATATGAGGCTCTGTCTCAAAGTAAGCCAATTAGCCATCAAAAATAGAAAAATGAGAATGCCAAGGGCAATTATTTCTCTTGAGGAATAGAGGAAATTATCCAAAGGAAACATAAGCAAAGATACAGTTTTCTCTGGTGGAAGAGGAAATGGAATGAATGATAAAGTTCAGCATTAGAAGACAAGCCACATTTTCAGACAGCTGACATGGCTCGTTCACTGTGGCCCCACAGAAAACATAGGCTGTGAGTTCTCTGCTTGTCTGTTCTGAACAGCCCCATCAGTTGTTCTGATGGTTTCTCTATGGCACTTATGATCCTCCTGTGAAGTACTTGCTCGATTTTTTTTCCCTGTGTTTGGTCCTGGAAATAAACACATGGCATCTTTCCATTTGTTATAGACACAACCTAGAACAGTATACCTGTTTTCTCAAGCTGTGTCTCTTCTGGTTATGAAGATTGACTTGGAATTTACTGCAAACTCAAGTCTTCTGTTCATTGTTGCGTCTTGGTTGCTCTCTAGTGGGCACATGGGCACGTCAGGTCCTCTGCAGTCCCTCCGGCACTTCATTTGATGTATTGTGTTTGGCCAATGTTGTTCTTTCAGAGTATTCTGCCCTGGGGAAGTAAATCTGCTAAATTATCTTGTACAAGAATATCTGAAGTTAAAAGTGACCCTAGGATGGGATTTTGATCAGGTCAAAGGTGCTGCAGTGATGTGTTATAGTCAGGAGATTTATTAATTTGCAATATTAGAGAAGATGAAATAAAAGCAAATTTCCAACCCTGGTGGGTAGAAACCCTCCAGTTTCATTATTACATTCCATAAGCATGTTCGTAGCACAGCGATATTTTCTCTTTGAGTATCCTTAATTTGACAAGCACTTTTCTCACATAGAGATAAGGTGTTGTGTTTTAACAACTTTTGAGATGATTATATTTATTTTTATTTAATTAATATAAAATATTAATACTGCATTTTGATTGGAAAAACACAGTCCCAGCATGAAGGCAGCTTTATTGGGTGTATTTTCTGTATTTGGCTATCAGCACATATAGATTTTACTCTTCTGTTTATGTTTCTGCATATGCTATGAGAAGGCTTATACTGCCATTTCTCATAGTAGTAGCCTTACAAGATTTGTTATCACGACTACTCTGGCTTCAAAAGCTGGGTAGCTAATAGTTTTCTCTTGTTTAATTTGTTATTACTTTTGACTTCTTATGAAACAAACAGGGATCACTGTTAAAATGGTTAAAATATATATGAAAAACATATAAATTTATCTCTGAACAGAGTTTAATTGATGGCAGTTTCTATGTTTGGACTGCTTTTCTAATTCTATGAAGAATGTCTTTGAATTCTTTGAAGAGAAATGTGTTGAGTCTGTAAACTGCTATTGGAAATATAGCCATAATGCAAGTATGAGAGTTCTTTCTATTGTCTGATTTCTTCCTCTTTTATTTTTATTTTTTCAGTTTCTTAAAAGTTTTCACTGGGAAGTCCTTCCTCTCTGATTAGATTTAGTACTAAGTATGTTTTTTCCCCAAGCTACTATGAGTGGGAAAGGTTACTGGTTTTTATGTGCCAGTTTTGTATAATGAAACTCTACTGAGACTATTATCACATCTCAGACTTTTTCTGGTGAGTACACTGGCTATTTCAAGTACAAGATAATCTCAACCTCAGATAGGGGTAGTTTGAATTCTTCTTTTCTTACTTTTGTTTCTTTTCTTTCTTTAGCTCATTCTCTCTGGCTAATATTTTAGGCACTATATTAAATGAAAATAGGCACCTTTGTTTTGTTCCAAATTTTAGAGAAATAAATGGTCTTCGTTTTTCCCTACATCAGATAAAGCTCATTATAAGTTTGTTTTATACAGATTTTTTTTGTTTTGTTTTATTTTGTTTGTTTTGATTTTGAGATATGTTACTTCTCCTTCTAGTGTCTTCAGGAATATCATCATGAAGGCAACTTGAACTTGGTCAAATGTCTTCTCTCTATCTACTGAGATGACCACCTATCTGCATGTCTATTTATATGATGTTATAATTATTGATTTGAATGTGTTGAACCAACCTTGTGTCTCTACCATGAAGCTGGCTTGGTCTAGATGTATGACCTTTTTAATGTGTCTTTGACTTTGTTTTGCAAGTATTTTGGAATTACATTCATCAAGAAAGTTGGTGTAAGTTTCCTTTGTCATGAGGGTTTGTATTTGTTATGAGGGGAACATTGGGTCTACAAATTAAACTTGGTAATTCTGATCTTTGAATAGTTTGCAAGTTGTTGATACTAGATCTTCCTAAACAGTTTGGTAGAATTCTCTAGTCTTATCTTTATGGGAATGACTTAAATACCTACTTCTATCTTATTGCTTGTTACAGGTCTAATTAAGTTGTTTATGGCCTCTCAGTTTAATTTTGGCAAATCATATGAGTTTAAGAATTTACTGTGTTTCTAGCTCTTGGAATGTAATGTGTAAAAGTATTCTTAATGGTTCTCTAAATTACATTGGAGTCTGTTGAAACATCTCTCTCTCTTTCCATTTCTGATGTTATTAATATGATTTATTCCTCTCTTTCCTTTGGTAAGTTTGGCTAGGAGTTTTCAATTTTTAAAAAAATTATTTCAATGAACCAATGTTTTGTTTTACTGGTTATAAGCATTATGCCTTTTTTTCATTAATTTCTTCCTCAGTATTTATTATTATTTTGTATCTGATTCATTTTGTTTGACTTCTTCATTTTCTAGAACCTTGAAGTATACAATTATATTATTTATTTAGAATCTTTATGATTATTAAGATATAAACACGTATAGATACAGACTTTCTCCTTGTAACTGTTGTACTCTGTCAAAGAGATAACTATGCTATCATTATTTTTAATTTGAAAAATTATTAATTGGCTTATGGGGCTTATTATACAAAAATAATATCTACTTTTAGCCTGAGCAACAGTTAGCAGACACGATGTAGCAGATTTGAGATAAAATGTCTACTTGATCAATTTCTACTGAACCATTTAAATATCTTGAGAGCAAAATGTACTCAGTAACATTTCCTATTTTTCTGTCTATAAGATTCATAGTGATTCAACGGAGCAACACACAGTAAATGAGAAAGCCTAGAAACATACTCAAAGCTCTGACCTTTTTTTTTTTTTTTTTTTTTAAATATAGAATAGAGTTTATTCAGGTCATGGGGAGGGAAGTCAAGAGGTTAGTAAAGGCCAAGAAAGGCAGAGAGAATAGAGGAGTAGGGGCCGGCCATGAGCATGTGGAGAGTAGGGGGAAGGGGCAGGGGGACAGAGCAGTGGGAACAAGAAGGCAAGAGACCAAGAGGAAGCTCTGACTTCTTTAGTAATCTGTTTATAGATATCTTATGGTGTTATCCATCTGAGTCACAGTTTTGAAAATTACCCTGAAGGGATCAACTTTTGACTTTCATAATTATAACATGAGCCATGCTGTTGCTTTCCCTTCTTTGAGCAACTGTATACCTAAGGGCACTAGTATTTTATAAACTGTTAAAATGTACTCCTGATTTATTTAAAGACCCACTCTTCATTCAGAAGTGTATTGTTTATTCTTCAATTATTTCTGTAGCTTCCATTGTTTCTCTAATGTTAGTTTCTATTTTAATCAGACTACTAACATACAAGACATAAGGACATATTTTGATGTTTCTATATTTGCAAAATATGATTTGTGGCCTATACTATGATTGACTTTGTAGTAACTTCTGTGACAACTAAAAAGAATATATATGTGTCATTTTCTGGATGGAATATCCTGTGGACCCATTTAATCTAACAAATCTACCATATGAGTAAATTACGTGTTTCTTTCCTTATTGTCAGTTGGCAACACCTACCAAAATGTGGAGTGTTGAAGTCTTCCACTCTTGTTATATCCTGAAGACCCTTTTTTTCATTCAAGACCATTCATTCTTTGATAAAATTGAGAGCCCATTATTATGTACACAAATGGTAAAATTTTATAGCTTGCTGATGAAAATCCTTTCACTAAGGTTTTTCTGTCATTACCTTCATTTCTTCTTATGGGTTTTTGCTTGATGCTTACTTTATCAGATTTGAGAACAATACTATGAGCTTTTGTTTTTCAGCTTCCATTTACTTTTTAATTCAACTCATTCCTTTGCCTTCCAGTCTTGGGCTGTTCTTGTTGGTGAGCTTTGTTCCTTGCAGATAACAGAGAGTTAGATTTTGTTTTTTAATCCATTCAGCTAGGCTGCCCCTATAATTTGGTCTGTTGGAACCATTGTGGGGTTTACGGAGCAGAGGAAGACTGAATAAAGACCTGGGGGAAAGTGCACTGTTGACATGGGTACAGCCATATCAAGGACTCCAATGCTTAGTCCCACAGGATGGGGGAGTCTTCTTCAGGTGATTCTGAGAGGGATGTAAAAACTTCTAGAAGGGGAAGGGGTCCATGTGTAAACGTTGATGGTGGGCACAGAAAATCTCCACTTTACTTTTTCCCTGTATGTTTAGCCTCCTATTCAAAGATGGCTCCTACTGAGATTAGCTAAACCTTCCTCTTTGTTCAACTGTATTTAATAACCCCACCTTCTTATTTATCTGCATGCAATAATCCCACCTCCTTGATCAGCTACATGTAATAATCCTGCCTCCCTCTTTAACTGTATATGCTTTCTGTGACTGAAAAGCAGAGGGATTGTGGATGGCCTGAACACCACCTGTGTTCACATTTGTTCTTCCCCAATTACCACACAGACTTCCCACAACCCCATCTAGCTCAATGGTAGGACTAGGGTGGTATGTAGGTTGATTGGAGAGTCTTTCAGTGTCTGACTCCTAGGTCATTTCTGCTTCAGTTTCTACGGTCTGCCTTGCTTTGGTTTCTCTGTGCCCACTCAATGCAGACTCTGCATTGGTTTCCTCAGTCTGGCTTTGCTCTGGCTTCCACAGCCTGAATGCACAACTCTATTGACTCCATTCATATCTCACACACTGTAAGCACAGGGAAGGCAACCTGGAGAACTATAATAAGATTGTGAACATTGTACATATACCTGCATTTGCATCTAAATGTATACCTGTGAAAGCAAGAAAATGAAAGCCATTTTGCGAAAGAAGGAAGAACTTGTTTCATTTAAAAATGATAAAGTGTTATCATTTATGAGGGCATCCGGGGTTTCAATAATGCTACTGAAACATTTGAGTGAGAATGTTTGTGAATTTCCTTTTCAGTCCTCAGAAATTGGTGGGAAATCCCAGTCATAGGAGAAATGCTGACTGTAGTTTCTATAAACCTTCTAGAACAATTGGCGGTGCTATACCATCTAATCAGATCTCTGTACAAGGATCCATCAGAACTGGGATGGATGCATGTAGCCCATATAAAAGGAAATCTATCAAGTGTTTCCCCTCACTTGGGAATTTCCAAAGAAATCATGTGACAAAGGCATCAGGAACTAATTTGAAATAAAAAAAATGCAGAGTTGGCATTTACTTTCCTTCTTCTTCATGACAGGTTTTCAAATTCCCAATCCAAGACAACTTATGTAAGTGTTCACCTACTGCTCCAGGGGCAAAATGGCTTTCATTTTCTTGCTTTCCGTTGCTTAACAGGGGCATTCTACTACCTTACCCCGGCCTGCCACATTTAAAAACATGCCTCATGTTGTTGGGAAACAAAGATAATGATAGAGAATAAACTTAATTAGCATAGTTTAGAAAACCCAATTTGTGAAAACTTATACAAAAACAGTATACTGGCCAAAACCATATATACAAATACATTCTGGTCAAATCACAATTTACCTGCTATACTGATAATGATAGATGTGCTCTCTCTAGCCTAAGTTGATTTTCCAATAGATGAGATTGCATTTAACAGATGTTCTCAACAAGCTGCATTGCTTACCCGGTTTTCTTGATTTCTCTGTGTTTAACATAATGAGTAACTTGATACTTACCTCATATTTTATGGCCACATAATTCATCCCAATTCTAGATTCAGGGAGAGCTCCTTCTTGAGCTCCTACTGTCCTCCCCTACCCAGCCCCAGTCTCAATTAGATGATTATTTAACAGCCAGTTGAATTCCCAGACCAAGCTTCCAATGCCCACATCTTTAATCTCTTTAAAACATTCTTCAGGATCAAGTTTAATTAAAAACAGATGGATTTCCTAACCTGCAAAGATTTTTAGAAGATAGACTGCTGCAGTGGGTCAGTAAGGATAAAAAAAATGCATGTCTTCTTTTCTCCCTCCCTCTCTCTCTCTCTCTCTCTCTCTCTCTCTCTCTCTCTCTCACACACACACACACACACACACACACAGAGAGAGAGAGAGAGAGAGAGAAAGAGAGAGAGAGAGAGAGAGAGAGAGAGAGAGAGAGAGAGAGAGAGAGTGCTCACTCATTTCTATTCCATAGAATTAGGTTCTTTCCATTGCTAAAAGTATCTGAAGTTTGGAAGTTTAGGTTTTATTTTTTCCCCCTAGGCCCAGAGAAATCCAGAGCTTACAATAAAACATAAATATAAAAGGTTAAGTCTCCACTTTAAAAAATTCTGGAACTCGGACATAGTTACCTGCATGATTTTGACAAAGTGTTTAGCTTGGCTCCACAAACGACCAATACAGAGCCATGCTTCATCTCCAGTTCCTCACTATACCACACTTATGTATAAGTTATGTATGTAGTTTACCTCAGTAGGAAAGAGTGGGATCAATCTGGGGTCTTGTGATGCTTTGGTTAGAGGATTCAGTTCATTAAACATTCCTGGTGAATTAGAAAAGGGCAGACAGTGGCTGTTCCCTTTCTCTTTAGTATTTCCCTTCTGAGCAGGAATCACAGTTTTCCCAGCTGATTTTCTGTCTTGCTTTTGTCCAGTATTTTTGACTTTATATGGGATTACAGTTAAAAGACTGCATGAGTCTTGGAAGAAACTTTGAACTTTGGTCTCAGCATTGTTGAGACTGCTATAGACTATGGGGACTTTTGAAGTTGGATTAAATGTACTTTCATGCTATCGCTAGGTAATGGTCCCATAGACTCAAGTGTTTGAACAAGCCTATGAGATCCAGGGAGTGAAATATGGTGAACAAGATGTGGCCTTGTCAGAGTAGGTGTGGTCGTGTTGTAGGAAGTGTGTCACTGTGCGAATGGGCTTTAAGACTTTTGTTCTAGCTCCCTGAAAGTCTTTATTCTGTTAGTAGCCTTCAGATTCTCCTGCATCATGCCTGCCTAGATGCTGCCGTGCTTGCACCTTGACAATAAGAACTGAACCGCTGAACCTGTAAACCAGTCCCAATTAAGTGCTGTCTTTATATAAGAGCTGCCTTAGTGGTTCCTCGGAAAATTGGACATTGTACTACCGGAAGATTCAACAATACCTCTCCTTGGTGTATACTCAGAAGATGTTCCAACTGGTAATAAGGACACATGCTCTACTATGTTCATAGCGGCCTTATTGATAATAGCCAGAAGCTGGAAAGAACCCAGATGTCCCTCAACAGAGGAATGGATACAGAAAATGTGGTACATTTACACAATGGAGTACTACTCAGCTATTAAAAACAATGAATTCATGAAACTCTTGGGCAAATGGATGTATCTGGAGGATATCATCCTGAGTGAGATAACCCAATCACAAAAGAAGTCACTTGATATGCACTCACTGATAAGTCGATATTAGCCCAGAAACTTAGAATACCCAAGATACAATTTGCAAAACACAAGAAAATCAAGAAGAAGGAAGACCAACGCGTGGATACTTCATTTCTCTTTAGAATAGGGAACAAAATACCCATGGAAGGAGTTATAGAGACAAAGTTTGGAGCTAAGACGGAAGGATGGACCATCCAGAGACTGCCCCATCCGGGGGATCCATCCCATAATCAGCCACCAAATGCAGACACTATTGCATATGCCAACAATGTTTTGCTGACAGGACCCTGATATAGCAGTCTCTTGTGAGGCTATGCCAGTGCCTGGCAAATATAGAAGTGGATGCTCACAGTCATCTATTGGATGGAACACAAGGCTCTCAATGGAGGAGCTAGAGAAAGTACCCAAGGAGCTGAAGTAGTCTGCAACCCTATAGGTAGAACAACAATATGAACTAACCAGTACCCCCAGAGCTCATGCCTCTAGCTGCATATGTATCAGAAGATGGCCTAATTGGCCATCATTGGGAAGAGAGGACCCTTGGTCTTGCAAACTTTATATGCCCCAGTACAGGGGAATGCCAGGGCCAAGAAGTGGGAGTGGGTGGGTAGAGGAGCAGGGCAGGGGGAGGGTATAGGGGACTTTTGGGATAGCATTTGAAATGTAAATGAAGAAAATATCTAATAAAAAATTGAAAAAAGAAAAGAAAAAAAAGAGTTGCCTTGGTCATGGTGTCTGTTCATAGCAGTAAAATCCTAAGACAATAAATAAATAAATCCTCTAAAAACGTTAAGGCCCAAGTAACTTTCAGATGGTGTATAAATACATAAAGTTTTCTCTCCCTCTATGCATGCCCAGAGAGTGCCTTGCTAGACAACAGCTGGATTCTGCTCATCTCTCCTTTCGTTTAACACATGAGCCATTTTACCATTATGTTTTAAATATAACCTCATTTTTTATAATACTTTAAGCTCTCAGTTTATAAGAAGAAATATGCAAATAATACAACGCTAATTTTCACAATGGTTAATTCTTGTTTTAAAATCCCTGTTGTATTCTTGTGTGTGCATTGGTATTCCTTTTTTCCCTTAAATTGATAATATAATATTCTCATTAAAATCACAAGACTCGGGGCGGGGCAAAAAAAATCACAAGACTCATAATGTTCTGAAGAAAATAAAGTCATTCAAACTTGGATATTTTTAAATACTATTCTGTTTATATATATAGTACAGTATTTATTTCTTGAAAATATACCAAAGTTGCAAATGCCAATAGAACCTGTCAAGGATAACTGTCATTTTTCCCACTGTAATTTTCTTAAATGTCATTTAATTTTGCGTTAGATGTTGTCCCCAATTAGCTTTGTTCTTATCTCAAGTGATGAACATTTGCAGAAATCAATGGAGTACACTGGAATAAAAAAAAAGGTAATGTAGTAGATTTTAGAAATGGCCCAATGCTTGCCAAAGGAAGATTTCCTTGGGACTAACATCAGTCCATGGTACCTCCTAGAAACCACTTCTGCTACCCCCATCACAGCAACTCACTCATCCGTAATTCCAGGAAACTGAAAGGAGCACCAGGCTGCTGCTTCAGAACACCCACTATTCCACAGCCTTGCTTGTGTACATGATTGGAGGTGATCTTTCCTACGATACAGTCTCTTATTGGTCCAGTATTTATTCTTCTTACCTCCTTCTCCAATGGAAGGCTGGAGAGTGTAGTTTCTTCTGGTTTTATGTCTGGTTTAAAACAACAAAGCCCTTACATAGCTCCACAAGAAATTCAATTAGAAGGGTTACAGGGAAAAATCAATCGGTATGTGGAACAAACTGCTGTAATGTAATGTTAAAACTAGCTGAAGAAATCACCGATACAGATGCAGGAATCTACTGTGTTGTTTTCCTTACTGTGATTTCAAGGCCTATTTAATAAGAGACCATTTGACTTGATCTAAACATGTGTTTGTCTCCTTGGTGCTGCAGGAATTTTGATTAGACACAGGAAGTTCTTTGGCTAATTCACTAAAATTGAAGTGGTCCACATTTGTGATGAATTCCTCTGCGACACAGATGTTATTGTTGCACGGTACTTGACAGGAAACAACAGCTTTCTTTCTAGACGTGGTAGCAGGACATTTTGTTAGTGTACTCTTCTGGATGGAGCAGGCTGAGGTTCTAATGATTCTCTATCCCTATAGCTCTTTGTAAGCAGCTATTCCCTGCCTCCTCTCTGAAGAGTTGGGAGTGACATGGAAGCAGAATTTCAAATCCTGGGCTCCAAACCAGGAACATTTTATTTAAGTTAAAATATTTTCTTTAATACCTGTCATATTATTAAAGTGCATCAATTATATTTTCATACAGCATTTCCATTTAAACAATGCTGAAAATAGGGGCTGGAGAGATGGCTCCATGGTTAAAAGCACTGACCTCCCCTTCCTATAGGACCTGAGTTCAAATCCCAGGAAGCACACAGTGGCTCACAACCATCTCTAATGGGATTCAATGCCCTCTTCTGGTCTGTCTGAAGACAGCTATAGTGTATTTATATAAACAAAGTAAATAAATCTTTAAAGAATTCTGAAAATAAGTGTAGTATATTGAAGTCTGATATACACGGCATCATTATGTCTGCCACTATGGTGCTTTTTAAGTCAAGACTAGACAGAAGATCTCCGCAAACTTTGACTAGCTCCAACTATTTGAAATTTCTGGGTTATGGGTAGAAGCAAAGTTGTTCTAGATTTGGCTTTGAGGTAACTTTAAAAATTTGTTCTGAAAGTTTATTTTACAGAAATAAGAATTATAAGTCATAGTAGTGGTACGTTTGAAGAAGTATTAGTAACACTGTTCTTAAAGTTTAATGTATTAGGAAGGGAGACGTTTGCTAAATGTCTGCTTGTTTATTTGTAATTTCTAACTTCCTTTCCTTATGCTCTCAGTTTCATCAGTCTGGAGTGGGGCGAAGCATTCAGGGATTCTGAGCTAGACATACACAGTTGTTCTACAGCTTGTGTGTGACATCTTCAGTTCAGATGTCACCAGTGTAATGGTGTCAGAAGTCAGGCTTTCAATAGGTGATCAGGCCTTGGATGGTCTCCCTTGTGAAAGGAATTAAGGCTGTATATTAGAGGTTTCATAGCCTTTAGCCAACTTCCTATGAGGCATTCACTATGGATGTATGCCTAGAAATTGAATTTCTGGGTCATGTGGTAAATGCTTTTCTCATTGATTTGAGGAAGTGTCAAGCTGTCATCCAACCTGAACACATTTCTAAGTACACCAGCAGGGTAGGAGGACTTCAGTCTCCGTGCATCCTCTCAAACACTGTTACTGGTTCTCTGTGCTACATCCATCCCCTAAATGTGAAATTCATGTCACTATGCAGATAGCGTCTCACATCTTTAACTGTCAAAATTAAAGATGCTGAGCATCTTTGTGTGTGCTTACTCTTAGGAAATATTGTTTGAAGGGGCACCTATTGATATCCTTTGCTTGTTTTAACATTGGATTTTGCCATTTTTGTCATTGATTTATAAGAGTCTTTTATATATTCTGGCAAGAAGATGATCAGATACCTTATTTGTTGGTTTATTGTGAACTATATTTTTATGTTTTAATGATGTTTTTAAAATGTGTGTGTGTGTGTGTGTGTGTAAGGCAGATGTCAAGTTTAAGTTTCATTCATTATTTGTGTACTTAAAGTTTTTGTTTATTTGTTTATTCATTACTGTTTATTTGTTTTTATTTTTGTGTTTTGAGACAGTTCTCCTTGGCCTGAATCCCACTGACGAGGCTAGACCAGCTGGCCAGTAGTAGATGAGTGTATCAACACATCCAGCTTTTATGCGGGTCATACTTAAGTTCCAAAGTTTGCAAAAGAAATACTTCACTGACCGTGACATGTCCCTAACATAAGTGTTGTTTGTTTTCATTTTTAAACTTTGTTTGCCTTATTAACTAAATTTGCTCTTTGAATAGTTTACACATGTATATGATGCAGTCAGATTATTTCTGTTTCCCTCTTTAATCTCCCTCCCATCCTGTCAAACTCTAGTCTTGCCTGCAAATTCTTTTTCCACATTCATAACTTTTTTCTTTTGTTTTGTGACTCTGTGTGTTTATTTTTTATAACTTGAAGTCTGGTGAATCTGATTTTTTTTCCTTTTATTGCTTGTGATGAAAATATCACATCTAAGAAACTGTTTCTATTAAGAATGATATGCATGTATGTCTCACTGATGGGTCTCACAACATAAGCTCACCTCTAGCCCTGTGCTCTAGTCTGAGTTCAGTTTTATGTAGGAGCATATCAGGGGCAATCCATTTCATACCTGTCGGTATGGCTGCTCCCTTATCACAAACTGTTCTAAACACTACTAGCTGTCCCAGTAAGCTCTCTTTTGCCCCTTGTGGAGTTCTGTTGGCATAGTGCAAACTTACTACTTAATTTTTAAAAATATTTTTACTTTCACTGATGTAGATGTATGTGTGTCTGTGTATATGGGTGTGGGTGCCCTTGGAGGCTAGCAGAGGGGTTCAGATCCCCTGTAAAAAGTTACAGGTGGATATGAACTGTGTGACATGGATGCTGGGAATGGAACTTGGGCCCTCTGCAAGAGTAACATACACTGCTAACCATTAAGCATTCTTCCCAGACCCAAATTTACTAACTTTTTGATAGGCTTAAGCATTTTTTCTTTTATTAAAAACATTTTTATACAGTGTATTCTGTCTACAGTTCCACCTCCCATTACTCCTTTCAGTTCCATCTCTCCTCCCTTCCCATCTAGGCCCACCCCCTTTCTCTCTATTATTAAAAAATAAATAGGCATCTCAGTGATAATAATAAAATAAAATAGAACAACAATCAACAAATCAGAATAGAGTAAAACAAACAGAAAGGAAGGAGCACAGGAGAAGACATGTGAACCAGACAGAAATGTATACACACTCACTCATTCACACACTCAGGAATCCCATACAAACACAAAATCGGAAGCCAAAATACATACAAAACAGCACCTGTAGGATAAATATAAATAAATAAGTATAAAACAAAAGTAGAATAAAATAAAATCTCTGATACAACGTTATCAGAAAAAGAACCTCCAAAGATGTTGAGTTCATTCTCTCTTGGCCATCTACTGCTGGGCATTAAGCCTACCCTTAAGAATAGTGTGTATCCTTAGAGAGAAACCCTGTCTCAGAAAACAAAACAGAAAACAAGAATAGTGTGTATCCTTAGTGAGTCTTTCTTGGAGAGAAATACTTTTTCTTTTGCACGTGGTTATCAATTGAAGATTGCTTCTAGGTTAGGGATGTGGGCATGTGTCCACCCCTTTCAGCTTTAGGATTCCATCTTGACATATGCCAGTGTCATCTGAGAAGAGGCAACCTCAACTGACAAAATGTTTCCATAAGATGTGGCTGTAGACAAGCCTGTTGTGAGTTTTCTAATCTTTGATATGAGAGTGCCAAGTCTATTGTTGGTGGGGCCATCCCTGGGCTGGTGGGCCTATGTTCTATAAGAAATTGGCCGAGCAAGACCTGAGAAACAAGCCAATATGCAGCATCCTTCTAATGGCCTCTGCATCCAGATTTCTGCCTTGCTTGAGTGTCTTCCATGACTCCCTTGGATGAACAGTGATGTGGAAATATATGTGGAAAAAAAAAAATCTCCACAACTTGGCTCTGGTCATGGTGTTTCCTCATAGCAATAATTACCCTATGGCGTACTCTGTCTCTTCATTTTGATTAGTTGTGGATTTCTCTAATACTTTCTTTTTCCTGAAAAATGTGCATTCCATGAGGGATATATGTTGTCCTTATTTGTGGTGGGTATAAGGACTGGCACTTGAAAGATATTTGGAGATAATTTTACTCTAGCAGCATAGCACTAGCGCCTCCTCTAGGGTCTAGGATTTCCTTAGCCATGTGTTCTTAGCTAGATTTGTAGCACTGGGCATGCATTTTCTTCACTTTGAGTGTGAGTTTTCTATTTAGGGAGTTGTTGGTTTCTCCTAACCTCATGGTAGTTTTGATTTGCATCACTCTGATTTTTAGACAGCTTTATTTCTTTTTTTCTGAGAATTCTGATCATGTCCATAACTAATTTTTAAAACATATTTTACTTTACTTTAAAATATAACTATAACATTTACGCCTTCTGTCTCTTCCCCCAACATCTTCCCATTCCCCCTCCCTCTCAGATTCATAGCACCTTAGTCATTAATTATTATTGCCACATACATTTATATGTAAATGAATATATAAACAGAACCTGTTGATTCCATTTAGTGTTGCTTCTAAGTATGTATTTAAAGAATGACCACTTGGAATTGGATAACCAGTTAGGAAAGCTAATTTTCCCTCTCTCAGTGGTTGTTAATTGTCTGTAGGTCTTCGTCTAAGGGTAGGGCCCCATGAGATTCCCCCAGTTCCCAATCTGCCTTGTCCTGGGCTTCCATGGGATATGGTAAGGGTTTAGGGTCAGTCAGAATCAGGAAGAACAGACAGATGCAGATCCTAGGCCTGAGCCTAAGGGGGCAGCATGGGAGGTGTGAACTGAATCAGATTTACCAAAGGAGCTCAAGGGCATGGTTCCTGCTTGGGCCTGGAGGAGCAAAACAGAGAGAAAGCTCAGAGTGTGGTTAGCCTTGGCAGGAGAGTGTAAGGCTATAGCTCTAGCCTGGCTCTGAGCCTAGACCTGTATGTTGAAGGGTTAGGGCCCTGGGTCAGACTCTGAGAATATTTCTTAATGACTACAGCCAATAGAAGCTACACTATTTGAATAGATGAATAAATATACAAAACTAACAAAAATCCAACTTCTTGCCTTTGACAACATAAGTGCACCATATTTAAATTTTCAGTTGTATTTTTTACTCATGGAAAAAGTTTACCCTGTCTGGCATATATATATATATATATATATATATATATATATATATATATATATATATATTTACTAATTTGCTTGTTTTCATTTCTCCTAGAGCATCCATATTGTATAGCAAGTAAAATCTCAATTAATCAATGCTAAGAATCCAACAGGGTGTGGGGTGTTTCCAGTGCCTCCTGAATGAGTGAGAAAAAGAACCATTTGCTAAGTCACATTCTGGAAGCCACTGATGACATTCACAACCAATTGAAAGCTTTGAAGCAGTGTCTGTCGCTTCACCTATTGCTGAGTCTGTGTGGCTGGACCAGGGCATCTTTCAGTGTGTATGTGAATCAAAGCTAGAGGAGAGAATGTACCCAGAGCATCCAATAGTGCAACATAAAGATTTAGTATCTTAAACTGCCATTCCCTGATGTATAGCAGCCACTCAATTCCTGCTGTGTCAATACCATTCTTTTTCTTTTTTTTTTTTTTAAGAAAGGCTGCAATAGTCATGAAGAGGCATTTCCATATTGAATCAAATAATTGAAAAATAGGGCTGGAGAGATGGCTTAGCAGTTTAAGAGCACTGGCTGATATTACAGAGGTACTTAGTTCAATTTTCAGCAACCACATGGTGGCTCACAACCATCTGTAAAGAGATCTGATGCCTTCTGGAATGAAGGCAGAACACTATACACATAATAAATAAATAGATAAATAAATAAATAAACAGATCTTTTAAAAGAAATTTAAAAAGAACCATTCAAAATACATTGAAGAAATAGTTTCATAATTAACTTCATTAAAAATTTTATAACTTTTGCTTATAAACTAAAAATAACACACTTTGCTATGTTAATCATTTTAAGTTACCACTTCAGATGTTCTGTGTTCATTAGTAACAGTATTATATAGCCAACACTAGCTATCTCCAGAATCTTTCCTTCTTCCCCAGTTGACCTTTGTATCCATTAAACAAGAATTCCCTACTGTGGTCTGCCCCTTGGCAATGCCTCCTGATATTCCATCTCTGTTAAATTGATCTATCTACATCAAGCAAGTGGCATCCTATGTGGGAAGCCACATGTGCCGTTGCAGGGTGGCGCTGGCTTCCATTGGCCACCACGCATACATAGGCAGTAAAGTTCTTTTGCCAAGATGAGGTTTTGAGAATTAACCAAAATTAACCAATCAGATGAGAGACAAGTTATCCAATCAGATGAGAGACAAGTTAGCCAATCAGATGAGAGACAAGTTAACCAATCAGATGAGAGAGAAGTTAACCAATCAGATGTAGGCATGCAAATGAGGTGATAAGCATAACCCAAGCACAACCAATCCGGGTGTGAGACACGCCTCTCCTAGGCCTATATAAGCAGCACCAGTTCTGGGCTTGGGGTCTCTTTGCCTCTGCAATCAAGCTCTCCCAATAAACGTGTGCAGAAGGATCCTGTTGCAGCGTCGTTCTTGCTGGCGAGTAAGGGCGCACAAGAATCCTATGAATGCATCCTGTGATGTCTGGCTTATTTTACTTAGCATAATGCCTTTGAGACACTCATGCTTTAGTATATGCCAGATATACTTCTTTTAAAGGTTGATTAATATTTGTGTGTATGTGGGTGTGGGTGTGTCTACTATGCTGTGTGTGTGCACATGTGCCACATCTTTCTATCCATTCATAAGCTTTGTCTTACTGAGACTAATGATGAATCTGCTTCAGTTAGCAGTGAGAAGGCTCTGTACCATACAGTGTCTACTTCCTTGAAGGGCTTCTTGGGGCATTTGGGGAGAGCAGATTCGGCTGGGGAGTGACAATCAAGACAGGGTGTGTAAGACCATACATATAACACATTACATTCATGTTACATATCAGTTCTATAAATCTCTGGCAATATTAAATCATGTAACATATCCAGGCATTTGGTTCAGGTGGCAATATTGTTTCCCTTTTCATCATATTTTCTTATGATAAAACCCCAAATCCTCCACATAGGTGCTGCTTCTTATTTCGGATAGCACAACTGCCTTTTCCATTATTATGAGGTCAGAAAAGCAGAGGATTTGATTGTCCTTCTAATAAGGTACAGTTGCCTCTTCACTGATGGAGTGTGACTCTTGTTCTCCATGGCTTTGGATTTCCTAATTGTGTCTGACTACCAATGAAAAGTACCAGTGTCTTCTGAGGTGGGTAATGTATGTCCACTCATGCTTGATGTTCATAGGGTAGAGCTCTGACCTTAGAATTTGAAGTTTTATGAGGTCTTCCTCAGTGGGATGCCTTGTATTTGCTGGAGTTATATTAGTCCTTGAGGTACAATCATTTTTCTCAAATGTCCATGTAACTTCCAGCTTAGCATCCTCAAAGCCACAGTAAAATTGGTATGCTGAAGTAAGGCAGGAATGCTAACATCTCAGGTCTGAGGGAGGTAATTTGGTCTGAAATGCACTCCAGTGATGTTTATGCTTGGGATAAAGTGCTTACTACTCCGCCACTGCCCTTTTGACCCTTTTCTCTTGCTTATGTACTTCTAGGAGAAATTTAAGTCTTTGCTTTTATTTGCCCCTAGTGTAAGCTAGGATCTCGACTCACTTATCTCTGTGTAAGCATCTGGTTATACTCATATCTTTGGGGAAACAATCGACTACATTTCATCATTGGAATAAAGAGATCTTTATAATTCTTCCTTTTTTCCTCCTTTTATGTTACACTCCTTGCTCATTCCTTTCTTTGCTGAGACTCCTACCTTCTTCTTTACCTTCCACCCTCTCTTGTTCTCTCTCCTTGAGTCCACCCATCTTTCATTCCCTTCTCCTTCCCTTCTTTCAGATATTTTCTTCTCTTTCCATTCATCTCTCTTTTCCCACATTCTTTCCTCTTAGATCCATTAATTTATATGTTGCAAACTCATGACAGCGTGTTTTCACAATTTGGAGTAAAAGAGAATATAATTTCTAGTCTTCTAGTTATAAGTTCTGGTTCATAATACTTCCATAATTTCTAATATACTACAAGATAATAGCTTGTCTTTAAAATGCCTAATTGATATTTAAGATAAAAGTATGAGGCCAGGTCAGTAATGTGAGTTCAAGCCTAGCATGGGCAGTGTCATGAGATCGAGGCTAAATTAGGTTGTCATACGACCCTGTCATACACCACTGTCCCTAGGTTTATCAGTAGTATCCTTTTTCCATACTCCACATACTTTCCATACATTTGCCTCTTGAAGCTCCTGGCTACTTTACTTTGGATGCTATACATTTGACATTGCTATTCCTGAGGTGAGGTCTCTCTTCACTCCTGTGACTACTGTGCTTTATGGCCCATGCAAAATGTACCTTCAATGTCCTTTTCTCTCCAAATGCTCCTCAAAGTTCCTTCTAATCTAGACAAACCCCATTGCTCATGAGTGGAGCTCTCCTTGCATGTGGCTGGAGTTGGAATATGGGTATTTCCCAAGGGCCCATGAATTTGGATGTTGAGATCTCGCCTCCCTTGGGTGAGAAGACATGATGTTTAGTAAAAAGTCCTTGGTAAAATTATGGCATTTTTCAAAGGGGCTGAAGGTATTTCTCAGGTACCCTAGTTAGTTCCTATAAGAGGGTTATTATAGAAGCCTCAGATTGGGCCTACAGAGCCTTTTGCTAACTATATTCATAAAAATGTGATCCCTTCGATGTTTTCACAATTACATATACCATAGTATGATACAAACAAAAAAGCCCTTCTCACAACCCAGTTGATACAGATGCCTGACCTTTAGCCCTCTGAGGTTGAGAGCTAAATAAATATCTTTTCTTTATAAAGTTATTTCCTTTAAGTATTTTATTAGAGCAATGAAAATCTGATTAATACATAAGACCTGGCTTCTTTCCTTTGAATGTGTCAGTTTCATGGTTACTTAAGTCATTAGGGTATAGAACACCTTGAGGCCCAAGTTATATACTATTTCCAGAGTATCCTTTATAGTTAGCAGGATGCCTAGTGTCTAGGAAGTGGCTCATAAGGGGAGCATTGTCTTAAATACGTACAGACTTATCAGCCCAGGAAGTGAAGCCACTGTATATGTCTTACAGGAGATCCGATATCTATCTCTACCACAGAAGAAATCTAGGGAGCTTTTGCAGAACTATAACCCCTAGTTCTGAAAATTCAGGAAAGAGAATCAGCTTCACAGTGGAAACTAGAGAGCTGATATTTAAGGAGGCTTTGACCCACAGTGTAGGAATACTGGCAACCACCACTGAGAATGCTTAAGAAAAATTGGACAAGAGGAAGAAGGAGGGTAAAGTTCTAGTAAAGAGAGCTGAAAAAGCCACAAGGAGCCATTATTAAGTGTCTACCTAATGATAACTATACTACATGCAAGTCTGTATATACATACACTTATACATGCACATATTCACATATACACATGTACACATACATATGCATAATGTGGTTTAAGCAAATTTTTCCATCTGGATCGACAATCCTCTCCTCCAGAGCCATGGACTATCTAACAAAAATCACAAACAGCTAGCATGAAAAGCCATCTTTTATTTTACTTATGTGAGTACACTGTCACTCATTACAGATGGTTGTGAGCCCACCATGTGGTTGCTCAGAATTGAACTCAGGACCTCTGGAAGAACAGAGATGGCTCAGCAGTTAAGAACACTGACTGCTCTTCCAAAAGGTCTTGAGTTCAATTCCCAGCAACCACATGGTAGCTCATAACCATCTGTAATAGGATCTGATGCCCTCTTCTGGTGTGTGTCTGAAGACAGCTACAGTGTAGTCATATAAATAATAATAATAAATATATTTTTAAGAGCAATCTTTTGATTTAGTGCTCAGGGTTTTCCAAGAGAATCCCAAAATATTGCAGGCTATTGCTATTTACCTTGGTTTCCCTCAAGAAATAGAATGTAAGTCCTTGTCCGGAAGAAATTTTGGTTCTAGAACCCAGTGGACTACCTCCTGGAACTGTGAGCCAAACAACTGTGTCCTGCTTTAAGCTGCTCATCATCAACGTTTGGCCATAGCATTATAAAGCCTGTCTGGCAGAGGTGGTGCATTAATTTCTGGGGTTTCTGTAACCATGTACTCATACTTGATTATTTTTGAGATCAGAAAGTCACTAGACCAAACTTCTGTAGTCAAGAAGTGAAAAATCAGTATGACTAAGCCAAAGTGGGAGTCTTGTCTTTGCTGTGTTCCCTTTAGAAGCTCTGTGGAGGAATCCATTCCTCGTCTCCTCCATCTTCTGGTGGACTCTGACATTCTTCGAACAATGGTCTTTTCACTTCATCTTATTCATATCAAATGACTCTGTGCCTCTATCTTGTATGGATAAATATTTGCATATAAGGCTCACATATATAATCTTAAATGATCTCCTCATGCCAAGACCTTTAATACCATCTGTAACCCATCACCATTTTTTTCTATATAAGATGTATGTGGGTTCCACAGATTTGGATATCTCCCAAGGAACCATTTCCTTCAATCTAGCACAGATGAGATCTGGAGTTGGCTTAGCAAGGATTTTTAGCTTCTTTACCAATGTAACATGGGATACTATTAATAAAGGCACACAATAGCATCATAACGAATCCTGATATTATCTATAGTTGAATTCAGTGACCTCCCAATGGAAGTACAGGTGTTAAAAATTCAAGTGGCTGTTATAGTTAAGGATATGAAAGCAATGGTGGGTAAAAAGGCAGCGCTGTGTTGATTGGTGGATTATGTTTTAAGTGTATTGAATGTTTATAAGGAGAAAAATGAAAAGATAAGGCCCATTAAGGCTCATTTGAAGTTGTGGCATGAGAACCAGACAGTATCATGAGAATCAGACAGTCATGTCAGTCTTAAAATGACTTTTTCTCTGGTAGGTACAAGACTTAAATCACTGAATATATCCTTTTGTTTCTGCTGTGATAATAAAATTGATTTGGTGGCTTATAAAAAATAGTTACTTCTGGTTATGAAGACCAGGAAGCCCTGCCTCATTGTAATGTAACCTGTCAAGAGTCTTACCAGAGAAACCGGCCTGAGTAGGACCACAGGCCTCATCCGGCTGGATCAGCGCCGGGGTAGCAGGAGTGCAGGGTTGCCTGACACCCACCAGCTACCAACGACCCCCGCCGCAGGAGTTTGGGACTGCTGGTGAGTGGAACACAGCTTCTGCTCCAATCCAATTGTGCGGGACCTGAGACTGCATTAGTTAGGGAAGCAGAAACCGGCCTGAGTAGGGCCACAGGCCTCATCCGGCCAGATCAGCGCCGGGGTAGCGGGAGTGCAGGGTTGCCTGACACCCGCCAGCTACCCACGACCCCCGCCGCAGGATTTTGGGACTGCTGGTGAGTGGAACACAGCTTCTGCTCCAGTCCAATCACGCGGGACCTGAGACTGCTCTGGTTGGGGAGAGAGAAATCCGGCCTACATAGGGCCACAACCCTCTTCCGGTCAGAAAAGCACCGGGGCAGCTGGGGCGCAGGGTCTGCTGACACTCGCCAGCTACCCACAACACCCGCCACAGGATCTTAAGACTTCTAGTGAGTGGAGCACAGCTTCTGCTCCAATCCAATTGCGCAGGACCTGAGACTGCATTAGTTAGGGAAGCAGAAACCGGCCTGAGTAGGACCACAGGCCTCATCCAGCTGGATCAGCGCCTGGGTAGTGGGAGCGCAGGGTTGCCTGACACCCACCAGCTACCCACGAACCCCGCTGCAGGATTTTGGGACTGCTGGTGAGTGGAACACAGCTTCTCCTCCAATCTTTAAACAGTGACAACGATAACAACTAACCCCAGAGATTACCAGATGGCGAAAGGTAAACGTAATAATCTTACTAACAGAAACCAAGACCACTCACCATCATCAGAACCCAGCACTCCCACTTCGCCCAGTCCAGGGCACCCCAACACACCGGAAAAGCTAGACACGGATCTAAAAGCATATCTCCTGATGATGATAGAGGACTTCAAGAAGGACTTTAATAACACACTTAAAGAAATGCAGGATACCACTGCTAAACAGGCAGAAGACAAAAAAGAGGAAGCACAAAAATCCCTTAAAGAATTGCAGGAGAACACTGCTAAAGAGTTACAAATCCTTAAAGAAAAACAGGATAACATAATCAAACAGGTAGAAGTACTTACAGAAAAACAGGAAAACACATCCAAACAGATGATGGAAATGAACAAAATTATACTAGACCTAAAAAGGGAAGTAGACACAATAAAGAAAACCCAAAATGAGGCAACACTGGAGATAGAAACCCTAGGAAAGAAATCTGGAACCATAGATACGAGCATCAGCAATAGAATACAAGAGATGGAAGAGAGAATCTCAGGTGCAGAAGATTCCATAGAGAACATCGGCACAACAATCAAGGAAAATGTAAAATGCAAAAAGATCCTAACTCAAAACATCCAAGAAATACAGGACGCAATGAGAAGACCAAACCTACGGATAATAGGAGTGGATGAGAATGAAGATTTTCAACTCAAAGGACCAGCAAACATCTTCAACAAAATTATAGAAGAAAACTTCCCAAATCTAAAGAAAGAGATGCCCATGAACATACAAGAAGCATACAGAACTCCAAATAGACTGGACCAGAAAAGAAATACCTCCCGACACATTATAATCAGAACAACAAATGCTCTAAATAAAGATAGAATACTAAAAGCAGTAAGAGAAAAAGGCCAAGTAACATATAAAGGCAAGCCTATCAGAATTACACCAGATTTTTCACCAGAGACTATGAAAGCCAGAAGATCCTGGACGGATGTTATACAGACACTAAAAGAACACAAATTCCAGCCCAGGCTACTATACCCAGCCAAACTCTCAATTAACATAGATGGAGAAACCAAAGTATTCCACGACAAAACCAAATTCACACATTATCTCTCCACGAATCCAGCCCTTCAAAGGATAATAACAGAAAAAAACCAATACAAGGACAGGAACCACGCCCTAGAAACAACAAGAAGGTAATCCCTCAACAAACCTAAAAGAAGACAGCCACAAGAACAAAATGCCAACTTTAACAACAATAATAACAGGAAACAACAATTACTTTTCCTTAATATCTCTTAATATCAATGGACTCAACTCCCCGATAAAAAGACATAGACTAACAAACTGGCTACACAAACAAGACCCAACATTTTGCTGCTTACAGGAAACTCATCTCAGAGAAAAGGATAGACACTACCTCAGAATGAAAGGCTGGAAAACAATTTTCCAAGCAAATGGCATGAAGAAACAAGCTGGAGTAGCCATTCTAATATCTGATAAGATTGACTTCCAACCCAAAGTCATTAAAAAAGACAGGGAGGGACACTTCATACTCATCAAAGGTAAAATCCTCCAAGAGGAACTATCAATCCTGAATATCTATGCTCCAAATACAAAGGCAGCCACATTCATTAAAGAAACTTTAGTAAAGCTCAAAGCACACATTGCACCTCATACAATAATAGTGGGAGACTTCAACACACCACTTTCACCAATGGACAGATCATGGAAACAGAAACTAAACAGGGACACAGTGAAACTAACAGAAATTATGAATCAAATGGATCTGGCAGATATCTACAGAACATTCTATCCTAAAACAAAAGGATATACCTTCTTCTCAGCACCTCATGGTACCTTCTCCAAAATTGACCACATAATTGGTCACAAAGCAGGCCTCAACAGATACAAAAATATTGAAATTGTCCCATGCATCCTATCAGATCACCATGGACTAAGGCTGATCTTCAATAACGAAATAAATAATAGAAAGCCAACCTTCACGTGGAAACTGAACAACACTCTTCTCAATGATACCTTGGTCAAGGAAGGAATAAAGAAAGAAATTAAGGACTTTTTAGAGTTCAATGAAAATGAAGCCACAACATACCCAAACTTATGGGACGCAATGAAAGCATTTCTAAGAGGAAAACTCATAGCTCTGAGTGCCTCCAAAAGGAAACTAGAGAGAGCACACATTAGCAGCTTGACAACACACCTAAAAGCACTAGAACAAAAGGAAGCAAATTCACCCAAGAGGAGTAGACGGCAGGAAATAATCAAACTCAGGGGTGAAATCAACCAAGTGGAAACAAGAAAAACTATTCAAAGAATCAACCAATCAAGGAGCTGGTTCTTTGAGAAAATCAACAAGATAGATAAACCCTTAGCCAGACTCACTAGAGGGCACAGGGAAAGCATCCTAATTAACAAAATCAGAAATGAAAAAGGAGACATAACAACAGATCCTGAAGACATCCAAAACACCATCAGATCCTTCTACCAAAGGCTATACTCAACAAAACTGGAGAACCTGGATGAAATGGAGAAGTTCCTAGACAGATACCAGGTACCAAAGTTGAATCAAGATCAGGTTAATGATCTAAACAGCCCTATATCCCCCAAAGAAATAGAAGCAGTCATTAATAGTCTCCCAACTAAAAAAAGCCCAGGACCAGATGGGTTTAGTGCAGAGTTCTATCAGACCTTCAAAGAAGATCTAATCCCAGTTCTTCACAAACTATTCCACAAAATAGAAACAGAAGGTACTCTACCCAACTCATTCTATGAAGCCACAATTACTCTGATACCTAAACCACAAAAAGACCCAACAAAGATAGAAAACTTCAGACCAATATCCCTTATGAATATTGATGCAAAAATCCTCAATAAAGTTCTTGCTAACCGAATCCAAGAACACATCAAAACAATCATCCATCCTGACCAAGTAGGTTTCATCCCAGGGATGCAGGGATGGTTCAATATACGGAAATCCATCAACGTAATCCAGTATATAAACAAACTCAAAGACAAAAACCACATGGTCATCTCGTTAGATGCAGAAAAAGCATTTGACAAGATCCAACACCCATTCATGATAAAAGTCTTGGAAAGATCAGGAATTCAAGGCCCATACCTAAACATGATAAAAGCAATCTACAGCAAACCAGTAGCCAACATCAAAGTAAATGGTCAGAAGCTTGAAGCAATCCCTCTAAAATCAGGGACTAGACAAGGCTGTCCACTTTCTCCATACCTATTCAACATTGTACTTGAAGTCCTAGCCAGAGCAATTCGACAACAAAAGGAGATCAAAGGGATACAAATTGGAAAAGATGAAGTCAAAATATCACTCTTTGCAGATGATATGATAGTATATATAAGTGACCCTAAAAATTCCACCAGAGAACTCCTAAGCCTGATAAACAGCTTCGGTGAAGTAGCTGGATATAAAATTAACTCAAACAAATCAATGGCCTTTCTCTACACAAAGAATAAACAGGCTGAGAAAGAAATTAGGGAAACAACACCCTTCTCAATAGTCACAAATAATATAAAATATCTTGGCGTGACTCTAACTAAGGAAGTGAAAGATCTGTATAATAAAAACTTCAAGTCTCTGAAGAAAGAAATTCTAGAAGATCTCAGAAGATGGAAAGATCTCCCATGCTCATGGATTGGCAGGATCAACATTGTAAAAATGGCTATCTTGCCAAAAGCAATCTACAGATTCAATGCCATCCCCATCAAAATTCCAAATCAATTCTTCAACGAATTAGAAAGTGCAATCTGCAAATTCATCTGGAATAACAAAAAACCTAGGATAGCAAAAACTCTTCTCAAGGATAAAAGAACCTCTGGTGGAATCACCATGCCGGACCTAAAGCTCTACTACAGAGCAATTGTGATAAAAACTGCATGGTACTGGTATAGTGACAGACAAATAGACCAATGGAACAGAATTGAAGACCCAGAAATGAACCCACACACCTACGGTCACTTGATCTTCGACAAGGGAGCTAAAAACATCCAGTGGAAGAAAGACAGCATTTTCAACAAATGGTGCTGGCACAACTGGTTGTTAACATGTAGAAGAATGCGAATCGATCCATTCCTATCTCCTTGTACTAAGGTCAAGTCTAAGTGGATCAAGGAACTTCACATAAAACCAGAGAAACTGAAACTTATAGAGGAGAAAGTGGGGAAAAGCCTTGAAGATATGGGCACAGGGGAAAAATTCCTGAATAGAACAGTAATGGCTTGTGCTGTAAGATCGAGAATTGACAAGTGGGACCTCATGAAACTACAAAGCTTCTGCAAGGCTAAAGACACCATCAATAAGACAAAAAAACCACCAACAGATTGGGAAAGGATCTTCACCTATCCTAAATCAGATAAGGGACTAATATCCAATATATATAAAGAACTCAAGAAGGTGGACTCCAGAAAGTCAAATAACCCCATTAAAAAATGGGGCTCAGAACTGAACAAAGAATTCTCACCTGAGGAATACCGAATGGCAGAGAAACACCTGAAAAAATGTTCAACATCCTTAATCATCAGGGAAATGCAAATCAAAACAACCCTGAGATTCCACCTCACACCAGTCAGAATGGCTAAGATCAAAAATTCAGGTGACAGCAGATGCTGGCGAGGATGTGGAGAAAGAGGAACACTCCTCCATTGTTGGTGGGATTGCAAGCTTGTGCAACCACTCTGGAAATCAGTCTGGCGGTTCCTCAGAAAATTGGACATAGTACTACCGGAGGATCCAGCAATACCTCTCCTGGGCATATATCCAGAAGATGTCCCAACCGGTAAAAAGGACACATGCTCCACTATGTTCATAGCAGCCCTATTTATAATAGCCAGAAGCTGGAAAGAACCCAGATGTCCCTCAACAGAGGAATGGATACAGAAATTATGGTACATTTACACAATGGAGTACTACTCAGCTATTAAAAAGAATGAATTTATGAAATTCCTAGCCAAATGGATGGACCTGGAGGGCATCATCTTGAGTGAAGTAACACAATCACAAAAGAACTCACACAATATGTATTCACTGATAAGTGGATATTAGCCCAAAACTTAGGATACCCAAGATATAAGATACAATTTGCTAAATGCATGAAACTCAAGAAGAATGAAGACCAAAGTGTGGACACTGTGCACCTTCTTAGAATTGGGAACAAAACACCCAGGGAAGGAGTTACAGAGACAAAGTTTGTAGCTGTGAGGAAAGGATGGACCATTTAGAGACTGCCATATCCAGGGATCCATCCCATAATCAGCTTCTAAACGCTGACACCATTGCATACACTAGCAAGATTTTGCTGAAAGGACCCAAATATAGCTGTCTCTTGTGAGACGATGCCGGGGCCTAGCAAACACAGGAGTGGATGTTCACAGTCAGCTATTGGATGTATCACAGGGCTCCCAATGGAGAAGCTAGAGAAAGTACCCAAGGAGCTAAAGGGATCTGCAACCCTATTGTTGGAACAACATGATGTACTAACCAGAACCCTGGAGCTCTTGTCTCTAGCTGCATATGTATCGAAAGATGGCCTAGTCGGCCATCAATGGAAAGAGAGGCCCATTGGACTTGCAAACTTTATATGCCCCAATATAGGGGAATGCCAGGGCCAAAAGAATGGGAATGGGTGGGTAGGGAAGTGGGGGGCGCTATGGGGGACTTTTGGGATAGTATTGGAAATGTAATAGAGGAAAATATGTAATAAAAAAAAAACAAAAATATAAAAAAAAATAGAACAAGTTCAACAAAAAAAAAAAAAGAAAGAAAAAAACACAGAGAGTAAGAGAGAGTGAGGAGGATGGACAATGAGACGCATGGGAAGTAGAAGAGAGGGACCTTCAGTTTGAAGGAGGTTGTTTGAGAGAGGGGTGTTCCTGGGGGGACATCAGCTGAGGAAGAAGGTCAGCTGGGTCTTTTCTCTGCCTCTCTGAGAGCTAGCAGGCTTTCACCCCAGCATCTGGCTCTCGAGTCTTCATTGGAAAAAAGTCAAGCAATTGAGATTTTGTTAAAATCAACAGATGTGACCGAGGTTGCCTCTGCTCACGTGGATGGCTCCACATGTGCATTCTGCCAGCACTAATTGGACTCACTGAATTATAAAAGACAAAGATAAAAAATAGGAGTGAGGAGAGGAGGAGGAGAAGGAAAAGGAGAAGTAAGGAAGAAGATGTGTTGGTTTGTCTGGGACATGTTAGGGGAAGTGGGGTGGATATGATAAAAATACATTGTATATGAAATTATCAAAGAATAAATAAAAAGGTTTTAAAATCAAAAAAAAAAAAAAAAACAAGAGTCTTACCATTGTGTCATAATATACAGCCCACACACAGTGAAGAAAGGACAAGAGAGAAGACTGTGCAAAGCCTCATTCTCCTGAGACCATCACACAGTCAATGCTGTCCTGCCTCAGTTTAGGAGATCTTCAAAGCATGCCCTGAAGCCAAACTATTGAATTGTGAGAGTTCTTGAGTTCTTCTAGCAATTATGTAGTAATTGCCTTATGGCAACTCACTCTTTCATGTTAAAGCTCATTAACAAACAGGGAAATAAAGGGATTCTGAAATTTGGAATTGGGGGGGGGGTCTGATTGAACTCAGGTGAAAGTGCTACCATAGAAGTACTTCTGAGGCTCTCTATCATCGTAGACTGCTTGCAGCCTGGCATTCTGGTCTTCTTCAGCCTGAAAACTATGGTAACCTTGGGGTTAGGTATCTTGAGAGTTGTGCTTATTCGTATCCCCCAGCATGGTCCATAGTAAGTGTTAGATGGTATAACCTAGGGTGCAACATTAAGATCTTCTTTTTTTTTAAATTTATTTATTTATTATTATGTGTAAGTACACTGTAGCTGTCTTCAGACACTCCAGAAGAGGGAGTCAGATCTTGTTACGGATGGTTGTGAGCCACCATGTGGTTGCTGGGATTTGAACTCTAGACCTTCGGAAGAGCAGTCGGGTGCTCTTACCCACTGAGCCATCTCTCCAGCCCAAGATCTTCTTTTTTTTTTTTTTATATATTTTTATTACATATTTTCCTCAATTACATTTCCAATACTATCCCAAAAGTCCCCCATAGCGCCCCCCACTTCCCTACCCACCCATTCCCATTCTTTTGGCCCTGGCATTCCCCTATATTGGGGCATATAAAGTTTGCAAGTCCAATGGGCCTCTCTTTCCATTGATGGCTGACTAGGCCATCTTTCGATACATATGCAGCTAGAGACAAGAGCTCCGGGGTTCTAGTTAGTACATCATGTTGTTCCAACAATAGGGTTGCAGATCCCTTTAGCTCCTTGGGTACTTACTCTAGCTTCTCCATTGGGAGCCCTGTGATACATCCAATAGCTGACTGTGAACATCCACTCCTGTGTTTGCTAGGCCCCAGCATCGTCTCACAAGAGACAGCTATATTTGGGTCCTTTCAGCAAAATCTTGCTAGTGTATGCAATGGTGTCAGCGTTTAGAAGTTGATTATGGGATGGATCCCTGGATACGGCAGTCTCTAAATGGTCCATCCTTTCATCACCGCTACGAACTTTGTCTCTGTAACTCCTTCCCTGGGTGTTTTGTTCCCAATTCTAAGAAGGGGCACAGTGTCCACACTTTGGTCTTCATTCTTCTTGAGTTTCATGCGCTTCTTAATACCTGGGAAATGTGTGAGAAATGTTCCAAAGGTTTTGGGAGTCAAAGTAAGGAACATACTAATAGATTGTGCTGAATTCATTAACAGGAGGACCCATTACCATGCAGGGGCGATTCTCAAGAACAGAAATAAAGAAAGTCCACAAGAAGGCAAACTTTATAAAGCACTCACTATTGTTATTCACTACATTCAGAAGGAGGACAAGAATGAATATCTATACTGACTTATATGCACTGGTAGTGAATTGGGTTGGATGGTTACTTTTATGAAAGTCTTGGCAAATTGATACCCAAAATGTTTAGAGAAGAAATACTCTGATTGATCTCTGCCCATGAGATCACAAAGATTTTTACTCATGTGAATGATCATTCATGAAGATACTTTGTGAAAGAAACTGGCACTTCCAGAAGACTTCCATCCCTTATGCTGACTTTGTGATATACTGTTAAAAATAATGGGGTTGGAGGGTTGACTCAGTGCTTATAAGCATTTGCTGCTCTTCTAGAGAGCTGGAGTTCTTATCCCCAGTAACCCAGTAGGGTGTCTACAGCTGCTTGTATATATAATGGTAGGGAAGCTGACACCCTCTTCTGGCCTGCATGGATACTGTACTCATGAATACATACTGATGTGTGCATATATATATATATATATATATAATTATAAATAAAATAAATCTTAAAATATAATAAAACAGAAGACTTGGGACAAAAAGCATTATGTATGAGAGAGGCAGCATGAAGAAATACAAAGAGAAAATTAGTAATAGAAACTATTCTTGTAGGCCGCCTCCTCAACCCAAACAGGAACCCCAGGGGAGCACAGGGACACCAACCCACCCACAAAATTTTGACCCAAAATTGATCCTGTCTAAAAGAGATAAAGAGACCAAGAATGGAGCAGAGACTGAGGGAATGGCCAACCAATAACTGGTCCAACTAGTGTCCCATCCCATGGGCAAACACCAGTCCCTTACACTATTAATGATACTCTGTTATACTTGCAGACAGAAGTTTAGCAAGACATTCCTCTGAGAGGCTCCACCCAGCAGGTGGATCAAACTGATGCAGCGATCCACAGTCAAACAGTGGATGGAGCTTGGGACACTTATAGAACAACTGAGGCTCCCAAAAGGGATAGGAACTCCACAGGAAGACAAACAAAGTCAAACAAAGTCAAATAACCCGAAACTTTGGTGCTTTCTGAGACTGAACCACTAAGAAAAGAACATACATGGGCTGGATCTAGCCCACTCCACCCCAAATACAGTAGCTGTGCAACTCTGTCTCCATGTAGGTCCTGAAAAACTGGAGTAGGGCTATCCCTAAAGGTGTTGCCTATCTCTAGAATCTGTTCCTCAACAGGGCTGCCTTATTTGGCCTCAGTGGGAGGGGATGTATCTAGCCCTGCAGAGACTTGATGAATAGGAGGATAGAAGGTTTTGGGGGAAGGATCCTCCAACCTCTCAGAGGAGAAGGGTAGGTGGGATGGGGGAGGGATGACTCTGGGCCATGATCAAGATATAAAGTGAATAATTAAAAAAAAAAGAAAAAAGAAAGAAACGGAAACTACTCTTGAAACCTAACAGCAACATAGTAGGAATGTTATTTTTCCATGACCTAAATACCTTTCATCATAATTCAGAATCACCTTTGAGAAATATTATTTACTGGAAATGGATATTGTCTACTAAAAGTGCATTATGCTTATAATTTTCACTTCTGCAACAGGAGTCAACATGCTCAAAGGTGAAATGAAACCTGCTGTGAAATAAATCATGCTTCGCCTCTGCCGACAAACCATCACAGAATGGCATGCTCCTCTGTACCACCTGGATCACAATGATGTATTTCATACTGGGGAGAACTTGGGATATGTTACCTATTGCCAAACTGAGTGTAAAATGCACAGTCCCTTTGAAGCTAAAATAGTAGACACACCTACTTCATGGCCTACTAATTATATCCCCACCTACCTACAAATGATTGCATGTGTTTGCAAAACATTCACAAGCACTTTATTCTTAAAATCCAAGTGGTAAGAAAACTAAATACAATAGCTATCAACAGATGGAAAAGCCAACTGGGTATATTTGCAATGGAAATAAAACATCAACAAAATGAACAGAAAATTATCTGCATAGTAGATGAAATATTTGTGCATCTCCAGTCCATATGTTGCCATAGAAGTCCCCCAGACAATGCCAGTAGGAGAAGGGGCCTTTAGGCACTTGGAGATCATGAGGGTAGAGCCCTCACTTGTGAGATCAGAGCCTCTACAAAAGAACCACATATCTCTCCAATCTTTCTCCATACCATGATGAGAGCACAAAGCAAGGTGACTCTGCGTACTGTGAGGTGGTCTTTACCAGGTGCTGAACAGGCTGACGCCTTGACCTTGATCTTCTAACTTTCTGCATCTGTGAGAAGTCACTTCTGTTGTTTATAATTGGCTCTGTTTATGCTATTTTGTTATAGAAACCCTAATGGATTAAAATATTATGAAACAAAACAGAGAAGTAAATCTCTAAAACTCAATATTGAATCACAAGTAAGGCAGCCAGAACAGCTGACATATCCCACTCATGTCACATTCAAGAACGTGCAAAAATCTGCAGTGGCAGGAATTAGAAATCTTGTGTTATTTATTTTGCTGGGTATAGCATGCTAACTGATTGAACAGAGTCACAGGAGATGTTTGTGAGACTCTAAATGTCTTTTGTATATTCATTATGATGACTGCCACATGGAGGGATGTATCTCTCTCAGTTAATAGTTTCACATAGATCCTGTGCATTTGCTGTGCATAAATAATGTTTTATAAAAATGAATGGGTTTACTAAGTAATCTGTGCATGACATCAATCAAAAAGTGCTTGCTAATTGGTTTCCAACCCTGCTAAAATTTTATCTCTAGTATTACTGTTGCTTAAGCTTTTCCATGCAGTTTCTCAAAGAGCTATCTCACGTGTCTTAGGGTATGGTATGGAGTAAAATGAAAACAACTGTATGGAGTAGTTAATGCTTGTTGTTATGCCTGTCTTCTATAGTTGGATTCAGACTCAGCCCTAGCTGGCTCTGTAAGTTTTGACAGAGCAGCTTAATTCACTAACCCTTCATTCCTATTTAACACATGGGTAATAATTGTGCCTCCTATAATTTATGTGAGGATTGAAATATTTATAACTATCATATCATCTATTGTGTTTATTTGTTTTTATAATTAAAGTCCTTGCTAATTTTTGGCAGGGTGTTAAAATAGTTTGAATTTTGTTTTGGTTGTAACACTTTTATAGTCTTATCTAAGTGCTTTTTAGTATTATTCTACTTAAGAGATTTACAAAACTCACTTTCATATTAGTTTTATCTTTCAATTACTATTTATGGATAATCACTGCGATGGCTATTTGGCTTTTTGGAAGGCTATCATTACTATAATCAGCATGATTAGTATAATCTCCTAGGAGATTATAAGCTTATTATACTAAAACGTAAGTTGCTTGAAAGCAGAAACTGTACTACACCCATGCTTTAGCCATTCCCAGCAATGAGTATAACTCTAATATGGTAAATAGTTACTGCCTTGGTAAACCACACATGCAGTAAACAAAGCTTACTTCTTTGAGCTGTGGCATGTCCAGTCTCTTCCCTGATGTAAATCAAGAATGTTGCTGGTGTGTACATTTCATAAAATGCACTAAGAATTTCTTAGTGTCAAGCAAAACAGACTGTGCATTGAGAAAAAGGAACTTGCACATTTTTCAGATTTTTTTTTTGATCTATAGGACTCTGTGATTACAAAATTTGGAATTGTGTTAGCATGGCTGGAGGTGTCTAGAGATAAGCAAGCAGGGTCTACGTGCCTACTAAGTAGAGAGAAGACCATTTTCAATGGCACCAGCCCAAAGAAGGTGGTACCCCAGCTTGTGAACTTCCATAAGACTATGAAGTTTATCAAGTCACTTTTCTCTCTAGCAGTGTGGTTGCTTGGAGGGAATTTAAACTCAAAGCCACTCCTTCACACAGAGGTTGCTCTGCCTTTATTCCTTTCCCCATTTAAATGTTAATGAAAGCTCTCTCCAGAGCTTTGCCACCACAACAGATGACAAAATCCAGACATAAAATCTGGCCACTGGATAATTTGGAAGAGTTCTGCATTAAATAACCTGTCAAAAAGCATAATTGAAATGTTAATTCTAAAGACATATTTAGACCTGTGAGTCACAAGGAAAATAGGTTGAGCTGCGAGATGTGTTAAAATATGAAAATACTTATCTTCATAGCCGCTGGAGTAAGGAGGCAAGGTCACAGTGGTTGGAAGAAGCAGGTGTTTATGGGACTAGTTTCTAATATTATAATTACTAAGAAATGTTTATGCAATCAGATTGCCCAGTTGTCCAATTAGAGGCATCTCATATCCCCATGTGGGGGTCATTTGAAAATGCAAATTATTTATTATTTAATAGAGTGGATGAGGGGCACAGCAAAAACTGAGAGCGAGAGAACAAACAAAACAAAACATATTGTGATGGATGCATAAGCTCTTGAATATTTCATATTCAATATAAACATAATGCTTTGGAAATCCATTATAGAAAAACAGTGTTATACATAGTCTTAAAATTTACAATATGTATAACCTTAAGAGAACTAGAAGAGGAACCTACATAGCAGGTCACTGGGCAACATAACTGCCTCATAATCCTCAGTAAGAATTTGATGAAAGACATGAAGAAAGGGATTGATACAGAGCAAAGGGGAGGAAGGAATCCTGTTATATGAGATGGATAATTCTAGGTTGGATCCTGAACCTTTGGGGGAAAGAAAGGACAGAATGCAGAGACTTAAATAAACCTGTATTTTGGCTATACATTGAAAGTATTATTATAGTGACAAGTTTCCTGTTTGATCACTGTGTCATGATTATTTAAGAAAGTATCTTTGTTCCTATAAGATGGCTATGATGGAGGCAAATTACACTTAAGCAATTCAATAAGCAAAACCATGAGAACAAGTTCATGATATGTGTGCTCATATTAATCCCAAAGCCTGAACTCATGTCAACATTTCTATATGGAGAAAGCCCCAAAGACTAGAAAGCCCAAATGGAGTAACCCTAGGTGGAAATTAGAAATTCACTGTAGTTTTCTTTTTTTATGACAATTTCTTTTTGGAAGTTCACTAATTTAATAATACCTCCTGTATTAGCCACAGTTCTCTAGAGGAACAGAACTGATAGAATGAGTATATATATATATATATATATATATATATATATATATATATATATATGGGGGATTTGTTTAGTATGGCTTACAGGCTATGGTTCAGCTAACCCAACAATGGTAGTACTAACAGAGAGTCCAAGAATCCAGTAGTTGTTCAGTCCGTGAAGTTGGGTGTCTCAGATGGTCTTCAGCATATGCTGGAATCCTAAAGAAGAATCTAATACTAGTGAAGTAATGAAGCTGTCTGAAAGATCAAGAGCAGAAAATCCTCTTCCTCCATGTCATTTAGTCACCAGAAGGTATGGCCCAGATTAAAGGTGGAACTTCCTACTTCAGATTACCTGGACTAAAAGTGAGTATAATCACTTTAAATGATTTAATTAAGAAAAAAGTCCTCACAGGAGTACCTAGTCACTTGAGTTTTAGGTTTTAGTTAATTCCAGATGCAGTCAAATTGACAACCTAGAATAGCCATTACATCCCGTTTTTCTAGGTGCAAAATCGATAGTCAGTTGAAGTGTTGCAAAGTGAACGGTATATATTCACGAGCTGTTTTTAACTATGGCCTTGGGATATACTGTTGACTAGTCCCAGAGATATGGAAGTCTGATCTCCAATGTTCACACAATTTCTTAAAATGTGAATTCACAGGATTGTCTTCTACATTCATGCACAAATAAACAAGTAGACTGACTTTTCAATTGATGAAATAAGAGGACTCACTTATTCTGTTTAGCCAGTTTTTTGAGTTAGGCTGAATTTAATTTAATTACCATAGTACCATTCACTTGCTTTGAGTGGACTCAACCACACAATCCCAATTGGTGTGGATGTATGATCAAGATATTACTGTTTTATGACTAAATATGAGAAAATGTTTTTTTACAACAATTCACTTTCATCATAGCCCTTTCCTGGTCTGTGTCCCTGTCCCCACTATGTGTACTCGAAGTTTATGCTCTTTGCTTTGCTATGTGGGTGCAGAATAACGGTCACATTTGTTTTTGTATTACTTGGGATAAGTGGATAGTTCTTTTAACCCTTGTCTGTGTCTCTGAGATGTAGCCTTTGCAGTTAAGAGTAATTGGGAATAGAATACTCTTGTTTCTGTAGAGTTTAAAAAATGGGCTTCTTTGTTTAACCAACCTTCATGAACTTCCGTTTACTTTAATGGCAAATGAAACATTTATGTAAGAAAGAAATATTGTCTTCAGTGGGAAATGCATTCCATGTGTGGCATATTTCATATTATGACAGATCTTCCTTGAATTTTTAAGAATTGTGCTCACAGCATGAAATTTTTCCTAAGGTCAGTACTTTAGAGAAACCCCGATTTTCATTTGTAGTATGAGATGAAAACTGTTAACTGTTTTATACTTAAACATTATTTTAAAGTCAAGTTCCAAAAAAAGCCACTCACACCTTTTAATGTGATTTTTCTGTCACATTTTTAAAAATGCATGCTCCAATGTAGAATGACAGGCAAAGCTTAAAGATAGAAGAAAGCAACATAGCAATGTCCCACAATTAAGTACATGCATGCACATGTACATATGTGTGTGTTTGTGTAGATCAGAGGATAATGTTTAGGAGCTGTTTTTTAGTTTCAAGCATTAGATCAATCTAGAGATCAAACTCAGGTTTGTCATGCTTGCTTGAGTGGAAAACACTTTTACTTTTTAAGCCATGTTGCTAGCCCAATTGCACAGTTCATGAGTATGTGAAATTTATAGATGACAGTGTCACAATGTCAAAAGTTTAGATACATCTACATGATCTATTCTAGTGTGTGTGTGTGTGCTGCCTATGTCATGTGGTACTGCTGTCTGGAGACAGTTCAGGGACCTCATGCTTAGGACCTCTGCAGGTGGCAGTGTATTTACTAAGTAGGTTACAGAAAGCCCTAACCTTTGTGCTTTCCCCATAACTTCCACTTGAAGCATTAAGATCTTCTCAGGCACATTAAAAAGTCAACCTCTGGCCTTTTAGGACTTTATTAAGCACACTAATCCTAAACATCAGCCCTGTGACAACCCCTGACAACAATCCTTCCTTGTACAGCTTAGGGATCTGAGCAGCCTCAGCAGGCTTCTATTACAGAGCTCTCGGCTTCCTCTCATTTGCAGCTTAAAGTATTCTGTCCTATGGCTCAGAAATTCTCCAAATGTTAAGCACATCTGACCAGTTTCAGATGCCACTTAATACAGAACACAACACTGGCTATGGTTATTCAGGACTAGAGAGTCCCCTGAGCACATGGTTCGGCTGTATCTGAAGGAGCTTGGTTTCAGATCTGCCCCTCTCCCTATCCATATTTAGTCCCATTAAACAGTCTTGAGCCGGTTTTCTTATTCACTACACATCTGGAAAGTTGAACTTTATTTCCCAGAGGGAACATAGTGCTTGTTTATACTGAGCCACTTTGAAAGGTGACTGGCTACTGTTATAGATTCTATGGGTATTCAAAAGAACATATGCCACTTAGTTTTCTCTTCTTTAATTGTGGAGTATGGCTCAGAGACTGCTACCTCCCTCAAGGGTTCTTCAAAGCAGGTTGGAGAGAAGATGACCCTTGCAAGTTCATTAGGACTGCAGATCTCAGGCACTACTAAACTGGACTTCCTCAAAACTCACAGATTATTCTGGTCTGTTTTGAACTTTGATAACCTCCGCTGATCAATTTCTGTGATGCTTCTCAATTCCTTTGCCTATGATATCAAGATCAAGGTAACATGTACACTACACCATGCTGCTTGACAGAAATATTAATCTATACAATTGATTTGTTGCCTGCTAAACTGATACTCATTCAGAAAGTTTAATGTGTTTTGATGTCACAGTGTCAGAATATGTGCAGAATGTTTTACTCACAAATCTTTAAGAAAGGATTATATAATTCAGACTCAAAAAGGTAAGTTCTCAACACCTAGAATTGTGGCAGGTACTTGTGCCTACTTGTTGCCTTTGTGACCATTGGTTAATTTATTTTCACCATGAAAATAGGAGGTCCTATGAAGACAGGGATGGCCCTGTCATGATGCTGACTGTGACACTCAGTGTCTACTCAAGCCCCAGACTCTTTACTTTCCATTGTCTCTCAAAGAGACAATTCACAAAAGCAAGAAGACTAGTTTCAAAGCATTGTCACCTCCAAGGTTTTTCAGCTTGATGTTGCTGACTTCTGAGTCCGGTTGCTATTTTAGGCTTCTTTCCCCCCTAGAGCACAGTGGAGCAAGTGTGAGCGAAGGTTTGTGGCTTCCATGGCTCTTTCTGGGGGACATGAGCTGCAGGAAGACTGAGACACTCACATGACTTAAACTGTGCTGGCTTCTAACTCTTGAGTGGAACTGGAGTTACAACCCAGTGCCTCATGCCTGTGTAGAATGTGTTCTACCACAGAGCTCTGTGTTCATCCCATCTGCACAGTTATTTGTACCCTTAGTCCCCTCTGCTATATTCTTCCTGCTCTGGGATCATGTGAACGCTATTTCTACTTTGTTCTCTTTGTGGGAGGAATTCTACCTGAAGTTACATGTGAATTAAATTCCATGTTCCTCAGTGCTGCTCAGAATCTTGCTGACCACAGAGAACATCAGACATTATTAATTTATTTTTCATATCTTTTGGAGTCTTGTCTCAATGTCTGAACTCATCAGGAACAAAAGGAAGTCCAAGATCCTTCACAGAAATTCACACCTGGTATTTATAAGTGACCTATTTAAATTGTGTATTAACCTTAGTCTCTGTCATAGAAGGTTTGTTTTTCAGCAGATGGGAATATCTTGAAACATGTGGCAAAATTGTTGAAATTGGCTACCTTTAATCCAACTCATAGAAAAGCTCAAATAACAAGCAAAATTAATGATAGAAAAGACAGTTCAGAGGAAGCTTTGGGAAGGTGGGAGGTGTAAATCAAAGGGCGTCCCACAGGGTCTTCTGGAGCTGTCTATGGCTCACTTTATTTTATTTTTTAAAATTTATTAGGTATTTTCTTCATTTACATTTCCAATGCTATCCCAAAAGTCCCCCATACCCCCTCCTCCCACTCCCCTACCCACTCACTCCCACTTCTTGGCCCTGGCATTCCCCTGTACTGAGGCATATAAAGTTTGCAAGACCAATGGGCCTCTCTTTTCAATGATTGGCCGACTAGGCCATCTTCTTTAAAATCTGAGAGATGCCTATATAGAATTGCTAACTTTGTGAGATTTCACTTAACTCTTCTCTCCCATCATGGACATTTTATTTAGTGTTTGGCAAAAATTTTCATACTCAGGTCACTTGTAGAAAAATAAATACCTTCCACCCTTTTTAAATCTTTAGCAAAATTGTTTTGCTGAAAGTAGACTCAGAAGTGTTTCACTGGAGTATATTATTGAATTATACATAGCCACGGATTTCTAGAAATTCCTGAATTCATACACTCTGACTGTGCTTGTGGTATAAATACGAGACTGCACAGAAGGGAACTAGCTTGTTTACATTAACATAATCAAACACAAACTGGAAATTTTTTAAACCCAGACATAATATTGAGAAGATGCCATGAACTCTATCTTTAGGCACTCATGCTATTGTTAATGTGAAAAATTTAAACTAAATTATAGGTCACTTATTTTCACCATGAGGCAATTTGATAGCTGTCTGAAAGTTGTATTTCACACTTCCCACATTCACAGGTCTACATGGGCATTGAGGTCGTTAAGTATTTGTTTGGTTTTATATGTTACAAACTCTTCAAAATAGATAGACCACATAAAGCTAAGACAGTAACATGAACCTGGGGAGTGATGACATTAGTTTATAGCATGCAAGGTAAATAAAATAGCTGTGTGGCTTATCATAGCATGCTTAAGAATTTCATCTGCAGGACTATTGCAGTGGAGTTGGTTTCACTCGTTACAGCCCTTATACCTACTGATGGCTTCTCATGTGAAAGTACCAACTAGAGAATCAAAGTACAAGCCGAGGACACAGACAGGTGGAGAGGAGGCATGAGGGGATACTGTGTCACACTGTCCAGCTCCCAGTGAAACAGGCAGCTCCCTCAAATGGTGAGGCTAGGCCTAGAGCTATCTCCATGTAGTAGAATAAGCTCTGTTTTAGCCTGCCAAAAGATTTCTCAGCTCAGTGCTACTCTTGAATGATACTCTGTCATTATGCTATATTTAGGCTTTGCAAGTTGTAATTAGCTTGATCCTGCTGCACATGGAGCCAGCCTCACAGGCAATATAAAAGGTAAAAAAAAAAATAAATAAAATAAAATAAAATAGGAAGGCAGATAAAACCCGAAGAAGCCTCTTGTGGAAGGAAATTTCATGACTCTCAATCTAAAGAAAGTTCTAAAGAAAAGAACTTCTGTGGCTTGAGAAATTGAGTGGGGTGTGGAAGCCACAGGGGTTGCAGGGTTGCTGGGTATTCTGGGCCTACAGCACGGTTTCTACATCACCCATGGTTCCACTGTCACTTTACCTCACTGAAGTGACTGCTGAGTGGGGCAAGTCCCTATATCTCTTTATATAATAAAGCACTTTAAATCCCCCTCTAGAAATCCATGATTCTTTCCTGGTTTGTGCTTTCCAGGGATAGTTTGGGCCTAGAGTGAGTCTTCCATATTTATAGCACAGACTCTTGTTCTCCTGCTTATATGAATAGACTCCCTTTATGACAAAAGAGCTTGAAAGCAGGTTCAAAAACAGAGCATCCATGGTGGCAAAGCCGCCAAATGCTGGTTTGTCCATCCCTTTTATTCTTCAACTCAGACTCTAATCTGCTTGCAGGTAAGATATTCTATTGTTTATTTTGCTAGGTTGTGTTAAATATGTGAAAACTCTTATACTTAGTGCTTACTGAAGAATCAAGATATTGGACTTAAAAAATCTTCCTCAAGACTTACTCTGGATGTTTTAATATGCTAATTATTTTAAATTGTGAACTCTTAATAATGCTTTAGATTGTAACTTTCTCCTAACTATTCTCCCCCTCCTCCCCCTCCCCTCCTCCTCCTCCTCCCCCTCCATGTTGTCTTGGAATATATTTGTTTTTAATTTCCCTTTCCAACTCCCCCCAATGTTTTAATATTGTGATAAGACCACAGGTAGCGAGTTTATGGCAGGAAGAAATTTGTTTGAGGAAAGTGTGGATGGAAGAGCTGCAAAGAACATGCGAGAGGAGAGAGAAGTTGGGAAACACTTGAGGCACAATTTTCTCCACAAGAAATCAGCTTGGTAACCCTGTGCCTTTCTCTGTCAGAAAACAACATAGCCAGTTAGCAGTACTGTGTGACCCGAATCAGATCTCAGTATTTCATCCTTTTCCTGCAAGACTATGAATGTTCTTCTGTTTAAAAGGATATACAAGGATGTCAAGGTAACTCAGCAGCTGATCCACTCACTGCTTAGCCAGAGGATCTGAATTTGATCCCAGTACCCTTGTTGAATGATCCTAGGATCCATGCTGAGTGATCCTAGTACCCATGTTGAGTGCTCACAACTGCCTGTAACTCCAGCTCCAGGGGATCCAATAACTCTGGCCTCTGTAGACATTGTGCCTATGTGCCCATAACTAAATGCAGGCACATGTACACATAATTTACACACACACATATGTACACATAATCTAGACACCCCTCCCCCCCCCCACACACACACACACAACCAATAGGTACTAAATCCAAAGATAATCTATCTTATATATGTGGAGAGATGCTTGGTTACATGAAGCAAGCTTTGGGATGAAATTCTATTGCAGCCATTGAGAACATTAACTTTCTCTCTCGATTTAACACAAAATTCTCACAGGTGCTTCTAATTAGACCAAGAAGTGACAGTGGCCAGTTTGACTAAATACAGACTTCAGCTAAGAGTAATGGAAAAAAGCCCTAGCTTGTCCTCTGAAAAACTGAAGTCTATATTGAAACAGTTCTTGGAAAGGACGCCTACGGTGAGATGTAAAAGCCATAGCCCTGGTTCCTGCACACTCAGTCATTCTACAGGGAATCAGATGAGGATAAACACTCAGTACCATGGTTTTTGCTACTTTTGCTACTTGCATCAAAACCAGAGCTTCTCTGAGCACGCTTGTATTCCACTATTGGAGCCAAACTGTCAATTTGGGGATCTAGAAGAGGGAAAGAAAAAAAAATTCCACTCTAAATTCTAAATATACTGTTTCTTAGAAATTATTTTATAGAACAGTTGAACGTCCATTTGAAAACCTTAAGTCATATTTTAAACTGCCACTGTGTTCACTAAACAAACAACGAAAACCAAACTCACCTTTTTGATGGAACAAATATCTTTCACTACAATGTCTAAACTCAAAACACTGGCATTACTTCTATTCCTCTATATTCTGATTCTAAAATAATTAACTTTCTCCCAGTTATGTTTTTGTTAATTAACATTAATGTTCTAGGAAGTAAACAACCTATTCTATAACAAAGAACATGTCTAAGGAAATCCATGCAGCTATCTGGATTTAAAAGAAAAGCAATGCAATTTTGTTTATGGCCTTAAACAGAACTATTACACATGCTTCTGCCACTGGACCAGGACTCCCAGCCGATGGGATGAGTCAAGTTTGAAACCCAGCCCATATCTCTGAGACAGCCGTACTTCTTCCCTGCAAAAGTCCAGCATCTGCCTGGAGGAAGGATGGTAATCCCACTCCTCAGTCATAACTCAAACTGTTAATAAAGAAAGAAAAATATGACATGTAATTATTACTTCTTTTGCCCAATATTTAAATATTTGAAAGTAATTTTATCAAAGAATTTGAACTAGTAAATATTTTCCCCAGAAAACAGAGTCAAGGACATCCCAGCACTGATAAAACTTTTTATGGTTTCCTAAACATGAACACTCAGCCCATAAAACACACATGTCCTTAACTGACAATCTCAATGTACACTGATAGGGGCTTAAAATTGGAGAGAATGGGGCCATGCATAATATCTGGGGCAAGTCATACTGATGACGCTCTCTATAGCCATAAACATTAGCTTGACTATGGGATTCTGTATTCTGCTTTGTTAATACCTGTCATGCAACACAGGATAGAGTAGTAACAGCTTTACATTTTATGAAAGATGTCTTCATTTTTGACATTTTGATGGCCTTGATTACAATAGTTATTAATATTACTTTATTTCACATAAAACTATGCTTAAATACAGAGAACAGAGAACAGGCAGTGTATTGACCTGGAGGAAATTCTTCCCTTAAATTAAAAGATTAAACAGTCCAAAGAAGCTAAAGAGGAACGAAGGCACAAGCAAGGATGCTTGAATCTCACTCAGAAGGGGAAATAAAATAGCCAGAAGCAGAATGGGGGAGATCATTATCAGGTGTTAGGAGGAACAAGAAAGATAGCTAGATAACTATGAGAAAGAATGGAAATCTGCGACTGATGGGGAGGTAGGGAGCATCTCCAGGATGAGACAGAGAGACCTGGAATAAGAGAGGCACCCAAGAATCAAAGGGATGTCCTTAGCTGGAATATGGAACCTGAAGAGGCTGCCTTCTGTAGCCAGTCAAGAACCTGAATGGAGCTATACGGACACTAACCCACCCACAAAACTTTCCACCTAAAATTTATCCTGTCTACAAGATATGCAGAGATTGGGTATGGAGCAGAGACTGAGGGACTGTCAAACCAATAATGGGTCCAAATTGAAACTCATTGCATGGACCAGCACCAATCCCTAACACTATTATTAATGATATTCTATTAGTCTTGCAGACAGGAGCATGTTGTCCTCTGAGAGGCTCCACCCAGCAGATGACTCAAACAGGTGCAGAGAGTCACAGCCAAAGAGGCATGGAGCTTAGGGACTCTTATGGAAGAATTGGGGAAGGTATGAGGGCCCTGAAGGGGACAGGAACTCCACATGAAGACCAAAAGAGTCAACTAACCTGAACCCTTGAGGCTCTCAGACTGAATCACCAGCCAAAGTACATAAACGGGCCTGGTCCTAGACCTTCTCACACACATATAGCAGATGTGCAGCTTGGTCTTCATGTGAGTCCTGAACAACTGGAGCTGGGGCTATCCCAAAGCTGGTGACTGTCTGTGGGCTATGTTCTTTTGGCTGGGCTGCCTTGACTGGTCTCAGTGGACGAGGATGAGCCTAGCCTTGCAGAGACTTGATATGCTAAGGTGGGGGATATCCAGTGTGACCTACCCACTCAGAGGAGAAGAGGAAGGGAGAAAGGGGAAGGATTGTGAGAGGGGTGACCAGGAGGAGGACAGTGAGCAGGATGTAAAGTGAATAAGTTAAAAAAATAAAATAAAATCCCAACCATTTGAAAGCACCTGTAAGTACAAATATACTTGTTGACCAGTTCAGGTTGAACTTGGTCCAATTCTGCTGGAACTTTTCTTCAGCCCTTGAAGTTTACTAGTAGAAAATGGTTTTCCCAATATAATGCAAAAAGTACTTGTTTTTCATTGGAACCCAGGGTTTGAACAGTGCTCACAGGAAAAGCCTGGAAAGCCAGCCTGTCAGGCCTTTATCAGTGACCACAAAGGCACTTCTGCTCTATTGTGCTGGAGGTTGGAATGCCTTTGATCCTGGGAGAGGTATTCTCTGATGAGGAGGTGTCCTGAAGAGGAGAAATGGTCTCAGAAAGGAGAAGAAACCCACTTCGCTCTGAGTGCCAGAGCCTGCAATGAGTCAGCACAGTTTCTCTCCCAAGGCTTCTCAGAGAAAGTGTTGGGCTCAGAGACACAGCCTTCCTTCCAAAACACCTGCAAGAGTTAAGCAGTGGCAGGTGATGTGCTACATCCACTCCAGTCCTGACAAGCACAACAGGCCCCGCAAACCCGCTGTCCGGAGGCAAAAAGTTCACCGAAACTTAGTCTCCTGGAACTGTGGCATCCTGTATAAAGAATGCTGCAATGACCTTGCTTTAGTTGGTAAATGGATCTGTGTGCTTTCCCTTAATATTGCTTAATTACAAGTGCTCCTAAGGATTGATATTTTGACGTATAGCTAAGTTAGATTCTAGGCAGTCCTTGATCCGACCCTGGGCATGGATAGCTAAGTCACTGCCCTACACAGGAATTCACCATTATCTAGGAAGAAGGAAGTTTGTGACCTAAGGAGGAACCAGAGTAGATACTTAGAACTATAGATAGCTGAGTTATACTCATACACAAGTATTTACAATGGCCTAGGGGAAGGTGGACTATACAATAGACTAGAGTAGGAACTATGGCAAGGGCACAAAGCCCGTGCCCTGGCTTCTAAGATTAAGTGGACCTTAGGTAGAGCTGTTTTTGATCCCAGTTGTTAATGTTGAATTTTATCCCAGTTGGTTCCAGCCAGTCCTTCTGTGTTTGTGTTTGCATTCCTCTGTTTTGTGTAAGAATCCAGTAACCTCATTGTACCTTGCCGTTGTGTCATCACCTTACTTCCCTATTTTCTTCTATATAAAAAGTTTGATGCTTGATTTGACAAATTGCATTCAGATCCACACTCCCCTGTGTCGAGTCTGTTTGTCACCCCAATTCCCCAATTCCCGCCGGAACCCCTGATTCCCACGGATTGAGGAGGACCCACTGGGCCGGGTCCATGGCAGTGAAGCTCGGGGCAAGATTAGTTCTTAGCTCTGATCTGGAGAAGCTACCTCTGAGAAAAGATCACGCCCTCATTCCATCCCTTCACCCAAACGTTCCCTTAACAAATAAGAGAAAGATTCAAATGACTTATTTTGGAACACGAGTTTCAGCTACAAACCTGAGTGAACTTCATTGATAATGAAGTTGACTAAGTTACACATAAACATTCACACACACACACACTCACACATGCACACCCACACTCACTCACTCACACCCACCCACCCACACACACACATACACACATGTGCGCAGAGAAAAACGTATATACATTTTTTATCCACTCCCCTCTGTTTATCTTTGCCCTTTTCTCTGGCCGCTACTTCTTCCTTTATTTTCTTGTTTGCCTCTTATTAGGGACAACAACTAGGAAGGATCTTAAACATGCCACCTTAATGGCCCTGTCCGAGGGTTTTCATAAAGGATTCTCCTCACTTTTCTAGGAAGTGGATGCCTGCTGGTCTATCAAGATAGACTAAAGTTCTCAAACACAACACTTCCCGCAGAGGCCTGGGGCATCCACTCTAATCTGCAGAGTTACCTATTAGAGTCTGCTCTCCATAGCTCCAAGTCTCAATGCAAGGTTTAATCACATCAGTTCAGATACTTGGGCTTGGGTGGGAAACTGCCCTTTCTTCAGGGCTTCCACGGGATTTTCTGGTTGATGAGCATAATGTCTCCAGAATAGAGGTGTGTGGAAGGGACTTTAGTCTTGCAGCAGATTCTGACTCTGTCTGGTGGCTTTACTGCAGTGGTAACACAGTGGGACTTTTTTGTTGTTGCTGTTGCTACTGTTCACGTGTTTGTTTGTTGATTTAGGGTTTTTTTTTTGTTTGTTTGTTTCCTTTTAATTTTATTAATTATTTGTTAAATAAGTTATGGATGCAATTTGGTTTTTTTCCTCATTTGGACAAGTGCTTTCAAAACCATAAACTGCATCTGATTTTTCTTTTAAAATATCAATGGACTTTTCACAGTGACTTTTTTTGGGTAATGCAAAAGCATAGATGCACGTTATATTGTCAAGCATAGTCATGGACTTCTCCTCCCATAGCTGAGCAATGAGAACATGAAAATTGTGTGTGATTTTGTGGATATGGGAGATAACCCAGCTCTGATCCAACCAAGCCCCTCCTGCTTGGCATTCGTTTTTTCCACCTTGTAAAGATTCACTGCTTTCCTCACAGAGAGTATCCCCATGGTATACAAGTTTAGATGCTATGCATCATCATTTCATTTAAATTTCTTCCCCCAAAGATGAGCTGTCTCATGATTGTTTCAGTTTTTAAAGAGTTTTTGTTTGCTTTTGTTTGGTTGTTTGTTTTGGTGGGGGACGAGGGTTGACAAAGGACAAACCTATTGAAGAAATGTGTAAACAGGGGCAAGAAGCAGGGAAGACATGAGAGTGTTCCTTCAGTTCTAAATGCCCTGTGAGTGGCAATGCAGTGGGTGAGAAGTTGTGTGTCACAGAACACTGCCTCCCACTCATCAGGGCACAGCACAGAGGAAGAATTAGATGCGTCTCTCATCTTTGTGTATTTGTGACTGGCCTCACTCACTGTGAGGTAGTGACTGTTCCTCAGAAGACCTTTGGCTCACCATTAAACCAATTTCTAGGCTTAGTGCTTCATGACTCAGGGTAAAGACCCAAGCAGAGATCCTAGCCTGCTGTCCGTGGGCAGGAGAGGGCTAGGACTTGAGAAAGCACGCGTGTGTGCAGGGAGAGACTGTTTAGGGACAGTCTGCTTCTCATCTCCATCAATTGCCATCCAGCTCCATAATCTCTGCCTCTGATCACCAAGTTACTCACCACTTGAAATTTAAACCTACAAAGAAGGGCAAAGATAAATGAGTGATTTGTTTCTGTTTTATTATTTTTTTCTATTTACAAGCCATTACAAAGATAGAGCCTCTTCTTTGTCGACAGGGAGAGGGCTGGTACCGTAGCACTTAACCTGATAGCTAACACATAAAGCTAAGAGAAAAGAGATGGAGGGAGACATTTCCAGTCTTGGTTGCCTGATAATCTAGTTCTGTGACTCTTGACAGTATCCTAAGAGGGACATTATTTTGAGTTTTAAAGCTCCAGAAAATATATTACGTTTCCCTATAGGTATTTTTAGTAACAGAACAGAATGCTAAAACTCCTGGCTATCACCTGCAGTCTATATGCCCCCATACAACTTAGCTACTCCTTGTGAAAAACACTACCCACAGACCAAGGATGTGCGCTGTGCAGGGACAGCCAGGTCTGCGCTACAGTCTCAGCTCTGGCTGATCTCCCAGAATTCCAAAACAGTTCATTTTTCCTCTGTGTAGATCCAGGGGTGGTTTGTATCTAATAAGAACTAAAAAACCCAAGAATTATGCTTGAATTAGAATCATAGATTATCAGTTTGGAAGGACTTTAATGATGACCTAAGTCTGTAGATGAATTAACACTGTTGTAGTTCATAAGGAAACCAGTAGAAATATGATTAAACCACAAACATCAATGTGGAGGTGTAGCTTAGTTATAGGATAACTGCTTACCCTGGCACATTTAGCTTAGTTTAACTAAGCCAGGTTTCACTTCACCACACACACACACACACACACACACACACACACACACACACACACTACCTTATCCCCAAGCTTTGTACAATAGTACTAGAGACAATTACACTGATTTTATTTTGTAATCCAGATGATCCATTTTCATTTGGATCAATTTTTTCAGTTTACTGTGTCCTTGCTTGTTTCTTTCTTAAACAGATTATTTTGACATAAAATAAGCACTTCAAAAATGGGGGTTTGATTTATTCACTAATATCAGGGAATGAATAAGGTAGGTGTATGTGAGACTCTGGGGCAGGCACAGGCACTTCAGCTCTAAAGAGAAGCAAATAGGGCAAGAGAGAGGTTGATGGAGAGATGTGTGTGCAGTGGAATTCCTTTGGGTTGGTAGGAGACTTGCCTTCTGTGTATCCTCAGAAGTGACTTCTTTTGTGGATTTCTATTTTTACATTGAAAAGATTATACATGAATATAGTGTGTTTTGGTCAAGCCCACCCTACTTTTTATTCCCAATGTCAACCTCTCTCTCCTTCTCCAACTCTTCTCCCTACTTACCTCCCTCCCTTCCTTCTTCTCAAAACCCATTTGGTGCCACCTGTATGTACATGGATGGAGGACCATCTATTGGAGTGTAGGTAACCTGTCAGAGACCACATCCATGAAACAAACTTACTCTCCCATGATCCATGACAGGGATCTTCATGGAAGAAAGGATAGAAAGATTGTCAGAGCCAGAGACTGTAACAGATGTCGCCAGTCAAACACCATTTGCTGGACATACAAAACCTTTATACACATGAACGCGCAAACGAATTTCAGTGTGGCAGAGGAGCGTCTCATGGAATCTCACCTCTAGCTGAGGAGCTTTGACTGTAGATGACTGTTAATGACCTACTGGCCTACTGAGGGCATTGCTTTCCTTTCTCATCTTCCTCCTCTCCGCACACCTCTGGATGTGCTCTTGGGCAAATTGTCAGTCTTACTCAGAGGGTGTCTTTCAGCTTCTGCCTAAAGGCAGTAGTCTTCAGCTTCCTTGTGGGCATGGCTGTCCTTGGTATAGCACACAGGCAAGTACAGGGACCATGGATGGGCTGGCTGTTCTTACCCACACTGCTCCTGAAGCTCTAATATTAAATTAATGTGCAGCTCTAATGAGAACAGTTAACAAGATTTGATATGTGCTCGGCTCTGCACCTTGGGGTTCTCATTTCGGATATTCTTTAGCTGGTGCCACCCCCAGTTTTCTATTGCTACTTAAAACTTAATGATTATTTTTTTGTTTTTTGTTTTTGTTGGTTTTCCTTCCTTGGATGTGAAGAGAAAGGGGAGAGACTCAATTGTTCAAGAGTTTCTATAAGTGGGGGACTGACAAATGACCTCAGTATAGGGTCATTTCTGTAGTCAAAATAAATTACAACACAATTGTGCTTCTCTTCTGTAGTCTGTAGTTTAATAAGTCCGACAACACTATAGTGTGCTGACAATTCTGTAGTCTACTGATTGCAATGCTCCCTCGCTCTGACTCAGTGCTCTGTATGGATCTATTAGAAAGCCACATTCCATGGTCATGGGGCAGTTCTTGGTAACCCAGACAAGGTACAGATTCCTATTTCTCTGAGTTCCCAGAAACTTGGTAGAGGCTCTCGAGCTAAGATTTATCCTAGCAGTAATTATCGAAATATCTAACATGAATAAGTATCACTTGACTCTCAGCATCATAAAGACTTAAAAAAATAGGTTGGGGGGGGGGGTTGTAACACATAGGCTTTGACTGTCCTGTCAATATAACTGCATCCTGACACGCCTTCAGGTGTCATTTTTATATGTACGATGTTGATTGTTTTTTTCATCTAGTAAAACAAAATTAAATAGTAATCAGATGTTCAAATTTCTGATGTTTTTCTTTTAAAGGGAAACAAAGATGTACCACACACTAACAGAAACAGTAATATACAATAAACACTATGGACTACTGTGATAGTATAGCATGGTATATTAGTATGAGAGAGATTTGGTGATTGACAGTGGGGGTAGAGGGAGACTTCTGACATTTTGATTGACAGTGGGGTAGAGGGAGACTGCTGACATTTTGATTGACAGTGGGGTAGAGGGAGACTGCTGACATTTTGATTGACAGTGGGTAGAGGGAGACTGCTGACAATTTGATTGACAGTGGGGTAGAGGGAGACTGCTGACATTTTGATTGACAGTGGGGTAGAGGGAGACTGCTGACATTTTGATTGACAGTGGGTAGAGGGAGACTGCTGACATTTTGATTGACAGTGGGGTAGAGGGAGACTGCTGACATTTTGATTGACAGTGGGGTAGAGGGAGACTGCTGACATTTTGATTGACAGTGGGGTAGAGGGAGACTGCTGACATTTTGATTGACAGTGGGTAGAGGGAGACTACTGACAATTTGAGTTACTCAGAGAGTCTGAGTGATGAGAATAATTTGCGTTCCATTCTTTTTTTTTAATTATTTGTATCTTTATTTATCTATTTATTTATTTTTATTTTTTTAATGTTCTTTTTTTATTGGGTATTTATTTCCCCACTCCCACTTCTTGGCCCTGGCGTTCCCCTGTACTGAGGCATATAAAGTTTGCAAGACCAATGGGCCTCTCTTTCCACTGATGGCCCACTAGGCCATCTTCTGATTCATATACAGATAGAGACACGAGCTATGGGGGCAGGGGAGTACTGGTTAGTTCATATTAGATGGGCCCCACATCTGTGGTTTTCAGTGATATTTAATCTAGGACTATCTAAGATATAGAAAATAGAGTCTTTAGTATGGGGAATAAGAGAGTTGACAATTCTTAATTTTAACCAATTAATTTAGGCAAATAGAAAGCTGTTTTAATTACATAGACAACGAAGTCTAAATGATTATCTCAAAACAACTCACAACCCTCCTACTTCCTGTGCCAATAACTCCCAATTATCCTGCCTTCTGGACTCTGCCATCAAAGGGAAGAGGTGGTTTAGAGTGAGTCATGCAAGAGTGACTATGTCCTCATTGATAAAAACAAGATCCCAGCCTCAGAAACTCATCATGATGTCAATCTCTGTCATTCTTCCAGTCTTGGAGGGTTAAGAGAACATGGGGCATGACTAACTGACGACCGTAAGGACTTTTCATCCAGGAAACTTGGGGAGGTAAAAATAGTATCCTGGTGCTGAATCCAATGGGGAGACAGTGAAGTCTAACCTTTTGAACTCAGAATATGCCATGGCCACTCAAGAGTAAATCTGATTATTGCTCTGCCTGGAAACATCTAGTACAACTGTCTGGGTTACTTTTCTTGGGTGTATGAATATTTTGACTGTGATGTATCAAGACTTAAGTTATTCCGTTTCTTTCAGAGGCTTATGTGGCAAAGGTTCCTGATGTTCCAGAGGAAAGTGATTAGACATTTATAAAAATTAAGAAGCATCCTTTAATTAAACCATATGTCCTTCTAGCTGAGGAATAGTTGTAGAGAGGTATGTCTCATGACTCTTACCCCCAAGTTTTCTTTTTTTAAAGTGTGCAGTATTGGAGTATAGCATCTCAATTTGTAGACAGTCTGTCTCTGAACTTCACATTTCTTTTCTGGATGCCCGAAAGCTTTTGCTGGTGATGTCTTTATTTCAGGGGCAATGACACTAAGATGATTTCACATCTGTCTTCACTTGAGGTTTCTAGCATTTGAATCATTTGATAATGCGGATGCAAAAGATGGAGAAAGCCAGAAACTGGGCGAGGGGAAACTAGACATGGATAACAGGCTATTTATTGATATTTTTGTAAGTTATTGTTGGATGTTTCTCCTCTGTTGACAGAACGGAAACCAACAAGGGCAGTGACTCATTTCCTGGGCTGTCAGCTAGCCACCTTGTCACCTTTGGCAGTATCCACGCATATGCACATGGGACCATCTCTTTAGCCACCAGTCCATTTTCTAAGGGAGGATTTTGGTGTAGTGTCATCTCTAAGCTAATCTTTAAGAGATTAAAGAAATCAAACTGAGGGTGGTTTTCCACATGGAGCAGTTTGGCTCCTGAAAAAAGGCACCTTTGGTCTTCTTTAGGCTCCAAAGAAAAATTGACTTCCCCTTCCTTCTCTCAGACAGATAATTCCCTAAGGACCTGCCACTCAACAGGACTGTTCTGAGATGCCATTGCCTAGTGATATTTGCATATCTGGTTTTCTCTGTTGTGAGGCAGCTGGACTGTGGGTGGTCCTGTTTTCTCCTTTTTAAAATCAAAGCAGCAACACAGATAAGGTTCTTCCCCCCTCCCCACTTTTAGAGTGTTTTGGATATGGACCCTTACCATTTTGTGAAAGACTTTTGGTGTTCTTTCACAGGACTGGTCTCTCAAAGACCTGTTCTTAGAAGCTAAGTGGCCACATTAGAATAGAACAGAAAGAAAGGACAGTGGTTTAGGTCTTTCACTCGACTCTTAATGCAAGTTAAATTTTAAGAGCCAGTGCTAACTTTGAGTGATTTGTAGCTGCATAAATTACTTCAAAGTTTCAGAATATTTATAGCTGTTTTGTCTGGGTTTCCATTTAATGCTTAAAATTACTTTTAAATGAAAGGGAAATTAATTATTTCTAGTGCTACAGACTTGTGATAAGTTATATGCGCAAATTTATGTACACATTGATTGGGGTCAAGAAATTTGAGAACATTACATTTGAGTGGCAAAATCTTCATGCTTTGAAACATTCTGTACACGAGAGGTGTTTGAGAAGGGTTCAGAAATGAGTCCATGACTTTCCAAGGGGAAAATACAGATAAAGTCATGGGGACTCTCTCCCAACAAATACCCAATGTAATTTAAGGATCAGAAACCCAAGGACAGACCTATCATAATTAGTAAGGATAAAAAGCAAAATTACATTGCAAACTGGTTAGTGTGTGGAATTATATATATTAGGAAAAATATTTTTTGTTTCCATTTATGAGGCAAATATCATTAGCATAAAGAAAATGTAACAATTTAGAAATTAAAATTTTTGATCTTGATGTATGAAAATGCCAAAGTAAATAATGTTACTTTGTAAAATTAATGTACACTAGTAAGAGAAATAAGAAACTTAGTTGCCTTTAGACAATCATTAGCAACATTATCTTGGAAATTAATACAGTTAACCTAGGTAACATTATAAGTCCCAGGCCAGCATTCTTCTCTACAGCATCCTCAAAAAATAAAATATCCTGGCTTGAAGTTCTATAGAAAGACAGCTAGGGGGCTCAGTAATAACATAAGTAACCCAGGATCTGGGTTCAATACCTTTAGGGCAGTACAATAGCTAGGCATTTTGGTGAAGCAGGTGTTTCTTCTCCCACTGATGCTAGACGTGGCAATCCAGCTAGAAGAACATATGCCACATACAGGCAACAGCTTTAGGGATGTCTCCACTTCAGTTGTTTGGGACCCACATGAAGACCAAGCTGCAGATCTGCTACATATATGTGGGAAAGACTAGGTCCAACTTGTTTATTAAGATGCGGTGCACCAATGAATTTTTATTAATCATTTTATTCATTTCAAGTCAAATGATATCCGTTTCTGCTCCACAAAATTCCGCATCCCATGCCCCCTCCCCTTTGCCTCTATGAGGATGCTCCAACATCCATTCAGATCTCACTGCTCTAGCACCCCCTACACTAGGGCACCAAGCCTCCACAGGACAAAGGGCCTCCCCTCCCACTGGTACCAGATAAGGACATTCTCTGCTACATATGTATCACTCCATGTATAATCTTTGGTTGGTGGTTTAGTCCATGGAAGCTCTGGGTAGTCCAGTTAGATGATATTATTCTTCCTATTGTGTTGCAATCCCTTTCAGCTCCTTTAGTCCTTCCCTTAGCTCTTGCTTTGGGGGACAGGAACCTCGTATGACTGGGTGCAGGCTCTGCCAGCACCTGACTAATACAGACGCAGATACTCACAGCCAACCATCGGATTGAGCCCGGGGACCCCAATGGAACCCAATGAATTTTATTGGGATTACCTACATAAATATTGATGAGGGATTTCTTATGAGCTCAAAAAGTATTCAAAGACAGAAGCATCACTAAAGCTCACCTGAGCAAGGGTGACCACTCACAAAGCTAAGAACCTGGAGCCGACTGAACAGCCACAGATAGCTCAACAACTTGGGGAATATATTTCCCAGGTGATTCAGTTTGTCCCGATTCTCTTCCAGATCTTGTCTGAGAGTCTTTGTAGCTTAGTTTCTCTGAGAGGGACTCTGAGCAGCCTTTACTGGGGAGGGAGGCATCTAATGAATCAGGTTCGTTACAGGGACTTCCTGAAGCTACTCAATTACTTTCTTACCTAAGGAGATTCCCTGCAGGATGGAATGTTTCAATCAGGGAGGAAACTGCTAACAGCCAAATGTTAGCCTACATTCTTGGTATATAACTGGATGTTGGCCTACATGGAAGAACAGGACATAAGCTGAAACACAAATAATAGAAAAGGGGTAATAAAATTTTAGTCATAGTTGTAAAGTGTATTACTCATGTATATGATTCCTTAACTGTTTATAGTAAAATGAAGAATTTTGATGTCCTCTTGTTAATATTTACCCAAGAAACAAAAAACAGAAAATATGTTCCTATTCTTTGCTTTGGATAAGAAAAGGCTCCAAAAGAGTGTTCTCCTATGGCTCTCAAAAGCCAACATAAAATTCATTAAGTTATTTTTAAATGTATAATAATTGTGGTCAGTTGTGCTTTGTAAGAAACATAATTCACTGAGTAATTTAAACTTGTCAGATAGTTTAAACACAGTGAGAGCACTCACAGCAAAGCTATTTCAGCTATCTTCAAGAATCCACCAACTGTTTTCTGTCTTACCTATATTTTACCCAAGGTCCTGCCCATTCTGCCTTCCTGCACATGCTGTTATGTGTGCTGTCTCCTGGGAGGCCTCCTTGTGCTTCTGCTTATTCAGGCTTGCTCTCCTGTGTACTCTTCTGCATCTCCCCATCGTATTGGCTCTCAATGCCATTGCTCAAAAAAACATATGTCCCCCTTTTGGTAGATTGCTTTTCAGTAGTCATTCATGTTGCCTTTCTTCCTTGGGTGCCTTTTTCTCAAAGGCTAGGGTTATGGGATAGATTGTACTGTGTCTACTATAACCAACTTCAGGAGCCTGGAGTTGATTATTTTCATTTGTTATATATACAAAGGCCTGCAAACAAGTTTTAAGTAGGAACAATTTGACTCAGAATAAGTTAAAACACTCTAATCAATAGAGTTCTTCTATATGAGGCCAGAAGGATTATCTTGACAGAAAGAATGTAAGAAGAAAAAGAATGACCATTTAGAGAGACTGGTGGTTGTACAAGCTTGCAATCCCACCAACAATGGAGGAGTGTTCCTCTTTCTCTACATCCTCGCCAGCATCTACTGTCACCTGAATTTTTGATCTTAGCCATTCCTACTGGTGTGAGATGGAATCTCAGGGTTGTTTTGATTTGCATTTCCCTGATGATTAAGGATGTTGAACATTTTTTCAGGAGTTTCTCTGTCATTCGGTATTCCTCAGGTGAGAATTCTTTGTTCAGTTCTGAGCCCCATATTTTAATGGGGCTATTTGTTTAAAAAGAGCTGCTAGCCACATATCTATTAAACATTTGAAAATGAGTAATCTAATTGAAATGTACTGTAGGCACATATTACACAATAAATTTCAATACAAGTTTCAATATAGACAATAATATAAATATGGAATTAACTAATTTTATGTTGATTATATATTGAAATGATTAAATTTGGGTATTTTTGGTTGGATGTAATATTTTATTAAATTAATTTGTCATTTTTATATTAATGAGTATAAGAAAAAAGTAAATTTACATATGTGGCTTACTTTGCAGTTTTTGTTTTGTTTTATTTTATTTTTCTAAAGACAGGTTGTCAATTATGTAGCCCAGGCTGGTCTCAGTCAAGGCTCTTCTATTTTACTTTACATTTCTAGAGAAGGATGTTGTTCCAATGACCTTTCCACATGGCCAGACAAACAATAAAACATTCATAAACTATGCGACAAAGGGTGGCACAGCACCTTGCTTCTACAAGCTCTGTAAAACACACATCCAGGCCCAAGTCATTATGTGGATTCATTCCACATAAGGGGAACCTTTATTGGGGAACCCCTATGTCCAGGGCTCATCAACAGGCTGTGAAGACTTATTCTGATCTCCAGTTGGATAGGAGGAAGATCAGTTTGCTTTTCTTATTGACCAATACAATATCATTTAAAGGTATGTAGTGAAAGATGAATTGTGAAGTCTACCAAGTTGTTGTTTGAAAATTTAAAGCAGCCTCATCACTCATGGCTCTTCATTGTCTTGGGGTGAATGTAGCATTCTTATGTAGAACACTGAATGAGGAGTAATTCTGTGGAAATAACAACTGCTCAGCACTCAGTAAAAGACTGTGTATGTGCTGTTGTGATCTTTCTGGCAGTTAGCAGAATAGACAGAATAGGAAATGTAGAAATATCTCAAAATATGCAGAAAAATATGTAGATAAACCTTTGACTGCTCATTCCCCTCAGCTGGCATCCTCCTGGTTGACAGGACTTTGCCTCTTACAAAAATGAAGTGCATCGTACATACACTGACAAAGCTGCAAAGATTCATCTCTGTCACTGTTGTTTCATCCTGTGGCTTCCTATGCTCTACTCTGCTAAGCTGGGTGATATGGCAAAATATTACAGTATATCATGCCATCTCTGAAATTGCAACCCTGGAGAAAGTCACTGTTGACTTTCTAGCAAAAGTCCAAAGCCCAGCAGGGCCATCCAGTGTATGCATGTGTGGGTACCCACGGGCTTCTCACCTTCATTTCTCCTTTCCCAGGAGGCACAAGTCTAAGAATTCCCTTTGTTGGGAATTGTTTCATAGAGCAAGGAGTTTTGTAATTGGAATGGCCAAATACTTCTTTACTACATCCAGAGAATTAAAATTTGGAATTGTAACATCAGTGTCTGTTTTCTGGGGCACCTGGGAACAGAAAAGGACACAAGCTGACAAATGTGCACAAGTCAGTCAACTTTATTTGTACAATATTATTCAAACTTAGTGATAAGTGCAAAATTTTAAGTTTGAAATGTTTACTGGACTCTTGTAGATGCATCTGTGTTCTATTTCTGCAAAATGATTTTCTGTCCAGCTAACATATATTTCAACTTCATAATTTCCTTTATTATTCAGTCAATGTGCAGGGGGTCCTTTAACTTACAGTGAAAGTGGCATCTTATAAAATGAAAGTGTGAAGAAGTTTGCACATATAAATGAAGCTGGCTCGATTTTAGACACTGAAAAAAAATAGCAAAGATTGTAATTTCATTTAGATTCTTAGATGGAGGCAGTGAATCAACCTCTAAGAAGAGAAACACCTTTTTGAGCCCGAGAATGCAGTCCATTTTTAGCAACCCCCTTTTTAAGAATGGTGGAAATGGTGGGCTAAAGGTAGCTTGCTTGAGGCAGCATGTTGATTAGCCATGAAGAAAAGTACTGGCTTATTATAGACATGGAATTGTTTATGACAACCAAAGAGGGTTGCTACATCTTAATTCAAGGGAAAAAAATCATAAAAATAAAGAGTTGTGTGAAGTAAAATTGTTGTACTTTCAACATTGTCCTCTTCTAAGCTATTTTCTTTTGTTAATTGAACCCTGACTGTGGGGCTGATCCTCCAGGCAGTAAACAGTTCCTTGGAACAAAGACAGGATGAACCAACCAAGAAATAATGAATGGCTGGGCAGTGGTGATGCATGCCTTTAATCCCAGCACTTGGGAGCAGAGGCAGGCAGATTTCTGAGTTCGAGGCCAGCCTGGTCTACAAAGTGAGTTCCAGGAGAGCCAGGGCTATACAGAGAAACCCTGTCTCAAAAAAAAAAAAAAAATCAATGATTAAATTTGTGTATCATGTGCATTCAGATTATTTTATATATTGGCTTAATACAGAGGACAATGCAGAAGAATTATTTTAAAAGATCCATTTGGGGGCTGGAGAGATGGCTCAGTGGTTAAGAGTTTTTCCAGAGGTCTGAGTTCAATTCACAGCAACCACATGGTGGCTCACAATCATCTGATATGGGATCTGATGCCCTCTTCTGGTGTGTCTGAAGACAGCCATAGTGGGCACATACACGTAAAACAAATAAATCTTAAAAAAAAAAAGATAAATCTTATATTTTTACATGGGCAAGGCTCTTCTGTTCCCTGGAGAACAAAACTCCTGTGACCTCAGCCTGAGATAAAGCAAATTCATTCATTCAATTTCTCCTCAAAATTGTGCGACTGGAAACAAAATGGAAAACAGTGATGAGGACTAAGTCTCAGAGATAGCTCAGAAGTTGTACTCAGGCTGTGGCACACACTGTGATCTAACCCAGTAAGGCACCAGGTTGGCCTTCGCCATTGGCCTTCTAGTGGGGGCTCTTCCTTAAGGCAGGATTTACCCTCACAAAAAAATTTCAAACAGAATCCACTGGGTATAGCACTAATTTAGCCTCCTGTATAGTTGATGGATGAAGAATTTCCTCTTGGAACTAAATTATAGGGCTTGTTGAAGTTGGTCTTGCCTGATCTGTTATTTGGAGGTAATTTTCCAAAAGGGCAGGACAAATGGCCATGAGCTAGAATAGGATTCACCATGAGCAGCTGGCTTGCTGTGGCCAGCACATCCCTTTGGAATCCACCTCCACCAACCTCCCACACCTCAGCCCCTGCTGCCCAGAGAGGAGACCTGGATGACAGAGTTGGACTTTCTTAGACCCTTCACTTCCTTTCATAATGAAGCTACAAGAATGGCACCTTCCCACCCATGTTGGCACCTAGGTTTCCATAACATAGCATCTTGTCCAGTCATGCTTACAAAGAGGCAAGCTCTTGCCTTCCCTCATCCTTCATTGTCCCTGATTATAACCTTCTGTCACTCTTGCCCACACTCCCAGTGTTGACTGGACGATAAACCCCATGAACTGATGGGACCTGTGTCAGCACAAGCTGCATGTTAGTCAGATTCGCTTTGACCTGGGGTCTGTTGAGTGCAAAGGGAGTATAGTTGAAATCTCCCTTGTCTAATTAAGCACAAGTGACCTTTGATAGGGTGGCTTCTGATGAGGTCAAAGAGCAAGGGCCAACCTGTTACAGCTGGCCATTGCTGCTAAAGGAGGAATAGCTGAATTTTAACAAGGCAACTTCCTCATTGACCAGTTAAACTAGAGCCTCGATTTTCTCAAGGCCTGGAGATTGGTTCTGTCTCAGTTCCCAAAATGAGAGCTGTCTCAGTCCTTCATAGAGGTTTTCACAAGGAAGGGTGATAGACTTGTCCCTAGGTGGCAACCTGTTCACAAATACCTTTGTACCACTGACCTCTTTCAGTGTTGCCTCACAACAGGCAAGCTACACCTGTGGCTCCCATTTGCACTGGTGACTTTATCCAAATTTAGATGGCAAACATTACGACTCTGAAAACTCCCATTCTGATGGCTTCTGGTGATGAGGGCTGAAGAAACCTGAGAAATTAGTCATCAGATCTGAACCATGCTCAGTGATCTCACCTGTTCACCCAGCACAGGGTAGGTCACAAGTTACAGAATCAAGGCATCCTTTCCAGTCTCTGCCATGACTGTCAGGAAAGGTGTGGCAGTCTGTATTCACTGTAAGGACTTCTGAAAGGCTGATTCATGAGGAATGGTCTGGAAAAATGACCCAATGTCCCTTGCTTAAGATATGTCATTTCCAGAGAAAGGGAGTTATCTGCAGGTCTCTGGAAGGAAAAAAAAATTGGATACAAACTACCATAAGGGTAAGATAATGAAACTGAAGATAAGATTTATGAAACGATAGGCCTGGGGAATGTGATCCAAGAAGCCAGTCATCATTGTCATGTACAGGTTCTTTCTTAGCCTTGTTTGTCTGGATATTTGTTTCTATTATTATTATTACTATTACTGTTATTAATCATTTTATTCATTTATATTTCAAATGATATCCCCCTACCCAGTTACCCCCCTCCTACTACTCCCTCCCCTTTGTCTCCATGAGGGTGCTCCTCCACCCATTCACCCACTCCCGCCTCACCCCTCTAGCATCTCCCTATGCTGGAGCATCAAGCCTCCCTCCCCTCACACTCATGTCAGATAAGGCCATCCTCTGCTACATATGTGTCTGGACTCCTGGCTCCTTCCATGTATACTCTTTGGTTGGTGATTTATTCCCTGGAAGCTCTGGGTGGTCCAGTTCTTTGATATTGTTCTTCTTATGGAGTTGCAATCCCCTTTAGCTCCTTCAATCAATCCCCTTGGAGACCTGTTTCTGCCAGCAGCATTCATGTATTACAGAGAAACATGCAGAATTCCTTTGGGATGTTGCTCATTCCCCACAGTGCAGGCCCTGTGTTCTGGTAGAGTTCAAGACCAAGACCACTCGGATTTCCTTGGAGACAGTCAGCATCAATTAAATAAAATGTATTTGTATACATAAAACATGTTTTGTTTTTTGTTTGTTTGGTTAGTTGGTTATTTTGTTTTTGTTTGTTTGTGTTTTCTTTTGTCAATTCTCTTCCAACCTAGAGTTAGAAGCACAGGCTGGAGTACCTCCTGCTGTCTTGGTTCCAGGAGGTCACAGAGAATGTGGGTCATGGTGGTAGTGTTTGACTCCCAATCAAGCCCTGCATAATTTTCCCATGTGTAACATTTAAAGAATTTAGACTTTTTTTTTATAGATGTTTTCAAACTACAATGATTGATGTCTTGCTTATTTTCATAGTACCTGAACATGGTGTGCAAGCTACCAGGAGAAAAAAAAGAAACCAATGATACTTAGCTGTAAAGCCTACAGACCACAGCAATAGCCAACATGGCAGATGCTCCTAACGGTGTAGTAGTGGCACTTATATCTTAGGAATATCCATCAGCTGATATATAGCCTGCTCAATTGGACAGAATCCATGCCACCCAGAACCACCCACCCAGAACTAGGACAAAGATATAGCATAATGTCTAAAGTCTTTTAACTCCCACGGGACTGTTCTGTTTTTTGGTTGTTGTTGTTGGGTTTTTTTTTTTTTTTGAGTCTTAGAGGACATTGAAAAAGAGAGTCCATGCAAAACATGTTTCCTGCCTGTGAATACAGATTGGGGTGTAGCAGCACTGAGTCCTATAAATCATATCTCTCTTTACCAATTTATTTTTGAGAAGTTCATACATGAATATTATATTTATATCATTTCTGCTTCTCCAACTGCAACACAGGGCCCACCCCTGCCTGTTTCTTCTCAAACTTATGACCTAGTCACACATTTAATTATTTTAATGTGTGTGTGTGTGTGTGTGTGTGTGTGGGTGTGTGGGTGTGTGGGTGTGTGCGTGTATTCATGTACGTGTGCGTGTTTATACGTGCACATGCACGCACACTCATGGTGGACGGAAAAGGGATCCCCTGGTTCTGGAGTTACAGTTATATGCTGTGCTACAGGGGAGCTGGAAACTGAACTTGTATTGTAGGCATAAATAAATGCTGCTGACTTCATTTAGTGTAGCTTGTATGTATATGTATTTAGGGTTGACCACTGGGCTTGGCAACCTATCAGAGGATTATTCTCTGGAGCAGGTTGATTCTACCTCTCTTAGTAGCTGTTGAGTGCCTGAAGCTCTTCATCTAGGGTGCATGGCCTGGTATGATTTCCCTCAATTCACATGCAGATGCCAGCTAATCTTGCAAGTCTTGTTTTAGATAACAGCAGTGTTGAGACTTAGTGGCTGCAACTTCCCTATCAGATATTGAAAACTATCACAGCAGATCTCTGTGCTGGTATTCTGGCTCTTAGAATCTTTCTGTGCCGGCTTCCTGATGATATTCCCTGGGCCTTAGGTGTAAAATCCATGTTGTAGCCATTATCAGCTGGGACTGGCTCACCTCACTCATGATTAATTCTTCTCTGTATTTTTACTGCTTATAGCTTTCTGTCATGGTCTCCATCTTCTGCAAAGTGAAGTTTCTTTGAAGAAGGCTGAGAGTGACCCTTAGCTCTAGCTAGGAGGAGCATTTACAGTGTGGTTAAGACTTTTACAGATTTAGCAATGGGGCTCTAGAAGAGCTCATGATCTCTCTCTTCATGAGGTTGTGGCTAGGTTTGAGATAGCAGGCATAAATTCTGTCCTATTGAGCAGGCTCTGTATCAGATTAGACAGATGATGGTTATTTCTAAGGCATAAGTGCCACTACTACACCTTTAGGAGCATCTGCCGTGCTGGCTATTGCTGTGGTCTGTAGGCTTTACAGATAAGTAGTACTGTGGTTTCTTTTCTCTTGTGGTAGCTTGCCTACTGTGCTCAGGTACGATGAAACAAAGTCTTCAGGAAGGAGCCTCCCAGGTCAGCTGCAGCTCAATATTTCTGAATCCTGTCTTAAGTGTGTGGTATCTTCAGCAGTCAGGCTTCCCTGTTGAGTTCTGGAAGACAACCAAGGCCAATTGCAAAACCTGTATTGTTTGGAGAGTTTCCTCTGCTACATTTCATCACTGTCTCACAGCTCACTTTTGGGCCTGTGCACTGATGGTATTGAAATCTGTAATTGTTTCTATTCTGTGTTCTCAAGAAGATGAGGTGGGGCTATCATGAAGAAGGACTGCTGCTGCTGCTGCTGCTCCTGGGCAGCTTTCACTGTAGGTAATCCTATTAAGATTACAAAATACACACACACAGACACACACAGACACACACAGACACACACAGACACACACACACACACACACACACACACACTCACATATATGTATAAAATCTGAAAAAAACAAACAAACAAACAAGAACAAAGATTACTCAAACTACATTTTCAACCAGTCTTCAGCCTTAGGGGTAAGATATAACTTTCCTACCTTTAAAACTATAGGATGCTCACAATGTCTGTGCATAGACTTGGAGAGCAAAAGATGTCATGTGCCTATATCAGAAGACACAATTTCAACATTATAGAACCAAAGATGGTACTCTCTTTAAAAGTTTTAGCTGCTTCACTGTCATCTATCAACAGTTAAGGGTTCAAACATTAGTGACACGATATGATCAAAACCACATCAAACCAAAGTATAAAAGGAATTCCACTTGCCTTTTGTGCTATGCTCTGTCCATTGTGAAAGAGAAATGTGCTTAAATTGCCACTCTTCATTCCAGCTAACTTGTATTTCAATTCCCATCAAAAAAAGAAAATGTGGGTTTGCGGTACTGTGTGTGAGAAAATGTCATTCATATTTCAGACCCAATCAAAGTGTAGTTTATTGCTGTATTCTTTTCAAATAATTAATCTCAGTCACCCTCCTTTGTTGCAATGTTAGCAGCCAATCCTGAGCACTGTGTTTATTTGGTCAGCACTTCAGACCCCACAGTCCTTCCAAGTAGTTTACCTTATTCGCTCCTCTTTGTAGAATGATATTATCACTCAACAGTGGACACTAGATTTAAGCTCAGTGCTCTGTCATACATATTATGATTTCAAAAAGATTGTTTAGTATTTGAGAATACTTGGGGAAGAATTACTGATGAGGCTTACATATCTTTGAACTCTTTCTTTACCCCAGGTTAAAGCAAGTTCATTGTCTAAGTGGTCAAGCCTGGCTGGTGGTGTTTTCTGTTCCTAGCTATCCTTTCTGGAAACCACAGGAATTTTGATCTTCTGACCATTTGTCCTCGTCAGGCCCAAATGTTTAAAGGGCATTGTTTTTATGTGCCAATGATTGCAGTATTTGCATGTGCAAATCATCTAATTACTTAACTACCCAAATTGTGCAAGCAACTAAGGTAATTATGAACTTGGAAAATTGCTTTAAGAATTTAACCCTGGAAAAAGTATGATAGCGGAAAATGAGTACTGGGCTGGGAGTTTCTTGCAAGGTTAATCTTGTTGTTGTTGTTTAGTGGAGAGCTAAGTCTGGGGCTGATGAAGCTGCTTTTTGTCTCAGTCTTGATATCTAGGGAATGAAGTAGTATTTGTCCTACCTGGTTTCAATGTGTCAGGGCAGAGGGAAGGTCACATAGGATGAAACTGAAGCTTGTGTTTAACTTCAGTGAAGCTCATGAGAGATAAGAGCCTTGGACCAGTCACATGAACTTTGAGCAAACAAACTAAACGTTTACTACCAGGCGACCTACCTCAATTGTAATAACTTAGATGTTCCTGTCAGTTAGAAGATATTGGTTTGAAAGTGATCTTTATGGACATTCATATCGGATACTGAATATATTCAGAACTTCCTTGCTTCATAATAACTTAGTGAATACAACAATTTGTCTCAAATAGCTTTAAAACTAGCATTGCGTGCTTTGTAAGAGAAGGCCTTGCTAAGAAAATGTATGCTTAAGAGGTGGGAGCTCTTAAAACTTGCAAGAACATATACCCTATTTGTTAAGACATAAAAAGAGAATGAAGACCCACTTTTGGCCATTAGCCTTAGAATGATTCTCACACAACCATCTTGCTGACTGTTCATGAGTTCATCAGCAGAGCATCATTTAGTTTAAAGAGTAGTCTCAGATTCTCATTAGGTACCCAACTCTTCAAGCTGCAGTGAGGTTCTAAAGAGCTTGGAAGTGGTACAGACTCTGAAGTCAATAGATTCACCCAATGCTTTGCAGGTAACAAGATAAGAGAGTACAAGGTAAGAACAGAGCAACAGCCCTGGAGTCTCATCTGACCCTCTGCTAACTAGAATGTACTGTATGGCCTCTCAGCACAGAAGTCTCTGGAAAGGAAAGAGCACATTGGACTTTAGAAAGGGTGTGTCAAAGATCATGGACCACTAAGTCATCTCTGCTCAGTGACTTGGCAGGAAGTAGAATCATCACCTCCCTTTGGAGTCACAATATGTCTGAAACTGTGTTTATTCTGGTAAAATAAACAGTCATTAGCATGATTCACATTTCCCCCAGCTTTTGGAAAGGACAGATAAATGATCTACTATTATGCCCCCTCCTTTACCTCAGTCCTTTGCCGAATGATGTGTTTATATGAGTAGCTACCATTGCTTAAGCATGCATGAGACACCTATTCTTAGGCTAAAGAAAAATTGTGTCTCAGTTATTTTAGCCTTGGCAACAGATTTAGGGATTTGGCATTATTCTTCTCGTAAGTTTTCAAGCCTGGGAATAGATGCTTGCTGGGTTTGAGGAGCCTCTGCAAGCTCACACTGGTTGGCTTTTGTTCATAAGTACTCCAAGGTACTAACTGCCTCTTGGACATTTTCCACCCATGACTCTAAGATCTTCCTTATGCAGAATGACTTCTATCTCTATGCATGTTCATCACACAGAGATAAGCAGACACAGGTCCTTCCATGTCTTGAATTCTTCCACAGCATTTGGTCACAAAAGCTGATAATTAGTAACACCTTCCCAGACTCTGATTTACATCCCTGTCTCCAGTATGTCTGCCTACTACCTGAAGATAGGGCAAGAGCAGTAGCCTACAGTACGGATTCTGTGTCAATGTAAGGGAAACTGAATTCTTCCTCCCCAGTCACATTTCCAGGTTCAAATTGGTTTTAATCAGTGTGACTGACACGTCCAACTTCTATCAGGAGGCAGCTCTGTTGTGGGGCTGAGGATGCAATAATGAGGCAATAATCTTACAGGAGACACACAGGGCATGACAGCAACTTTTGAGCTAGGGCTAAGGAAGGCATCCCTGATCAATACTCTTACTGAATATTCCGCCTAGTTCTTCAGAATGTAATCTCTGGTCAAGTCAATGTCTTTGTGGGGTTTCTTCTCTTAATTTCTATATAATTATTTGCTGTTGTAATCTACAATATAGCATTAAACATTCTTTTTCTTCTCTTCTTCCTTCCTTTTTTTTTGTTATTTTATTTTCTTTGATGTAGTATCTTACTCTGTATTTCAGGCCATTTAAAACTCACAGTGTAGTCCAGACAATCTCTGTACCTCAGGGTCTTGTGTATTGGTACTATGTGTTAGCCAGTGTGCCCAGTTTAAGCAGTAAATGTTCTTTTCCACCACTCCCAGGGGTCAATGTGGGAATTGTGTGCACTCATTGGCCTGCTGTGGCAGTACACAAGCCTTGCCTGTGTCTAAAATCACAAAGCTCACGATTTCACAGGGTAACTCCTGTAGACCTCTGGTAGCCAATAGACATAGGCGTCTGCTGAGCATTTGAACAGTTGATCAGGTGAATCCAAATGTGATGTAGACATAAAATCCACATTGTATTTCAAAGACAGGATAGAAAAATAATCTATAGTATCCTTTATTAACAGTCTAATGTGAATTACAAACTAAATTATATGTTGAAATTAATGGTTTAAATAAAACAAACTCTTACATTAATTGTACTTCTTGCTCCTTTATATTAAATTGACTAGCACATATCCTAGTTGTGGTGGATTACTGTGTGTCAATTGCAGTGACATTTATAGCGCATAGTTCTCTATTACATGGGGATCACTACATATGCATGCTGTTTAGAAGAAAGTTTTGCTTTCTAATAAATCATTCCTCAAAAAAGAAATGTCTTGAACCAATGTTATTCTTTCTCTCCCTTTTGTGACTGCCTCTCAGCTCTTACTAAAATATTTTAGGTACAATCTAGATGATGGTAAGAAATTGTAGAAACTCTCAAAGGAGAATAGTAGGAGGAAATCATAAAAATCTCAGAATTTAGAAAAATAATGAGGGATAAATTTAGCATGCCGATTTTTCTTTAGAAATATTTCTTTAGTTATAACTTCATAAACTTGATTTTTTTTTTAATGAAACAAAAATCATGGGATTTTCTTGTGGTCAGCATCTCTGCAGTGCTATTGGTTTCAAAGTAAATTAGCTAAAGTCATTATGATTAGGGGCTTAGTGTTCACTAAATTTTGCCTGAGAGCAGGGCATGATGGATCATGCTTCGAACTCCCACATTCCAGAGGCAGGTGCAGGAGCGTGGCCTGAGTTCCAGATGATCCTGGGAAGTAGTAAATTTCAGCCTTGCTGCCCTGTGAGACATTGTCTCAAGCAATCAAATAAACAAAGAAAAAAAACCCAAGATGATTTTTTCACAAAAGGGCTTCTATGGAAATTTACGTCCTAGCCATGTACATTTTCCAGTATGGGGGTGGGATAATTCCCTCATTTTTACGTATACAGTGTTTTGTTTCCACTAGCAGAATATGGCACATTTATAGTATTTATAAATATAGTTGAAATAAAATTTCCAGTTTTCTTATGTTGCCTTTTACAAAAAGATTTCTTTTCTCCCCCCAACATAATGCTTTTATTATTTGGACATTTCATAAAATGCACCCTGGTCATACTCACTTCCCATTCCTCTCATATCCACCTTTCCACCCTTCTAAACTCTTCCCTTCCCCAGAAAAAAAAAGAAAAAAAGGAGCAGGTCCAATTTGTGTGCTTATGTACTCATTGGAGACTAGTTGCCTTCCCAGTGGCCTGCCCCTTAAAGAGAATTGAGTCTTTCCCCACTATTCGCTCCAGAAGTGCTATACTACAGTCAATTATGAAGTGCTATACTTCGGTGTCTTTATGATAATTTTAAAGGAGTCTTCAATACCTTTCTGTCTGGAATGTTTCTTTCCTTTCTTTTTGTGCAGGGAGAAGTTGGAACAGCAGCCTTCAATATCTCTCCTTCTCAGTTTTGAGTCTGCAGTCATTCATACTCCTGCCAAAGATGTTCCCCTTGTCTATAGCAGCAGGCAGCAGCACAGGGATCATGGAGTTCGGGGTTCTGGCAGCAGCATGGAATGTGTATATCACCATGGTTTCCAGCTGTAGCACAGATCCTGGACATCAATGTGACTTACAGCTGTAGCAGGGATTGTACATGGTTTCTGGTGTCAGTGCAGATCTTATCATGGAAGTTGTTTGAGGAGACTTAACCCAGAAAATGACTCATTCTTCATCTCAGATGTCCTGTTGCTCAAGTGGTAAGCTAGTCCTAGAGACAACAGGACTAGGCAGGCCTAAACTTGAGCCTCCATGATATCCAAGGACCATCTCTACCATGCAAGGATGCTCCTTTGTCCTCTCCAGCTGCACTCCCAAACCTGTTTCCACTACTATGTTTCCACCACTCTGTTTCTCTGCTGCATGCCCACTCTGCTCTACCTTTCTTCCACCTCAGATCTACAAAAGAGGGAGTTGGGTAGAAGCTGGAAGATTATTAAGACAGAGGCCAGCCTAGTCCACAGAGTGAGTTCCAGGACAGCAAGGGCTGCACAGAGAAGCCCTGTCTCCAAACAAACAAATAAACAAACAAGCAAAATTTCGAACTCTGAATTTTTTTATTTGTCTGAGGGGAAATATTTACCTAATTTTATCTATAGTCAAAGACATGGCCATAAGTAATTTTATTTCTGTGTCTGTTATCTGACATGGAATGTTTTCTTTGATGAGAAATAGATCAGGTGAATTATTTTAAAGATGTCTTCAACACTTCTAAAACTGAAGATTTAGAATTAGTAGTGGAGAGAAATAGACTATTAAATTATAAACAGAAAGCACAGGTAATTAAGGATACTATGACTATTCCATTATATTTCTTTTTATTATTTATTTCATACAACATATTTTCGTACATTTTTCCCATCCCAATTCCTTCAAGAGTCTCCCCACATCCTACAAAATATGTTTTTCTCTCTCTCATCTCTAAAACAGTAAAAATAAAAAATGAATAAAAATCAAAACAACCAACAAAAACAGTAAGACAGAAAATTCAATTCCATAGCAAAACTAAATATAAAACTTGGAATGGATTTTGTGTTAGCCAGCTGCTCCTGGACATGGGCACTTCCCTGAGGTGTGGGTGACACAGCCTTGCTCACCCCATTGGAGAAAACTGATTTTTCCCTTTGCCTGCAGGTATCAATTGATAATAAGTTCTTGGTTGGCGGAGGGGTTGGACTTTGTGGCTACTTCTCTGTCTTTTATTATTTTTCTACATTTTTATAGCTATTATGTCACCAATTTTTAACTGTCTTATAAAAAAGGTCAAATAATACCTTTACAGCTTTAAATTGCTCTAGAAAAACTTGTTTGCTAAAACCATCTTAGTGTTAGAATATTATTCTTTAATTGTGTTGTTAGTAATAACAATAGTAATTTTACAGACTAATCAGTCAGCATCTATTATTGTCCCACTCTGAATACTAACCTTTTATACGTTCTGATAATGCCTACACTGGGAAATACTGTTACTTCAGGCTATGGACTGATCGACAGCTCTTAGAGCTTCTTCTGTTTGCATACTTTTATTTTTTATTAGTATTTATTAATTATATAAATCAATGGGTCTCATTATGACACTTCACACATGCCTGTAATTTATTTTGTTCATCTTTAGCACTCTATTTTTATGCTCTGGCCAGCCCCAAGGTCCATGCCCTTCATTTTACACACACACACACATAAATAGTGAATTGTGTATATCTAGATATATGTGTATGTACATATTTGTGTATATATGTACATGCATATGACACACAAGTATATGAGCAACATAAATGGTCTCAGTCATTGAGTTGAATTTATCCATATATATATATATGGATAGATACAATCCACTGACTGAATCCATTTAGAGTTGCTCATATGTATATCTTCTTAGGGGTGACCTAGGTATTGAATAACCAATTCGGGGCTCACCCCTGGGAATACACTGACTTTCCCTCTCAACAGCCATTATTTGCCCATAGTTCTTCAACTATGGGGAAGGGGGGATGTGAGATTTTCACAGCCTAGGTTGGCTTGTCAGTAGGTGTTTCCATTGTTCAAGTCCTGTTTAGCCAGTCATATTGCTAAGGTTTTATGGGGGGCAGCTTCCCTGACATGTACAGAAGACACTACCTTGCAGCAGATCCCCTGATCTTCTGGCTCTCAACTCTTTCCACAACCTTTCCCAGGATGTTTCCTGAGCCTTGGGTGCAGAGGTTTATGTTAGAGCTGTATCAGATGTGTGTCCACTCCAGCTCCACATGTCAGCTGTTCCCTACATTTTGACCAGTTGTGGGTTGCTGCATCAGTCTCCATCTGGAGCATACAGAAGCTTCTTTGGTGAAGGCTAAGAGATACACTTAACTGTGGGTATAAATACATATGTTTATAATCAAGTTAGAAAGTATAATGACGAAAGTGGCAGTGACTTCTCTCTCAGGTTCCTTGGCCTTCCCAGTGATGAATAGGAGGCTAGATTACAGTATCAGGTGTGAATCCCTTTCTGTTGAGAAGCCTTAAATCCAGATAGGCAACAATTGATTACTCCCAAATGTAAGAACCACTTTTGCACCTTTAGGGATATCTGGCTATGCTGGTCATTACTGTTTTATAAGCTTCACAGCTGTATTCACTGGAGTATTATTGATCAAGTCCTTTTTAGTTTCTGTATAGTTCCTCTAAGTCCTGTCTGAAGTGTGTGGTGGTGTCTTCAGCAATAGAACATACCTTCAAATTCTGGGAGGCAATCTAAGGCCATGGCAGTAATCAGTAATGTTTGGGGAGTCTCTGGAACTCCCCTAACAACTGGCAATGAGTTTCTCATACATGGTACTGCTTTTTTTGTTGGATAGACTATGGGTCTTGTGGGGAACATTTTCACCCCTAATGGTGATATGTAATTTTAGGTAAATATAAAATAATAGGATTACCTATAACCTTTTCAAACACCCTTGGTGTTATTTATTCCTCATCCTTTTTCTACATCTGTTTTTCCTACCCTTCCTGCCCCCTAGATAAATCCCTCTTTCCCTTTTTCCTATTTCATCCTTCTCAACACCTGTGCTCTTTTACGCTCCTCTGAAGAGCTTCTTCTCCCCCTTTTGACTTTCCTAGTTTCCTAGGTTACTATTTGTTATGTATTCACATCTCAAGATTCAGAGTTAGGCATGACAAATAAGAGGGAGCACATGGCATTTTTCTTTCTGTGTCTAGGTTACCTCACTCTGAATGAACTTTTCTAGTTCTGTCTGTTTACCTGCAAGTTCCAAGATTTAAAGTTTCTTTTTAGCTGAGTAGTATTTCATAGTGTGTATGTACCGCAATTTCATTTATTCATTCATCAGCTGAAGGACATTTTGGTTCTTTTCATTTCCATGCTGCTGTGAATTGAACAGTAATGGACATGGCTGAGCAAGGATGAGGAGAACAGGATGTAGAATCTTTTGGGTACAAACCAAGAAGTTACCAATGATATGCTTACTTTAGCTTGTTGAGAATTCGCCAAATTGATACTTATAGTAGCTATACTAGATTGTAGTCCCACTGATAGTGAATTAGGGTTCTCCACTGCCCATGTTCTTGCCAGCATTTGTTGCTGGTTGTTTTGTTGTCCTTCGATAGTCTGATTAGCATAATATTAAATAATAAAATATTTTAAATTTGCATTTCTCTAATTTTAAAAAATGATGAACATTTCTTGAGCTATATGTTAGCCATTTTTATTTATTCTTTGAAGAACTCTCTGCTGATATCCTCAGTCCATATTTATTTTTAGTTTTTAATTGGATATATTTTTGTTTATATTCCAAATGTTATCCCCTTTCCTGGTTTTCTCTCTGAAAACCCCTATCCCATCCCCCTTATCCTGTTTCTATGAGGGTGCTTCCCCACCTCCCAGTCACTCCTGCTTCACTGCCCTAGCATACCTCTACACTGGGGGCATCAAGCCTTTATAGGACCAAGGTCCTCCCCTCCCATCAATGATAGATAAGGCTCCTTCAGCTCCTTCATTTATTCTTCTAACTCCTCCATTGGAGTCCCTGTGCTCAGTCCAATGGTTGGCTTTGAACATCCGCATCCATATTGGTCAAGATCTGGCAGAACCTCTTCAGGAGACAGCTGTGTCAGGCCCCTGTCAGCAAGCACTTCATGGCATCAGCAATACTGTCTGGGTTTGGTGTCTGCATGTGGAATAGATCCCAAGGTGGAGCAGTCTCTGGATGGCCTTTCCTTCAGTCTCTGTCACTGTATATTCTTTAGACAAGAGCAGTTCCCGGTTAAAATTTTGGAGATGGGTGGGTGGTCCCATCCCTCACCATAGGGTCATGCCTAACCTCTGGACATGGTCTTGACATATTCTTCCCCTCCTTTGTGGGGTATTTCAGGTAATGTCATTCCTGTGGGATCCTGGGAGGATCTTGCTTTCCTGGCATCTGGGACCAGTTACAGGATTCTACTCCCAGTTCCCCATCCCCCATTGCTACACACCTCTGTTCAATTTCTTGACCCTTTATACATCTCCTCCATCTCCTCCCACACCTGATTCTGCCCCTGTTTTCCCCCTCTTCCTTCCAAGTCCCTGCCGACCCTCTACTTCCCTTGATTATATTGTTCCCCCTTCAAAATAGTACTGAAGCATCTACTCTTTGGTCTTTCTTCCTCTTGAGCTTCATGTGGTCCATGATTGTGTGTTGGGTATCCCATGCTCTTTGCCTATTATCCACTTATCAGTGAGTACATACTGCGAGTGTGCTCTTTTGTGAATGAGTTATCTCACTAAGGATGATATTTTCTAGATCCAACCATTTGCCTGCAAATTTTGTGAAGTCATTGTTTTTAATAGCTGAGTAGTACTCCATCATGTAAATGTACCACATTTTCTGTATCCATTCCTCTGTTGAGGGACATCTGCATTGTTTCCAGCTTCTGCCTATTATAAATATGGTTGCAGGTACCAAAGTTGAATCAGGATCAGGTTAATGATCTAAACAGTCCTATATCCCCTAAAGAAATAGAAGCAGTCATTAAAAGACTCCCAACCAACAAAAGTCCAGGACCAGATGGGTTTAGTGCAGAGTTCTATCAGACCTTCAAAGAAGATCTAATTCCAGTTATGCACAAACTATTCCACTAAATAGAAGCAGAAGGTACTCTACCCAATTCATTCTATGAAGCCACAATTACCCTGATACCTAAACCACAGAAAGACCCAACAAGGATAGAGAACTTCAGACCAATTTCCCTTATGAATATTGATGCAAAAATCCTCAATAAAATTCTCACTAACTGAATCCAAGAACACATCAAAACAATCATCCATCCTGACCAAGTAGTTTTCATTCCAGGGATGCAGGGATGGTTTAATATACAGAAATCCATCAATGTAATCCACTATATAAACAAACTCAAAGACAAAAACCACATGATCATCCCTCTTGGGCCAGGAATTTGAGCAGAAGAGGTCTCACCTGTGCTCTCAGGTGTGTCAGCACTCCTGGGAGACCAGCTCTCTCCTGGTGGAATTTGGATGCAGAGAGCTGTGGCACCCAGGCCATATTTTTTAATTGGCTTATAAGTTCTTTGATTCTGTTTTGTGAATTCTTTATATATTAATCTCCTGTCAGATGTATATCTAGCAAAGATTCCCTACCATTATTCAGGTTTTCTTTTTATTTATTCATTTTTTTTATTTTGGATTTTAAAGACAGAGTTTCTCTGTGTATATCTGGCTATCCTGGAACTCACTCTAGACTAGGATTGCTTCCAACTCACAGAGACCTGCCTGCCTCTGTCTCCCAGGTGTTGAGGTTAAAGACACGTACCATTGCTGCTTGGCAGTGGGCTCTCGTTTTTCCAAGTTGATTGTTTCTTTACCTGTGAAAAATTGTTTTAATTCTATGAAGTCCCACTTGTTGATTTCTGGCCTTAATTCTTTGTCAAACAATCATATTCAGAAAGTCCTTTCCTACATCTGTAGCATGTATAGTGTCTCCTGTGTTTTCTTCTAGTTTCAAGGTTTCCTGTATTTCATTTAGGTCTTTGACCCATTTGGGGTTAATTTTTGTGAAAGTGATAGATATATGACTGTTTTCATTCTTCTACATGTGGACACCCCAGTTTCCCCAGCATCATTTGTTGAAGATGCTTTCATTTCTCTGGCTAAAGTTTTTGATGTCTTCATCAAATATCAGATGGCTGAAGTTATATGTGCACATGTTTGGGTCTTCATTTGTGTTCCATTCATCTACATACCAGTTTCTGTGCTAGTACTATAGTATTGTTTTTATCACCATGACTCTGTAATATATCTTGAGATCTGGAATGGCAATCTCCCTCTAGCATTGTTTCTTTTGTTCATGATTGTTTTGGTGGTTTCATATGAATTTTAGAATAGGTTTTTTTTTTTCATTTTTGTGAAGAATGAGATGGTGATTTTGTACTTTAGAGAAACTTTTCCAGCTATAGTTCTAACAAGGAATTCTATCCATGTAAACACCTATGTTGCAGATGTCCACAATACCAGACATTGGTCATGTTGTCACTTCAATCTTGATATGTTTAAATCTAAAGAGGACATTCATGACTTTTCTGTAGAAGTGATTCTGTATTTGTAAATAATCATCATGAACATCCATTGAACAAAACAATCCCGGTATTATAGCAGTAGTTCTGGTCTCTGTAATCCTTGCACTAGGGCAGCAGCAGAGGCAGAAGTATCAGGAGTTCAAAGCCAGCCTCAGCTGGACCGTAAGTATGAGGTCAGTCTAGTTTAGTTATTCTCAGCCTTGCTAATGCTGTGACCCTGTATACAGTTTCTTATGTTGCAGTAATCTGCGACCATAAGTTTATTTTTGCTGCTACTTTATAACTGTAACTTTGCTGATGTTATGAATTATAATGTGACTATTTGATATGCAGGGTGTGTGATATGCAGCCCCTGTGAAAGGGTCCTTTAACTCTCAAAGTGTTTGTAACCCACAGGCTGAGAACCTTTGGTCTAGGCTAAATGGTGCCCTGTGGCAAAAATTGCAAAACAAGACTTGGGTACAGTTTGAGATATCTTCATAGATTAATAGAATTGTAACCAGAAGGGAGATGCTGGCTCCCACATCTCCAAAGGGGTTTCCCCTTGAAAGGCAGGCGGATGATAGAGGAAAGGCAGCTGTTTGCACAGCGCAGCTATCTGGCTCTAAGTTGCTTGTCACAGAGTCCTTGTCCTAGATAGCTCAGTGCAAACTTCAGGCACTGTTGAGTCATGCACTGCTGCAAGTGATTTCAGCGACTAGCCTATGAAATCCTTCCTTCTCCATCCTAGACACTTATGTGCTCAGTGGTCTGTACAACTTTGGTACACAATCAAAGATTGGTCTCCAGAGTATCTCTGGGATACCAGTGCAGTGTAGAGGCCTGGCTTTCCACAGTAGGCTGAACTGAGATAGGAGTGTGAAGTCAAAGGAATCCAGCCTTGGGTTATAGAACACAGGCCCCTCCCACTCCGACCCCAACCAATGCAAATCTGTGAAGAAATTGGCCGATTGGCCATTTTAGCAAATCGGGACCTCTTTATGGATTGGTTGCTTATAGCTAGCTTGGTGCTGGTCAGTTGCTGAACCCATCTCAAAGGTTTTCAGGATCTGTATTGATTTTCAAAGTCACTCATGTGAAAATCAGAGAGTTTGGTTGGTCAGTCTCATCTTCTGTTCTTCTGTTTATCTTCTGGGGAAAGATTTTTCCCCCCTGGAACATAGGCCCTGTATGTTTCTCATTCTTCAATTCTCTCTCAGCAGAATATTTAAACAGTTATTTCCCATGTTCCAGGTTAAGTGGGAGCCTCACAGGCTTAATGAGACTCAGGTAAGTGAAAAAGTTGATGTTGGTGATGGGAAGGGTCTGTTGAGAGAAACCTATTGTAAAGACAATATAAAATGTGGCCATTTTCTCCTTTACAACACTAGTATTCTAACACAGTTTACAGGCCAGAGATGAGCCTCAGTGTAGTTGCTGGGATTTTGAATCTGGTTATTATTATGAAATGGGGGACAGAAAGTAACTGTAACTGTGTCTCCACTGCCACTGGGATGACCTCAGCACCCTCATGGTCACTCTGCATTATAGGAATAAGGCCATTTTCTAACACCATCGTTAACCCCAGGGAGGTGTATCAGGGCTTTTATTAAAATTTTTCCTTTGGTCCTTGTGGGTGGTGTTTAGTGGCAGTGCATTAAGACACAAGTTCCAGGACAAAGTAAGCCAGCTCAGAAATTAATGATGTAAAGCTCTCTTTATCACAGGGGGTGAAGATACAGAAGATTCAGGGTTTGCTCTACAAGAGGATCTCCCATAGAAAAGCCAGCACATGGTACTTGTTATCCTATTGGTTAGCATAAAGGGGGATGGAGAGTAACCTTAGCCAGGATTATTAGGAAAAAAATCTCTGAGATAACAAGCAAACTTTAAATTCAAAGTAGGGGTTGAGCAGGTATGAAACCTCTTACTAGAAGATGTAACTGGATACCACAGCATCACAAACACACAGAACGGAATACAATGAAGTCCAGGGAACAATGGGCAGGAAGATGAAAGACATGAGGAGAGTAACACATGGAAAAATTCTTGAAAAATAGGAAAAGACATGGAACTTGTGAGTCTAAGCCATGTATTTTTTGTTGGTGTTATTTTGGTTTGTTATTTTTTAGAAGCAATCTGATAATAAATTATGAGAAGGAGCATGAGACATTCTGTGTATCAGGTTAGGTGAATGCCACTTATCAGTGTTGTGAATGGTATGTTAGCTGTAACCTTAATGGGAATGTCATCATGATAGTCTGGTTAAGAAACAAAACCAACCAACCAACCAACAAACAAAACAAACAAACACCAAAAATAGGAACAAACCCCAAAGCAAAAATCAAAAAACCAAATACATCACCACCACAATGACAAAAACTTAATATAAAAATCTGGTAGTAATGAGGCTCTGTAACACTGCTGTAAGCAACCCCATTTTACATCTTCCAAAAGCAAGTCCAACAGACAAGTCCTCTTCTTACCCCTAAATTTTAATCAGCTTATCTGTGTAGGCATTAACTGACTGATATGGCTGTAGCCATCCTGATTGAACTCTGTAGGTGACAGCAGTGAAGGGGCTGGAAATTTTGGAATGCTGTGTCCCAGACAATGGTGAAGTATTTTATTTGTAGCATGTAAGTCCATGAACTGAAAGGGCAATAACAAAGGGACAAAGCATCTTGTGTGAGTGCATAGGAAAACAGAAAGAAAGCCAAACAAAGCTATTTGCATTTTTTAATTTCTAGGCGAACATGGAATTATTCATAATTGTTACTAAAGTAACTTAGTACTTATTCAGAGCCTGACTCCATCATAAACAGTCACTGTACAATAGGAGGAATATCTGTTGTGAAGAGTGCTGTTTTGTAATTTTCCGTGACAAATCTCCTAAAATCCACTACTGTGCATACTGTACTGAACCTTCCTTATTGACCCAGCATATGTCAGAGGGTTGACTCTCAGATGTAATGTAATCAATTAACACACCCCAAGAGTATATGTAAATTTTCAGGGGAATAGCTAGACTGATTTCCAGAGTGGTTGTACCAGCTTGCACTCCCACCAACAATGGAGGAGTGTTCTTCACATCCTAGCCAGCATCTGCTGTCACCTGAGTTTTTGATCTTAGCCATTCTGACTGGTGTGAGGTGGATTCTCAGGGTGGTTTTGATTTGCATTTCCCTAATGGCTAAGGATGTTGAACATTTCTTTAGGTGCTTCTCGGCCATTCGATATTCCTCAGTTCAAAATTTTTTGTTTAGCTTTGTAGCCAATTTTTTAATAGGGTTATTTGATTCTCTGGAGTCTAACTTCCAGCTATACCACTCCTGGGCATATATCCAAAAGATTCTCCGACATAACAAGGACACATGCTCCACTATGTTCATAGCAGCCTTATTTATAATATCTAGAAGATGGAAAGAATCCAGATATCCTTCAACAGAGGAATGGATACAGAAAATGTGATACATTTACACAATTGAGTACTACTCATCTGTTAAAAATGATGAATCCATGAAACTCTTAGGCAGATCATCCTGAGTGAGGTAACCCAATCACAAAAGAACACACATGGTATGCACTCACTGACAAGTGGATATTAGCCCAAAAGCTTTGAATACCCAATATACAATTCACAAATGACATGACATTTAAGAAGAAGAAAGACCAAAGTGTGGATGCTTCAGTCCTTTTTAGAAAGGGGAACAAAATATTCATGGAGCAAAAATGGAGACAAAGTGTAGAGCAGAGTCTGAAGGAAAGCCCATCCAGAGACTGTCTTACCTGGGGATTCACCCCATATACAATGGCCAAAATCCAACATTATTTTGAATTCCAAGAAATGCTGAAAGGAGTTTGATATAGCTGTCTCCTGGGAAGCCTTGCCAAAGCTTTACAAATACAGATGCAGATGCTCACAGCCAATCATTGGACTGAGCTGGGGCCCCAACAGAGGAGTTAGAGAAAGGACTGAAAAAGCTGAAGGGGTTTACAGCCCTATGGGAAGAATAATCTCCACAGATCCCAGGGACTAAGACACCAACCAAGGAGTATACATGGCTCCAGCTGCATATGTAGCAGAGGATGGCCTTGTCAGGCATCAATGGGAGAAGAGGTCTTTGTTCCTATGAAGGCCCAATAGATACTCCAGTGTAGGGGAATTGAGGGTGGAGAGGCAGAAATGAGTGAGTGGATGGGTGGAGGAACACCCTTATAGAAGCAGGGGGAGGAGCGATGGGATAGGGGGTTTCTGAGAGGGGCAAAACCAAGAAAGGGGATAACATTTGAAATGTAAATAAAGTATTTACATTTGACATGAAACATTTCTTTTTCTTTTCTCACATGAGCCTAAAAACCCATAATTTATTTTCATTCTACAGTTTATATATGGACTCAAAAGGAAAATTATTTGAATCAATAGAATAATGCCTTGTTATTATAAAAGGAACACACTAGTTCCTTAGGGGATCCACGGTTTTCAGAATGGGGAAAAATATAGTGTGTGTGTGTGTGTGTGTGTGTGTGTGTGTGTGTGTGTGTGAGAGAGAGAGAGAGAGAGAATGTTTATAGATAAAGTTATGTGCAAATACTCCACTATGACCCTAGTTTACATTTCTGAAAGGATTTTTACAGGAATAAAAGTTCACCACATGGATAGGGAATATAATTAGGGAGTCTGTTCAGTGAAATGCTGCAACTCTCTGGTTCAAGCACTTTATTCAATTTAGTAAGAGAGTCAGGCTGACTAGTATTGAGCTTCATGCTGACACACTCAAGCCTCTGTGTTTATAGTAAGCCTAGATGATGAACACATAGGTGAACGACCTTTTGTTGAGTCTCTGGAGTTTTAAAATGTCTTGCTGTGTTTTACACGGCAATGGTGAAACACTGCTTGAGAGATGAGAACAGAGCTTTGGGTAAAACCATTTCCTATGGAAAAAGAATCGCTACTAAGGAACGATTTGTGACAAAACAACAATGAAAAGGACAATGACTTAATAACCTATTCAAAACATTTTAGTGTATATCAAACTTAAGTTTCCTGGCAGGATTCCTTGTCACATTTCTTAACATAATCTTGAAAGCTAAAAAATACACACCTGCTGGCTAGTTTTAACTGTCATCTTGACACAGACTAGATCTGCTTAGGAAGGGAGTCTTAATGGGGGAATTATTTACATCTGGTTGTCTTATGGATATATATATGGGGAATGTTCTTGATCGTTAATAGATGTCAGGAGACCTAGCCTAGTATGAGTGACACCATTCCCTATGCTGTGCTTTGAACTATGTAAAAGTTAATAAAGCTAATAAGCAAACAGCAATGATCCATGTATGTATGATCCATGTATGTATGATCCATGTATACATGATCCATGTATGTGTGATCCATGTATGTATGATCCATGCATGTATAGTCCCTCTGCTGATGTCTGTGGATGTGATGTTTTCATTTCCTGCTTTGACTTCCCTATAATACTGGACTGCAACTTGGAATTATAAGCAAAATAAACCTTTTTCTTTACTAAGTTGATTTTTTGTCAGAGTATTTTTGTCATAGCGATAGAAATACAAATAAATTATCATTTTCTCAAAATATTACTAAGATTTCCCAAACTGAAGTTGATCATATCCAATACTGCAGAGGAAGAAGGAAAAGAAACTCTGTTTTCCTGTTAGAAAAAAACAATAACTTAGGAAAAGACACTACATGTTTAGAGTTAGAATAATATTTTATGTTAGTTAGTTAGAATAATAATAGAATAATAGTTAGAATAATATTTTATGCTACTGTAGTTACTTATAACAACAAACAAAGACTAACTACCCCAAAAGGAGGATACACACACACACACACACACACACACACACACCTATGATGTATTATAAAATTATGTTTCTTTGACTAAAAGGCACTGTTAATAAGACATTCCATTAAAGCTTTTCTTCTGGAACATTATATAAAAATATTCCAAACAATGACTTAGTAATGGATTTTCTTAGTACAATAAGACAGCAGTTTAGCACATAAGTAGTGCATATAGAGAAAAAGAAAACCCCCAGAATGTTGAGGGGTAAGTAATTATAAACGAAAACTGATAAACGTAGACTTTGGATTTTCCTCTTCATGTTTTACCACAATTGTAAATTTACAAAGCAAGTGTGTTGCTATTGTAATTAGAAAAGAAACCTAAGCAGGTTGTGGGGCACACTTCTTGTAGCTCCACATGCTCAGGAGGCTGAGGGGTCACTTGGACCCAGGAGTTTCAGACTTATCTGGTCCATGTAGTAATATTTCACCTCAATCAAGCAAAACAACAAAAGCACGATGTTACTAAATAAAAAGATCTATTGAACATTAAGCCAATACTCCTGAAATAAACAAAGCTGACTAAAAGATACCAGATTTAACAACGCAGAAAATTAATATTGTAAGCCTTTCTGGACCTGTGTGTGCTTCTTCTCTCTAGCTGCCTGCTGAGGGGCTTACCCTGGGGGTTCACCTTCTCCATTCTCTCAGTGTACTTCTAGGAAGTATTTTACTTAGGTCTTTTGAAGGGTTTCAAGCAGAAACACCCAAAAGAAGATAGGGATGAAAGTGGACACTATCAGGCTTCAGCAAAACATGATCTAGTCCCCACCCAGCTTGCTCTTCCTGACTAATTTGAACTCTCCTGTCCTTCCTGCCCTTCCTTCCTTCTCTTTTGTCAAAGATTGTATTCAAATTTCTTTTCAAGCCCCCACAATCTCCATAGATTATTGAGAGTTCAGCAACCAAAGTCCTTTACAACAGGAAGATTTTCTTCTCAGCATTAAAAGAAAAAAAATAATCGCCTTGAACAAGTACCCTAAAATACTCTGTTTTCCCTATTCCATTAGCCCAAGAGATGGAGTGTATGTTTTCTAGAACTTTCCTAACCAGCTTCACCTGCTCAGACTACTAACTTATGTTTCTCTGTCATCTGCTGCTCTTACCTCAGACATTGGAGGTATTTTCTCAAAACATGACTCCTTTTCCCACTTTCCTATTTCTCCATCCCTTGGCTCCTGGCACAAGAAGAAGAGGGGTTAGATCTCTTTTAGAATATTTTCTTTTGGTCTTAGACTGTGTTTAATTTGACTCACATTTAATTGCTTCCAAGTAAATGGATGAACAATTCTAAAAAATGCCCCTGTGCAGAGCGTGCTGAGGTTAGAAGTCAGGGGAAGGAGCTGCCAATTACCTTCTCTTTAGACCTCTCTGAGTTCTTTTTGGAAAACGGCATATTTTATTTGGGAGTTAGTTCAGCAGACAGTGACTCAAGTTTTGAATTGCTGGCCCTCTCACCCTGCTACCCTAGCAGGTAGGAGTCCCACACCTGTTGGGAAAGCCCGTGGAAGGAAGCCAGGTGGTTATTTTTCTCTAGCTTCCCAGTGTTCTTGAGGTCAGCAAGCAGTCCTGGTCATGTGTCTGATAGCTTGTCTTCCAGCTTCCCAGGAGACTTTACAAGTATCCTACCCTCTTTCCCCATTCTGTGCAGACCTTAAACAAAATTATACCCTCAGTGGTAAATTCTTTCAGATCAGACAAAAGGAAAACTACAGGGTCATGAGCATTTTGAAGGGAATTCTGATTTGCATCGCTAACCGCTGTTTCTTAAAGGATCCGCGGATACCCATCTCTATTCAATTCTGGAATCCTTTTCCTCCCTTCTGGAGAGGCAGTAGTTGGCTTTGGGCTTGATGCTGTTGGCTGTGTTAGCTTGTGCCTGGTGAGATAGCATGGGGAAAGTGCCAAGAAGTTGGGAGAAGTTGTGTCTCCCAGTGTTCACTCTTTGATCTTGCTTTTGGTCTTCTCAGCTCTTTACTTGAAGGGGAAAAGGCTGCCTGTAGCCGATCCAAAGCTTCCTTCCTGGTTATTTTCTCAAACTTGGCCTTGGAAATTTGCTGTAGACGTATTTACTTGGCCCATGGTACATTTGCTTAGTGCCTTTAAGCAAAGACATTTTAAACACATTGTGCAGACACATGCACACATGCACATGTATACACATAGGATGTCTACTCTTGGATCACTACACATTTCAAAATCATAAGTCACATTAAGTCATATCTATAAGTAATTCATTACAGGTCTTCTAGCTACCCTCTACACAACATGATATGGGATTTTAAATTATAGTCTTAGGAATTACTATTATTATTTTGAAACAGAATTTCACTCCATAAAGACGACACTGGTTTCTAACTTATAATTTTACTGCCTATGCCTCTTGTGTGCTAAGATTATAGGCAGGTGCCACTATACCTGGTAGATCATGAATTCACAAAACTTAGGGGAGCTCAATCATGAAGTCTGTAAAACATGGGTACTAATGCAATCTTCTTATCTTCCTACTAATATTTTATAGTATACCACATACATATTACAAAGTTTAAATATATTACTTGGTGGAATTTGTGTGTGTGTGTGCACACACGCGCGCGCGAGTGCCTAGAAAGATATATAAATTCTTCAAAGAGAAGAATTGTTTTTGTTCAGAAGCTGAACTCATCTTTAGCGGTGTGGAGCTCATCAAACAAAGCAACGCAGGGCAAGTCATTTCCATGCTTCTCATTACACCTTGGCAGTATTTCCCAGCTCTCTCCTATTTATTAATGGAAAGAGGCAGGCAGACAACTTCATTTCAAAGATCATTGAGTGTTTACTAGGAATGATACCAGCAATGCTAATTGATTCCAGATTGCTCAGAACCTATACATTTGCCAGGTATTGGATGCTACTGTACTGATTTATATTTCTGATTGGCAAAACAAGTCCCTGAGGATTTGAAAATGTATTTGTAACATTATCTTAGCAGTTACTGGTCACTTATGCCATGTGTCTGTTCACACTTGCATCTGAACATTTTTTCCACAGATACCTGCTTTCCTGTATAACAACAATAACAAACTGCCTTTAATCTCTCTTTTTCTAAGTTCTGTTGAGTTTGTTCTCTTCACTTATGGCTTGGTTTCGTTAATAATCTAAGTTGTATTAATTTCTGAATTTTCCTAATTCCACCACTGGAAGGTTATCATGTGTACAGTTAAGGTAAATTGGCTTATATTTATAGGTTACTCCTCTCTACTGGAGTGTATGCAAACCTCTCCTCTTAGAGTTATTTTAGTACTACTTAATAATTATACTTTAATTTTCCTAAAACAAACAGAGCATCAAACCCTATTTTGTAAAAAAAAATATATGTTTGAGTTGCTGGGAAAGTGTACAAAAGGATGTATACATTAATAAAAAGGGTGAAGCTGGATAAGTTACTTCATATCCCAATTCTGCCTATTCTGACCCATGCTCTATGTACCAATGAGTGTTTCCAGCCACCTCTCAGGCAAAACCGGACCTACGTAGTAGGATACCCAATTTCTGGGTACTGACTCTGAAGTTTTAGTGGTTGATTTGGAACCATCAAGAGGATGTTGCTAAAGTTGATTGGGAGCCATCTGCACAACAGGCTTGCTGAAGGCTAGGCCTAGGGTAAAACTCAGGCACCCATGTTTAGGTAAATCTCCTGTGCTTGCCATCCCTGGCCACCTCTTATTTCTCTCTCTCTCTCTCTCTCTCTCTCTCTCTCTCTCTCTCTCTCTCTCTCTCTCTCTCTCTCTCTCCCCCCCAACCCCCTCCCCCAACCCCAGTATAATATAAAAGAAGCTTCATGACTTTTTGAAATAGATAACTTTAAACTTAACTGTTCCTAGACTGGAGAGTGGCCCAAAGCTCAGAGGAATACAACTCAGGAAACCTCCCAAATGTCAGGAGTACCCTTAGGAGTTTCAGGCTCTTAGTAAAACGCACGGGGAATGAGCTCATCTTAGTTTTCTGCTGTATATCATAGATTATGTTATGAAGTCGTCTATCAGGCAAACTCTCAATATGACACTGGCAATAAATATTTTTTCCTAAATAATTAGAATAAAAAATTCAACTCCTTTATTTTGGAGATATGCCAAATTTTTATTTTTGTTTGATATTCTTCCTTAATAGCACTCTATTCTGACATCAGACAAGCATATGTAAAACTCACAGAAGGCAGAATTCTGTGATCATAGAGCAAGCTTGTCTCAAATAGCTTTGTGCTCAAGTAGGGTCTCACTGCTCAGCATTAAAGACTTGATTGACAGCATGGCTGTCTGCAGCCTTTCTCTTTATAGTGAGAATGCCTGAGGTCCAAAGCTAGCTCTGGTTTTGCCCAGTGGTAGCTGTAGATCCCAGCAATGTGAGTGAAGAGCAAGAGTTCTCAGCTTTCCTCTGCATGTTCCATTAACTCCTATCCCTTAGTGTCTGAAACATAGCTCTCATTGTCTACAGCGGCCGGTTCTGTTTAAACATGAATGTGTCAGTCATCTCCCTACAGTGCATTGTTTCAAGTAAACTACCTAGTTCACGGAGTTTATTACTACTTAAGCAGTGTGAGTGCCTGATAAGATCTGACATTTATGAACATGGTTTGAATGTGTTATTTCAATTTCATATACTTTCAACTTCTTTCATCTCTGCAGTCAAGTTAGCCTACACAAAAGACTAGATTTTTGTTTGTTTGTTTTAATGTCAGCTATGGGGAGCAATGAATTAGTAATTTCTCTACACACTAGCACATGGCTTGATAAAACTATTGAAGCTCCTGGGTTTGTTTGCTTATCAACTGATCATACCCTGAAGCATCATTGTGAGAAAAATAATCAATAACTGTCACAAGCCTTTTCTTCATTAGTTCCTCTGCTTTCCACATGTAAATTTGTTTTTGAAGTATTTTTTTTTTCTCTCTACTACCAGAAACAAATGGAATGAGGTTCCCCTGGAGCAGGGGTGACATGGCCGTGTGAGTGTTGTTGGCTCTGTCTTAAGTTCTTCCTGCTGTGGTTCTGAAACCTGGCAAAGCAAAGCTCAAATAAACACAGCTGTTTCTATGTCCCTTCTGAGGTGGCGTGGCTGTCTGCGTCAGCCTTCCTTTAGAGCGTACAGAGTTCTCTCAGTGCATGGAAAAGTTTCAGCTTTAAAATGAGGTCAGAAAGTCACAGGAGCGCTCATGTTCCATAAAACACTCACTACAAGGTGAGGCTCAGATGCAGATGGTCCCAAGCTCAAGCCTGAGATGATGCTTCCATCTCAGAGGTCGCGCAATGACGAGGAAGCACCTGTGATGGATAACGTTAGCCTCCTAACCTTGGCAACTTCAGACCTCTGTCCTGTCCATAGGTAAGAGGGGATCTGATGACAAGGAAATGGATATAGAATTTAAGACTAGTGAAAGTCAGCAGTGACCCTTATGAAATATGGACCATCCATTCATTTTATTCCTTATGCTACCTATAGAAAACACACCAACAGAATGACAGATATGAGGTCCATAAGAATGAATCGCAAGAACACACATTATTAATGAACCAACAAGCAGGTACACACCGACCATCATAGGATTCCTAAGGTGAGACAGGAGGCAGACAGGAAACTCATCCTGTGTTGGTAGGCCAGCTAGCCTGGAAAAGACAGCACAAAGAGAGACTTTGACTTAACAAGCAGATGAAGATAAACTGACTCCCAGAAGTTATTTTCTGACCATTACATACTTGCCCTAACATATAGACCCCTCCTCTATCACACAGAAGAAAGAAAGAAGAAAGGAAAGACAGATAGAAGGAAAGAAGGGCAGAAGTATGGAAAGAAGGGAGGGAGGGATACAGGCAGGAAGGAAGGCAGGAAGGCCCTAATCTGAATTGAGAGAGTAGAATTTGAACCCCAGAATGAGGCATTACCTGTGAGTTAGCCTTAAGCATAGATTGAGTCAGTCGTTTGTCCAACAGCAACTTTATCAAGAAGCAACCTGCAATGAGTTGTCAGCTAGAGATTGAGTGTGATTAAAGAATGACCACTGCATAAAATGTGTACTGCCAATCTTGCAGGGCAAATAGTATTTGAAGCCTTCTCTAGGAGAAAAACTTACTATTCAAACTGTGACTTAAGCCAAGTCTCCGTGACACTGGCATAAATCTTAAGATTTATGTAAAAGCCATACTGGTGACATGAGGATGGGAAAGGTAGGACAGAGAACCTCCTGTGGCACCTTGAAAAGTAACTGATAAGACTCAACAAAAGCTTTCCTTCTGCTGAGACAGAATAAGCTAGTCCTTAATAACTTCTGTTTTTCAAAGGTCTGGACCAGAAGGTTGAAGACTGATACTCCATCTTCCTGACTTCCTGGAGCTGTATAGGTAGGCAGTGGTCTCTACAGTTTGTCTCAGTTCTGGAAGCAGTGTTAGGCTTCCTATATTTTCAAATAATGTTGCTCATTCTCAGATTTCTGACAGGGTTGAAAAACTACTTATAGTCTCATAGCCCACCCAGGCTATTTAACATTGAGAAAATATATTTGAGAAGATTAGTTCTCAGATAGTATACAAGCAAAACCAGGATATAACATATGGATTTATAAGTCTTTTCAGCTAGGATAGATGACAGAGTGTTCTATTTAATTGTCAAAGATGACGGACTGAATGTTAGGTGTATATTATACTTTATAACTACAAAATGCTAAAAAAAAAAAAATCAGTCTGTCCAAGATAGTAATTCTTTTCCTTGATGACCTCTTCTTCAGCATCTGCCTCCAAGTACATGTTTGATGCCCTGTCCTGACTATCACTCATAATACGCTGTAAGAGATAAGATGAAGTAAACTCTTTCTATAAAAAATTATATTGTAGAAATTGCATAAAATTTAAGCAGTTCTCCCAAATAAGCATGACGTTTCTAGGTCAGTAATACCCAGGATACTAGAGAACTTGAGTTTTACGACAACAAAGGAAACTTTACGCTTTAACAGAAAGTTATCATTTAGCAGACACTTATGAAGATTCTACCTTGTATCAAAACCACTCAATAAACACCACTGTATTCTATGAACCATCTGCTATGGTTTCATATATAGAGGGCAGAACACTCAATATTTTTGAAAGCCTTGTATCATTTTACTCTTCCAGAGTCAGTTAAAAAGTAAATATTGTTTTTTTAAAATAAATTAAAAAATAAATAATAAAATAATTCCCAAGGCGGGGCGGGGGCACCAAAAGCTATGTGAGGTCTGATTCTGCCATTTCTCTTGCATGAGAACTGCTTGGGGATTACAACCAAACAGAAAACCAGTAAGCAACAGCAGCAGCAGCCGCAGCAGCAGCAGCAGCAACAACAACAACAACAACAAATCCAACAATCTCACTTCAAGACAAAATCCGACATAAAAATTTAAGTTCATTTATAAACTTTATGTCTTTGAACTCATGGGAAATTTTTAATGGTTTAATAAAGGACTATTAATGATTTTCATCAGCATATACTTGTTTAGGTTCCATTGTCAGGGTTATATGACCATGTATCTAAGGTAAAGTTTTATTGTTATTATATCTAGAAAACTGAATATAAGACCATACAGCCTTAAGGTGTTTATGAAAGGGGCAGTAGCCCTGTCCTCTTTTGCTAATGGGCTGTTAATGAAACTTTCAAAGGCTTGCTTAACTTGTCCAAGCAACTATTAAGAACCTATATTCAAAATCCATGTATGAAAACAGCATTCTCATCTGTGACTCGCCTTATGTCAGGATGCTGAGATTCTGAAAAGGTGACCTTAGAGGAATATGTGTTGCTTCCCAGATGAGAAACTATAAAACACAATCTCGGAGTTTGTCTCACACCTTTCGGATCTACAAATTCGACTAATTGAATATAGAAAATCATCTTATAATTTCATATTAGTTGAATGGACAAATAGTTCATACACATCTAAATAAACCATTCTTCAGTTCAGATAACTTGCTCATTTATGCAACCCCAAATTTTGGGGATCCTACATTGATCCAGAATCTATATCCTATAATCTGCAGCTATGAGTCATTCATAGTCCTGGACACAGAACACCTTGTACCGTAACAATTATTTTCCTCTAGTTCATCCTCTGAAACTCAAATGTGAACACAATGTCTGCAATTTTTATGCCATTCTAATGAGCCTTTCTATTTCCATAAAAGACTCTTTTTTTTTCAAAATAGTTATTTTTAGGACAGAAAGAGGGAAAAGGAAGGAGGAAGCAGGATCTGAGACACACATCTTCATCTCTGTTGGAAGCAGTGTATCCCTTCTATGAAGAAAAAAAAAATGTAGCCACCATTCATGTGAACTAAGTATTGGGATTTGGACCAGGTGGTAGGGGAAAGAAATAAAGGAAATAGATCTCACTATGGCTTTTTGTTTTCAAGCAGTGCATTCATTCACAATGCGCCAGCTTTCTAGGGGATTGGAAAATACTAAAATCAGATTCAGTTCCCCAAAGCAGTTAAGAACAAGGCCAGAAGCTTACCAAGGTGTATAAACCATTTTTTTCTAGTGGGTCTTGAGTGGATTTGGTCTTTTATACTATAAGCAAAAATTTAAGTTTGCAGAGAGAAAACATTTTCTTTCAGCCACTGCAATTTACCTAGAACTGAGATGAGTTGTATAAAGCTATAGACATGTTTAATATATGCAGTCATCCCTCAGCAGCTGTGGGGGAAGCATTATCCCCATGCCCGTGGGTGCCCACACCAGTAGGTGATTAAATAATAAAAAGGCATTTTCATCTAAATCACATAAGACTCCTGGATACTTTAGTCAGTAGATTACTTTTTTTTTTTTTTTTTTTTTTTGGTTTTTCGAGACAGGGTTTCTCTGTATAGCTCTGGCTGTCCTGGAACTCACTTTGTAGACCAGGCTGGCCTCGAACTCAGAAATCCACCTGCCTCTGCCTCCCAAGTGCTGGGATTAAAGGTGTGCGCCACCACCGCCCGGCTAGTAGATTACTTATAATACCTACTAAAATGCAAATGCTGTATAAATAGTGGATGTGCTTCTTAACATCTGTGGCAAAACAAAAACATCTGGTGGCAAACAAAGTGCTTTCGCATGCTTAGTACTGAAACACCCTTTCCTTAAATATTCTCTGTGCCTGATTGGTTGAGCAGGAGATACAGAACTCACAGATACCAAGGGCATTGTTTCTATAAGATGTATAAATGAAAGAAATATTGAGTGCTGAGAAAATTATTATTTTTTTTTAAGTTTTTTGAAACAGGGTTTCTTTGTGTAGTCTTGACTATCCTGGAACTAGCTCTGTAGATCAGGCTGGCCTTGAGCTCACAAAGATCCATCTGCCTCTGTCTCCTGAGTGCGGAGAGTAAGGGTGTGTGCCACCACAGCCTGGCTGAAAATTGTCTATTTGGGATTACTATATGCTCCTTTAAAATACATCCCTCATCTTCTCTCTGTATAGTGACCCTTATCTAAATTTCTCAATATTCTGCCCTACAGAGAATGCTGTCATTGAGTCAGAAACTCTTCCTACTGAGGGGTGTCATTGCTTGAAAGTAGTGCTCCACTATGTTTATAGCAGCCTTATTTATAATAACCAGAATCTGGAAAGAACCCAGATGTCCGTCAACAAAGGAATGGATACAGAAAATGTGGCACATTTACACAATGGAGTACTACTCAGCAATTAAAAACAATGACTTCATGAATTTCTCGGGCAAATGAATGGAACTAGATAATATCATCTTGACTGAGGTAACCCAATCACAAAAGAGCTCATATGGTATGTACTCACTGATAAGTGATATTAGCCCCCCACCAAAAGCTCAGAATACCCATGGTACAACTCACACACCATATGAAACCCAGGAAGAAGGAAGACCATGCTTCAGTCCTACTCATAAAGGGGAAGAAAATAATCACCATAGGTCGAGGGTTGGGGAACTAGGGATAGCCACTAGAAAGTCCCAGATGACAGGGACCCAAGATGTTCCCAGGACCTAACAGGGAGAACTTTAGCTGAAATACCCAACAAAGGGGAAGTAGAACCTGTAGAGACCATATCCAGTGCATAGGCATGGCCTCCGTTTGAGGGATGGGGCCACCCACACATCTCAAAAATATTAATTCAGAATTGCTCCTGTCAAAAAGAAGTGCAGGGACAAAGAGTGAGACTGAAAGAAAGGCCATCCAGAGACTGCCCCATGTGGGGATCCATCCCATCTGCAAACAGCAAACCCAGACATTATAGCTGATGCCATGAAGCTCTTGCTGACATGAGAGGCTGTGCCAGAGCTTGACCAATACAGAAGCAGATGCACACAGCCAACCATTGGACTGAGCAAAGGAACCACAATGGAAGAGTTAGGGCAAGGACTGAAGGAGCAGAAAGAATTAGAAATTCCATAGGAAGAACAACAATATGAACCAATCAGATTCCCAAAAGCTCTCAGGGGGATCCGAACCACCAACCAAAACGTACACATGGATGGGACAATGGCTGCAGCTACATATGCAGCAGAGGATTGCCTTATCTGGCATCAATGGGAGGGTAACCCCTTGGTCTTGTGTAGCCTTGATGACCCAGCATAGGGGAATGCTAGGGCAGTGAGGCAGGTGTGGGTAGGTAGATGGGGGAGCACCTTCATAGAAGTAGAGGGGGAGGAGATAGAGGGTTTGTGGAGGTGAAACTTGGAAGGGGGAAAACATTTGAAATGTAAATAAATAAAATAACAAATAAAAATTAAATATGTGAATAACTTCTAAGGAAAAAAAAAAAAAGAAAGTAGATACTCAGAGTAACAAGTCACACAATATAAACTGAAGTCACCATGAAAAGTGTAAACTCTGCTTGCTTTGCTTCCCATATCTTATGTGGCCTAATGTACCTGTCTTTCAGATAAAATAAAACTTGTGTATCACTTATCTCCAAATATATTAAGCAGTATTTTAACATTCAAATATATATCCTTTCTTGTCTATGACATGCTGCATATGACTATATATTAACAATTAATTATAAATACTAATTGTGCACTGAAAAAATCATTATCATTTCCAAAATTTTTCTATGTCTCTAACTAAAAGAAAGCATTAGAAACACTATAAGCTGGAAATGTGAAGATTTCCTAGATATTTAATCTCAAATATCTATCAATTGCACATCTGTTACATATTTATAGTAACTCTAGAGAACATATTTCTATTATTCCAGATTTCACTGTTAATATGTATGCTTTCACATTTCAGATCCTTACATTCAGTGCTGACCCCATACTAAGCCTCTGTAAAGACAATAGGGTTCTTTGATTAAAAAAAAAAGATATATATATATATATATATATAAAGTATTCTTGATCTTAATGGAACTTACAATCTAGTTGGCTAGAAGAAGGTGCAATCAAATATAAAATTATAAATCACAATTGTCATTATTTCTATGACAGAAGAACTAGAGAATAGGTGCTCAAAAGTTTGTACTGGGACTGTGTGCTTATCATCTACTTAGGAAAATGATCTGATTTTTCAAAACTCAGATCTGAATAGACATTATCAGAAAAAGAACACCCTCATGCAGGAGGCACATGATCATTATGACATTCTCTAGCTAAGATTACGTTCAAATATCATATCATAGTGACAGGGAAGTAGTGAGTATACTTTTAGAAGCTTTGGCTCCATTTGTTTTTTTTTTTTGTTGTTGTTGTTGTTTTACATATAAAACTATTTTTTTTTATTACATCTTTTCCTCAATTACATTTCCAATGCTATCCCAAAAGTCCCCCATACCCTCCCCCCTACTTCCCTACCCACCCTTTCCCATTTTTTTGGCCCTGGTGTTCCCCTGTACTGGGGCATATAAAGTTTGCATGTCCGATGGGCCTCCCTTTCCAGTGATGGCCGACTAGGCCATCTTTCGATACATATGCAGCTAAAGTCAAGAGCTCCGGGGTACTGGTTAGTTCATAATGTTGTTCTACCCATAGGGTTGCGGATCCCTTCAGCTTCTTGGGTACTTTCTCCAGCTCCTCCATTGGGGGCCCTGTGATCCATTCACTAGCTGACTGTGAGCATCCACTTCTGTGTTTGCTAGGCCCCAGCATAGTCTCACAAGAGACAGCTATATAAGGAGCCCCCAAAAGCTAATGGTCTCCAAGGCAAGATGGGGCTTGTGGGGCTCCAAGATGAAGGAAACGTCTATTGATGGTAGATGGTCAATTAGTGAATCATCCTCTTTGAAAGCAGCTCTTAACTCTGGTTTCTTTTGATCATTATTATGTACCCTGTTGTGGTACATAAAAGAATGGCTCCCGTAGGTTCATATGTTTGAATGCTTGGTCCTCAGTTGGTAGAACTGTTTGGGAAGGATTAGAAGATGTGGTCCTGGAGGACCTGTGTCATTGGAGGTAAGATTTGGTTTCAAACCTTTCTAGGGTGGTGGTGGCGCACTCCTTTAATCACAGCACTCGGGAGGCAGAGGCAGGCAGATTTCTGAGTTTGAGGCCAGTCTGGTCTGCAGAGTGAGTTCCAGGACAGCCAGGACTACACAGAGAAACCCTGTCTCAACCCCCCCCCAAAAAAAAAACCTTTCTAAAGTTTGCTCTCTCTGGCTTATTCTTGTGTTTTAAGATGTAAGTTTTTAGCTACTGATTCAGCACCATGCCTGCCTGCTTGCTGCCATGCTCCTTGCCATGGTAGTCATGGACCCTAACTTGCTGGAAGAGTAACTTTCAAATGAAAGAGTTTCTTCCATAAGTGACTTTGTCATGGTGTCTTACCACAGCGATAGAACAGTGACATATACATATCTTCATGGTGATATTCGTGTCACAAACTTCCCAGGTTTTATTCCCAAACCTACATTGTGTTGATTTGTCTAGCATTCTTTTTTTTATATCTATACAAAATTCTGAATTATACTGTGAGGTTTTCATTTAGATTATCAGCTTTCTGGTATTAAATGAAAAATCATGTCCCCATTTCTTTAGTCACCAAAAATAGATTGATGATAATGGTGATAGAGCTATAAATTTTACAAAACTGTATTACATAGCTATTTAGAAAAGTTCAGAAAAAGGCAAAAATATCACCTTAATAACTAATTGCCCATGTCAGGCATGACTTTAATTAACACACAGAATCTTCTATATCATCTATTTTTTTTCAAAGATTTATTTTATTTTTATTTGTATGTATATGAATGTTTGTTTATGTGATACTCTGCCACTTGTATGTGAGTGCCTGTAGAGGTCGTAAGAGAGCCTCAGAGCATCTGGAGCTGGAGTTATGTGCAGTGCTGAACAGCTGGCATGGATGCTGTGTTAGGACAGAAACCTGGGTCCTGTGAAAGGGTACCAAGCATGTTTAGCCATTGAGCCACCTCTTCAGCCCTGGATTTTTCAATTTTTACTGACTTTTAAAATTATGAACAGTCTTTAAATGATAAAAATGTAAACTTGTTCATAAAAATATAGCCAGAAGTTATAAGATACCAAAACAGAAATATATTCCTATCTGCCCTCAGCATACCTCCCATACTCCCTGTTCTTAGCCTCTTATCATGGCCTTTACAGCTCACTCTCTCATTGCCTCTGACTTTATTTTATGTGGGTGTTTTATCCTCTGGTTATTGCGAATGATTCTGTAGCTCTTCTAGAAGCTAGATTATTACCTCTGTTGACTTGCTATTAATTAACAGGACTCTGGAAAGTCACTTATATTCCCTGGCTCTGAGATTATTTATTTATGAAATGGTAGCTGTGAATTAAAGACCCCGGTGGCTCTAAACTTTTACTATTTATGGGATCTTGGGAAAGGAACAGCTTTGATTCAGCTTGCTCAGGGAAATGATGGTCCCCAAGGCTTTGACACAGTCATCTATAATGCCCAAGATACTTACCTTGCTAGCTCTTTTACTTCAGTATGAGTACTTGCACAGCCCTTGTAGGGAGATACTGACTTTCAGAAACAAAAGCACTAATCAGTGATATGTCCAAGAAAACTTACACTGACTTATGGAGCCCAAAGGCTGCTTTTTCCTGTTTCACACTGTCACCATTGTCGTATGCTGAGCATGCTTAAGGCATGAATTTACATCATGAAAGGTAACAAATATTTCAAATCAGTATTTGTGGGTTTTTTTTTCCTTTTTTTTCTTTTTTCAGAAAATCAGTGTGCAGTGAAGCCATTTACTGGAGCAAGTCTTTGGCTGCTCTCTTTAGAAAGGACATCAGCAAAAAAGGGAAAGATTTATCAGAAGACACCTAATTACAGTTGAGTAGAACTACACATGTCTACAGATAGAAGCTGTTTCATGAGTTTTTGTAGGAGAACTTGAAATAGGAAATAGGTTTATTTAAACACATGTCAGTGCTGAAGGATTGTGTATAGCCTATATGACTGTATTGGAAGAAGACTTAAATATTGGCTTCTGATTTCTTGGAGACATCATCCCATGAATATTTGAAACCTGTTTACTTTTTGTTGTAATATCATACTGCAATAAATCATATTTCTGAATTAAACTATATACTGGATTCTATAAATCATCTCAGAAAATTGCAAAACTTAGAAATAGTTTTGGAACCTTGGTAGAATCAACTCAACATCACTTCATTGGTCACACTATGAAATTCTATAGACAATGAATATTATTGTGTATAACATCCTAGATCCAGGTTCATGGAGAGTCAAATAAGTAACCATGTGACTTGTTAACTGTAGTGTGTGCATGTGTGTGTGTGTGTGAGAGAGAGAGAGAGAGAGAGAGAGAGAGAGAGAGAGAGAGAGAGAGAGAGAGAACCTGAAATATTACATGTGACATGTGATCACTTTTATTCAGTGATGTTGGATACATGTAATGCAATACATTTTAATTAGAATTAACACATTTTGTTAATTTGTTATTTACAAATAACAAAAGATCAAGATTTTAAAATGATTGTGGCATTTTATTTTCTGTTATGACTGAAATAAAATGCAAGTTAAGCAAGATTATCTTTCAATACAATGTTATAAAAACTTATTTTAAGACTTCTGAGGCAAATTCTGAATTGGAAATGAGGCTCCACATCTCATGACAGAATACTAGGCTACTTGCTCATGAAGCCCTGTTCTGTGGCTGTTGCTTTGTCCTCTTGCATAAAATGTGGTCACACTCTGAACCCCAAGATTGCGTTATTTACTGAAAAAACCTTGTGTGGTATGGCTCAGCCTTAGCACACACCTTTTATCCAAGAGCTAAATAAAGTCAACTCTATCTCAAGAGCAAGTAACCAGAAGAGAGGTAGTGAACATCAGTAGGCAGAAGGGAGGGTCTTTGAGTTGAAGGGTATTTACAACACAGTGGAGAAGGAGAACAAATATTTTCCTTCTGGAAAGTTGGAGGAGTCGGAAGGTCAGCTGCGTGCTTTCTCTGCCTCTCTGACCCAGCAGGCTTTCACCACAGCATCTGGATCCTGAGTCTTCATTTGGTAAAATCAAACAGCTGGAACTTTTGTTTTTAAAACAACAGTGTCCTGTAATTTTTCATCATTTTTGGCCTAATGTTCTGTGACTCTCTGTGCAATGGGTTGAATATTTATGCATATGAACAAGACATTTCTCTTCAGATATGTTGTTGGTCCAAACTAATTATTTCAATCCACTTGGCTTCAGATTGTTGAGGGATATTTTCTAGTCAAGATTTGTTAGGAAGTGAATAACCAGAAGCCAGCCTGGCATTATGAGGACTTTATTTCAATGACTGGTATGGGTATACTGATGTCAGTCAAAATATGTTATATAAATAATGAAAACTTTTATAATGTGCCTATCAAACATGATAGAATAATGACCTAGAGTTTTTGTAAATGTTCTCTTGTTCACTGATAAATAATTCAAAAGATATCTTTCTATTTACCTCCTTCTTTTTGGTAAAATCATGTCAGTATTCTTCCTTTTAGGCCCCCACGTACAGCCTCAGGCAACAATTGAATTGTGGAATTATATTAGTGTGTTAAGTCATCTATTGCTCTGTTCCACACTAGCACTGAGTACAGCCCTTTGACAGTGTATGCTATGCCTCTGTTCTGCATGACTTCTTCAAAGCAGATGAGATGAGTCAATGTGCACATAGCATTTTCAACCCTAGCTCTCACTTTTAGGTGGAGACAAAATTACCAAGGCTTTTGAGTACATGGCAATTTAAAAAAATAGGCATGAACAAAAATTTTCACCCAGCAACTTTGATTTTCAAATATCCATATGTTGACTGTTCTGATCTCATCACACGTGTATAAATGTCCAGCAATGTCTTGAATGGCACCTTGCATAGGTTACTTAATGGATACATATGCATATACACACACAAATTAACCAGGATCAGGAGAAGTTAACTCACAGAGAATATTTCTTTGTTTCATAGTAATCATGTGCATATGTTTCTCATAGACTAAGCCTGGCAATCCAACATGCAGCTACCGCTACATAAGGTGATTCTTGATTTCTGGACACCAGGCCTCTTTTACCTTGCTCCCAAGAGTTCAGCAGTTGAAGACAAAATCATGCACTTGATATTTAATTTCCTCAAACTCTGCAAACTACTTGCCTGCTATTTGGAATGTAGGTTAACCTATTTTAAGTAAGTCTACAGTCTTCAGTGTATGGTTTCGTTTCCTTAGCAAGTTATTTTCAAGTATAACAGCACTTTAACTCCTTTTTTAGGGCTAAATAATATTCCACTATATACACATAGTTTATACTGCTTATTCTTTCTCTGAGGGATGTCTGGATCATGTTCATCCTTTGGCAATTGTGGCTATGGAGTCTATGAATAAGAATGTATGTATGCTTATATAATCATCTAATTTTCAATTTGTGGGGAAGTTGAATATATGCCCTGCAATGAAATTGCTGCTTTTCACAGCATCTATAAAGTTTCACAGTCCTATATATGAGAGCATGAGGTGTCTCCATATCCCTTAGTAACAGTTTTAGTTGTTATGTTCAATGCAGTGATCCTAGAGTGTGGAATGTACTGTATTTAATGTAATAGAGGGTGAACAGTTACCCAGTCTTCATATGGTTCTCTATTGGCACAGCCATAGCTAATGGGAATAGCAAAAGTCCTAAAGCCAGCTCAGCTGCTTGACAAAGATCCACCAGAGCTGAGCTTAGTGATGCAATTGCTGTCATGTGCTCTTCCACTTTTGGTCTTGATCTCCCCATGATGGATGCTTGGAGGGGGTGGGGGGATAATATTTGTATTGGAATATTGGATTGATGGAAATTTTCTTATGAATCGTTTACACCTTGTCCCAGGAATATTGTTTCTAAGCTTCCCCAAGAAATTCCTGAACATAGTACCCCAAGCCCTTTTAGGGAGATATTTTTATCTGGCCTTATTTGAATGCTTTTCTTATAATCAGGAGGTTGTAGTTCAAATAAAGATGCCAGAGTTCTCCTTATGAGGTTCTGACTCCAAGATATTCTTGGAGCATCTGCCCCTGTACTGACGCAGGTACAAGACAATCAGAACAAAGTAACTTAAAAACATAAGCAAATTTTGTGGCCTAGAGGAGTTGGAGTATCAGATTAAAAGCCCTTTCCGACTATATTCCCTGGCAATAAGATTGGGGGCTACCTATGGTATACCCATGAGGAAAAGATACAGCAACAAAGTCGGATTGACTGGAGATATCTTTTCCCTGCACAGGGGCTTTTATATTAAGGAACAAAGAATAGTATTACTTGATATAAATAAGGAACATTTTTAGAAAAATTAGACACATGTCTAAGTTGTATAAAGATATAAAATATAAACTTTTTTATTTGAAATTGAATAATAATGGCAGCAGTATTAGCCTGAAGATTTGTGTGTGTGTGTGTGTGTGTCTGTGTATGTGGTGGTTTAATCCCTGGGAGCTCTGGGGGTACTGGTTGGTTCGTATTGTTGTTCCTCTTATGGGGCTGCAAACCCCGATAGCTCCTTGGGTCCTTTCTTTAGGTCCTCCATTAGGAACTCTGTGCTCAGTCCAACATCCACCTCTGTATTTGTCAGGTACTGGCAGAGCCTTTCAAGAGACAGCTATAACAGGCTCCTGTCAGCAAGCACTTGTTGGCATCCACAATAGTGTCTGGGTTTGGTAATGTATATGGGATGGATCCCCAGGTAGCACAGTCTCTGGATGGTCTTTCCTTCAGTCTGTGCTCCACACTTTGTCTCTGTATCTCCTCCCATGGGTATTTTGTTCCCCCTTCTAAGAAGGACCGAAGTAGCCACACTTCCTTCTTCCTTCTTCTTAAACTTCATGTGGTCTGTGAATTGTATCTTGGGTATTCTGAGCTTCTGGGCTAATATCCACTTATCAGTGAGTGCATACCATGTGTGTTCTTTTGTGATTTGGTTACCTCACTCAGGATGATGTTTTCTAGTTCCATCCATTTGCCTAAGAATTCATGAATTCCTTGTTTTTAATAGCTGAGTAGTACTCCATTGTGTAAATGTACCACATTTTCTGCTTCCATTCCTCTGTTGAGGGACATCTTAGTTCTTTCCAGCTTCTGGCTATTATAAATAAGGCTGCTATGGACATAGAGGAGCATGTGTCCATATTACATGTTGAAGCATCTTCTGGGTATATGCCCAGGAGTGGTATAGCTGGGTCCTCAGGTAGTACTATGTCCAATTTTCTGAGGAACCGCCAAACTGATTTCCAGAGTAGTTGTACCATCTTGCAATCCCACCAGCAATGGAGGGGTGTTCCTCTTCTTCATATCCTTCCCAGCATCTGCTGTCACCTGAGTTTTTGATCTTAGCCATTCTGACTGGTGTGATGTGGAATCTCCGGGTGGTTTTGATTTGCATTTCCTTGATGGCTAAGGATGTTGAACATTTATTTAGGTAATTCCCGGCCATTTGATATTCTTCAGTTGAATATTTGGTTCTCTGGAATCTAACTTCTTGAGTTCTTTGCATATATTGGATATTAGTCCTCTATCAGATGTAGGATTGGTAAAGATCTTTTCCCAATCTGTTGGTTGCTGTTTTGTCCTATTGACAGTGTCCTTTGCCTTATAGAACTCTGCAATATTCTGAGGTTCCATTGTCAATTCTTGCTCTTAGAGCATAAGCTACTAGTGTTCTGTTCAGGAAATTTCCCCCTGTGCACATATGTTTGAAGCTCTTCCCCACTTTCTCCTCTATAAGTTTCAGTGTATCTTATATGTGGGGTTTTATGTGGAGGTCCTTGATCCACTTAAACTTGAGCTTTGTACGAGGAGATAAGAATGGATGGATTTGCATTCTTCTACATTTTAACTGACAGTTGAACCAGCACCATATGTTGAAAATGCTGTCTTTTTTCCACTGGATGGTTTGAGCTCCTTTGTCAAAGATCAAGTGACCATAGATGTGTGTGTTTGTGAGTAACATATTGAGTAGACCTCTCCACTAGATTAAGTTAAGAAGCAAGAATGTAGACAGAGACTAACCGTAAACCATCTCATTGTTCAGGTCCTCAACATCTCAGCAAAAGAATAAGGTAAATATAACAAAAGAGAGAGGTTCATTTTGGATTGACTTAAAGGTGGATACTCATGATTATAGAGCAGGAAATAGAATGAGGAAATTATCTACTCAAACACAGGTTTTCTAGATCTTGCTGTATTGTGACTCCTTGCTGTATTGTGACTTCTCCACAGACAAGTGGCTTTGTTCATAGGTCTCAAGGCTTCTTTCTCTCACAGTCCTTTCTTCTACCACACTGAACATTAGAACATGATCAATACTTCAGACTCTTGCTTTCCTGCTCATTCAGTTCACTCACTTTTCTACCATGCCAATAACTCCTCTTCTCCTTTGCCACTTTCTCATGCACTTATATACAACAGAGGCGCTGGCACACCTTGGTTTGAGATTTCTTCAGAACTGGCACACTGGGGAAATCTCTTTTTTGTGGCAAGCGCCTTGGATTGCTTCAACACAGGGTTTATTTTTAACCTTCTGGATTGCACATTGTTGGCTTTCCAATATCTTCTGGCAAAAAGATGCCAACAAGGCAGAACACATAAAAAAGAAGAAAAGCACCCAAACATTCTCATTCCCTTTTCCATAGTCTTCTCTGGCCAAGTTTGGAATGGCTTACGCCATAGACTGTTTTTTTTCTTTTCCCATTTTTCTTTGCTTAGAGCTGGCTGAGAAAAGGTACCTTTTTGGATTCAAACGTTTTTCTGTTGGCCTCTCCTGGGGCATCTACTATCGATCTTGAGTCTATTTTGTGTCCAAGAAAAAAAATTGTTAACAGAAGAGTATGCTCTTCAGTTTAAGTAATCTCTCTTTTGACTGGACACACAGGATTGTGTTCCTAGCCTTGGGATAACTTCAACATATATTGACTTCAACATATATTGACACACATTAAAAATGTCAAATGTAAGCATGGTGATTTGTCAGTGGGCTATAGGGACCATCACATTTTAAGTAGAACAATCAACAATAATATAAAAGTTTTTGCTGAGGTCTTGGAATTTTCATTGTAGAGAAAAATATCTGGGAGCAGAAGCCTACAAAGTACAGTTGCTGGTGATCAGTCATGTGCCAGACACATGAAACCATTGCTGTTAATATTGCATGGCTCCCTAACCATTTGACTTCAAAATGCCATCACAAGAGATTACATGTTTCCCTGGGCTTCATTTTCCTCAATAACCAGTTTGGGGCCAACTGACTTCAAGTTTCATGCTAGTTCCAGGTCAGCTATATATGTTAGATTATAATGTCTGAATGCAGTCAATCTAAGTTTCTTCTGTATAAAAAAGAAGAAATATAGGAAGTTCTATATAAGACACATCAGCTAGTCTGGGATGACTTTCTGAAGATGAAAATGTCTTACAGAATTTATCAAAAACGTTGACTTACAATGTAAGTTTAAAAAGTCTGAGATGTGAAATGTGTTTCCATGCTAGAAGAACATTGTTTTGTGTTCCCAGCAGATTCCAGGAATCTGGATGCATATGAGATGCACCAGTTTATAAGAAAATTAAAGAAACCAAGAAACAAAGCATGCAAATACATAAACACAGCAATGCAATAAACATATCCTTTGTACTTCTAGATAAGTGTCTACTTAGAAGGATGAAGAGGTCCTACTGTGATGTATTTTCCAGTAGAACATGGAGATGTTGGGGTCAATTTCAGTGAGCCCCTTTAGAGCCAGCCTGATGTAAGAAGTCTGTGTGCCAACGTTCACAGGCTACACAAAGGAAAGATTTATTAGGCAGCCAGAAATCCAAACAGCTAGCAGGTTTGGCATGACTCTGTACACCACAGGAGAAATTGCCCCCAACTTCATTAATGCCTGCTAGCTTGCAAATGCCTTTCTGCTGTTATTATAATGCTCCTTGTTTGGAATAGATACTGGCAATACATACTTTTTCCCCCCAAATGAATGAACTGTCAAGAATCAAATATACTCATCACCAAGTAACAACAAGAAGCAAAACATCTGGTAGCCCCCTTCTTTTGGATAGCAGATTTCTTTCCATAGACATTAAAAGACAGTCTTATCCCTTTGGTATAATTATCTTCTATTTATGTTCTCTCATCAAATACCAGCTATAGTTGTGTTTTGAATGACACTTGCTAGCCCCTGATCATGGCAATTCAATTCTGTTCTGACCATGGAGACATAAAGACTCCTGTCTTCTTGTACCTGTAGGCAAGTAATACACTTTAAAGACCACTAAATGCTTAGAATAGAGTTCTTATCCCCACTAGTATGAAACCATAGATTTCATCTCTTAAACTCCCCTCTATGGGCAGGCTCAACACTGAGAAAATGAACTTCAAGTTTCAGTTAATAGAGGGCTCATTTTGTTCAGTTTTGTATGCCTAAAAAACATTCTCCTCCCTGTTCTTGGAGACTGGATCCTAGCTTTGATTCATCATTATCATCCTGCTTCCTTCCATTTGCATTAGATGTGGTTTGGATATGACTACTGCTCTAACATCTGCATCCCTTCAGCACAGATGAGAATAGTCCCTTATCAGACTCCACTTGGTGTCTGCCCACATCCCTTCAGAGCCCCACTCTAGAAATCATGTTTATTGTTTTCCCAATGGCTGGAAAGTATATGATTGTTGAAAATCCTCTTCATCTTGATGAAACGCCTTTAACCAGGGGCAAGGCAAGTAGAAAGTATGTTGAGGGGGTGTTTCCCTGAAAAAAAATTGAAACACAATGCCATTTATCTAATTGCTGGTGGGTGTGGCAGTACAATACAGATATCCCTAATCCCTCACCCTTTAAAAGGAATAATTCAGCAAAATCTTGCTAGTGTATGCAATGGTGTCAGCATTTGGAGGCTGATTGTGAGGCTATTCTTGGGCCTAGCAAACACAGAAGTGGATGTTCACAGTCAGCTATTGGATGGATCACAGGGCCCCCAATGGAGGAGCTAGAGAAAGTACCCAAGGAACTAAAGGGATCTGCAACCCTATAGGTGGAACAACAATATGAACTAACCAGTACCCTCGGAGCTCATATCTCTAGCAGCATATGTAGCAGAGGATGGCCTAGTCAGCCATCACTGGGAAGAGAGGCCCATTGGTCTTGCAAACTTTAGATGCTTCAGTACAGGGGAACGCCAGGGCCAAGAAGGGGGAGTGGGTGGGTGGGGGAGTTGGGGGGAGGGCATGGAGGACTTTTGGGATAGCATTGGAAATATAAATGAAGAAAATATCTAATAAAAATAAATAAAAGGAATAATTCTTAATTGTTTGGCAGAGACTGTCCTTACGAGATTCCTCTCCAGACAGCCAGTAGCGTCTAATGAGATACCATTTGGTGGCTGACTTACCTACTACCCACCAAGGTTCTGTGAACCTTCCAAGCATCTATTTTCACTGGCATCCATGAGTAAAGCTAAGGAGCCTGAATCAAGAAAAAGACCTAAAGCCTGGGACAGTAGAACATTCTACCTCCTGACCTCCTGTATGTCCCAAATTAGGCCAGTGAGACACCAAGCCTTTTGCTAGAACAATGAAACAAGGGCTATTTATTTCCTTTCATTGAGACTATTTACCATATAAAATATGAGTTTCCACTGTATTCTACCTTGTTAAATTCACAAGAGAAGCCCATTCAGCACAACATGACTAGGATTCTAGAACATTATTTCATGAGTTAGGAAAGAATATTTTCTAGAGCTATTCAATCATGTCTGAAACTCCCATCTCCCAAAAGTCTTTAGTTATACTGTCTCATGTCTCTCCTCACAACTATGGAAGCCAACTGAGTCAACTTTCTGTTATCCAAGAAAGAAAATGTCCTCAGTATGGTAATTTTGACATGAAAAGAAAAGTCCAGTCTCGATTTGTGTCCGCCCAAATATTTACTGGTCAGCAAGAGGCAGGGGGAAAGTAGCAGGAGGTAGGAGGTATTAAGGCCTCTGGATTTTTCATACATGTGGAAATCAGATGGTGACTCTGGGTGGAAGGCATATATTCAGAACTCTGCATCATCAGAAGCTTATTTTCCATGTATTTGCAATAAAAATTGAGACCACACTCCTAATTTGGTTGAAATATAAGAAAAAAATGTCTAAAATATTTCACGACCCCTTTCAGATGGAAGCATTTGGAGAATATGAACAAATAACCTTTGATGACAAAGTATCATGTAGTGAAGGAATTTGTCCACGTGAGGTAAACTATTATCTCAATTTTGCCATGTAAATTGCAGGCTGCATTTTCTATTTTAATTAAGCAATGTCAAAGAATAGTTTTGTGGTATTTCTCCCCAGGATTGGGAACCTACACACATTAGTTAGTGCATGAGAACCAGGAATTAGAACTGACCACAGCTAATGGGAACCTGCTCGGGTCCATTTTATGGGCTCTACTGAGGAACGTGCAAAGAGAAAACAGGCTAAATTGAACAGAGAAAAACACAATTCTTCCTTTTCAATAAGTCTTAATAACAAATAATCCCAGATACTAACATATGAAGAGAATTATCAATTCCAGGTCGCTTGTTTGCTTTCCTGCCATTTAGGGTTTGTTAGTGCCCCAAGGGAACAGCTGGTCCTTTCCATGGTTAATTCAACTCCAGTGTTGCCAATTAGAGAATGCTGTGGGCTCAGAAATGCTCTACAAAAACATGGTGGAGAATGACTGAAGGGAAACCAAGAGGTGCTCCAACCACAGTGATGGATGCTTAGGGAATCCTTCCTGTACCATTGCTTTTGTCCAGCATGCATGATTATGATACTTTGAACACAAAAGAAGATGAACTGGGTATCTGACCCATGATTGTCTAAGTTGTCAGCTTTTGTGGTGGTTGCAGCAGGCATGTTCTGCATCTACAAGTTAAGTTTCTTAATGAGCTCTACTTCCATTTTTTTTTTGTTTAGTTTGTAGGATATTATGAAATAGTTCTTTCAAGACATATAACAGTTCCTAATTTCCAACAAATATTCACAGCAAACTGTTCATTAACTCATGACTTCAGAGCAAAATAACAGGGCTGAGGACTCTATCTCTGTGAATGTGACCTCTGAAGCAGGCATTTGTCCTTGGAAATTGCTTAAGAATTTTGCTCAAGGTACTGCTGGCCAGCTGCACTTGTGAGTGTTTATTTTCCAGACCCTCCTTGTTTACTCAATTGTATCTGCTGTGTTGTGTTTCTCTCATGATATCTGGGCTCTATCCTAGGATTTGCATTTCTTCCCTTTCCCTGAGACACAATGTTCCCAAGTATGTATTCTTTAACCAAGGCAACGTTTCCAAAGTCCAAGTGTCAAGGAGTTGTTTGTAGTTCAGTTGTAATACTGTAGAGTGGAAAGGTGATTTGTCAGTCATTTAATACCAAAATGAAATAAGCTTCCCAAAATTTGATGCAGTAATGCAAAGGTGTATTACTTAAAAAGATGATTTGGTTTGTGCCACTGTTGCTCCACTGGTCTCACTGGTTCTTGAGCAAGTGTGCGTGTGTAGTTGTTGGGTTTTCCATAGTTAGATCATCTACCATGATATCATCTTTTACAGTTATGAACAGGGGACCGTACATGGCAAAGACAGAACAAGTATGTCTTGCACCATTCTGATTGAGAGAGTAGAGAGAGAGATTGAAGGTGAGGTGTCTCATCAGTTGAAAAATATTAAATTGTTGGCTGGGTTGCAATAAAGAGTCCTCATTCCATGCCTCTGAAAAGCAAAAGGTTTTTGTTTGCTTTGTGTGTGTGGTGTTTTTTTTTTTTTTTTTCATTTTGATGGGTTTTTTTGTTTGTTGTTTTGTTTTTGTTTTTATTTTTGTTTTTGCAAAGGACTAGATGTTATGGAGACAAACTGCCTTGATACTCCCTGAACTCTCATGGACTAGAGTGAGGAGTACATTGTAAAGAACATGATTAGTAACTGATTCTCAAAATGTCTCACCCATGCGACTTATAGACATACTGATTTCATTGTCCAGACATGTTTGCTATAACTGTTGTCAGGTAAGAAAGATTACACAATTGGCTGTATGTCCATTCTAGTATTCTTCATGTCAAATGGAAAGTAATTAATGTTACCAGCAAGCAAGAAATAAATTCTGGGATCTAACATAGTAGAAAGGCAAAAATCTTTCACCCGCTCAAGGAGTAAAACAGAATCTTCAGTGTTCCCTTTCTGTCTACACAGGAACATCTCAACTATGCTCATGCTTGCACAAACTCAAATGCACCAAAATGGAAAGAATAACAGCCCACTAAGAAGGGACTAAATGTAAAGCTGTTCATCATCCTGAATCATAATTGAAACACAAAACAGATCGACCAGGCCCTGGTTTAATTATTCAGTGACTACAAGAGACATGGCATAATTAGGACATGTGGTATAAGAGGAACAACTTAGACAAGGCTCCTGAAGTGACTGATACTAACTAGAGAGCCAAAAATCTAGAAACACTTCTGCTTCTACTCTTAGTCCAACTCTATGAGTTTGGTCATTTGATTTATATAAGTTTCAATGTTTCTAGCCTTCTCTTTCTATTTTTCCTGTGTAAATTTATCCCAAATCAAAACCGGTTACTCCCTTTGACAGGCACACACATATGCAGATATATATATATATATATATATATATATATATATATATATATATATACATATATATATACATATACATATATATATGTAAATAAACATATATTCATGTATATTACTTGGGAATATATACAAATTTATATAGTACATTGCTAGTTATATATACACATTCACTCATAACTAAAAATGCACCCATGGAGCAACAATTGTATTCCTTATTTGTGAGACAGGACTTCAAGAAGAGGGTGCCTTGAGCTTGACTCAAGACAATGAGGGAGAGAGAATATAAACTATTCTGAAGCAACTTTGTTCAAGTGACTAAAGCCATAGTAGAACATATAACATTTTGGTTCCTGTAGTATGTTGCCATATTATTGCAATCGTTAGGTAGAAACAGAACTTTCAGACTGATGCAGTATGACTTGGTCTTATAATCAAAGCTGGAGAGCTGCTTTTGATTAAGTGACAGTAGTGCAAGGAGTCACTACAATCCATCCTATCCTTACTCCAACTCCAATCCGATGACAACCAGTTCAAGAAAGGACATTATTCTCACTAATTTTCATAACTTGAGAGATGTATTTTAAATATTGACATTATTTTATGGTCTAAATTTGTGAAATATCTATCCAGCATTCATTACCAATACCCATAAATAATAAAATAAGTCTATTTAGTGCAGATATTCCACTCAGGGAGTAGGTCTTGAGCTGATCTTTGCAACGTGTGAATTACATTAATTAGATTAGCCTTTCTTCTTATTTCCCTCATTTGTGAGGGTTAGTTATGAGTTGGATGCATCTTATTTTGTTCCAAAGGGTCATGTGCTACCGGAACCTTGACCTCAAGTATGATCACCTGAGAAGCAATGTGGCATTTGAAAGGTGTAGGAAGGTACCAAATAATTGATTGGTAACTGAGGACCCCTCTGCCCAAACAAACTGTTGTAGACACTAAAGTAGCAGCCAAGCTAATTATTAAAGAAGTAAAATGTTTAAAGCAAGGCCATTTCATGTGCAGACCTCCTCTATGTGACCATTTCCCTAAGTTTCTGTTGAGTTGTGATGTAGCCAAGAAGGGCCTATACTGGGGTCTTTACAGACGAAACTACCTTACTTTGGAATCTCAGAATACAAAAACAAATTAAACAAAATAACTTAGTGCTGAAAAAATTAATTAAAAGCCAATTAGATGTGTTTTGTTGTAAGGACCTATATTTTGGTATTTTTATAGCAATAAATGAGCTAATATTTATATTCATTCTTATATAACATGAATAACATCCTTTTCTTTGGATCTTTGGGTTTAGGAACTCAACTGTATGTATGCATACACTTTTTTTTCCTCTGGAATATGCAATTGTGGTTCTCGGGAGCAACTGAATTTACAAATGTCTTTGTTACATATCTGACACATAGGGTTGAGAAATGGCTGTACAAATTCAAACCCTCTTGCCTATGGAGAATGCTCACCTTTTGGAGTTTCCAGAACTACAAGGATTTTTCCCTGTTTGTCTACCTATTGTGTCTGACAGGGAATGAAGGTGAATCTTGAGAGATTCTAGACTGATTTTTTATTGTGCTGATTCAGATGGCTTATCAGTTTCAGAAAGTAGGAAAGCTTTCTGTCCCAGAAAGCTTTCATTATCTCTTTCAACTGAGATGATGAGCATCTATACAAGAGGCTCACTGACTTAAAAATACTAGAGAGAGACCTGGATCTAACCAAACCAATTCGATGATCAGTTTCAAGTATTTACAAAGTAGAGACCCAGTACACCCTTCTCTGGGGAGCTGGCTGTCTTCCCAATTAAGGCAAGGAATAATTCTAATCTAAGCCTCAAAGAAATTCCATGCAATTAATGGGCCCAAGAGGTCTACAATGGAAACTTTAAACAGTGAAAGAAACTGAAGACACTAAAAGATGGAAACACTTCAAGGATTGGAATAAGTAATGTTCTAAAAATGGATGTGTCTGAAAGTGGCCTATAGGTTTAGGGTTCTAGTCAGCAAATATCAATGATACCCTTTGTGGAAATAGAAAGTGACAACCCTGAGTTTCATAAAGAAGCATAAAAGACCTTGAAATGGCAAGTCAATCTTGAACAAAAATAGCAAGGCTGGAGCTGTCACCATCCCTGATTTCAATCATCGGTAACTATTATCATCCTTGTTTATCCCCTAGAACGAGTAACATTCACAGCAGGGCATTGTCATAAAAAACAGATATCAGATAATGGAACAGAATAAAGCCTCATATAAAGCTGCGAGTTTTTGGCAAATAACCTCAGAAACATACATTTGAAAAATGACAGTTTCTTCAACAAATGACACTAGTAAAGATTGACGTCTATGTGCAATGACTCCAGATGCCCATTTCTTACCCTACATGAATGTATTCAATATGCATCAGAGATCTCACTGTAAAATCTGGAACTTAGAAAGTACTACAGTAAGCATAGGAATGGTGCTTCATAGTATAGCCATTGGCAAGGCTTTTTGGAAATACAGGAAATCAGAGCAAAAACTGGATCTTGAATGAAACTGAAAAGCTCTGCAATGCAAATGTAATATCACCAGAGTGAAGAAAAAGCCCAATGGAAGGAAACGCCTGGCAGCTTTATATCTGTCACACAAAGAGTAGCTAGAATACATAAAGAACTCATAAAAGTAAGCACAAAAGTGCTATCTAATCTAAACTGACAAAATAATGAGTAGACTATTCTCAGATGATGAAGTACAGATGCAAGACACATGAAAAATGTTTATCAAGGAAATAAGGACCCAAACTCCAGTGAGAGAACATCTCACCCCAGTCAGAATGCCTATCATTCAAAGTCAATAAACAAAAAATGCTGGCAAGGACTTGGGGACAAAGGCTCACTTTTAGGGTGGCAATGGAACATAGTGCACCTTCTCTTGAAATCACGACAGAGGTTCTTCAAAAGAGGCCTTGAATTTGAAGGAGAACAGAGAGGGCTTATGGGAGGGCTTGTAGGGGTGAAAGAGAAGGGAGAAATTGTGTATAACATCATATTTTTAAAAAACATTTTAAAACTTATAAAAAATAGAACTATCAGATATTTGAACCAAACCATTTCTGTTCATTATAGATATTCCCATTTGTGCTTACAGAAGCACTTTTCACCACCGCCAAGATATAGCATCAGCCTCCATGTTCATCAATAGATAAAGGAGTAAAGAAAACATGACCTAAATATACAGCAAAGTTTCACTAAACCATAAATAAGGGTTATGTCATTTCAGAAAAATGGGTTTTATAGATCATGTTAGTTAAATGAGCCCTGATCAAAAATGAAAATTATTATCTTTATGTCTTAGAAGTGGACCCTAGGATTACTCTCCTGCATAAAAATATACATAGGTGTATATAGATGTGTAAGCATTCATATATACATACAAAACCACTGGAAAAAAGGAGTATTATTGGGGAGAGAAGTGTGGCTGATAGACTGATGGAGGCAAGATAGGGTAGTGATGAGTGGGTGTGGTCAGTGTACATGGTGTGTTTGAACAAGATGCTCATATGAAACCCTCCGCTTAGAGCAATGAATATACACTAATAAAACATTTTTTAAATAAAAAGGGAGAGATATATCACCAGTAAAAAGATCTTGCTGCTTCTGTAGACACAGGTTGAGTTCCCAACACCCACATGGAAGGGCACAATCTACTGGAATTCCAGTTAAGTGATCTCAGCATCATTTTCTGGCCTTTATAAACACCACTTACATGTGGTGCTCATACATACATACATGCAGGCAGAACATCTATGCACATAAGATACAAATAGATAAATCATCAAGAAAATGAAAAGAATATCTTTGTGGAGGAGCCAGAAGTGACAGAGAGGTCAAATTTAAACATTTCTGGAATAGAAGATACGATCTGAATTTCACTGAAAGCCGGAATACCTAAGGAGACTTTGGAGTACACGAGTAGTCACCTTCATGAGAGTCTTATAGAAGAGAACTACAGCATAAGCTATCCTATTTAGTTCTTAGCTTAGACTATTAGCTTTCCAAATATGGCCGGACTATTAGCTTTCCAGATATACCCAAGGTAAGTTATTCTTGCTTTAGAGAATGCAGAGGCTAAAGAGACATCAGCCCAGTCATTCTCTCACACATTTTACTTCTCTGTTATCTTTATGTATTAAAATTCCATGTGCGGGAGAAGTTTCCTTTATCAAAAGTTTCAAGAGGAAAGTTCACTACCAGTTGAGACATTTGCATTCTTTAAATTTCTCCATTAGGGACAACTGTTATAACTTATTTCTTCTTTATAGACAAAAATTGCAATTATTTTCAGTAGGCAAAACATCGATGATATCTTTATGTTTCACAGGACCTTGTTATGAATAGAATGAAGTGGATAAATGTGCCATATTCTTATTTCCATGGCAGCACTTTATTGGATGATGAGAGGCAGTGGAAGGGGGATACAGACAAGCAACAAATAGGTCAGTATCCTTGGATACTAAGTCCCAGCATCCACTACCATGAGCCAATAGCATTTCTCGGACATTGCTTGCTTTAATAATAAGGCAGAAATGAAAATAAATTCCTTATATCAGGAGACAGCTCCTGATCCAATTTGGATACTGTCTAGATAAAATGGTTGAATTAGCTTTGGATTTATGTCTTGAGAAAATAGATTCATTCACAAGCTTAAGTGAAGAAAAGACTTACAAGGATCCAAAATCCAAAGAAGCTGATATTTAGAACAGGAAACTCCCCTCTCAAGGTGATTATCAAGAGCAGCATTTCTCAACCTATGGTCATGACCCCTTCAGGGAGGGTGGTCAAAGTACCCATTCACAGGGGTCACATATCAGATATCAGGCTTACCAGATATTTACATTATGATTCATACCAGTAGCAAAATTATAGTTGTGAAGTAGCAATGAAACAATTCTATGATTGGGGTTCACCACGACATGAGGAACTATATTTAAGGGTCACAACATTAGGAAGGTTGAGAAGCACTGACACAGAAAGAAATCATAATAATCAGGGAAGAGCTTTGAAACCCTACAACAAAATGTATAAAGCTTCAACTATAATTAGGTTCTAGAGTATGCTGTAGAATGTTAAGTAACTGTATAGCATGTGTTCTAAATGAACTTACCTGAAGTCATTTTTATTGTTCTAGTGGTTTAGAACAAAGCTAGCATATAGACATACACTTCTGGTTGCCTAGCTATAGTTACACATTGTACTGTGTTTCATCAAGAGAAGGCTTTGCTCTTTTAGTATACTCTACCAGCATTTGTGTCTTTTGTTTGGGGGAGTTGTGGTGTGAAGCTAACTATGTAAACTTCTCCGCTAATTTAATAAAACAAAAACAAACAAACAAACAAACAAAACAAGCTCTCTTTGCATCTCTTTTGTAGCTTATTTTACTTTTAGATTCATTTGTACCCAGGCAGAATGGAAGGTAGCTTCAATAAACATTAGCACAAATAATAATAAGCACACACACACACACACACACACACACACATACACACACACACACACATACACACACGCACATACACACACATACACACACATACATACACACACATACACACACATACACACACACACATACACACACACACACACACACACACACTCACTGTGTAGTGAATAGGATTTCAACACCTCATCCCTAATTAGAACCAGCTTTTCAAACAAATGGAGATTTCCTCCCTTAATTTAAAACGATTTTATACTGCCATATTTAAAATGGAACTGACTCACTTTAGAAATAGAATTTTCTAGGGTGGCAAGATTTGAATGACCTAACTGATAATAGCTTCCAAAGACCTTACCATATAATGCTCAAGCATGTACCAGTTCTAAATAAGACAGGGACAAGACATTGATCATAAAATTGGATATCTGAACGTGAACCCTCTCTTTGATAACCAGTTTCCTTCCCTTTGTGAGTCTCAAAATGTCAATGTCCATGCTTTGAAGGGCTGTGTGCTCCTCAGCGTGTGTTTTAACATTTTTGAGGAGGAAGCAAAGGACCAATTAAATGGATATGACAAAGCTCCCAGGGAATTGCTCCCAATTGCTTCCACTCAGAAGAGTCTCCATTGGGAGCAGAGGAGGTGGAGGTTTGTTTGAAGTAGCGCCATGGCACAGAGGAAGTGACTCAGTGGCCAAAACAGTAAAAGTCCCCCCTCGCGAGGAATCATGTTTGAACTTGGCTGCCTTACTGAGATCTCTGTGTTCTTTGGGTTCAGAAAGTCAGTCTAGATTTACTAGCTGGCTATAACACCCCACAGGGCTCCCTGAAGCTACAGCTGAGGACAGAGTGGACATCCATAATGAAGAAGCAGTCTCTGAAACACGTGTGGGAAGCGGCCTCAGAATAAACTGAGCTTCCCTGGCACCAAGGTTAAAGTGGGCGTCTACTATGGATGCTGGACCCTACTCTCTGCCCATGGGCACAGCACCTCCATGCTTCGTTTCTGCATTACTATAACATTAAGTCATTTCTTGTGCATTCTCATGTCTTGTATGTAATGTGTGAGGCTGAAACGGTCTTGGTATTTAGGTTAGGCTTCTGTGTGATCCTCATGTCTGGCCTCCTGAATAATAAGATTACATAAGTACTCCATCACAGCAAGCTTTCCCACTCATGTTAACATTATCACTTTCGTCCCCACTGAAAGTCTGAGAAGGGGTTCCCTCTGGTGCTCCTCCTCCATTTCCTCCTCCTCCTCCTCCTCCATTTCCCCCTCCTCCTCCTCCTGCTCCTCTCATTCCTTATTTATTTATTTATTTATTTATTTGTGTTTTTCCTTGACTTGCAATGCCACTCTACTTTCTATTCACTGTCATGGTTTCTGAGATGTCTGCCTATAGTCGTTTTAGTAATTCTGATTTTGTTTTGTTTTTTTTTATATCTGTGGTTTTGATCATGATGCTTTTATACATGTATTTCCTTAAACATGCTTTTTGAGTTCAGGGAAACTGGTTGTTGTCAAGTTAGAGAAGTTTTAATCATTCTTTCAGCAAACATGCGCAATTAATTTCTGCACTTCCCTTTAACATTCCCTATGCGTGTTGTTCTTGATGGTGGCCCACAGGCCTCCGAGGCCAGGCATGTTCTTCCTTTTGTCTCAGAGGATGAGTTATCTCAATTGACCTAGCTTCAGGTGTGCTGCTTCTGCTTTCCAGCATGTCTAATCGGCTTTTGAGTTGCTCTAGTAACTACTTCACCCAATTGTTTGTCTTATTATTAACAAATATATTTGGCAAAGCAAGTCATCAGTGGAAAGAGGCCCATCGGTCTTGCAAACTTAATATGCCTCAGTACAGGGGAACACCAGGGCCAAGAAGTGGGAGTGGGTGGGGAGGGGAGTGTGGGGGGGGAGGGTTTGGGGGACTTTCGGGATAGCATTGGAAATGTAAATAAAGAAAATACCTAAATTAATAAAAAATACATACAATCTCTTCTGGATTTGATGCCTAGGCCATCTCATTAGTAAATTGAGTGCAGTTGTATCGAAGCATAAATGCCTTGCAGACATGTCTGTGAGGATGCCTGGAGCAGCACTGAGCACATTGTGAGAGAGAGGGGCTGAAGCAGCCATGTATGGTCTTTGTTTGAAAGTGCCTTTTGTCTTCCTAAGGAAGCAGACACATAATTCTAAGTGGTTTTGTTCCATTTTGCTGTGTCCATTATGAGTATAGCACATGTAACCAACCCTCTTTTTTCTTCTTCTTCTTTTTATTAGACATTTTCTTTATTTACATTTCAAATGTTACCCTCTTTCCTAGTTTCCAACCCTCTTAATCATGCTTAGTAAATTGCTGTTTTCTGTAAGTGCAGTGTGTTATAGCAGACTGCTAAAGCATCTTTGTGTTGCTTCACTGAATGTTCATGTTGAACAGTAGCTTCCAGTTCTCCTTCTTACCTTGTAACCAGGTGATACTACATTCTACTCCTGGCTTCTGTGGATTTAAAGAGTTTAAACAACTTACAACAGTTGAATCAAGAAGTGATGATCTTTCAGTTGGCTGCTCATTCACTGAGCACAGTGTCCACAAAGTAGGTCATGGGTAGGCATTTTAGTTAGTGCTATGTCCTGGTGGCAGTATACAGTCCTGAGTTTAGTCCTCCGTATCATAAAGTAGAGGTTTATACATGGACTAAGGAAATATATACTGTACATGGTAGCATACACATGTAGTCCTGACACTCTGAAGACCAAGGCAAGAAGATTATGAATTTAAAGACAGCATTGAACTACACTAACTGTCCTTATCTCAAAGGAGAGAATAAAGGGATGAGGAAATAAATAGATGTATATAAACAAATTGAACTCACAAAAGTTGGCATCTCTTTGGAATCCTGGTTTTAGTTCTACTTTAAAAAAAAGTAAATAGCAAGAAGTTGGATTTCTGATCATGGGTTCTCCCTTGTGTTCTGCTAGCGCAGGGGTGAAAGGAATTAAAGGGCCCATTCAAAGAACAGAGGAGAACTGGGTCAGAAGCAAAGTCCAAAAACATGAGGCAGGTGATGGATGTAGGAAACAGAATAAAACACTCCCAGTGGCAGAGATTCAAAACCAGGGGGCTCAAAACACCAGGTGAGTTAAGAATTTGGTACCTTGGGTGAAGCTCAGAGATTTAGTTTGCCTGCGGCCAATCATGCAGGTGGGGCAGGGAATAAGATTGGGAGGAGGTAGGGCCTGCTCCTTTATAACCCCCTGACTCATGCAGAGACATTTTGGCAAAGAACATCACAGAAACAGGTGGACAAGAAGCGACTGGATTTTTTAAACAAAGTTATAAAAATAATCCAGCCTGAGTTCCAAGACTCGTCTTGAACTTGAGACAACTTCATAAATTTAATGTTTTAATTTTTAGCATCTTCCTAGTAAAGAAAAACCTAGTAGAGAAAGAAAGCAAGATTCAAGTCATAGCACATAGATTCCCTGAGACTAAAAGACTTTGTCTTTGTCTTGGGTCTTTATTCATCGTGCTTTAAATATGAATGGATGGATACTTTTATAATACTCAAAACGTTGACAATAAGATGAAGAGCTCAGTAGTAGGCATATCTCTGTGAGCTGAAGGCTAGTCTGGTCTATATAGTGAGTCTCAAACAAACACATAAAGAATAAAAATATACAGATGATAGCATCTTACAAATAAGAAAATAAATAAATAAATAGACAAATAATAAAAGTGCAGATGATGGCATCTTACATATCCTTGAACAGAAATGTTGTTTTTGTTTTAACTAATGTTACATTTAGAAAGTTAAAGTGAGTGAAATCTCTCATGTTCAGGATTTCACTAGGAGAATAAAGGGAGTGTCCTTGTCTTCCCAGTTCTCTATCCTACTCCCTCTGGTGTCTGTAACCTGTATTTTGTTACTCCCAAGAAGCTAAAATTGAAATCAAATTGCTATAGCATAGGTAATTTTCCACCCCATGTATTTCTATAAATCTACTATGTAATTCACATTAACTCCCAAATACCCAGAAAATTTAAAAAGCCAAAAGGAAGTACATTCAGGGGGCTGAGCCCTGCTGTATGAGGCATTTAAGCTATACCTTTCAGGAGAAATAAGTAAGGCCTTCTTCTTTCCTTCATCATTTGTTAGAAATAATGGCATGGACTTTTTTTTCCTGTTTGGTTAGTGTTTGCCATCCTCCCCCCCACTTTATTTCATGTTTTTAAGCTTTCTTTTCTTTCTTTTCAGTTTCTTTTCATTTTTTTTCTCTTCTCTTTTGTTTTACTTTTTTCCCTGACAGTCTCCCTTTCTTCCTGGGAATTCCAAGCTGGCCTTAACTCATAATTGTCCTATCTCCAACCTCAGTGCTGAAATCATGAGCTTACACATTTATTCTGCTGGCTTGGTTTTCATTGTTTAGATATTTCCACTCTAATGAACAGAATCCCCAAAATGACTTTACCTGTATGAATCAGATTCATCTATATGCATATATATGCAATAAAAACTCTCCAGAATTTATTGTTGTAGAGACTGTAACTAGTCCACCTCTTAGGGTTGAGAAAAACATGGCAGATAGGGGGCAGGGACAATGCATGAGCATGAAAGCAAAAGACACTTCTAACCCAATTCGGCCATTTACATGCTAGGTCAAACTGTATAATTAAGTACCAGTAAAAGTCAGTAATTATGCATGCATGTATATGGCCTGATATGTAGTAGGGACCACTAGGATATATCTATGCATTGAACAGGACTTAAGACTAGACTGGAAACACAGTGTTAGAATATTATAAATATCAAGGCTCAATTTTAGCTTGGCTTTCTCATCTGTCTCCCACATGTGAGAAAGTCCAGGCATTTGAATTTATAAGTAGTGAAACAAGCAAGGATACTCTTGTTTGTTGGTATTGCTGAGGGATGTAGTACCCAGTGCTGGTCTTCCCTTAAAGACATACCACAACCAGCATACACACACTAACTTACAACATGGTTGGGGGTGGGGGTTGAGAGATTAGAGGCTGCCACCATAGTTAATGGCCTATTTTTGCTCATCACTTTTTAAAGATGCAGTCATCCTTTGATGGATTTATTCTTAACTAATTAATGGCTGATCCTTTTCCCTTCCCCAGTACAAACAATACTAACATCAGTAGGCTTTTTACACTTCTTTAGGACAGGCTAAAGTCCCTTTAGACTTACCCTTATGCATACCAAAATCAAATTTACACAAATAAAATTATTAGGCTTAAGGTGCAAGCCAAATTGCTCTCATAATTTACTATCTACTTACTTCTTTTAAACAGGTGGTTGCCCAGCTAATAGCTAAAGGAACCTTGCATATACTCTTACATAGTGTTCACGTGTAGGAAAGCGTGCACTTTGCCTTCTATAAGGGCTCCTTTACTTTGCTTGTATTACTTTCCCGTAGGCAAATTGTTTCCCATTCCATAATAAGCTATCAGTTATGTCACATATTTTTAAAATTTCAAGAACAGTTCATTCTTTTCAATAATGTTAATTATCCATAATCTAATCATGGTTTCAGTTCAAAGAGATTTGCCCAAGAGCAAGAGGATCTCTGAGACAGAGAGATCTATTAAAATGAGAAAGAATATTGAGTCCATTTTCATGACAGACCTCCAAGAAGACAAAGAGGCGATTGCAAACATACCTATATGTGGGAAGCCGCAAGAGCCATTACAAGATGGCGCTGGTTTCAATAAGCCAACACCCATGAATATGGGTAAACAACCAATGTGTGCATGTGCCATAGAGTTTTTGGCCGAGTCACTGCCTGTCACGAGGCATGTAAATGAGGTACTGAAAGCATAACCAATCAGCTATAGACACGCCTCTCCTAGGCCTATATAAGCAGCGCCAGTTCTGCCGCTCAGGGTCTTTCGCCTACACAGTCAATGCTCTCCCAATAAACGTGTTGCAGAAGGATCCTGCTGTGGCGTCTTTCTTGCTAGCGAGTCAGGCATCTCACACCTATACTTCTGTGATCTATGTCTGTGGAGTCATGGATCATTAGAAGAGATGACATGTAACCCCAAGAGGGACTGACCCATTGCAGCCACTGATCTCTATTGGGTAAGGATTCCCTGTCTTCATACATTCTAGAGATCAGAGAAGTCACTCTGTACTACATGGTATCTGAAGATACTCTCCTGCCACCAGAGTTAGTACCACTGAACTATTCACATAAAAAAAGATACAATTGGGGTTGGCAAGATGGCTCAGTGGGTAAGAGCACTGACTGCTCTTCCAAAGGTCCTGAGTTCAAATCCCAGCAACCACATGGTGACTCACAACCACCCTCAATGAGATCTGATGTCCTCTTCTGGCATGTCTGAAGACAGCTACAGTGTACTTATATATAATAATAAATAAATTTTAAAAACATACACTTGCAAATTTTGAAGGTCTTTATGTAATCATATATAGTCAACCCCAGCGATGTAGACAGGCATCACTGGACTTTAGATACTTAGCAACCTAAAATGGGACAGATTGTTCAGATGTGGGAAAGACATGGCAGGGAAGCTGTTTTGTGTTTTCACAGCAAAACCAGACAAGAGCCTAAGTAGGGACCCTGATCTCATATGCAGCTGTGGAGTTGAAAATGCAACAGCTGGATCATGGCCTCATCACAGAGATGCAAGTAGAACCTGCCTTATGCTGATGGAAAAAGCTGGTAGTAAGCTGCCCACAACTGACCTGGATGTTCCCCATCCAGGATATGATACTGGCAGTTTGAACTTCTTAATTGCATGAGAAAGGAGGCAGGTAACACAGTTGGTAGTAATTATTCTTATGCAGACAACTTCTGTTGTTCGAGAAACACTCCTGACCTGCTCTTGGCCAGAGCTGAAACAGATGTCCAGTTATGTTAAAATAAATAAATTAATTAAAAGATTCATTTGTAGCATCCGGGATTCTCAGTTGTTTCTAGCTGGTCTGGAGCCATGTGCCAAACTCCAAGGACAACTCATGAGTCTTATAAAGTTTAATCTCTAGTAACCTAAATACTAGAAAATCATTCAAAACTTAATTTCTTCTCAATATTTTTAGGTAGAAGGCTATGAGGATCATAAGAAAATAACTATTTATCTAACTTCCTACCTGATAACCTAATATTAATATTTATATATAATATCTATATTTTCAGAGTATTTACATCTTTAACTTTCCAACCGTGGTACTTGGAGTTAATTTTTTGCCATTTTTTTTTTTAAAATGAGAATACAATAATGGCAATAGTTTGGTAAATTTGTAAGCGTTTTATAAAACAAAGTAAACATTAACTGTATGTACAAATTATTGCCTTAAATTTACTAAGTTACTTTGAATATATGAAAACATAATAGCATGAAAAATGGTCTAGCATTTTAGGGAATAATATAAGAACTTATATGTGATGTTAATTTGAATTATCAACTTGACATTACCTAGAGTCACCTGAGAAGAGAGTTTCAGTGAGGGATTTATACCAGGTTGGCCTGTGGGCTTTATCTGTGGGGGCTGTTTTAATTAAGTTAATTGATGTGAGAAGACACAGCCCAGTATGACAGCACCATTCTCTAGGTAGGCGGGGCTTGTTGAACTGCCTTGAAGTTGAGAAATCCAGCTGAGTTTAATTTAAGCAGGTGAGCATGTATACATTCTCTTCTTGCTGCTTTTGCCTTTCGATGTGCTATAATCTAGCACTTTGTAGTTCCTAGAATAGACTTCTCTACAATTGTTGACTCTAACCCATAATTGTAAGATGAAATGAACCCTTTGTCCCTCAAGTTCCTTTTTTGTCGGAGTGATTTATCACAGCAACAGAAGTGACACTACACTACTTACTATAGGTTTGATTTTCTTTGAATCAAACTGTAAACAATGCATTTTTGGCTGCCACTCTCATATGTCATTATATACTTAAATTTTATACTTCTAAGACTTTCCTTTTATTTAATTCAACCATATATCATTACCAATTAGCATACGTCTTATGCAGAAGTTATTTAGTAAACAAATGGGTGTCAAGTGAAGAATCAAAGGTTGACTCATTGAGCAAAAATACTCCTCAGTTTGAAAAGCAAGTTGACAAATCCGAGAATCTGATGTGATAAAAAAAGAATTGAAGTGTATGCTAATGCTATGCAAATGTCAGGCATGTTTGAATCACAGTCAAGACTGAGGGCCAACACTTCAATACTATTCTAAATGTTTGTTGTAGATTGATCCTAAAATATGTTCAAAAGACTCCCTTCCTAGCCCAAGGATAGTAAGAGGCTCACTCTATCAGTCTACCATCAAGGTTATAATTAAGTCATTGAGTCTGTGGCCTGTATTTATAACTACAATACATGATCAAGGATTATAAACACCAGGAAAGCTGTATTATCACACTGTCTAATTATCACATTAAGAGAATGACAACAGGGATTCGTTTCATCTCTTACTAGAAAGAAGAAATCTGGCAGTACCTGGAAGTTCACTTTGATGTTGGATTTGTAAAAGAAAGTATCAAAGATGGAACTGTTTTCAAATAGAACATCGGATGCTGGTTTCATCCTGGCAGTCAGTTCTCTTCTGCACCACCACAGTTTGCTTTGAAGTGGCATAGCCTAGAGTTTGTTATTAGGATCATTTTATTGCAGGTAAAACAATGAAATTCAAGAGGGTGGAAGAAATATCAGCACAACTCAAAGCCAGCAGCAGGTGTTTAAGTTGATTTCTGAAATTTGTAACTTACTAACAGTGTGGAGGGTGTAAATAGATCAGGAGTTCTTATCCTCAAATTGAATATCCATGTCATGTTATAGTATAATCAAAACCTTTGAGAAATGGAGAAAAAAATCTTGCATATTCTTGGGCCATCTTTTGAGGGTCTAATGGAAGATGCTCTTCACAGCCTTGGGAGATCAGTGGTCTTTCAATAGTAATGTTAGGAATGCAGGTTGCCCTTCTAGGCTGTCCTTCCCAAGTAGACTTGCAAATACTGCTACTCAGAGGAGGCTTTGTAGGCTCTAGTCATAGATGCTGGATTATATCAATGGGAAGTCTGTAAGAGTGCATTTGCAAAAACTGGTTATACTCATGTGATAACTCATGTTCTACTCACAATGATTTTCGGTGTGTTTTTGGGAATTATGTCTAAGTTCTGCCTGGCTCCAAACAGGTTTCCCCACTGAGAGGGTACTCTTACAATCATATTGGAAAATTCTCCCACTTAGGTAAGAGATCACATTCAGATTGCATATGTCCCACCAAACTTTTGTTCACTTATCTGCATTCCTTCTTTATTTAACACCTGATATGTATTAATAAGGCCAGCTATAACTTTGTCCATTTATGTTTCTCTTTTTTCTTTTTTCTATCTTCCTCCCCCTCCCTTCCTCTTTCCATTTCTTTCTTCTTTTTCTTTTCTTTCCATTTCTTTTCGTTACTTTCTTTTCATTTTCCTTTTGATAGGCATTTCCAAAGAACAGGTTGGCAGGGCATTAGCATTCTCCTAGGCACAAGCTCTTGAGGAGTGGGATTACTAGTGTTCTAAGTTGATTGGAGTTGAATAGGGAGATCCTTTTTAGCAGACTTTTATATTCTTTCCATAGAGTAGCAATCTTCAATTGTTCCTTTTTTTTTTTAAATTTATTCTTTAATTCTTTTTTTTTTTTACAGTCCAGACTTTATCCCCCTCCAAATCCACCTTCTTACTGTTCCACATCTCACACCTCCTCCTCCCATCTCCAAGAGGGTATCACCATCCCACTGCCACTTCACCAGACCTCCCGACTCCCCAGGATTATTGCATCTTCTCTCACTGAGCCCAGACCCAGCAGTCCTCTGCTGTATGTGTGTTGGGGGCCTCATAGGAGCTGGTATATGCTGCCTGTTTGGTGGCTCAGTGTGTGAGCCATCCTGGGGGTCCAGGTTAGTTGAGACTGCTGATCTTCTTCTAGGGTCGCCCTCCTCCTCAGCTTCTTCCAGTTTTTCCCAAATTTAACACCAATTCTTCTGTCCATTAGTTGGGTATAAATATCTGCTTCTGACTTAACTGCTTGTTGGACCTTTTGGAGGGCAGTCATGATAGGCCCCTGTTTGTAAGCATACCATATCCTTGGCAATAGTGTCAGGCCTTGGGGCCTCCCCCCAAACTAGACCCCAATTTGGGCCTGTCATTGGACGTCATTTTCCTCAGGCTTTTCTCCATTTTTGTCCCTGTAGTTCCTTCAGACAGGAACAATTTTGCGTCAGAGTTTTTGACTGTTGAATAGCAACCACATCCCTCCACTTGATGCTCTCCCTGTATTTGTGCTAGAGGTGGACACTACAAGTTCATTATGCTCACTGTAAAGCATTTCATCTAAGGTCCCTCCCTTTGAGACCTAAGAGTAAAGTTCAAGTCCAAGTGGATCAAAAACATCAACAAAAAAACAGATACACTGAATCTAATAGAAGAGAAAAGAGGAAATAACCTCAAGCTTATTGGCACGGGTAAATTTCCTAAGCAGAACTACAATGGCTCAGGCTCCATTGATAAGATCAGTGGAGAATTGATAAATGGGACCTCATGAAACTGGAAAGCTTCTGTAAGGCAAAGGACATAGCCAATAGGACAAATTGGCAGCCTACAGATTGGAAAAAAAAAAAAAAAACTTCACTAACCACACATCCAATATAGGGCTACTTTCCAGAATGTTCCTGGTTTTAAGGACAATGTTTTGTTTGTTTGTTTGTTTGTTTGTTTTATTTCATTTTGTTTTATTTTTGGAGTTTTTTTCCTTTATTGGATATTTTCTTTATTTACATTTCAAAAGTTACCCCCTTTCCTGGTTTCCCCTCCAGAAACCTTCTCTCTCTACCCCCTATCCCCTACCCCTGCTCACCAACCTACCCATGCCTGCTTCCTGGCTCTGGCATTCCCCTACACTGGGGCATAGGGTAAGGACAATATTTTATGCTAAGCAGAGTTTTGCAGATTGAGCCTGGTGTCCTAAACAAATGGGCTGAGAGTCTGACTACTGAGTGAGTTCCCTAAGCCAGTGGGTAGAAATAACAAATCAACTCTAACCATAACAAAATCATAGTCTTACTTAATATTTCAAACACTTTCACTGGGAAATAAAGGTGATTTAAAAGGAAAAAATTCTCTAATCCATAACCCAATCCAAAATATACAAGTTCCAATACAAAAGTATAGTAAATGTAAAAAACTAGGGCCATGTGACATCTCCAAAATTTATGATTCTCACAGTATTGGCTTTGACTAACAGTTGGGTGACCTCTGAGAACAACAATAAAAATAAATGAATGATAGAAAGGAAGAAAGGAAAGAAAGAAAGAAAGAGAGAGAGAGAGAGAGAGAGAAAGAGCAAGAAAGAAAGAGAGAGAGAGAGAAAGAAAGAAAGAAAGAAAGAAAGAAAGAAAAAAAGAAAGAAAGCACAAAACAGTCGGAATAAAGGTTATAAGTATATTCAAATAATAAAGGAGGACAGAAGCAAAGTCTTGGGTTAATTCAAAGAGAACACAAGGAAGCAGCTAAATGAAATAAGAAAGTTGATATAGGATATTAAATTAGAATTAAGCAAAGAGCTACATACACTGAAAAAGTCAGAATGAAAGTGAAAAATTCAGTAAGCCAATTTAAAAGTGGGTGGAAAGTCTTACCAATAGATTGATGATGAGAACATAGTTTTAGGGCTTGAAGAAAAGTAGAATTGAAACATTTATACACTGACAAGAATCAGTTAATAAGAAAGTGTGAACAGAATGTTTGATATCCACGGGATATCTTCAATGTGGGCCTGCCTAGTGGTCTGAGTTCTACCTACCTACCTATCTGTCTGTCGGTCGGTCGGTCAGTCGGTCGGTCTATCTGTCTCTCTCTCTCTCTCCTCTCTCTCTCTCTCTCTCTCTCTCTCTCTCTCTCTCTCTCTCTCTTCTATCTCTATCTATCTATCTATCTATCTATCTATCTATCTATCTATCTATCATCTATAATACCTTGCTTTTGAGTACTCTGTTTTAGTTTAGGGCTATTGAGAATAGTGTACTGCTATGAGTGTCTTTTCCCATGTCACACACTATACAAATGCACACATCTCTCTAGTCACATGAGTCAGAGCAGCACTTTCCCATTTCAGATCTGATCTTAAGGGTCTTTGCTCCAGATTCAGTTCCTCACTGGAAAAACAGAAATCCCTACATTGGTCTGCTGCAAGTCTGCATCACCCAAATTTCCTCCTTCGTTCCCTTTCTGCCCCAGCGCTGTTCCTTGTGCTTGAAACAGGGAAGGCTCTTTCCCATCCAGAATGCAGTAATTCACAGTTGCTCCTCTGTGCCCACTTGGGTGTCCTTCTGCCACCTCCTGAGCTTTTTCATTATATTTCCAGATGTCAGTCAAGTCATCAACCCTACAGGGAAGCTTTCTCTTGCTCTCTTCCACCTTCACTTTCACAATGTCTACTTCTTGACAGTTATCACAGTTGGAACGTTCTTTTCTTTTCTTTATTAACATCTATTTCTTATCTCTTTAAAGAGAAGATTCTTGGAAACTTGGAGATGAGAGAAAGGGAGAAAAGGCATCCACAGTATGGGTTTGGTAACTGTATATAGGATGGATCTCCTCCCATGTGTATTTTGTTCCCCCTTCTAAGAAAGACCAAAGTTAACTTTTATTCTGTGCAACAGCTAACTATTTCTCTATTGTATTTTAACATAGAGGAATAGATGGAATACTGGTGAGGACAAGTTTAGTGGCTAGACTGAGAAGAAAGTCTAAAGCAAATCTCAAAGATAAATTTGCACAAAGAGCGAGAGAGCAAGAGAGTGGGAGAGCGAAAGAGCAAGAGAGAGAGAGAGAGAGAGAGAGAGAGAGAGAGAAAGAGAGAGAGAGAGAGAGAGAGAGAGAGAGAGAGAGAGAGAGAGGAGGTGTGGGAGTCTGCTTCCAGGTAGATCTACCACAGCGCTCTGGATCCCTGTAAAATCATAGCATTTGATGGTGGTGTGTGCCCCACAAATAGTGAAGATTCACAGATTATCCCTACAGTTGGTGCTGTTCAACAGAAAAGCCCAATGACATGAAAGCACCCGGCCATACGGAGCACAAGAGTGCCTCAAACTTGAACAATTTATGCTATAATATTCTCACCATATTCTCTCAATCTTTTGCCAGCCAATTACTACTCTTTCAAGTGCCTTGACAACATTTTGCAGGAAAAAATGTTTTAACAAAAACAGAACATAGAAAATACTCTATGATTTTACTAAGACCCACAGAATTGTTTTTTTTTAATTAGGTATTTTCCTCATTTACATTTCCAATGCTATCCCAAAAGTCCCCCATACCCCCCCCCGCCCACTCCCCTACCCACCCACTCCCACTTTTTGGCCCTGGCATTCCCCTGTACTAGGGCATGTAAAGTTTGCATGTCCAATGGGCCTCTCTTTCCAGTGATGGCCTGATAGGCCATCTTTTGATACATATGCAGCTAGAGTCAAGAGCTCTGGGGTACTGGTTAGTTCATAATGTTGTTCCACCTATAGGGTTGCAGATCCCTTTAGCTCCTTGGGTACTTTCTCTAGCTCCTCCATTGGGGGCCCTGTGATCCATCCAATAGCTGACTGTGAACATCCACTTCTGTGTTTGCTAGGCCCTGGCATAGTCTCAGAAGAGACAGCTATATCTGGGTCCTTTCAGCAAAATTATGCTAGTGTATGCAATGGTGTCAGCGTTTGGAAGCTGATTATGGAATGGATCCCTGGATATGGCAGTCTCTAGATGGTCCATCCTTTTGTCTCAGCTCCAAACTTTGTCTCTGTAACTCCTTCCATGGGTGTTTTGTTCCCAATTCTAAGAAGGGGCAAAGTGTCCACACTTTGGGCTTCGTTCTTCTTGAGTTTCATGCGTTTAGCAAATTGTATCTTATATCTTGGGTATTCTAAGTTTCTGGGCTAATATCCACTTATCAGTGAGTACATATCATTTGAGTTCTTTTGTGATTGGGTTACCTCACTCAGGATGATGCCCTCCAGGTCCAACCGTTTGCCTAGGAATTTCATAAATTCATTCTTTTTAATAGCTGAGTAGTACTGCACTGTGTAAATGTACCACATTTTTTGTATCCATTCCTCTATTGAGGGACATCTGGGTTCTTTCCAGCTCCTGGCTATTATAAATAGCCAGAATTGTTTTTTTGTTTGTTTGTATAAACTTCAATTCCTTTTTGTATCATCTTAATAATTTGACATAAACAGTGGTGAATAAGAGACCTTGTCTTAAGTGATAGAAAAAATGATCACAACTCATGGTTGTTCTCTGCCATATGCCTGGGTCTTGTTATAAGTACATGTAAACACACACACACACACTGTTGCATATATATATAATATATATAATAATATAATAAAGACACTCCAGAAGAGAGGTTTCGTGTGGTTGCTGGGAATTAAACTCAGGACCTCTGGAAAAGCAGCCACTGCTTAACTAGTTAACCACATCTTCAGCCCTTTCTGTAGGCTCTTGAGCATGTTTATTCATTCAGCCTGAAGCATTGTTATTCTTAGTTGAACTGTTTATATGATGAAATGTGTTGATAGATTTGCTGGGTAAAGTAGTCTGGGTTGGCATCTTTGATCTTTTAGAATTTGCAGAACAGTGCTCTGTATTTCTCTGACTTCAAAAGTTTTATCATGCTGGGCAGTGATGGCACAGGCCTTTAATCCCAGAAGTTGGGAGGCAGAGGCAGGAAGATTTCTGAGTTTGAGGCCAGCCTGGTCTACAGAGTTCCAGGACACCCACAGCTCCACAGAGAAACCCTGTCTCAAAAAACAAAAACAAAAAAACAAAAGTTTTACCATTAACTCCACTGTTATCTGACGTTTTTGACTTAGGTTTGACTTGGGGTGTTTCTCTTGCAGATTTAATGTCCACCTTTGTTTGGTCTATATATTTACTATTTTATCAATAGTGTGCATTGGGAGTTTTTCTTTTAATTTTTTTTGGCATAGTATGTCTTTTTGTTATTGTGGTGGTGGTGGTTGTTGTTTAATTTATGGAAGTTTTATTCTGTGATGTTGTTGAAGATCTGGTCTCTTCCATTGATCTGGAATTCTTCATCTCTGCATATAATTCATAGATTTGGTTTTTATTCATGGTGACCCAAATTGGATATTCTATGTGTATATATCCATATTCTTTGCTTGTGTGATCCAATTCCTCTAGTTTATCTGTAAGTGCTAATATTCTGTCTTCTACTCAATACATTTTAGTGATAAGGCTTTCCCCACACTTTTCTACTTAGATAATTGAATTTTAAATTCCATCTTGATTTTCCTTTGACTTTTAATAAGTTTATCTTTCCTTTTACTGAAATCAGTTTTCAGATCCTGAATTTTCTCTGTCATTTCATCCAGCCATACACTTGTGTTTTCTTGGACCCACCTCAGAAACTCATTCCTATTGTCTTTAAGTTTATTGAGGTGTTTGTCTGTGTTACCATTAAACTCCTTGAATGCTTTGGTCATGTTTATGAGTGATTTTTCAAATTCTGTGTCCTTTGGTTTATCTAGATAATTGTTTCTAACCCTTTTACAAGACTGGTGGGTTTGGGCAGAGACACATACTGTTTTGGCTTTTGCTGTTGTTTGTGTGCTTGTGTGTTGACCTTGGCACATGCACTTCTACCATTAATTATGTCGGATGTGAGATTTTAGGCTGCCTCTATTGAGTTGAAGTTTGACTTTATTTTTTTCTTGTTGCCTAAGCAAACAGTTCAGTTGTGAGGAGCTGACTGGTAAGTTCTGCAGCCATTGCTATCCTACAGTTCTGCCTTTGTTGATATTGGTTTGGAAAAATGAGAATGACTCCAATTCAGTTGTAGCTACAAACATATGTGAGTAGGACAAATGGCAAGCTGTGTTCTCTGAGCTATGATTGAGAATGTGACTGTGCTGTAGGTTAGGTGCAGTCTTGAACAGTTACCAGCAAGGCCAGTGCCCAGACTGTGTGAATAATTCTAAGGCTAAGTACTAGGGACAGTGCAGATGGGTAATGGTTTGGCAAATTCACAAGGCTATCCCAGTGCATAGGATGCATGATCCAGGTTAAAGATCATTGTGGATAGCAAGAGTGAGGGCCAGGGTAGCTCATTGGACTGAGAGGCACGTGGAACCTTTCTTTTTGTCTTGTGTTTATACCCTATTATATACCTGTACCCTTACCACCCTTGGTTTCTAGGCAAAGTATTCATTGTTCCACGTTTTCTCATTCTTCCACTTTAATCTGAAAAGTTATATAATCCAGAAAGACTTCGTGATTGATACTTTATTGATTGATACTTCCCACAAAGTTATCCCTTAGACCTTCTCATAGAATCAAAGCTGTATTATAACACCATATTATTTTTAGACTTCTTTGTGTTTGTAATTAAATATCTTCCATTTAATACATCATTTATAAAAGCACACTGGCACATAGCACACGTGCTACAAAAAATTTAAATGAGCAAAAAATGTCCTGTTTGCCAACACAGACTTCCAGGCCCAAACAGAGACAATGGGACAGAGTACTAACTAACAGAGCAGATATACCAGAAGCATGTCCTTACAAAGTATTTGGATGTACACACAGAAAATCTCATATTCTAGTGGCTTTAAACATGTATGGCTTTCTGAATAAGCATGAAGACTTATTTCTGATCCCTAGTGCTCATGGAAAAATCTGGGTGTGGCAGCATGAGCCTGCAATCCCAGAGCTAGAAAAAGTGGCAACTGGAGAACCCCAAGCTCCCTCAGATTACCTCATCTACCTCTTGCTGCCACACATGCACATAAAGGTGTAAAGGTACATATTTATACAAAAGCACATCTGCACACACGTGTAAATATATAACACACACATATGCACACAAAAGACAGTCTTTTGTGAAGAAACACCCATCATGATAAAGTGTGACAGCCTATGTGTCACTTCTACTATCTTGCATGTGCTTTCATCGAACACCGCTTTCCTATCTTTCTCTTTTATTATCTTTTCAATTTTACAGATATGAAATTTTCTCTTTCTGTAGGTTATCTTTCAACTTTCTTGAGAGTCTAACTATGTAGGTGTATGATAAGGTATAACTTTTTCTTCTATTCTCATCAACTTTCTTTATTTTTCTTTCCTAAGTTTATAATGGATCCTGTTGGATAATTGTCCTGAAGCTTTCCCTACCACTTAAATGCCCTTAATTTTCTATGATTTTCCTATGTCTTTTAAATTTCTTTTCTTCCAAATTCCATTTTGTTAATTTTGCTCTTGTCAGCTGTTTGATGAATAGAGTGTTTCCTATCTATTTATAGAAGCTCTACTGGGTGATTTTTTACATCTGCTTACTTATTTTTTTAAATGTAGTTTCATGTGCTTTTACCAGACATCCATTCATCATTTTATAGCTTTAATCATTTCAGCACACATATTTTAAATTTTCATTTGTGTAATTGTTTCATGGGGGTCTCATGCAGATTGGCTAGTTATGTATTTTGGCAATTACATTTCATTTCCAGTTCATCCTCAGCAGGAAGCGATGTGTAGCATCACTGAAGTCTGTTTGAAGATCCATCCCTCCTGGGAGTCAGCATGGTCTTTCATCAGGGACCCTAAGGTGCCTCTGACTTCCATGGAAAGACTTTCTCTGCTTGAGGTAGATATGCTTGCGGTGGGCAGGTTAGCACTTTTAGTTTTATTTTGTGCTTCAATGTGGGTTAATTTAACTCCATCTTTCTGTAAGAGCACAACTGAATTGACAATTCTCAAGGATATTTCTTTTCTTTTCTTTTTCTTCCCAAATTTTCTCCTCCTCCTCCTCCTCTTCCTCCTGTACCTGCTCCTTTCTGGTCTAAAAATTAAATTGATTGGATTCACAATTCATTTTTAGATACTTGAGAACAAGAAGTTTATTCCTGTGTCGAATTCTCTCTCAGTATAACAATGCCAGTATCTATGTATATATCTATATATCTATCTAAAGACTTACATTTTCTTCCTTTTGGCTGTGTGGTGAAAGGAAGTGCTAGTATAGGGGAAGGCAATCTATTTGGAACATTGTATTTGATATGTTCTTTTTGTCCCTTCAGACTATCAAGCTGCTGTCTGTTCAGACTGCAGTTCTTGCTCAGAACGACCCATGGTGCATATATGGGAACAAATACCAACTCATTACTAAGAATAGTTTTCTTAAAAGGGGTTTTTGAAGTGGTTAAAAATAAGATGGTACAACAATTTTGCAATACAGCCAGCCTGGGACATATAAAAGGACATAAGGCAAAACGAAGCTGCTTAACACTGGGTGATGATTTCTGTCAGCTAATTCAAACTGCATTTTCATTCTTTTCCCAACATGGTGAAATAGCTCTGCTGGATTTTTCATAAGCTAATAATCAGTATGACACTGCACTGGCTGTTGCATGAATCTCATTCACTCTTCACTGCTGGACTTCCAATTTCCTGGCTGGAAATACATCACAGATTTCTAGTGAAGTCTTGCAACTGCTTTGTAGAAACCAAACAATTCCTGGTCTCAGCTCTTTCCCTATGGTTTTTTAGGTTCCCAGTGACTTCCTTTTCTTCATATTTTATACCCAGTCCCTGGGGCAGAGCCTAAGATGTAATGCTTGGTTGGTACTTCAAATGGCTCTTCCTAACATATGCCTTTGGACCCTGAACTCTTTGTTTTGAACAAATCAACCAGAATGGCTTTGTGCTCACAGCAGCACATCATGAGTCCTTGGTTTGCTCAAGGTCCTTCAATCATTTCTCATGTCTTTGAGTATAAAGATCTCCTAACACTATAAGGCCTTTTGCCAGTTGGGCCCAGTGGTCTTGTGAACTCACCATCCTGCTTTGTTGAAACATGTCTCCTACCTTTCAGCTTTACAGCCTGGCCTTGGTTCTTCCGGCTGATCGAAGACACCTCTGGATCCCATTCCCCCAACTTCTTCAAGTGTTTCTCAACTGTACTTTCTCAAGTTACCCCCAGCCTCTTCCTTTCTGTCATCCTTGGCTTTTTTCTGTACAGCATTTTTTCTCACACTCTGAGGTGGTAGACATTTGTTTATACTCTGTCATTGCGTCACTTTTGTTCAGTACACTAGGACCACAGGAGTAAATATGGCCAGTGTCATTTGCAGCAGCACTCTATTCTACTGGAACAACACTGTCACTCGCTGCTTGAAGGGATGCAGTCATTAGCTAAACTCACATGCTGGTGTGTATTTTACGCTGTATTGGGACCAACATTCCAGTTGCTGTTTAAACTTATAATCCTATTCACCTAGAACCTCAGCACTAGAAAGGCAATTCTTTAGGTCCTAATATGAGATGGTGAAATTTCCTCTTTCAATCCAGTCTTCACTTTTTGTTTGTATAATTTAGAAGGAGGCATTAAATAATAATAATAAAGAAAATCATGTTTCCTATCTTGTCTTTCCTATGTACGCACAAATCCTGACACCAGTGATGTGGTTCCGTGGGGCTGCAGAAGCTTGCAGTGAGGAGATTTCAGCTACTGTAAACACATGATCCTCATAAAGTCACTAAATACTGCTTTTAAGACGGGCCGTAGACTTCAGGAAAATATATTATCAAAATGTTCAATAACACACCATATGACAACAACATTATTTACCATTAATAATAACAGTAAAACATAACTGCAGTTTCTTTTAATCTCATGTTTTAAATAGCCCCCCAAATATCTTCATGTGTATCATCTAGAGTTAATGGTACTGGAAAGATTCTGAACACCGTGACTATCTAGAACATTTACTATTTGTTTGCTTGCTTGTTTGTTTTTAAAGATTTATTTCATTTAAAATTGTGTGTGTATGTGTGTGTATGTATGTATGTGTGTGTGTGTGTGTGTGTGTGTGTGGAGGTGTGTCTGTGTGTGTATGTGTGTGTGGGTGTGTGTATGTGTGTGTGTGCCTATGTGTGTGTGAGTGTGTGTGTGTCCACATGGGAGTGTAGGTACCAGCTAGGGCCAGAAGACAGCAAAGAAGTTACAGGTCATTGTGAGCCATCTGATGTGGGGCTGGAGATAAACCTAGGTCTGTTAGATGTGTAGTATGCTCTCTTACCTACTAAACCACTTCTCTAGCTCAACTCTGCATTTCTAGGTTGAGTCTGCTAACAATACATTTCTTCAGTTTTTTATTTGTTTTTAATTTGGAACTATCTCTATATCTGTATCTGTTTGTAAAATTGCTTTTCTCAATATGAAATTATTTCCCAGTCATCTTTTCTCCTCTGAGCATTTTTGTAACAGATTCCCACTCTGCTGCTTTTCTTTCTTTCTTCCTTCCTTCCTTCCTTCCTTCCTTCCTTCCTTCCTTCCTTCCTTTCCTTCCTCCCTTCCTTTCCTTTCCTTCCCTTGCCCTTGCCCTCCCCTCTCCTCCCCTCCCCTCCCCTCCCCTCTCCTCCCCTTCCTTTCCTGCCTTCCTTCTTTCTTTCCCTCCCTTCCTTCCTTCCTTCCTTCCTTCCTTCCTTCCTTCCTTCCTTCCTTCCTTCCTTCCTTTCTTTCTTTCTTTCTTTCTTTCTTTCCTCTCTCTCTGTCTCTCTCTCTCTATTTCCTCTCTTTCTCTTTCTCTCTTTCTTGGAGTCCCTTTGGAAATGACAAGCACTTTCTCCCTTGTCACTTTCAAACATTTTATGTGCCATAGTTTTCAGTACTTCCTCTTGACATGCCTTTTAATGGAAATTTTGGGTTGTCAAACTACTTGGATTTCATTGATCCCCCTGGACATGTAATGCTTATAATGTTTTCACTACAGTTCTGAACTTTAACTACTGCTTCTCTTTCCTCTCAGTGTGTATGCTGATACATATAAATGTGGTCCAATCTTCCCACAGGACCTGTTCTTTTTGTCTTATTTTTGCTGTACTTTATATAAAAGGACACCAGCTTTTCCATTTGAGATTCTGTCTATTTAAATCTATTTATGATACTCCATAGAGATTTTTTGAAATAATAGTTGCTGTATTTCCTAACTCCAGAATTTCATTTGTTTCTATAACCTCTTTATTATTCTTAGTAAAAACCTTGCAACCATGCCTTTCTGTACTACTATAATTATAGGTTTTGTTAATTACTTGCACTTTACTAATTAACTTTTGTTAATTAATACAAGTGACTATGTTGGGGTTTTTTCTTAACTTTGACAGCTATGTACTGAGAAATGCAGTTTCTGTGGCCTTTTATAATAAATTCAATGTGTGGCCAACCTTTATTTCTTTGTGACTTTTATAATGTTTGATGGACAATTAAGTTTTCAGATAATAGACAGCTGACATTCCTAGTAACATTGAGCACTGTATGGCTTTTATTTGTGCATATACTTGTTTGGTTAGTGATAGACTCCATTCTGTTTTATATAGCCTGCCCCATTCTTTTTTAACTCTCTTCACAACGCCATCTTGTCTGACCATAGGAGGGCTCTTTTCATTCTCTTTCCTTCCTTTTTTCTAGCAGCACACTATTCTGTATCTCCATTAAATACACCAAACCCCAGTTGCTGTTCCTTATAACCTCAATGTGTTTGGTAGCTTCCTGGAACTGAAGTTTTCCAACTTCCATTTTTTTTTTAATTTTTTTGGAAGATATCCAGTGTTCTGTGTTCCATGGCCTATTTCTCACCTACTAGCCAAATCTGTGAGCCATGAGCAGGAGACAGAGGATATGTAACCTCCCCTGCATGATATACCAACTTGATGAGCTAAGTCCATGGTGAAGGTGGAGCAAGTTAGCTAGGGGGAGACTTTGCATGCATTTTCCAGCAAGAATCCATCTTAGGATCCCTGGAAAGAATAATGAGGGTCTAATTGTTCTTGGTAGACTTTAACCCAAATTGAGGCTCCATCGCATGAACGGCTGCTGAGAAGGTGGGTGTACCTCTCAGTTGCTTTTGTTCTGAACATAACATCAATAATCAATATTAGATGTCAGGATGAGAAAACCTAAGATCCTGCCCTCTTTAAAGGTACCATCCCCCCACCCCACCCCCCAAGGAGCTGGGATAGGGAAAGAAGGAATCTCTTTTCTAGACTGCATCAACCTGAAATTCTACTTTCATTGTTCTGGAGTGAAGGACTTAAAGATAAGTCTTTCTTCAAAGCCCACAGATTTTTGCTCACTTCTCACATTGTAATAGATAGTCCTGAATAATGTTTGATTTGCTAACACATACCTTTAGTATGTTTCCTCGAGACTCATATGTCTTACCTCACAATCTCCACCACACACTCTAAAGATCTTCATTGTATCACTCACTATAATTACTTTTTGAGAAAAATATGTCTTTTTTTTTTACTCTTTTTGAGCATATAGCTGCTACAACTAAAGCAATAGACTTAACTGGCAAAGCTAAAAAACAAGGCAAAATAAACACAAACAAACAACAATAAAAACCATCAAAATTTGAAGAGAAAGAAATGTTTCCTTAGAAGGACCAGGGCACTGTAGTTAGGAGCCAATGCTGGAGGTTAATTCTGGTGTTTCATCAATAAAGAATGAGTATAAAAAAAAAAGAAGAGGGAATACATGCATGATATGCATTGCAATGGGAGAAGAGGAATTCTATCAATGGGCATGAGAGCCAGAATAATAGCCTTAGCATATCACAGGATGCTTGTTCTATTGCAGATGTTACTGAATTGTTTCCTGATGGCTTGCATTCTTTTGTCCAGAACACTCTTGATCGACTATTTTTCTAGACCATTAGTTCCCAGAACTGTTTGAGAAATGGTACTACTGTACCATTTGAGAGCTTCAGATGGAAACTTCCACAGGCAAGGCCTCACAGTATTATTTTTCTTTTCTTTTTAGTCAATATTTTATTTACTTACATTTCAAATGTTATCCCCTTTCCTGGTTTCCCCTCCAGAACTTCCCATCCCATCCCCTCTCCCCCTGATTCTATGAGAGTGTTTTCCCATTGATGCCCGACAAAGCCATCCTCTGCCACATATATGACTGGAGCCATGGGTCCCTCTATATATACTCTTTGGTTGGTGGTTTAGTCTCTAGGAGCTCTAGGGGGTCTGATTGGTTGATATTGTTTTTCTTCCTATGGGGTGGCAAACCCCTTCATCTCCTTCAGTCCTTTCTCTAATTCCTCCATTGGGACCCCATGCTCAGTCCAATGGTTGGCTGTGAGCATCCACCTCTGTATTTGTCAGGCTCTGGCAGAGCCTCTCAGGAGATAGATATATCAGGCTACTGTCAGCAAGTACTTCTTGGCATCCTCTGCGTTTGGTGACCATATATGGGATGGATCCCCAGGTGGGGCAGTCTTTGGATGGCCTTTCTTTCAGTCTCTTCTCCACATTTTGTTACCATATTTGCTCCCATGAGTATTTGTTTCTAAGAAGGATCCACACTTTGGTCTTCCTGTTGTTGAGCTTTATGTAGTCTGTGAATTGTATCTTGGGTATTCTGAGCTTTTGAGCTAATATCCACTTATCAGTGAATGCATACCGTATGTGTTCTTTTGTGATTGGGTTACCTCACTCAGGATGATTTTTCTAGTGCCATCCATTTGCCCAAGAATTTTATGACTTCATTGTTTTTTCACAGTACTCTTTAGTAAACCCTTCAGGTGATTAGTGATGAGTTCGATACTTTAAGAATCAGTTTTCAACAACTCACACTGTTCTAAATGAGCAGAACTCCATTTGTAGAGATTGAGAGCTTCAAGGTCCTTGATGGAGCTTCCTGTCAATTAAATACCAACTGATGATTATAGGAATGGCCTTCTGCTCTTAATAAACAAGGAACAAATAAGCATGGAAGAAACCCACAGGGAGTATCTTTGATTTTCGTTACAGCTCTAATAGCATCTAAGATTTGGGGAGCTGTTACCCTCCACTTCAGACTCATGAGCTTGACTCCTTTCTTTAAAGCTGCTTGGTAGATCTGTGCCTAGTCTTCTTTACAATCCTTTTTTGGGTTTCTTTCCTCCTTATTCTGATATGTGTTTCAGATCTCAGCTTAAGCTTACTTTCCTGAGTATAAGCTGAAATTGAAGTGAGGCTCACCTCAACCCCTGCTTCCTCCTACTTTCCTATCCTTCCTTCTTTTCTTTCACCCCTCTCTTTCTTCCTGTTTCCTACCTTTCTTCCTGTGCAGAAAATTCCATATCAGCAGAGGAAAGAAGACACAAAAAAACTTTCTCTCATCTTCTAACCGCATAACCAGTCCCAACTATCCTATAGAAACAGCTGAGAAGAGAGCTTGAACACTATCAATGTCCACCTGACTTTCAGTAAAGCATCCATCTTTCCCTGTCTTCCTCTTTGTTCCTCGTCTTGCAGACTGTTACTTCAGTTGGCACTTATGCTTTCCTATATATAGCATCTGTCTTCATAATTTCTAGGGACACTAAATTCCATGTGCGCTATGAGTGAACTTGAAGAAAACACACTTAACAAATAAATATACAGAGATGAATCATGCACCACAAAATCCCAGTTACCAACATTCCATGACATCTAGTTAAGCCATGCTCATATATCAATATCGTGGAGTTTCTGATCAGCTCAAGATGAGAGTTGTGCAGTGGGTTTACCCGGGGAACCAGGCATTCTTTTCTTCCCTGAAATGAAACAGAAACCTGAAAAAGAAGAAGGAGGAGGAGGAGGGGGAGGAGGAGGAGGAGAAAGAAGAGGAGGAGGAGGAGGAAGAGAAGGAGAAGGAGGAGGAGGAGGAGGAGGAGGAGGAGGAGGAGAAGGAGAAGGAGAAGGAGAGGGAGAGGGAGAGGGAGAGGGAGAAGGAGAAGGAGAAGGAGAAGGAGAAGGAGGAGAAAGAAGAAGAAGAAGAAGAAGAAGAAGAAGAAGAAGAAGAAGAAGAAGAAGAAGAAGAAGAAGAAGAAGAAGAAGAAGAAGAAGACCTGAGCACACAGCACTCTAACCTCTATCAAAGGCTCACAGGAAAGCTATGGAACTGGATGCTAAAGATTCCATTTGTAACTTTTATAACAGAATTTTAACAAATTAAATGACAATTAAAGTAAGTTAGAAAGGGTCTGAGTCACTAAGGAGGATAGTATCAATGAAAGCAAGTACTTAAATTTGAAATGTCTTAATACAAAATTTATTTTGAAACAAAGAAGCAAGAACATTTAATCTTTCCAAAGCACTAAGTGTTCTCAACTAATAACATTAAATCTCCTTGCAAAATAAACATGCTCATTTAAAATAAAGATTATACAATGCTATTCCTATTAATAAAAATGTTATTAATAATAGATTTTTGGCAATGTCCTGCTACTGGCCAATGGGCTTTTAGGAGAATAATTTAAATTAATAGGAACAAGTCTTTGATTTATTGTCAAAGCTTATATCTAAAAGACATGCTTCCCTTAAACCAGCTAGCAGACAGTCTCATTAGCTAAAGGTCCCAGAGTTTGGATGTTTGTTCTCTTCATTTCTTCTGTTTGGAACTGACTTCTTGTCTTTAATTATTTCAAGTATAATGAATGCCATACCTTCCTTCACAACCAAAATAAGGAACTGTCTGAATGACTTTCCTCTTTGTGAAAAAAAATATAATTTAAAATAGTTTCATCCTTCCCAAGTAGGGTATATTTTTTAACGTGTTACTGTGTGCTTATGTGTACAGGATTGTGAGATTGTGTGTGTGTGACTGTGTGTCTGTGTTGTGATTGATTTCTGAGATAATATCTCATGACAAACATAAAACACACTATATAGTGAAAGGTGCTCTGAGCTTCTGATCCTCCTATTTCCACCTGGGTGCTAGGATTGCAGGTTTGAGCTACCAGGTTTGTATAGGTATAGGTAGTGAACCCTGGTCTTCCTGCATGTTAAGCAAGTACTCTAGAAACTGAACTGTAATCCTAACCTCCAGTTTAAGTTTTTAAATTTACTAGATTCCTGATTTGTCAGGCAGGATTAACTAAGATATACCATCTGAACCAAGAATAGGAAAGGAAGGAAGAAAGGAAGAAGGAAGAAAGGGGAAGGAAGAAAGGAAGGGAAGGAAAGGGAAGAAAGGAAGGAAGGAAGGGAAGGGAAGGGAAGGGAAGGGAAGGGAAGGGAAGGGAAGGGAAGGAAGGAAGGAAGGAAGGAAGGAAGGAAGGAAGGAAGGAAGGAAGGGAGGGCGGGCAGAAGCAAAGGAAGGAAGGGGAGTAGGGAGTGGGGAGAAGAAGGGAGGGGGAGACAGAGACACACAGAGAGCAAAAGAAAAAGAAGAGCAGGGATCCTGACCACACTGGTGTGTCAAACCTAACCCTTGAGGGAGATTTTTGTAAGCTTTAATGTGTGCTGTCTATTTACTGTAACTTTTTTTTTTCATTACAAATAAAAACCTGGCATGTCTTTGAAGTCTTAACTGCATCAAAGACTTGTTCCCATTAATTTTAAATTGCTCTTCCTAAAAGCCTGTCTACCCTTAACAGTGCAGGGAAAGGATGCCCTGTTTGGCTGATCCCTAGGTTCTCAAAACAGAACCTTCTAATTGATCCTCTTACATTTTTGCATCAAATAATAGGGAGCAAAAATGTCTTTTAACTTGTAAAATAGCCACATCTATTAGAGACCCTGGAGGCAGATGGAGCCGAAGACAGCAACTTGCCCCACCCCGAGGTTCTGGACTTAAGAGGAAATCGGAAATGGAGGCACTGAATGTACATTTCAGGCAACAATTGCCAACTCTTGATTAATGTCTGTGGAAGTCATGGCAAGGGAAATTCTTTTTCATATAAGCTAACATTTCAAGGTTTTTTAAAAAGTATTATACCACAGAAATTTAGTTGTTAGATTTAAGGACTTGGGGCTGGCGATTTTAATCCCTTTTCTCAGAGTCAGCATGATAGTTTACTAAGCACACTTATTTGTCTCCATAACACATTTGTTTCCATATCCATCTTTTGTAAAGTGTCCACTCTCTTTGTATCATTCTTTAGCTATTATTGCATCCAGAGATTTCAGGTAAAACCTTTCCTTATATTTTAACTTTATACTCCATCAGCATGTTTTGTTATCTTTATTCATATGAACAAAGTGAACCCCTGGGAGCCTGACAGTAATGCTGCTTACAGCTGAGGACCAGAATGAAGTAATTTTCCTTTTCCTCCTGGTTAATAAGCATTACTAATTCTTTGTGGAGTTTTGTACATAGAATAGATTTACAACAGTGAAGTTGCAAATTTACAAGAATCACACACACACTTGAACATAAATCTCTTTATTTGTGTTTAGAAAACATCCAATTAAATTTTGTTATTTGGGTGTCAGTTTTTACTTAGTAATTTTTAATATTGGAACACTATAACTAGTTGCCTAACTGGTTAAATACAACAAGCTGTTTCTCTTGAGGATGGGATAGGATGAGATAAACCCTCTCCTTTCCAGCTTGCTTTTTGTTCAAGAAGCTACTAACAGCAATAGAAAGCAAACTTAAGACGCCTTGTTTTTAATAATCATATACAGAATAGGAGCAAGGAATGAGAAGGCCGAGATGATCAATTTATGAAACAATCATACAAAATGTTTATGCCAGTACCAGGTATTCAGGAAGAAGTACCTATGTGATTCCTATAAGACATGTCTTGCCATGGATTTGGAAAACCCTCAAGAAGAAGGGGTGTGTGAATGAATATATGTATTTAAGAAATTGAGTCTTGGGTTTTTTGGACTGCATAGCATAAGGACAAGATGTAGCGGTTAGTGTCTCCCTGTTTTAATGGTGGATCCACCAAGATTCGCCACTGGAGGATTATATTTTATATGGCTTACAAGGTTAGGATTCTAGTTGTGCTCAGAGATTAAGTTACCATTGTTTCTGAACTAAGTCTGTGTGGCATTTTCCTTAGATTCTACTGGGTTTAAGAGAGAAAGGTACGGTGGCTAAGTGTGGGTTTGCCAGATGTGCACCACAAAGGCTGTGAAGCATGGTGTTGGCATGGTAGCAACCTGCCATTGGAAACTTAAAAGAGCTAGGTGGAGAGATTTAGAGCTCTAAGTCAAAAAGTCTCCAAGAGATAAGAATAGACTGGCCACTGCTACCAGTGTATAGCTGACCAGCCTGCCGGGGCAGAGAGTAGCTAGGTGTAGCTCAGGAACTTGCCTTTTAAAATATATATATATATATTTCTCGCAGAACATAGTGAATCAATGTGCTGGGCAAGAAACCACTAGAAATTTAAGATTATTAGCCTGAGAGTTTTATTTTATTTTATTTTATTTTAAGTGAGTAGCTGGGTAGTAATGAGTCAAGTCACATGGTCTCAAGTTCTGGAATTGAAGCAGAAAGCAGGCTTTGAAGTCTCCTGCTGTGGGGAGTTGCAGGCTGGTCTGAGTCAAGAGGAGGATGGAAGTTGCCTACTTCTTAGGGCAGGGATGGATTGAACTGGGAATTTATGAATTTGGGATTATTTGCTTTTAGGACAGATATATATACAGCTTTTGTCCGATTCACATGGGGATTTTTGCCTGTGGTTCAGAACTAGGATAGGGAAAATTAGTCACTGACTCCAAGTAGAGAGGACAGTGTTAACTACCTGCGATAACAGGTATCAATTAATTAATGTCTGCAGCTCCAGGCAGAGAGCCGAACAGATAGATGCTATAACAACATGGCTGCTCTAGGCAGAGAACCGGACAGAAAGATGCTATAGAGATCTATTGCTCTAATATGCCTCACAGGATACTCAAATTCTGTCTAATGTGGGCTCCATGGGAATCTTGGGTTTTTATCCTGCTTGACAAAATAGAAAAGGCCTAAGAATAGGCACATACAGAATTTTAGTTTACTTCATTTGTTTTGGATTGTTTTAACTTTCAAATGGGTGTGATTTTTGAGTTTTGAGATTATATTATTCCTCTGGGAGAGAGGTCAATATAAAGGTGTCTCTGGTTACTGGCTCGAGGATCTGCTGACTTGGGAGAAAGGTTTTGTCTTTATGTTTTCAGAAAGGGCGATTAGTGTCCACACACCTTCCAGAGTAACACGGATCAGATGTGATAGAGGGAGAGCCCAGAGAACTAGATTCCGGGGACTCAAGCAAAAACGTTACCTTGATGATATGAAATTTTTGTTGAGATTTGTATATTACAGAATATCCAGCATTGGTGAATCTCATCGTCAGACATGCGGAATTGACCTGCTTGAACTCCTGATGTCTAGGACTTTCAGCCAGATCAAATCAGGACACAGACACCAGAGATTAATACAATTGTTGGTGTGGCCTTCTTAAGGCCAAGCAACTCCCCGATTTTCCCTACTCTTCTCCACCCCTTCAAAAAATATCTCAATGCCCACATTCAGCTTGAAAAAGTTATGAAGAGACATTGTCCCAGTTCCCTGGGCTTTGGGGATGGAGGTGATTATTCTAAGGTTGCCTTTCTAGGGAATGTAGAAATGGTCATAATTGAAACATGAAGGAGATAGCTAGAATTCATTGTATAGCCATAAACTCATTTGGTGGAAATCTTTATAATTGTTACTAAGTTGAAGTCATAATTTCTTATTTTGGTACAGAATTTATCTTGAGGCAAAAATCAAGGTTTTCATTGGTATAAATTCCTTCTATTGAAACAAAGATTTTAAAAATACAGGGCTTAGACCTAGTCCTTCTATAACTGTTATTATAAACTGATCTGAGATGATTAAGCCTGTGAGTTAGGGGCCAAATCGCAAATTTATGGCTCTGAGTTTATTGTTAGACTGTTTTCAAGATATTTAATTAGAAATAGCTGAAAGTAGTTAACAGAGAACAATCCAGATTACTTTACATAGAGAGTTGATTTTCAAAAAACATCAGAAATCTACAGAATGTAACATTTAATGTTATTTGTTCACTTGTTGTTGAGACAAATCTGCTCCTAACAGCTTCCCATCATGGATTCAAAGAAGCAGGTGAGTATCTCTACCTCAAGGTGTGGCTGTACATTGTGGCTAGGTTGCCACTGGGCAGAAATTGCCAGTCTCTCCTGCACTGTTCTTCAAAGGACACAATTTACAAGTTAGTTCTGTAAAGACAGAATAGTCTAGTCCTTAATAACTCCTGTTTTTTAAAGGTCTGTCAGATGATCCTAGTCCACAAGGTTGAAGACTGATGCTCCAACTTTCTGAATTACTGGGGCTGTATAGGTAGGCAGCTGTCTCTAGTTTGTCTCAGTTCTAGAAGCTATGTTAGGCTTCTTATATAGTTTCAGTTAATGTTGGTCATTCTTGGATTTCTGATGGTGTTGAAAGACTACTTATAGTCACATAGCCAACCCAGGCTATTTACATTGAGAGAACAGATTTGAAAGGATGGTTTTCATATGGCTTACAGTCTAAAGCCAAGACATAACATAAGTCAAATGTAGAATTTTAAGTCTTTTAAATGTTCTATTATAATGACAAAAATGATGGACTGGGAGTTAGGTCTTTCTTGAACTTTATAAATTACAAAATGTTAATAGTTGTGTTCAATGTATTTCTGAGATAAAAGAGTCTTTTAAGTGAACAGAAAGGGGGAAGTGTGGTGGATGGCCCTGATGTTGTTCTATTTTGATGTTAATTCCTATTTCCCATGAGGGACATTTGGAACAAGGAATGAGTCACATATTCAGGTAGCTTCTTGTGAACCATCCCCTAATGAATAAAGGCATCAAATCACTGGGCCAGTAGGTGGGATTTCCGGGTTGGGTGGAGGAAGAAAGAAGGAGAGAGTTAGGGGCTTTTTGGACAGGGATATGTAATAACAAAACATAGCTGCGAGGGTCTCCCAGCTTCAACAACAGATCTGCCAGGATTCACCACTAGAGGATTTATATTTGTTATGTCTTAGAAGATTACAATTCTAATTGTTGCACCCAGAGATTGAGTTTCCCATTGTTTCTGAAAAAGAAACAAAAAAAAAAGAAAGAAAGAAACTGAGTCTTATGGGTATTATAATGAGAAAACACAAATGTTGGACAGAAAGCATTGTTTTCTTATTCTTTGAAAATTTCACACATGTGTACATCTATCTTGATCATATCCCCCTATTACCCTCTTCCAGCCTCTATGTGCACATAAGTTTAGAGTTATACTTTTGAAACAATGAGCTTGAAAGAATGTGGAATTGGCTTATAACTCTTGTATCACAAACTAAATTAATCCAAATTAAAATGTAGGCTTGTTTAAATGATGCTACACCAATGGTCCTCTTGGATCTAAACAAAAACAGGTTGTGTTTTGCTTAAGGACTACAAAAGCTGAAAATACCAGTAGCCAACATCAAAGTAAACGGAGAGAAGCTGGAAGCAATCCCACTAAAATCAGGGACTAGACAAGGCTGCCCACTTTCTCCCTACCTATTCAACATAGTAGTTGAAGTCCTAGCCAGAGCAATTCGACAACAAAAGGAGATCAAGGGGATACAAATTGGAAAAGATGAAGTCAAAATATCACTTTTTGCAGATGATATGATTGTATATATAAGTGACCCTAAAAATTCCACCAGAGAACTCCTAAACCTGATAAACAGCTTCGGTGAAGTAGCTGGATATAAAATTAACTCAAACAAGTCAATGGCCTTTCTCTACACAAAGAATAAACAGGGTGAGAAAGAAATTAGGGAAGCAACACCCTTCTCAATAGTCACAAATAATATAAAATATCTTGGCGTGACTCTAACTAAGGAAGTGAAAGATCTGTATGATAAAAACTTCAAGTCTCTGAAGAAAGAAATTAAAGAAGATCTCAGAAGATGGAAAGATCTCCCATGCTCATGGATTGGCAGGATCAACATTGTAAAAATGGCTATCTTGCCAAAAGCAATTTACAGGTTCAATGCAATCCCCATCAAAATTCCAACTCAATTCTTCAACGAATTAGAAAGAGCAATCTCCAAATTCATCTGGAATAACAAAGAAACTAGGATAGCAAAAACTCTTCTCAAGGATAAAAGTACCTCTGGTGGAAACACCATGCCTGACCTAAATTTCTACTACAGAGCAATTGTGATAAAAACTGCATGGTACTGGTATAGTGACAGACAAGTAGACCAATGGAATACAATTGAAGACCCAGAAATGAACCCACACACCTATGGTCACTTGATCTTCGACAAGGTAGCTAAAACCATCCAGTGGAAGAAAGACAGCATTTTCAACAAATGGTGCTGGCACAACTGGTTGTTATCGTGTAGAAGAATGCGAATTGATCCATTCCTATCTCCTTGTACTAAGGTCAAATCTAAGTGGATCAAGGAACTTCACATAAAACCAGAGACACTGAAACTTATAGAGGAGAAAGTGGGGAAAAGCCTTGAAGATATGGGCACAGGGGAAAAATTCTTGAATAGAACAGCAATGGCTTGTGCTGTAAGATTGAGGATTGACAAATGGGACCTCATGAAACTGCAAAGCTTCTGTAAGGCAAAAGACACCATCAATAAGACAAAAAGGCCACCAACAGATTGGGAAAGGATCTTTACCTATCTTAAATCAGATAGGGGACTAATATCCAATATATATAAAGAACTCAAGAAGGTGGACTCCAGAAAATCAAATAACCCCATTAAAAAATGGGGCTCAGAGCTAAACAAAGAATTCTCACCTGAGGAATACCGAATGGCTGAGAAACACCTGAAAAAATGTTCACCATCCTTAATCATCAGAAAAATGCAAATCAAAACAACCCTGAGATTCCATCTCACACCAGTCAGAATGGCTAAGATCAAAAATTCAGGTGACAGCAGATTCTGGCGAGGATGTGAAGAAAGAGGAACACTCCTCCATTGTTGGTGGGATTGCAAGCTTGTACAACCACTCTGGAAATCAGTCTGGTGGTTCCTCAGAAAATTGGACATAGTACTACCAGAGGATCCCGCAATACCTTTCCTGGGCATATATCCAGAAGATGTCCCAACTGGTAAGAAGGACACATGCTCCACTATGTTCATAGCAGCCTTATTTATAATAGCCAGAAGCTGAAAAGAACCCAGATGACCCTCAACAGAGGAATGAATACAAAAGATGTGGTACATTTACACAATGGAGTACTACTCAGCTATTAAAAAGAATGAATTTGCCGGGCGTGGTGGCGCACGCCTTTAGTCCCAGCACTCGGGAGGCAGAGGCAGGCGGATTTCTGAGTTCGAGGCCAGCCTGGTCTACAAAGTGAGTGCCAGGACAGCCAGGGCTACACAGAGAAACCCTGTCTCGAAAAACCCAAAAAAAAAAAAAAAAAAGAATGAATTTATGAAATTCCTAGGCAAATGGTTGGACCTGGAGGGCATCATCCTGAGTGAGGTAACACAATCACAAAAGAACTCAAATGATATGTACTCACTAATAAGTGGATATTAGCCCAGAAACTTAGTATACCCGAGATATAAGAGATAATTTGTAAAACACATGAAACTGAAGAAGAACGAAGACCAAAGTGTGGACACTTTGCCCTTTTTTAGAATTGGAAACAATTACCCATGAAAGGAGTTACAGAGACAAAGTTTGGAGCTGAGACAAAAGGATGGAACATCTAGAGACTGCCATATCCATGGATCCATCCCATAATTAGCCTCCAAACGATGACACCATTGCATTCACTAGCAAGATTTTGCTGGAAGGACCCTGATATAGCTGTCTCTTGTGAGACTAGGCCGGGGCCTAGCAAACACATAAGTGGATGCTCACAGTCAGCTATTGGATGTATCACAGGGCCCCCAATGGAGGAGCTAGAGAAAGTATCCAAGGAGCTATAGAGATCTTTAACCCTGTAGGTGCAACAACATTATGAACTAACCAGTACCCCAGAGCTCTTGACTCTAGCTGCATATGTATCAAAAGATGGCCTAGTTGGCCATCACTGGAAAGAGAGGTCCATTCGACATGCAAACTTTATATGCCCCAGTACAGGGGAACGCCAGGGCCAAAAAGTGGGAATGGGTGGGTAGGGAAGTGGGGGGGAGGGTATGGGGGACTTTTGGGATAGCATTGGAAATGTAATTGAGGAAAATACGTATAAAAAATAAAAAAAAAAGAAAATAAGAAAATGTGAAAATTAGCAGCTATTACCTATCTATTGTTTACTGCCTACTCTTTTAAAATTAAAACCAATAAACCATCTGGTTAACTTTTTTGTAACACAATGAGGAGTGAAAAACAATTCAGTTGGATTGTATCACATACAGCATTCTTCCAGCTAAGACTAAAAGCAGACAGCAGTTTTTTTTTTTTTTTGAGTTGCATACCAAACTGCCTACAATATTTGTTTCACTTTTATAAAAGTGGTTATCATAAAAGCAATAAAAAGGAATTGAGAGAATTGAGAAAGAGCTTTGTCAAAAAAGGTACATGAGGCCAGGTTTCCAGATTGCTTTCAAGGTTTAAATGGCTTTCAATGCATTCAATGAAATGTGTTATTTCTATACAGTTGGTTAGTGTGGTATGTGTGCCTGTTTGTGTTCTTTGGTAGTGTTCCTTCACAGTTCAGCATGTGGCAACAAAGGCTTAAGAGACAGACACTTTCGAAACTGCTACCATTTTCAGAGACTTTATTGCCTTCTAGAAATGCAAGTAACTGTATCATATGAAATCTGGTTCAACCTGTATATCGAATCTTCATCTCAGCTACAAACATCTGACTTCCCAGGTAATTTGTAGACAGGAAACATATAGCAAATTGTTCTTGGGCAGACATACCTGACAAGGTTAATGAAGATGACAGTGTTTGAGTGCCAAATGAGGAATAAACCTTGTCAGAACCATGGTGTCTATAAAACCAAATGAGACACACGCATTTCAACATCGTCCTCCTGTCTTACCCAAATAATTTTCTACCTTTTAAATTGAGCAATTGACTTGGAAGGTATGTTTCAGCTTGTACAATCATATTAACTAAGCCAAGATAGTAATGGTGTAAAATACACTTAACGATGAGTCAAAAAGTGAAACTGGCTTGGCAAATTTTCTTTATCTAAGAAGCAAATAATTAACATACCATAAACACTGAAACTAATTACACCCAAGCCAAAGGGAAGGCAGAGGTCATGTCTTTATGATCTGAACTAACTGCAAATAAGTTTTCAGACTCCACAGACTACTGCTTTCATGGATGTCTAAAGCCTTTTTTAGTCTTATGTTGAATGGTGGTTTGGATTATCAATTCTTGAGATTCATCAATAACAGAAAATGTATAAATGAGGTTTTAAACTACACATCAGATTTTATTTTCAAGAAACATCAGGAAGAGTATCCGAGACACATTCTTCCAGAACTTCACCCTTTCTTCATTTAAATAGAATTCAATTCTTTCTATGTAAAATGAGTAGTTTTATAACTCACTAGTAGTCAATGCAATGCAATAAATATGATGCTGTTTAGTTCTCAGGTCTGATTCTAAAATCTGCAGTTGTTTCTGCCTTATATTCATGCTGGAATGTGTCAGAGAACCTACCATATGAATCACACTGGGCCCTGAAGATACCATGTTGTAAGGAAGTCCAACATATCTCAGAAAGTATCAGGGAGGGCAATTTCTAGAGGGAACTGATATGTAGACAACCAACAACTTCCCTTAGTCTTATTTTGAGATATTCCAACTATAGCAACCACTTATCCACAGCCCCTGTTCAAACACAGAATCCTTTTCTAGATTCCTTAACAAGTTGATGAGAGGCAATATATTTGCTGTCTGAAATTGCAATGATTGAGAGCAATCTCTCACACAGCAACAGTGAACTGCCAGTTGGGATATTCCAATAATCATTAGAGCTAGTTTGTTCTCAGTGAACAATCCCAGGCAATACTGGATTGGAGTCTTGATATAAACGTGTATAAGCATTTGCAATTTGTTCATTTTGTCTGCTTGGTTTTGCTTTAGTAGATAGATCTGTAATTTCTGTCCAGTTCAACTTCTATTTCTGGGCTTTGCTTTAAGTAGTAATGCAATATGGCTTGTAGTACTAGCATCTACCCATAAGGCTGTTTGCCAATTTGATAGTTTTCACCCTTTACCCTATAGTATGCTTCTTTGGGGCTACTTAGTACATGATGGCTTAAAATTCACTCATCTAATGAAAGACTGGAATCTTTGTGATATGTTGTCTTGAGTTTTTTCTCTATAATATTATATATATATATATATGTGTGTGTGTGTATGCATATATATATATGCATATATATATATATATATATATTTCCTTTTATGTTCATGGTCCCAAATACATGACATATTAGTGGCTTATTCATGAGTTATATTTAATTTTTAATAATTACATTTATTTGTCACTTGTCTGTGTTCTGTAATGCTGCAATGTACATATAGAGATCAAAGGTTAACATTGAGGAGTATTCTTTCATTCTACCACGTACATGTGTTTCAGATGTGAAACATAGGTTATTAGGCTTGTGGCAACTGTCTCTACTTGCTGAACCATCTGGCCAGCCATCAGGTACTATTTTTAAATTTGTCATTTGGGGCAGCAGCAGATTTGTTGATCTGATTGTAAGTATTTGAGTCCTGTGTATCAGTGACCAAAGTATTTCCATGGCAAAAGTTCTGGTTCATTTTTTTAATCTCATTTTATATGATAATTCTTACTGTTTTCTCATTTGCTATGTGGGCCACCACCTTCCTTTCACCACCCCACACCCTCTTCCCTCAAACACATGCACACAGGCAGGGACATTTTTCATGGGTTTCATTTTAATAACTATCACAATCTGTAAAAAAGTATTTCTTGATTTCTTAGCTAAAATATAAGAGAGTATTTATGGGTAAAGATGTTTTGAAATTGACTACTGATCTGTTGCCCGGATTTATAATTCTCATGTGCATTATGAATCATTCTTTAACAGTAGGACATGTGTGTTCCTCTCCTCCCTGGAAATTCTAATGGCCTTGGTCCAGAAAGTTCACTTCTATTGGAATCCTTTCTCACCACTCACTGTGTGTAGCCCAGTTTGGTTCCTTTGCTATTCACTCATATCTTGGTTATCTGAGTTTCTTCAAGAACTTTCAGAAGTGGAGGATGAGAATGAAGGTGAATACTAGAAGGACGGAAAGGAGGGAAGAGGTGAGAGGGGGTTCTTCTTTTGCTCTCATTAATTCAAGTGCACTTTTGAGAGATGTCAAGCTCCTCGCGCGTTACCCATGTATGGCTTCTGTCTATAGTTATGCTTGAACTGTTTCTAGATCTTAGTGGTGCCTCAGGAAAATCTGAAGCCAGCACATTTTATCCCATTTGCACGAGATTTTGTCTCCTGTTTAACTAATAAGGGTTATTTCCACGGGTTTAACATTAAAGATATTCATTGCATGTCACAGAATTAGACATTATGCTTCACCCTTCCTCGGGATTGCCTCTTGAGACAGAATATTCTGTTGCCTTTTAAATGTAAATAATAAATTTGCTTATTGTAGGTCCATTTGCAATTTTGTAATTGTACCAAAATTGTTATGTTGGTCTATTTAAATTTTGTATATTTCTGTTCCTTTTTGGATTTTTGCATTGGATTTAATTTTTAAAACATGGCAACAGTGAGAGATGGAACTAGAAAGAAATGTGATGCAGGAAATACAAAGGAAGACCTAGAAAGAATCACTGAGGATAAAGAGGAATCAGGGAGAAGAGGAGAGAGAAGAGCCCAAAAACCCAGGACTTCTTTGGTCTCCAATCCTCACTTTTAAATTCTATAAAATTTTCTCTCCTTTCTCCCCTTCCTTCTTATTCTCTGGATTTTGTTTGTACCACAGACTTTCCCCACAATCTTCTTCATCTCCACATACTGCACCTTCACTCCTGTTTCTTTTCAAGAAAAAAAAATCACTAGAATAATTTTACCTTCTTTTCTTTAGGGTGGAGTGTCATCCAGGAGCATACGCTCCTCCTTATGCCCTTCCTTCCCTCTCTTCCTTTTGCCCATCCCTCTTCTTCTCCCTTCTTCCACAATGTAGTCTACTGCAACATTTCTGTAGTATTTTGCTAACTACAACTCATATATTTTATTTGCCTTTTTAAATACAGATTTATTGTTTACCAATCCCCAACCAAGCTCATTGCTTGGGGTTCTGTCACATGTGGATGGTGTTAGTGGGGGTTCTAGGGTCCCGTTGAATTTAGATGATGAAGAATACTGCAGAAACTAGTAGAATGAGTGTAAGATCTTTGACTCCCTCCCCCTCATAAACTTGTTTAATGCTGGCCCATTTCTGTCCCAAGGAATGATCCCTGTCAGATACCCCCTCACTCTTCTCATAACTGCACATTTCTCTTGCCTGCAGATGTTGTACACATACCATTTCCAATACTGGCTCTGGAACATGACATTTTTTGTTTGTTTGTTTTTGTTTTGTTTTTGTTTTATCGAGACAGGGTTTCTCTGTGTAGCCCTGGTTGTCCTGGAACTCACTCTATAGACCAGGCTGGCCTCGAACTCAGAAATCTGTCTGTCTCTGCCTCTCAAGTGCTGGGATTAAAGGCGTGTGCCACCACTGCCCAGCATCATGACACTTTTTAATGGTAGTTTTCTATCTTACATACACCTTGGAATATAGAGTTTATTGATTGATTTGTATGTGCAACATGTTGTCTGGTTCACATAGCATCAGAACCAGAATGAAATACCATGTTGAAAGAATGAACTGATAATGCAGAAACATGAAACAAGACTAAAAACTCATTTAATTTAGTGATGCTGCTTTAGTGATGCTGCTTTTGTGGTTACTGGCGTACAGATGGATCAAGGTGGAGGTGAAAGAATGAAAGAGGGAGCACTTTTTCGTAGCACCAGTAGTTGCTGTTACCATTGTTGGAAGTCACCTAGCATCTTTGCATGGTCCTTGGGCAGTACAGTACAAAAGAAAAAATTGAAATTTGTGAATGGACTGTCAAAAAAATCTGGCTAGCAACTGTGAAGGATCAAGGTTGAGTGTAGTTTTAGGGCAAATGTATCTGAGGACACAGACTGTAGATTTGGTAAGGTTACTGTGCAGTTATTTGCTGAACAGATAAAAATTCTCCTTCTTATTTCCAAGGCTCTGAGAGAAGGGTTAAAGCAATGATACAAATTACCTAAGAGCCTCAGATCCATTTATTTCCCTGGATCCTTTCCTACCATTCTTCTCTTGTAAGGATCGATGCATTACTGCAGACTACTCCACTGACTATCAGACTCAGACTAAAGAGGCTGTGGTCTCCCAAGTAGTTCTCAGTTCTTTTCAGGATCCCAGTTCCTCTTCCCATTGGAAATAAGCCACTAGACACTTAGTTGTGAAAATAACCAAGGCACGTGAAGCATAGGACCTGACATGGAGATAGAACAATTTTACAGAGCACAGGAGATGAAGCATGATACAAGCATATTCTGGCCTGGGTGCCAAATATGACAGTAATATCGAAGGAGGTTTAACAAAGAAAATAGAAACCTTGGTTATAACACATTATTGTCATGTGCACAATAACATAATTTGCCAATTTTTGTTTAGGCACTGGGGATCAATACAGGGCCTTGAACATGCCCACCAATTAATTATCAGGGAGATGTGACCTAGACTAGGCATGTCGTGTTTCTTCCACTGTACCAAGCATTTGTGAATGGCCCTCAGTCTGACGTTTGAGGAAACCGGGGTTGGGATGCTGGAACAATGTTGGTATTCTGAAGAAATTTGAGATATTAATAGGAAGGGTGTATAAGCATGCAGCTCTCATATGTTACTTGCTTCTTCTGAACCAATCAGCTGTCTTGTCATCAATTAACAGAGGTATTTGGGGACAAGAGATTTGAAGTGTGAACACCAGGATAATCCCTGACATATCTAGATTCTTGATCACTCTATTTTCTATGTTCTAACTGTACTTTATCACAATGTAAAAAAATACCCATTGGACAGGCATGGGAAACCCTGCTGTTCACCAGGTTCTGGGACCTAACAGAGCTGTTCTATTTGAACAATTGTATGTTCTAAAAATACACTGCTCAGGTAATATCTACCACAAGAGATATTTCTTGAGATTTTGGTAAGTACTAAAGGCAGGATTATACTAGAGATTACTTGGTTGTAGAGGAAAGTCATATGATTTTCAGCTTATAGATAAACTTCATGGCTGATTGCTGGGTCAGTATAGTCTGAATTGCTATCTGTGACGTCCCCTGTGAATATGTAACTGAATGTCCTATGATGTACTCAGAATTATTTGATTCACTGAACCATAAAATTAGACACGAAAAGCTGCATTTCATTATGAAAGAGGAGTCACATTGTGTAATCATAACCAATCGATTTGGAAAGACTAACTACAATCTGATGCAGGTGATGGCCTTGTGTGCCTCCCTTGTTGCTGTACTATACAGCTCCTTCACCCCATAATTGTGAACTCAAGGCAAGTACTTAATGATCAGTTGGATGAAACAAAGTTCAGTCTTGACTTGTGGATGAAGAGCATGCTGGCACTAAACCGAGGTGAATCTATACCTCTTCCCGGAGCTGGTCTTCAAAAACAATGACAAGCATTATAAACATCATCATTTTAAAGGCATAGCATAAATGTCCAAGAATCAAGTATTTGAGAAGTCTATATGGAACCCACATCAATTGTGTCATTTTCTGTCCCCATCAACTTGGCATGAGAGGCCTAAAGGTCCATGTGCTTCCAATGATAATGTTTTCTATCTTCATTTTCCTAACTTCTTGACTTATGCCACCAAGCCAACAGGAATAAAGTGCAAAAATTGTTCTGAAGAGAGTGGCTGCATTTTATCATGAAGTCAGATTAAGACTAGTACTACACAATATGGTCGATCATGACTATTATTAGAACAAAGAGGATTTTCTAATAACATTTTTTTAAGTGAGAAAGAATATTCTTTTGAAGATTTATTTTATTTATATGAGTACATTGTAGCTGTCTTCAGACACACCAGAAGAGGGCATCAGATCCCATTACAGATGGTTGTGAGCTACCATGCGGTTGTTAGGAATTGAACTCAGGACCTCTGGAAGAGCAGTCAGTGCTCTTAACCGCTGAGCCATCTCTCCAGTCCTAATAACATTTTTTAATAATTCCTTTGCAAACACTTCGAGGCAATGAAAAACTATCACCTTAAGATTCTACATGTGTGAATGACAAAGTCACCACACTCATAAAATGCCCTGCCTAGCCAAGGTACTGTCATAGGACAAGCAAAACAGAATGATTGATATAACATCTTGAATCAGCACTGAAAACCTCAAAATTGCTCAGCTGAGAGGTGGAGGCTGTGGTAGTCTCTCTTTGTACTGATCTGACTAATCAATTGTACAAGCTCTACTTGAGTTTATGATTCTTCACAAATGAGGTATGGCTGGGTATCTGCTCTCCGTGCTCCACCAGAGTATTCTATTGTCCTTTCAGTCCTGGTTTTAAAGGCTGGACATTCAGAATTACAACTAAAGTCATATGCCACAGAGTTGAATGTCCTTATAACCTAATTCATTTCAACTATTGTGTAATACCTTTAGCATGTTGGCTCAAGTGAGGTGTTTGCCAATTTGGGGGTATTATTTCCCGGTTCAAGAGTTCTCTCTAGGTTTGCTATAACAAAGAAAGTTTATCATTTTTGTAATGTTGCTTTCGGAAATGTCTTCCTAGAATTCAAACTCATTTTCACACTAACTGGGAGGTGTAGAGAAATGGTGAGTTTTCACAACATGAAATGCTTTATTTGTGTGTAAAGACTGTGATGGAAGAGTTTTTTTTTTTTTTTTTAATGAACTCCCCCTTCCTCTTTTCCTCCTTTGCTTCCCTCCTTCGTTCATTCTTTTCCTATTGGTTCTGTGTATCAAACATAAATCCCAGCATGGTAAGCACACACTTTATCATTTGAACCAACTGAACCACACCACAGGCTATGTATGGAGGAGTTTGTATATCTTTCAGTATTTCTTGATTTTTTAAAATTGGGACAGATCTGATTTTCTTTCTTGGAACCCCTTGGACATATCCATGCAATATGTGCTGTACAACAAGCAGATAAAAACTTGAGAACAGATGCAGTTGCTAAATTAAAAAAATGTACATGAAGTAAAGACTATAAGAATGTATTGTCATCATAGGACCATATGTCAACTGTCTCCTTTTCTAATCTTTGCTTAACATGAAAAAACTATTTCTAGTGGGCCTTTTGCAGATATCATAGCTACAATATGGAAATAGGATAGTAATTTGCCATTGGGTTGTGTATCTCATTGTTCAACTCAACCGTAAGATCCAATGGTATTTTAAGCATGCATAATGTATCATTGATAGAGACAACCATAGCTGCTGTGCGTTCATGAGTGTCATATCCAGAAGGCATTGCTCATTGCTTTACCACAGTCTTCCCCATATCTGTGTCATACAATACTTCTACTCCCTCTTCTGTGATCTTCCACATGACTTTGGAAGAAGGGGCATGATATAGATAGATGCTCCTTTTATGATCTACATGATGTATCAAGTGAAGACATCTTGGAAATACACATCCTGTACAGAAGCTGGTAGCAATAGGCTTAGTATGACAAACTTCACCACAGAAAATATGGAGGAAATACTTCACCCCGACACAGTACAAGATGCCTATAAGTCTTTTATCATGGATAAAGAGAGGAGAGTACTGACATGACTCCAGTGAAGCAGAGCCATATGCAAGTTGACTAGGTGTCTGTTGATAATAGCTGCTTTTTCTCTCAGTCCTTCCTCCCTACCTCATCTCCCCAAATCCTCTCCTCCTCCCTTTCTCTTTAGAAAAGATGAGACCGCCCATGGATATCAACCAATCAAACAGCCTTGGCATATCAAGTTGCAGTAAGACTAGGCACATCTTCTATTGAGGCTAGATGACGCAACCCGGTTAGGGGAAAGGATCTAAAGACAGGAAGTGTAGTCAGAGACAGTCCCTGATCCCACTGCTACAAGTCCTTCATGAAAACCTAGATGAGCAACTGATGCATATGCATATGTGCCCACAGTCTAGGGCTGTCCTGTGCATTCTCTCTGGCTCTGGTTCAGTCTCTGTGAGCCCATATTAAAGAACAGTGAGCATTCTCTGATGCAGGGGTTCTTTCTTCAATTAGAAACATAGACACAAGGAAAACCCTCAAATCATCAATTTACTTCTAATTCAGCAGAAAATGCATACTTTCTGCCTCTCTTAGGATACTGCTTATGAGTGCTCACTGTACTTTTTCTAACAGTAAGCTGCCATTTGTTTTCTTTAAGCACATTCTTTTCTTGGTCAAACTGAACAAAATCATGCCTGCAAATCATCTGTTGACTCAAAAAAGATATTTTGACTGGGTACACCATTTTTTAAAAAGATCAAATCTATTTTCCAGACATGGTTATCTGCAGAACTGATTTATTGATTTGCCCACTATGTCAATGTTTTTGCATTCAAATTCTTACAGACATAAGAAGAAAATGTTTTTCAGTGTATTAATAAAAAGTTTCTCACTGTGATAAGAAACTGAGAGACAACTTCCATGATGACCCATATACTCTTCATATAACACAGATCATCTCAAAGGCTTACAACCAGGCTATTGTGATGCATGGGATTCACTTGGATTTCTGGATCCTTTTTTATTATCTTTATACCCAGGCCAGCTCTCAGTAGCCTAACTTGCAAATAGTTATTTAAGGAAAATTAATATTGATTTTATTTTTTCTGACAATAACAATTTCTTCATAATAGTAACTTCTGGCCTATTTTACAAACATAATTTCTCAGATCTTGTAGATAACCTTTGCTATTTTTCTTTATTCTTATTGGCTTCATTTTCTCAACCTCAATTGGGAAATAAATATTTTTAAAACATTCTTTAGTTGGGGCTAGTATGTGGCTCATTGGCAGATACTTGTCTAGAAGATAATTGTCTAGCAAATACTAACATCATAGATTTCTATTTCTCTGATTTTTAGCACTGCAAAAAGAATTATAGGAAGGACATAGATGATAGAAAGGCCCATAGGACTGGGTTAGTGTAGAGATTTTGAGATTTATCTGGGACGTTTACAGTCACTGTAGAAAAGCTAGTAATTGTAACTTGTAACATAGTTAGCATAGTGCAGGAGAGAGAGCATGTTGGGAAGAGGATTTTTTTTTAATTTTAATTGTACATTTTACTTCATGGGTGCATTAACTGGATTTTCAGTCCTGAACATTTCTGTGCTTCTAAAATAAAAGCCACTTTGTTTTGTGCTATGCTACAATACATTTAAAATCATTCTTTTCTTGTATCTTCCAAAGTCCCATGTAAGGCTTGGTAACTAGTCTATGGCATTATTGGTAGATTATAGGACCTTGAAGAGTGGGGCCTTGTGTGATGAAGTTAAGCCACTAGAAGCAAATATTGTAGTCCCAGGTTTTTCTTGCTTGCTCTTTGTTTCTTGGACACCATGAGCTAGTGTCTTTTTGCACCAAGTGCTTATGATCTACCACAATTTACTGTCCCTCCACAGGTCCCTCCACAGGCATAATGGCAGCAGGATCATGGAATAAAACTTCTGAAGCTGTAGGTATTATGTCACAGTGATGGCAAGATAGCTGATATATTGTATATTTGACTTATCATTTTGTTAAAGGTTTTCAGGCCTATATTCATGAGGGGAATAGATGCTTAGATTTAGTGAATATTTTTGATATAATGATAAAAGTGACTAATGGTGGGCAGTGTTTTTCTTTCTGTTTCATAACAAAGATGTTGTGGAATTGGTACTATTTATTGTTATTTTAAAAATTCCATATAATACTATCAAACCTTAAGACTTATTGACAATTTAGACTAAGAAATAAATGTCTGCAACACTTATAGCCTTATTTACATAATATAATTTAGTTTGAGTGACTGTTGAGTATTTTTGGTCTTTGAGATATAGATAAATTTTATCTATGTTTTCCTATCAGTGTGCAGAAATAATTTTAGGCACTATTCTATATTTTTAAATCTTAGTTTAAGTTTAAAAGCACCTACAATTTTATTCTCTCATATATTTCATATATTGGTAAAAGATACCATCTTTCTCTCATTTGTTCTAGAACTTAATATTTACTTTTCCCTCTTTGGTTGTTCTTTTTTGCATTTCTTCCTTCTCTTTTAAATCTCATCTTACTCTTATATGGCTAAATACTAGGAATGTTGGAGGAACAAATAATCAATTCATCTCCGGCATGGTTACACTAAAGTTCTGCTATTTTTGTTTTCCAACCTTCTGATTACTCTTTATTATTCAACATCTTAAATATACCCAGTTCACAGCTTCTTCTCAGAGATTTTAGTGATATTTAGGGATGTATGGTCCACTTTGATCAACTTCTCTAACATGCTGAATGGTGCTTCCTTTCATGACAAAGGTGTTCGAATCGTGGAGCAAAGTGAGTGGATTCCCAGAATTCCTGTATTCCGTGGAGGAGTAGCCCTTAAAGGACTGAATAAGGACTTGTGTTATACTTGTATTTAGCAAAGTTTTAAGCAGATAAATATCGAGTAGCTGATACGGGGAGAAATATCTCATTATCAATTCAATATAGAGCTTAGGACATATCGATCAGATTAGATACAGGCACAGATATGGGCAGAGATATAAACAAAATAAGATGTATTATGTGAGCTTTCTTCATAATGATTGGAAAATTTACTTTTTAATCCAAATATTCCAGAAACATTTTGAGCCCTGCTTTGTTAAATAAAATATGGAATACCACCAGAATAAATCACTAAATAAATCCTTAGCAGTTAAACCTTTCAGGTACCACCCATATTAAAAAAAATCTTTGCCATTCTTTGCCAAACAAGTCACTTTGGGCATATTCTTATATCTCCCTCCACCTTAGATTTTGAGATAGAATCTTTTACTAAATCTAAAGCTCATGCTTTTGGCTTGATGAACTGACCGTTGAGCTCCTTGGATCCTCCTTTCTCTGACTCTCCTCAGGCATTGTGGTCAAAGGTGCATGATACCGCATGTGTCTTGGGGTTCAAAACTCAGATCCCCATGGTTGGCCAGTACAAACATTGTCTACAGAGTCATCTTCCCATAATTCCCCTCCTCGATTTATTTTGATGTGCTTGGTATTACTTTAATATTTCCTAAGTATAAATTTCATTACACATTTGGAGAACTTTGGGCAATAGTCATCGGAGTCTTTAAAACTGTTATAAAAGTGAAAATTAAATTTCAGTTTATAGTATTGCAACCCAAGGAGTAAGTCATTAAACCTCTAAATCATTTCAAGTTGTGACATGTATTTATTAATGATGAAATTGCAAAAGAGAGAAATTGTAAAATTATTCATAATAAATGTATATTATAGATTCACATATTATACTCCTGGACAATTGTAACAATGTACTAGAAAAGGACTTTTGCAGGATAATATTATGATGTATGCATAAAGCATTCATGTGTTATAACTGTTCACACATATTACCATGTGATAGTTTCACTTACATGTGATATGCATTTATACTATCACTACAAATTTCTATAATTTCATGATTTACTTTTATGTGTAAGGGCATATTATAAATAGCAGATGCAGCATGATCTTTTTGTTCTGCATTATATATACAAATAGAAGATGAGAGAAGAATGCAATCCATGACTAATAATCTGTTCCGATGTAAGAATTACAGCTTTACTTTACCTATCTCAGGCTCTTCTGCTTTTCCAAATTCATATCCCTCAGAACTTAGAATAAAATGCATTCTATAAAAAGATAATCTGCATCGAAACAGAGTAAAAGTAAGTTGGTTCATGCTTTATATTCTCATGTTCATTTTGATATGAATCCTTCTTCCTCTGTAATAGGAATGATAAAGCACTCTTAGGTACAATTACAAATACCACTCCTATTCAGATAGGTGCAGTGCAACTTGATGTTAAACTGTGTGCTGCATGTAGAGAGCCCCAGGCAGTCCTTTACTGACAACAGCAATCACATGTCCACAGAACATACTGTGCCTACTCTTTCTGTATCTGAATCTAGGTTGAAGGCTTGAGCACTGTCCCTGGAACTTGGCCTTGTGTGCTTTCTAATCACCCAGGAAATCCTAGAAGGACCAAATGAAACCTGGAGGACAATTCCTTCCCAACGGATACTCTGGGTAGAGATGTTTACAGGAGTGACAGCTGCTGTGTCTCAATGTTCATCAAAACAAAGCAAAGATTCTGAGAGGAAACTGGAGTAAAGTCCTGTTCATGTTGGTCACCAGCAAGAAAAACCAAGGGAGTATACTCTTTCACTAGCTGCAAAGACTGTGGTGGCTTCCTTCTGAATGGGGTTAGTCATTGGGAGGACACAGGAAAGGCAGTGTTGGGTGGCTGCTTTGGGGCTGGAGTCAGGCTATTCGCATGTTTGAAACAGTTTGTTCCTGAAAACTAGAAGCAGACATTGAATTTCTCTGAAACAGAACAGATACAATCAGTTCAGCATGTGCTTAAAACTATACTAGGTACACATTTGTGAATATCTACTTATGTCTTTTGGCCCCCACCTCCCTTTAACTTATGACTCCTCAAGGCTATAGAACATTGAAATTGGGCTTTCGATTGATGTGGTTAAAGAGAAAGAAAACCCCAGCCTTAATTATATTAAAATCTAGTCAGACTTTGTTTTAACTAGTCCCTTCTTCAACTTTTGTAAGCCAGATGTTTCTCTAATAACTCTCATGAAACTGTGTATCATATACAGGTCTTATATTTTGTGACAAAATGTCTTTTGCTTTTATTCTTTTTGGCTAGAGATAATAACCTATGAGCAACGTCAAGACAAAAGAATGAGCAGTTACTTCTGTTTTGATGCTTTTCCCCTAAATGAGCTAAGCAAACAAGGATATGACAGTGAGCACATTTCATCTGGGCCAACTTGGTAGCAGGCCACCTCAGTGCTATTGATTTTTGCATTTCCAGCTGGTGTCCCTGTGTCATTTGAAATGAAGGTACCGTGCTAAGTCTTTACAAACTCCCTACTGCTTGCTGAGGTGGATAAAAAGATGCAAACTCATAGAAATATGCCAAAGAATATAATAGTCTCTACAGAAGATCTGGCTGAATCAACCAACAAAAGGTTCCAGCTGTGGACGCCGCGTGGAACAAAGGGAACTCTTGGCTGAGTGTGCAGCGCATGCTTCTGACGTTCCAGTTCAGGGAAGGAGTAAAGAAAGCTATTCCAAAGCCCTTGACCAGATGTGTCTGACAGAGTCTAAAATGTGTTTGTATAAAACCTTCCCTATCAACATGGCTTGCTCTTCGAGCAGTGGACAGCTGTTCCTAGGCCAGTTGGGGAATGTTTGCATCCATGATCACTGCACAGACCTGGTCTGGTGGCTACTTTGAAGCCTGTTTTTCCTGCCTCCCCCGAAGTTCCTAGTAATCTGAATGGTCCTAGTTGTATGTGGATTAACGGTTTATTTAATTCAGAATCTAAATGCTTTGTGTCATAGAATCAGATGCTCTCCAGTGGCCAAAGACTTAAAATTGCTGTTTCTTTTCCAGGAGCAACTGTGCACATTCCCTGTAGCTGACTTGACACTGTTAAGCCTAGACACACTTTCCATCTGTCTTTGACTTAGATTGTTCTTAAGGTTGGCTATTGATCATCATTCTCACATGAATCCTTCATTACTCTAATTGGAACCGTCCATAAACACATTCCTTGGACAGATGACAAAAGGATCCATGATAGGCAACGTTTTATTCAAAACAGCTGCCCAATATGTAAATCAAAAGCTGTTAAAGATTGTATTGAGCTGAGAACAATTATATAAGGTTTGAGCCTGCTGTGAATTAAAGTGACTGCATTGGAGCTTACAGGATTTGTAAAGAGTCTTTCTTTTCAAGAATGCTAGTTCAAATTGAGCCTAGGCCCCTGATGAGCAATATCACATGAAAATAATGGGAAACAAGCTTAGTTGTTAGTGGACAGAGAATGCCTTCAGAAAGTAGTAAGTAGCCTATAGCCAACATACTGGCTACCCAAAAACTCGGGGTCTGAGATTAATTAAGTAAATTAAGGGCTACTTAGCATTCATTTGAAATATCAGGCTCTAGTTCCGAAAGTTTACAGACCTGTAGGTATATTATATTGGGTTTCTTTTTGATTTAGTCCTTTTTATATTCACACATGATGTTTCCTTCCTCACTTGTCATATAAAGATGGGGTAAAAGGAAACTTGAAACTGAGCAGTGGTCATAGGACTGTGGACATAACTATTGCTTATTGATTCTTTTTATATGTCAATAATTATTCTATTCACTACAATGGCTATTCAATGATTTAACCTTTGTAATAACTCCATGGGGTGAGAACTATTATTACCCTCATTTCAAAAGAAACCAAGGCAGTAAGGGCAAATACATTTACCCAATGCTGTGGAAATCGTGTGCAGACCTTGATAATCTGAGGAAAACACTACAGCTTTAATTATTGAAGGGCTCTATTGTTTCTACTAGTCCTTTCTCATGGACTATCCCAGTTTTAGTATCCACACTTAAAATTGTTTTATCAGCTCCACTCATAGCTGCAGGCAGAAGGAGCTGGCTGTTGATCTCATGTTAAACTGGATTACAGGAATGTAGAGGATTAGATAAGCATTTGGGCAAAAAAAAAAAAAAACGTGTCTTTGTGGGAATGATTCTGAATATAAGGTGTGCATGCATCAAAGAAAGCCAGTGCATTCTGAATATAAGTTGTTCATGGGATAAAAGAATGTCAGTGATTCTGATACTCAAACTACATCAAATTTTATGTGTTTGTGATATAGGTGACAGAGGAAAACTTTGTTTAGAATTCACTTAAACACCAGCACTGAAGTTACTTATAATATGTATTTTGTGTGTGTCTAGGTTTGCAGAAGTGTTTTCATCTCTGGCCTGTCTCCCACAGTAGGTAGGTGTTAACAAGTTTTGGGAGGTGGGGAAGCATCCTTAGGGGTATGTCTCTCTCTCTCTCTCTCTCTCTCTCTCTCTCTCTCTCTGTGTGTGTGTGTGTGTGTGTGTATGTGTGTGTGTGTGTGTGTGTGTGTGTGAGAGAGAGAGAGAGAGAGAGAGAGAGAGAGAATGAGAGAGGGAATTGTTTTGATTTGATCTAAGACTATAAGGACATTGTCTTAATTACTATTCTATTGCTGTGAGGTGATGCCATGACCAAGGCAACTTTTAAAATCAATGATTTATTTAGGAGTTTGCTTGCAGTTTCAGAAGGGTAATCCATTACTAAAATGTTGGGTAGCATAGCAGCAGACAAGCGCTGTGCTGAAGCAGTAACACAGTATCTCAGAGTTCACCCTGATCCACCCAGTCAGCAGGCATTTTACCTCAAAACTTACCCCTCCTCCTAGTTAGAGAAATCCTCAATCCTGAATCCTTCCTAAATCATCCACCAAGTAGGAAACAAACATTCAAATATATTAGCCTGTGGGAGCCATTCTCATTCAAGCCACCAAAGACATTAATTTGGTATATATTATGAAGCTTACTATGGATATAAGGAACTGTGGGGTATTTCTTTCTATTAATAGAGTGCCTTGAGGATTCAGAAGGAAAAAGGCGTGAACTAAAACAGCATATGTATTCTATTGCTGTTCTTCTGTCTTGGAGTCACCATTGAATCTCTGTGGGTTTTCAGTTCCCAGGACCTGATTCATAAATAATCAAGACATACTCTCTGTGCTAAGAATAAATTCTCTCAACTGAGCCTTCTCATAACGATCACATTTCTTTTTTTATTGGTTATTTTTTATTTACATTTCAAATGTTATCCCCATTTTCAGTTTCTCCTCTCCAAACCCCCTATCCCATCCTCCCTAATCACATTTCTATTTGTCTTAATGAAGACAAAGTTCTGAAGATGCAGTTGTAGTCTTAGATTCCATCTATATATTAGCAGTGCCTCCTGCAGCTAAACCCTAGACTGGGGAGAAATGTCAGAGCTCCTGTCTTTAAAGAGCTGGGATATGAAAATGAAGAGGAATATGGTGAGTAAAACAGTATAAATAGCTCAGAATGACAGTTCTTACAAAACAGTAAAGGAGACAGGAAAACAGGAAAAGGTGGCACTTAAGTTAAATATGAAGGAATTTACCAAGCATATGAGGAAAAAGAAGGTATTCCAAATGGCATCACAGTGAATGTCAAATATCTTTTAAGGATGTATTATCTTGTCTAAAATAATGATACAACTAAACTGTACATTTGATACAATGATTCTCACAGTACTAATGTAGTGGAAGTGTGTTAACTATTATGGTAACTACAATCAACATTCCAGGAAAGGCAGGGAAACCATTCTGCTCATTCTGCTACAGTAAAACTGTGCCAACGGCTAAAAAGGCATCAGATCCCCAACAACTGAATTAGTAATTTTTTAATTATGTCACATAACATAATATATACAGCCATAGTGGTTCACAGGAATAAATGCTAATTATCTGTCTCTATCATTGCAGGTCATTGGAGACTGGCAAATCCAAGCTGAGTTCGATTGCTTTTGTTTCAGGGCTACAGGCTGTGTTTGGAAGGTGTGGCTACGAATATCCACATGTCTTGTGGAAAGAGTATCCATGGAGAATAAGCACCAACCAAGCACAGATCAAGCTTTGGCTGACATCACCACATACTTACTCAGCAGCAAGTCAAAAGTCAAGTATGAATGTATGAAAAAGGAGGACTTACCTGCCAAAAAATGATTCAGCTACCAAAGTAGTTGTTAATAACCTTTTAAAATTTGAAAATACCAGTAGAAACCAGGCAATCTATATCTTCTAATCTCTAAATTCAATGACTTCATAGAAATTACACAACTCGCTTGTGTGAAGGTTGCATAAGGAAAAAGGGAAGGGTCAAATAATCTGTATAGGATTAACTAAAACCATCCAGAGCTGAACAAGAATGCCAAAGCACACCTGGGTGATGGCTGACAATAGTAACTTTTGAGCCTCTCTGCTTCATGCTATACTCTTTAGACCTGCTTTAGAACATGCCAAGAAAGGAAAGAAATAGACCCAGTTTTCACAGAGTTGTAAAAATCTAGAGAAATCTTTTGATAATTGTATTTTTGGTTGAGACCTTCCACACTCATCAGCTCTCTGCAATAACTTACTCTCTCACAGAGTACCTAACAGTATCTGCGCTATGCCAGATTCTGAGCTGGCTATTGATATCATGTCTGTGTAAGAGCTTTTCAAATTGAAAATTTTAATTACATGATCCCATAAAATTCTACAGTTCTAAAAAGTCAAGAAAAATTTCCAAAGCACTATCTTAAAACCCTGATCATAGTCCATGAATATGTGTCTAACCACACTTTCAAGAGAGAACAGCCTTCAAGAAGAGGCATACATGGCTTCAGTTGTCTTGCTTAAAACACACAGTTCTTACTCTGGACAAAGTTCAACATTCCAATTATTTTCAAGAATATATTTCACTGGTTTACAATTGCTTGATTTCCAGCTTCAAAGGAAGAACAGTTAATCAAAAAGCAATCACTGATCTTGAGGCCCAATATTGCTTTCTTCAGCTGGTAAAGATGATTAAACATAGGTTTTTGTAGATGCCAAGCAAGTTTTCCACTGCTGAAATCTGCCCTAACTTCCTTTTGAAGGATGTTTCCTAAATGCCAGCATGGATCTGCTCACTGCACATACTCAGAATGGAGTTTGGCTACCACTTTTGGGTGTTATGGTATATGTATGAATATAATATGGGTGATTTCTCTCCAAGAGAAAGCATTGTCTAAAAAAGTTTCCTGTAAGGGTTTGCTTATTTGGGCAGACACATACAGACTCAGTGAATTATTTAAACTGAATTAGGATTGAACTATGTCAATAATCCTTTGAGATACTACAGAGAAAATTGAGCATTCTGGTTGTTTCTTTCCTTTCATATAGTTTCTGCTGGCTATTAGTAACTATTAGTGAAACCATCAAAATTTGTACTTTTCTCAGAGCCATTTGTGATGTCTATCTTACTATCAACCCAGAGCTACATTTCAGTCAGAAAGGACAGCATTGCTATCAGGAATCTTCTAGAGCTGTGATTTTTCCCTCCTCCCTTATTAGCTACCATTCTCCCACCTCGAATGTACAACTTGATTTGAGAGTGTCAAACATTCGATCCATGCTTACATCTCTGTAAGTTTCATTAAAAAAGATAGCATTTCTTCTTTAGTATTCTCACAACAGTTTCTATTATGATTTAATCCTAGAAATTTTCTTATACTTATGTGAAAGAAAAGAGTGAGTATTGATGCAACTTAAGGTTGAGGCCAAGTATAATCGCAGATTTAATGAATTTATCAGAAAAGACCAAGTGTTAAAAAAAAAAAAAACTGAGACTCAGAAAATAGAGAAGCCAATGCACACACACACTGGATTTATGCTTTTTTTTAAGTCTAGAACACATTTGCAGATGCCCCAGGGCACACTTTTTCTTAAATCTAGTCTTTCGTTTCTGAACTTAACATCTTCCAACATTTCATCTTCCTTTTCCTAGTGTGTTACTGTATGTCTCAAATAAAGATAGTAATATGACTCTTATATTACTGATTTGCTTATATTTGATTTGAGTGAGGATGTTCCCCTAGGCTCATGCATTTGAACACTTGTTTTTCAGATGGTAGCACTGGTTGGGGAGATTTTGAAGGTGTGGCCTTGTTGGAAGAAGTTCAACACTGCAGGAAGGCTTTGAGAGTTTAAAGCTTGGCCTTATGTCCAATGTTCCTTTTATATTTAGTACTCATAGTTCACGATGTGAACTCTCAGAATCTTGAGTCAGCTGCCATGTCTCCCTGCATCCTACTGTAATGGTGATGGACTCTTAAACCTCAGGACCCATAAGCCTACAGAAACCCTTTCTCTTTTAAGTCACCTTAGCCATATGTTGTCACAGCAACAGAAAAGTAATGAATACATTCATGCATCATCTTTTAAAAAAGTAAATGTACCAAATTAAAATGTAAGCTTGTATACTTTCCCAAGATTTTAACAGTTCCACACAGAACCCATAGTAATGGCTCACTGATGAAATAATTGACATAGTTCATCTACTATTCAAAGGTATGGCTGTTTTGTAGCTCAAGACATATAAAATTCAACTAGAAATTGCTTTTGTATAAGATAATGCTTACCAAATAGTATGTAGCATGAGAGATCTTAGCGTGAGCGTGCACTGTTAATCAGGCTAATGATAGGTGGATTCTTCTGGAAAGAGTCAGTGGAAGAGGACTAAAAGTCACAGACTTCTCTGGGTCTAAAAAATGAGTTGGAACACATTTTTTTTTAATCCAGTGAGTACTAGAGAAGATATAGAAAGGGTTACATTTCCTGACATCAATATTTCATGTCACTCTTTCACAGGTACTGTGCAATTTCCATTATTTTTTATGTGTACAAGTGCTTTACCTGTATGTGTATCCAAAAACCACTGAAGGCCTGGTGCCCACGTATGCAAAAAAGGATCTATAATTCCCTGGAACCTGACTTCTAACTTGCCAGGTGGTTGCTGAGAATGAACCCTGGGTCCTCTGGAAGAGCAGCTAGCATGCTTAACCACTGAGCTGTGTCCCAGCTCTCATTGTACACTTTTCTTATTTTCATTTGTTCTTCAGGAATCACGGGCATGCTGTCACATAGAGATGAATGAAGAAGTGTGGGCATGACATGGCTGAGGGGTGGGGGGGGGATGCTGTGGGTTTCTTCCTCCTCATCTGCTTCTCTTCCACCTGCATCCTCTGTAACATGATGAAGTTATTATTACATCACATAGGATAACCTCTATAGTTACCAATTTCTAAGAGATGACATCACTAATTCAGAGCTCAGTCTTTGCAATAAAAATCTCCCTAATGGCTTAGGGATCATGTTAAATTATCTGTGACTATTCAGGTTCAACTGGCTTACATTCCAAAAATATACTTCTAAAGAAATTTCTCTCATTCTCCCCATTGTTGAACAGATCTCAACTATTTCATGCTCCAGTAGACCCACATTCCTATTTTAAGTACATATCTGTGTAGCAGATTAAGAGAAAAAGCATAGAAGCTAAGTTCAAACTTGCCACAGGAGATTATTCTTAATTTGATCAAGTGTTCCCTATGTTTTCTCATCAATGCATAAATGAAAACTAGATCCTAGCCAAACTGCATTTCTATGCTCTGCAGTGTTGTTTGTATACAAATCACAAACCCGGTTCTTCTACTGTTCCTTTGATCCATCAACAGCTTCTTTCTCTACATCACCAGGTGAGCTAGGTTCCAGCTGTAGAGGTGCCCAGCTGTTCATCTGGGAGTCATTTGAACATCAGTGTTAAAAGGTGGAGTTGTTGCACCTCACCTGCTAGACTCCTTTCTATCTTTGTAATTGTATTTCCTGATGAGAGCGAAGCTGTAGTATAGACAGATGTTCTTAAAATTAAAGAGGAGGAAAACAAAGGTTAAAGATCAGAGAAGGTGTGCAAACTGACAGGAGTAGGAGTTTAAAATGAAGCTGTATGTTTGAGATTTTATACACATTCTTGAGTAATTAAACTAATATGAACTTTTGATTCTAGAAAGTTCTGTTTTTTTCTTTCTGCAACAGAATGGATGGAGGGGGCATAGAGCAATGTGCCCAGTATCCTTAGTAGGTTTTCTCATTGCAGCTTGTTCCATGTCAAGGCATCTCAGGAAGGAATGGCCATTGAGCTCTTTCAAAGAGTAATGGCAGAGACCTCTCCCACTGTACAGAGTTCTTTCTTTAAATGTTCTGACTCTGGCCCAGATAGGATAATGAGCTTTCTGTCGATCATATTATGGTCACTAAGCTGTCAATAAAATAAAATATAGTAATATAAAATAAAGTAAGAGGTGAAATAGAACAAAAGTCCCCTTTGTAATTGTCGTTTCACAAGGTCCAAGTCACAAATATTAATCTTCTTCACCTATGCACGTTGGTTCCATCCATCAGTTTTATCATGAATTCGGCTTAACACTGAGGATACATCTTGTCTTTCACCACACATGATGGCTTCCAGATGTTCTGATTAAATAATGGGGCTCTCCTGTAGACATAATGGACCATAGCAGCAAAGTCACTCAGCAAAATGAGCAAACCAGGCTCTGCAAATGATCTTAATTATTTCAACTCTGAGGGAACAGAAGAGCCATGAGTAATACAACAAACAGCCCTTTGAAAGAGCAAACAAAAGCCCTAGCAATTTACATTTAACTTAAACTCACTCCGTGCAAAGTATAACATGTTTGGAATAATTCAGGAAGAAATCTCGCACTATGCTATTTTCATAATTGGTATTCTATGTCAAGTCTTGAACAGTAAGTAGCATATAAATTATAATGTTAATAGTGGTCTGCTTTTCAATTTTAAATGACTTTATAGTAAAAAAAAAATCATTGCTGAAAATGGGAATTTGCTTTTACATTATTCAAGATGTGTCTTGTGTTTCCAGCATTTGAAAAGTAGTTACAAATGTCTTGACTTAGGCAAGTCAGATTTACATATCATACCTACATATCTACCTACCTACACACATGGGGGAGGGGAGAGACAGTCAGTCAGACAGACAGACAGACACACACACACACACACACATACACACACAGAGGTTGGGAGGGGCAGAGAGAGATCCTTGTGTCTTTATCTGTACTTTCCATGATTATGAGTACAGAAAGACTGTGTTCTGCTCAGTACAATATTACATAAATGCAGTATTTAGAAATGGGTAAAAAGCTGACTTTATACTAGCAATTTTCTTTGTGCTTCTCTCCTAAGCAGTAAGTTAATCTGTCTAAATCATTGACACTCATCCACAAAGCACAGGTGGCAGTCTCTTTTCCTACACCAAAGAGAGTGTGATAAAAATAAATTATGCTGCCATCAAAAACATGTCAAAATAATATTTTCCCATCTGCTTAGCTCACCTCTGTGATAAGTGAACAAACAGGTTTTCTAGGCTCACACTTGATGAACAGACGCCACAAGCAATTAATTAACATTAACATGACAGGAGTCAATTGGATTTCTCTCTCCCAGACACTAATCAAAGCCAAAAGTCGAATAGAGACCCTGGCTAACACTCAAACTTGTAGGGCATCAGATGTGGCTTCCCTCAAGCTCCTTTCTCTCCAAATATTTGCAATGAAGTTGGCTTGCTGAATAGCATCAAGAAGAGAGCTCCTGGTCCCGGGGTCCACGCGGTCAAACTGTGACCAGCAGATCCATCAGAGCCAACCTGCCACACTGTCTCCAGACTCACGTGAAACAAACAGAAATATAAGTTCAAGTCTACTTTTACATTGAATCAACTGGTTAAACAGAGGCTCTTAGAATCTTTCAACTGCCTATTATGATATGACTCCTGAACCTTAGGAAGAAGGAGTGAAATACAGAAGTCCCATTTAGGGCAAAACACCCATAGTCTCTTATTCTTTGTGCTTTAATCAGTTGTGAGTCTTTGCATTCATTACAATTTCTCAAAAAATAAGCTTCTCTGATCAAGGTTGAAAGCTATACTAAATAGGTGCTTATAAACTTAAGCTTATAGGATATACCTTAATACTATATATATAATACTATATCCATTTAACAGAAAAAAATAACAAGTTCTTCCCCAGGGCTCTGATCACCCTGGATATGGATTCTTGGTTCAGGTAATAGTACCACATATGAATTTTGTCTTGAGGAACAGGCTTCAGTCAATCACAAAATGATAGATTATAACTAAAACATTTCTGGCAATATTGCACCAATGAGGCAGTCTGGCCAGGTTGGTCATCATTCTAGGTCACAGAATTCATAGCTGAGTAAGACTGTTTATGATATTTCTCCCCTATTGAACTACAAAAGCCAGCTGGTAGGATGAAGCTTCCAGGTCAGTGCCGGCTTGAAATCTCCATCTCCAGTGATTCAAGCAAATGCTGCCTTCAGCAGTACGGTCTTAGTATCAAGTTTGAGGGTATACGTTAACATGTAGTGTTGTGTGTGTGTATGTATGTATGTATGTATGTATGTTTATCTATATATGTATTCATTTATGTTTTACAGAACCAAAGTAACAGTGAGGTTTTGTACATTGTAAAGGTAAAGGGGATCAAACAAGGCATAGGAGACACTGGGCGAGAATGGCAATTTTGACCATAAGGTTTTTTTTTTTTGTTTGTTTTGCTCTCAACTCCAACAGGCAAACCTAGGTGAAGAGGGGAGGGAACAAGGCTGAGCTGTGGCCTGACTATGTACAAATAGCCACATAACTAAGGTATGATGGGTCAGACTGAATTTAAGTTTGGGTTTTTTCTCAATTAAGCTGTGTGTTGAGAGTGTTCTTCAAGTTTAGCTGTGACTGGGACAACCCAGGGATGAAGGGCATTGACAAAGTCCTAGGCATTTTTGCTTCCTTCTATCCATTTACTTTCTTTTCCCCTCTCCCACTACTACTTCTACCCACATACACATTTCCCCTTTCCTTGTTTCCTAAACCTTTCCTGAACAACTAGTAAAGATGTATGAAGGAAACTACGACAACTACACCTGTTCTATTGTGGTAGTTCATCCTGTTGAATTGAGGATAGGAGGTATAACCATATTAAAAGGTAATTCAATCAAGAAAACTAACTTCAAACAGACTTTCATGTACTTTTATTAATGTATGTTAAAAAGGATCTGTCTTTATGTCTGCCAATTTAGCATCTATCTGTCAGTCTGTCTGTCTGTCTATCTATATTCTCTCTCTGGGTTCTACTCTGTCTCTCTCCTGTCTTTATCTCTCTGCCTATCATCTATGTATCCATACCATCTATTTAACACATCATATTAGAGTCTAGAGTAGTTCTCCAAAACATGGCTATAATAAAACATGTAGTACTGCAATATTTGTCTGGACCCTTGTCATTACTATCTCAAGAGATAGAGTACTATCCTACCCCTTTGAACTTGTGATTGGCTGCTTACAAAAGATGTGATTCTCAATGCTAAGCTACAGAAGCGTTGCAGCTAGGACTCTGAGATGGCAATGCTGAAGAGGCCATTTGTTGCTCTGATACTTCATCGGATGCTGCAATCCCAACCAGCTGTCCTGTCCACCTGTAGGTGTAGATAGCTTTCCTGAAATCCCAGCCAGCTGGTATCTTAGATGACTGCAGTTTCTGGTAACACTGACTACATACAGAAGTAAGACTCGGAGATGCCTGGTCCTTATACATGGCCTGGTTTATAGGATCATGAGCATGCTCTGTATCCCTGGGGTGGGGGATGGTTTGTTACTCAGCAACAGTAATTAGTACAGTCTCAGGATGTAGGGGATGACACCTAATACAAGTTCATTGGAACAACATATACACAATTTAGGGCATGAGGCTAGTAAAAACCTGAACATAATTGCCTATCAAAGAAGAGAAAATCTGGGCCTTGTATATTTTTACAAAGCAACTTCTTCAACACTATTCCTAGGTACCTAGGAATGACAGCTGTATGTTCTATTCAGAGTCAGGACTTTTTCATGGGGGAAATGTATTTCTCATCTCCAAAATTATCTGTATCCAGCTTGGCTGTAATCTTTTAACCTCAATTCCAGGCTTTATTGTATCTAAAATGGTCATATTGATCACTGGAAACAAAACAAACAAGGAAAATGGTGGAAGTGTGAGAGTTAATGACAAATATAAATGGAATTTTAAAATGTCTCTACTTCACTTTTTAGGAACTAACAAAAGGCACTTTGACCATGTTATATTACCTAGAATATCTTGATAATGTCTATAATATAATATCATATATTATATAATAGGTTTTAGTAAGTGACTTTGTAAATACACAGTTTATTTTTAATATTTAAAATAATGTTTAAATATTTTCTTGGCATATTACTTTATGTACACTTTACACAATTCTTTAATGTATTTCTTCTCACAACTGATTTTTGTTTACTTTTTAACCAGTTCCCATGGTATATGGCCATGAACCCAGAAAAATAATGGGGCCTATTATTTTATTAGCATAAGCTGTGAAATATTCCACAGCTCAGCTTTCATGTACTGCTCTGCCCACAAGGGGATGTTCTTGCTGATGCCAATCTGGAAGGTTCCTATCTAGGGAGGATCAGGCCCACCCTATTTGGGTGTTGACTTGAAAGTCTCTAGAGTCTGTAGGAAAAAGTGGTCCTAGTAACTTTATAAGCCAGGAGGACAAGATGAAAACAGCTAACATCTGTCAGTAATTTCATGGCCAAAGGCATGACCTTGGGGAACGAACTAAGTTCAGTGCTATCTATATAAAATTGAAGAGGAAAAATGAACATAAGATAAGTCTAAGCCTCGGTTATAATGAGAAAGTTGCTACAAGTAAAATAGCACTAGCTATGTTTTTAATTGTGAGGTCACTTTAGCATTCCTCAGTAGCTAATTCCTACAGTAAAGATACTATGAGTTGTTCTGATTTAGAATAATCAGTTAGGTAAGCATTTCATTTAGTCAATGACGATTTGATGGGGATTTCCTTAGCCAGAAGAGTAAAAGTTCAAGTCAAATTCTCAGTTATCTTATACTTTCTAAGTGTTTTTGTTTTGTTTTGTTTTTATATTTAAGGACTGGGGGTGGAGAGATTAAAAAAACTTGTTCTTTCTTATAGAAGAATTAGGTCCATTTCTAGCACCAGTATGATAACTTACTGTGTAAAATTCCAGCATCCTCTTCTGGCCTCTGATGTGGCCAGGCATACTTGTGGTACACAGACATGCATGAAGATAACACACTCATATACACAAAATAAAAATAGATAAGTTATCTCACAGTACTGGAAGGAAGAATGAAACTTCTTCAGGACAAAAGCATTCAATAATCCTACCCAGCTATGATCAGTATGAGGCAACAGCTATTAGAAAGGCAAGATATCCTGAACTCAATACTGGCATTTATAGAGTGGGTAACCAACAACCTTCTAACTATAGAACTTAAGGCCAACTCAATGAGAGGGAATTTAATGTTTGTTGCTATAAAACTAGCCCACTACTTATGATCCATGATACAGTGGACCCTAGTAAAGAACCTGCCATTGTCTTTTATTAAGCCTATATAAAACCTAACTACATTCTGAAGTCTGTTACCTATGAATTTGCTTTCACTTATTGTCAAAGAAGCTTCCTTTTGCAGAAGATGAGGATTAGTTTAAAAAGTAACCACTGGTCAAAATGCAGGGAGCAACTTCCTGTGTAGTTCACAGTCCCAAATCTACAGCATAACCCCTAGCCTTAAGGCTCAGGGAACATCACAGAAGATGAGGTTAAAAAAAAGATTGAAAGAACCAGTGGACCAGAATGTGATGTCTGCTTCTAAGATAGTGCCTTCTACATACATGGCAGGAAACTGCCCAGAAAAATCTCAATGTCGTGGTTGCCCAAGCAAGTCCTGAAAAATGACAACACTGATTTACATATAAAATTGGGTGGGGATATCTTCACTAGGCTTAACTCCTAGAAGAATAGCTACAGACAATAGTTCCTGAGAGGAGAATCAATTCACTCCAGATAGGAGCCTTTTGATAGGTTAGCTAGTCCCAAGATGTCAGCCCGAATATATATATAAATCTCAAAGAGTGACATACAATATATATTTCATATTAATATATTTACTATTACTATATACTTAATATATATGGAAAAGAATGAGAGGCCATGATTTTAAGAAGTGAGAGGGACATGGTAGAAATTGAAGACAGGAACAAGAAGAGAAACCAATGTAAATATTATACCCTCAAAAATTATTTTAAAAGTTGAAAAGAAAAAAAAAGCAGTATACATCTCTAAGGGTATTGCCACATGTATGGTTCTGAATAATAAGGAATTTTTTAATTTATCTAGAATAATTATAAATATAGAATATTATTTTTTTTCTAAGTTTAAAATCTTAAGTACCAGCCAGAGAGATATCTGGCTTACCTGTGAAAGGCTAGGCTCACAACCAAAGAGATAGATAGCATCTTATGTGCACTGATTCAAATTTGTAGGTTTAAGGCAGGTATATTTTTATAAACAGAAATATTAGTTTCAAAACAGTGGTTTATTAAGTCAAGATGAGTATATCCAAGACTGGTTGCACTATTACATGCCTCTGAGGTGGGAGTAGAAGAAACATGAGTTCAAGAACAGGCTGCATTACTAAGTATATTGTATTGTAAGGTAGCCTAGGCTGCATGCAAGAACCCATCTCATTCATAGATAGATAGATAGATAGATAGATAGATAGATAGATAGATAGATAGCAGAGACAACAAATATATAGAATTTCCAATTTAATACCATGTTGACATGGTAGGGGAGGTTTTATATGTTTACTGAAACTTTTGCCATAACCTTTGAGTTTGGATCAAAAGATGAACATCTTTGAAAAAAAAAAACCTGATGTTGGAGTGGCACATTTTCAGAAAAATGTGGCTGTAATGATTGGTGTTGTTTTCTACACTTGAATTCACCTTGCAATCAGAGATAGGTACTAAATGGAACAGCAGTATTTGATATGTTGTAGGAAAGATTGTGTGAGCTTTCAGCTTTTTTTTTTTTTTTTTTGTTAAATGAAGGTCCTAAAGTGTTATACTTTTTCATTTCTAAGAGTTAAAAGGAATGTATTTTAATAGCAACAGCAATACTATCAATGTATATGCACACACAAACACATGTTAACATTTGGAAGATGTGAGGTCTCCCGTGCCAGTAAAGACCCAGGTGAATAGTTAGGGTAGGGAACTCTTCCTGCAGGCAAGATTGTATTTACAAAGATGGTTCAGGTTGGAGTCAAAATTTTTGAATTGCTGGTCAGCTAATGATACCATCCTAGCATGATATTTACCTGACTTGAGTTAAAATCCAGGTCCAGTATATATAGAGAAAGAAAAAAAAAAGCATAGAAGTAATATAATCTGTTCTCAAACTAATACTATTTAGCAAAAGAGTGAGGATCTTTTAGTTTGGAGTTTGAGTATAAAATAGAACCTATCAATTCCCTTTGCACAGTGGAACTGAAGACATTTCTAAACTTGTGTTGGATTATGCAAGCAAGCGCTTTTCAAGTTTAACATATTCCAGAGTACTCGAATACTTTCTTAATAAAGTTTCTTATTCAACAGGGAGGAGTGGCTATTCCAGATTTGCATTTCTCTCAGCTGACATTGGTGCTGATGATCACTTTAAGAATAGCAAGAAGACCAGTCATTCTGGCTACACATTTTAGTTATGTGCCAAGTACTGCTGGAGCAAATGCACAATAATATGGCACCAAAAATGCCTGTTGTCAAGAAAACAAATGATGACAAATTCTGATAAGGATGAGAGCAACAGTGCTAGCATATAAACTGGTACAGGTACTGTAGAATCAATATGGACTTTAAAAAAAAGCTGAAATAGAACTGCTTTATAAGCAAGGTATTACAGTCCTGGGCATATACCTAAGGGACTCTTGTATATACCACAGATATACTTGTTCATCACTTATGTTTCTTGCTTTTCTAATCACAATATGAAAGAAACTGAATCAGCTTATATGTCTATCAGCAGAGGATGGACCATGAAAATATGGTACACATAATAGAATTTCATTCAGCTATAGAGAAAAATAAAATTTGCAAGAATGTGGATGCAAATTATTATATTAAAGGGGTTAACCCAGAATAAGAATGAAATATAGAACATGTTCGATCTCATATGTGGATTCTAGTTTTTGGTTTTTATATGTGTGTGAGTGCAGTATGTGTGTGTGTACCAAACTGTTGTGTTTATTCATCCAAAGTTCAAAAACATTGGTGTCCTCAACTTTATCTTGCAGTTCTATGTCAGAAATAGTTGGAAATGCCAGTATTAGAGTTCTGGCCAGAAATTATAATTGAACTGTTCTTGCAGTACAGTCTGATCAGAGGCTTTCCTCAGATCTCCAGCTGATCCCCGAATCCTGGAGAACAGCCTGAGCATGCTAACTTTCAAAAGCTCTCCAGGTGGTCCTCATGTTTGGGGATATAGCTTGGGCAAATGGTCGTTGTTCAGCTGCCTGACTAACCCTGATATTCTGAGGCATAGCCTGGGTATTAAAATGTTCTGGAAAAATCCCTCCAAGAGATTCCACAGTGCAGCAGGGGTGAACAGAGCTGTTCTCTCGAGCTCTTTACATTCAGTGCATCTGGGGCTTGTGGCTCTGAAGTTGTCTGAAAGTGGTGGGTCCAGCTGAGCCCATCACAGATGTGTGTAAATCAGCAACTTCAAAGGCTGGGAACACGGAGCCTGACTGCAGGGTAAACCTGAAATGCCTCATATGTTATTCTTTCAAGAGTTGTCAAAGCACTTGGATCACTTCTAATTAAAAAACACACAAGGTTTGCTTAAATTCTAACATCTTAAACTGCCTATATGAGTCTTGTATTTCCACTTGTGCTCGGATGTCCTGTTTCACTGATGACGTGACAAGTAAATAGTTGTTTTTTAAAATAATAATGAAGCAAAGAGGCAAGGAGGCAGCAGCATTTGCTTACTCTAACCTTTCTGACTTGCTAGGAAAAAAAATCGCCCTCACACCTGGCTCTTCCCTGGGATCTCGTACCTTTTCCTATTCGTCAGAGGCAAACAGCAACAAGATCATACTCTAGGAACAGTTGTCCATCAGAGTTTTTAGGCAAAGGATTTTGGCAGGAACTAGAAAAATAAACAGTCAGACCGTCTACTCTCTTCCTGGTTTCTTCTTCAAGAACTGAAATATTCTCTGAGCGGCCCTTAAATGAGTCACTGCTATTTTAGATAGGAGTATTTGGAAGTCTTTGACTTGTCCAGCATTATCAATCACACTGGGGATGAACATTCATGGTTTTTATGCAGGGAATCCTAGTTTTTCTACTCGCCATGAAGCTTTGTGTCACATTAAACCAAGTTTATAATAATCAGTTGGTTTAGACAGATGGAGTTTTATGGACTCATCCAACTGAGACTTCCTGAGTTCTAATAGACATGTTCTTCATAACTAAGGCACATCAACACCGAGATGCAAGTTCTTGGAGACAATGCCTTGTCAATGTGTCCCCAGGAAAGATAGTAGGAATAGGGTGCCTTTATATGAATAAGGGACAAATGATCCAGAAACTTTTAACTTCAGATCATCTTATAAGGGTGCAAATCCATTCACAGAGGCAGAAAATTCATGGTTGAGTTGCATTCATACGAGCAGACACCTCAGCATCTTTGAACTGGAGATTAAGTTTGCGCATGGATTTTGAGTCAGGTACCATCTTTCAAACCATAGCGACAGGTACAATCTGATCTAGAAGTGATAGCAGTGTAGATTTCACGGTTGTTTGGAATAGACAGAAGTCCTGTTTCTATTTTTCAGATAATATTGAGGACACTACACAAGAGAAATTCCTTCCATCTGAGGAGGACCACCTGAAGATTTTGAGAAAGATTTGATTGGTTTTTTTTTTTTCAATCAATAAGAAGGAGAACAGGTTTTGATTGAAGATGTGCTGTAAAATTATCTTAATTGCTGCACCTCACACACTCATTTCCCAAACCATTTGTCATAAGGCATCTGATCACGTTCATATATAGAAGAGATGGAGGGAAGGCTAGCCTTAGGGCATTCTAGTTATTTTCCTTCCTGGTGACAGGAGATAATTTGTCCATAGCTCGGAATAGATGACAACTGATAAAATCAGGATTTCAAAGAATTTTGATGGAAAGTGTTATTTATAATATTTACACTCAACGAAATGCATTGTGGGTTTGCTATATAAAGAAGATTATATTATGTACTACCCAGCAAATTTATTAAACTACGAATCATTATTTTGTCATAAAAAGCGAAGTACTATTAAGGTCTTGTATAACTAGCTTATTCTTTTTTACATGTATGCCTGTACAGGAAAAAAAAAACCCTGATACAAGGTATTCAGGAGCGCCACCCAGTGAACCTACCGTGATTCCCACTTGCCTTTCTGCAGACCACTTGCTTCCAGCCTGGAATAATGCTTCTGGCCGCAGGCCTGCGGAGGTCCACAGCTCGAGATAAGCATATGTAAGGGTGTCTTCACTCAGCTCACCCTGAGAGTAAACGGAGTTAAGTAGATTATGATACAAGGAGACTCAGTTCAGATCAGACAGGTAGCTTGACAACACTTCCATCAGCTACACTGTATGGGAGCTTTTAGTTTTGTTTTACTCCTTTTTTTTTCCTTCAGATACTCAACAACCCTCAGATCCTGAGTTTAAAAGCTGGATCCAGGCTGAGTCACTTTCAGGACCTGGAAGTCTCTCTGTGGCAGGTGTCTGCAGGTACCCTCCGCACTCACATCTCTCCTCTTTCCCCCATCACAGTTACACCACCTGACAACTGTAAAACTTAAGGAGATTCTTTCAGGGTGGTATAGCTTCAGGCTTAGGAATTCCTTCCTGGGGCCCTTTGAGCTTGGAAACAGTTTAAAGGTAAGAAAGTTTAAAGAAGGAACTAGTTTCCACGAATAAACACATTTCAAAGGAACTGGAATGAAGAACTATGTTTATATGAGTTTTATATGACGTTTGCTTACTTAATGTAGTAACTCCCTGAACGTATTGCCTGGAATGATATAATTTATTTACATAATTTCTTGATCGGAAAATCATGAGCAAACCTTAAGAAAACTTATTTTAAAAAGAGGAAAACCTGTTCATGTTAGGCTTTTGAAACTAAACCTATGTGCAGGTAAGCATATGTATTTAAATCCATAGAGGATACAGATTTTAGACCTATGTAAACAGAGATATTTAGATATAGAGATATTTAAATAGGAGGGCAAAAATAAGTTTATATCATAAGGAATTTTTTATTTGGTTTTCGTTTAAGCCAGATGAGTTCCTGAGGGATTCTATAGAACACAGTGAATAGTAGGTCATTAAAGTTTATATGTCTGAAAGCATCTTTGTGTGTGTGTGTGTGTTTGTCTGTTTGTTTTATGATATTAACCTGTGACAATAACTTTAAGGTACCCCCTTGCAAAATCATAGAAAAGTTACTGAAGAGTCTTTGCCTGTCTCTGCTACTGGACAGAAGAGGTTAAGTTCTCAGTGTAGGGTGGTAAAGAGAGATAGAGAGATGCACATACTCTCTGGAAGAGTGAAGTGATTTGTTTCCATTCAGGGGGAAAAAAAGTGATTTTCATGACATCAGGAGTATATGATCATCTGCTTTGTCTCTGCTCTACAGGTATTTTTCTTTCTAAATTTTAGGCTTCAAAAATATTTATAGTAGAGAAATGGTAAAAGACACAACAGGGGAAATGAGTAAAAAGTTGGGGAGTTTCCCCAAACACAAAAGGAATGGAAAAAGTGTTTAAAACATTAAAGCCATCTTGCCTCAAAACTAAAGGTTTTTGTTGCTGAGAAAAAGTACTCTCAATAATTCTGCCGATGTAACTCACATTTTTAAATGAAAAAAAAATCCAGCAAAACAACAACACCCCAAATGCTCTGGGTTAAATATCCTGCCTCCTAGGTTAAGCCTAACCCTTTTAGAATATCGCTTTTTTTTATTGTTTGCTTCAAATTCCATAAGCATTAATTGAATTCCTAAGCAACAAGAAGCCTAAGGATAATTGTAGTTTGCCAATAATTCTCTTGTTGGCAAGAATAGAAGATACTGAGAAACAGGGACATTGGGAAGTATGTCAGCCAGTTGTTCAAAGGGAAAACTAGGAGACATTCAAAACCAGACTACCATAGGAAAATGACTTGAAATGAAACCATTGGCCCTGATGAAAAAGTTGATTTGAGAAAGGTAATATTGACTATTGTATATACTTGGACTTGGTTTGCTCAACATACATTCTAAATTTGACAATTTGTAAGGTATTTGAAGGCTCTGTCTACTAAATAGGGAGAAAAGACGCTTTGGAGGGAAACCCACACCTGTCTGCAAGGTCACTGTATTGAGTTATAGAGGTTTTGTTCTCTAATTAATTTCGGAGGTGATCATAGTGCCAAAGCACACAGACATTGTCTAAGATTATCAAAGGTTACTTCCTGGGAGTCTCTTCCCAAATGTAGATCACTGACTGCTAGCTTTCTGCCTGCTGCAACAATGCTTCAGAGAGCACATATTTCATATTAGAGTAGTTCCTTTGCTTCTGTCTACAGTGAGGATCTCAGAAGGAAACATTTCTCAACATTCCTAGTTCTGACACTGAGGTAAGTATAACGCAGGAACCAGAATTAAAGCAAAGGAACATGCAAGACAGTTGTAGGAGGCTTCTTTCTTCTAGGGGTCTATTCTTTCTAGAAATTGAATCATCAGATGGTAGTTCTATTCTTGTCTCTGATGCTTATCAGGTGGCTTCGAAGATCTAGTCAAATCGAGAAGAGAAGCACACACCTCCAGCATTCCTCCCAAAGGCATGGCACAATAGATTCAGATTTCTACCAAAGCTAAATCTACAGCTAAAGTGGTCCAGTAAGAACAACACACAGATTCCTGCTGGGCCAAGAATATGAAGAATGGGTTTTCCAAATGATAACTCAGAAATATCTGTAAAGGGATCTCCTCAGCTACTGATAGGTTAGAGGATTGCAGAAAAGACTTGGCTGTTTTTGTTGGTTTGGTTGGTTTGGTTGCTTTTTTTGTTGTAGTTGTTTGTTTGTTTCTTTCTTTTGCTGTTATTTCCTTCACTCTTGTCAATACTAAGTGTCTATCAAACCTTAAATGATCCTGTAAGGAGATGTCTGCTTTTAAATCATATTTGTTATGTAACCTGTGTTTTTATAGATTAGAGTGAAAAAGCTGCCGAGCTGTGAGCATTCAATGAATTATTTGTGATAGATGTTTTATCAACAGAAATGGATTTTTAAATTACATGAAAATAAGATTACATCTTTCTGCTCTGAACTTGTTCATTTATATGCAATAAACACAGTAGGCCAATTTCTAAATTTATCTTTTTTATTTTCTGGTGCAATGATACAAATAGAACCCTTTAATATTTTTTTGGCACTAACCATAGCCTATATTGGTAGGCTAATGCAGTTAGTTAATCAAAGGTTTTTCCAGTCTGATATCTTTGTGGCACAGCACTTCATTTTTGTTCTGTAATACCTGCAAGGACATACCCAGAACCAGAAATCAAGTAGTTTATTTAGAAAACATGAGTGCACACTGGACTCCCAACTGCTTTTGAGCTTCATATGAACTTTCTTGGAGGAGTAGTGGTCTTTGTTACTCTACTTACTCTTTCTTGCTCCTCCCTGAGAAGGTGTCTTGTCAATCTCTGGCTCCATCTGGTGGAGTACTGTGTGGCCATGCCACAGTCTCATGATGCACCTTTCTCCAGGCCCAAGACCAATGATTGTCATTATGATCTCTTGCTAATGGGATTGCCCCTTGGCATAGAATGTCTATTGCTAAAAGACCTCTTCCAAATAGCTAGAACAAGGGGAAGGAAGGATACTTAAGTTAATACAACCCGCTGTCTAATCCCCAAAGCTTCTGTTTTTACCTCACTTGACCATATAAGCATCTTCCATGAAATGGAACAGGCAGAGGGTATTATGATGGAAAAAACATGGACTTATACTAATAGAGTTTCTCCGAAGAAATGGAAAAATTAAACAGATGAGCATAATATCAAAAGTCACGTACCGTGATACTGGCTACCACACTTGTATAAGGCACATCATTTAAAGTAAACAACAACAATTTTATGATTTTATTGTATTTTACCATTATCTCATGAGTGTCTCACTTACTCATCTCTAAATTCCAGGATCCCATGAGAGATTTCAAAAGGCAATTTATTTGAAGTAATGTGACTTTTAAAGAACCCCTGTGTCACACTAGAACAGGTCCATAGTGGCTTAACGAAGTCATCTGTTGTCTCCTCAGTTTGGACCTGGTGTGGTTGGTAGGGGATATATGACTTACACATGGCAGAGACCAAGCTCTCCACATATTCATCTACATAAATGATGGCTTGGAAGTGTGTAGCAAGGTGATAATTAATAGCTAAAGTCTGTCTAAGTCATGGATTGGCATGGAAAATCTTGAGTGTGTAGCACTCAGTTATCATGCAGATTAACTTCTCTGCCCTTCTACTTCTTCTTTTCCTTCTTCACCTTTTAGTGATTTCTTCCTGCCCAGGGACGGTAACCAATACTGCCAGTCCAAGTGCTAACTTATACATTTTAACATGCTCCAGTGCTCAAAATTCACTGTCTGCTTAGCTCAGTTCTTCTCACGTTCCAACCTCTTCTCTTTGTGGCCGAGGAGAAACTCATGCTGGCCCCAGCTTTAGCTACCTGCTTTCAGTCTATGGGAAAGAGGCATGGTCATAGAGGGGCCATGAAGAGCTTTAGACAACAGGGAAGCATACGGTGTTGAGAGAGACAAACCTTGCCACCCTACAGAACCGCATCTCCGGAAGCCAAGGTCTTTGTTCTTGTGTACTTTTAAATAGTATTTCCTTTTCAGGGTAATTTTTGGTTCACAATAAGATTAGTACAATAATATGGAGATTTTTTTTCATATAATTTCTGTTTCAAACTTGTGCTGCTCCCCTGCTAGCAATGTCCCATACAGGCTGGCCCACTTCTAACAATAAATGAGCCTGTGTGTTGATGTATCCTCATGCATAGTGTACAGGAAAAATCTTTTCTTGGTAGAATACATTCTGTGGTTTTCAACACATGTACCCATCACGTGTCTGCCATTATACTGTCGTGGAGAACTATGCCACTGCCTTAAACATCCTATGCATCCTTCCAACCTTTCCTCCACACTGACCTCTGACAGGAACTGGGTATGTCCTGTTTCCATTGTTTTTCCTTTCAGACAATGGCATGTATAACACTCATAAAAGGTGAACGGTTTTGCACTGTTTTCTTTTTCAGTGGGTAAGATGCATTGCGTGTCCTTCCCTGTCTTTTTGTGGCTTGATAGCTAATTTGCTTATATTGCTCAGTAATCTTCCTTGGCTGGGATAAACTGCAGATTATCCATTAATTTATGGAAGAGCATCTTGGATGCTTTCAAGTCTGGGCAAGTATGGTAAAGCTGCCATAGGTATCTGTGTAGATATCCGTTTAATTCATTGGCTATGCACAAAGGAATTTGATTGCTTGATTATAAAATAAAAAAAAACTGATTTTCTAAGCACTATGAAACTATTTGAAAGTGGCTGTCCTTCATGTTGACCCCAGTCAGAGAGAGAATCACTCTCCTTGTTGCTGTTCAGTGCTAAGTATTCTAAGTTTGGGCCACAGTAGTAGGTGTCCACTGGTATATTTTTTTATTATTTACCATATGAGTTTGGGCATGAACTTGCTAGTCAGAGAACCTGAAATTTCAGAAGATATATGCCTTGCTGTATGGCCTTTCCAGAAGTTCATCAGAGAAGGCCTTTCTTTTCTCCCTCTGCCCCTACCTATAATTCCAGGACCAACTCCCTGATGTTGTTGAACTCAAATTTTCTTACTCAGACTAAGCAGCGATTGGGCTAATGTTACAACACATTAGAATCACTTGGGACCTTCTTGAAAGCTAATGTATCACAGACAGCAGATCAGACTGAGCAGCCCCTGCCCATGGGCTCTAAGTCGGGATTTTCATCCCTAGGTTTTGTGAGTTTCTCCTAGGTGAGTCTTACTGTCTAGATAGATATTGAGGTGTGGTAGTGAGGCTTAAACTCCTTGGCTCCTCACTTCTGTGGCACAGACTCCATGTGTGCCCTCACTCACTAGCTGGATCTTCATTTCCAGGACTCCACTTCCAAGATCAAATTTCTTGTTGCATTTTGTCGCTTCCCATTTTCTCTTGCTTTACTATTATCAAAATAATGAAGCAGAGAGCTATAGTTGTACATATTTTTATGATCTCCTTATTTATATGAAGAAATTAAAAGGCTGTTTAGAAGAGTAGCCATTTTTTGATGAAAAGAAACCAATGCTGTTAGCATACTCTTGCCTCTTATACCTTCAAAATAGTGTTGAACCCCTCTTGTTGAATTATTGTGGTAATAGCCACTTTGCTTCTCTTTTTTATAGCTCTGGGATATTGCCTCACATAAGTATCCACATGCCCATATCTCAATACCCTGTGTGAGTGTTTTGCCATGTCTGGCAAGCTACTCTATAACCTGACTTCCTCTCCCAGATCCCTCATCATTCCTTAGGTGGCATTCTGAGTACATAAAATTACATCCTTTTTATAAGATTCCCAATATAGTGAGTTGGCTCACTTTTTTTTCTCAACATTCTCACCTTTACATTTTGTTTTGGCAAACATCTCTTCTCCATATTATATACCGAGTATTATCTTATTATTTTTCCTATGTTCTTGGTCATATACCCACCTACTTCTTCAAGAGATTAGATTTCATTTATTGCTTTCTATGAAAGAATAGCACAGAATGAATCTAGGCATTGACCCTTAGGCTCTCCCTAGGAGCTTCTCCTTGCTTGTCCCATTGGCATATCACTTAGAAGGACATGAGGAGAGGTCACATGTTTTTATTACCAACACTTGCAAGTCAGTGGTAGGGGGACTATTGTGAGCTCCATGTAAGAAAGGGCTGTAGAATGACACCTTGTCTACTGGAAAAAAAATAAGTTCCAAAATGCCTCTCCACCTGAGCATTAATTAAACTGGAGGAGGCTAATAAGTAAAGACACTCCAAAAAGCACCTCTTGCCCACTAACATTATGAACTGTATTTAATGATGTGTAGAGCATAGGATTTGCCTCTGATAATCTCACAGGACTCTCCAATATGCAATCAACAATGAATATACCAGTTTTTAAGTTAATCCCATACATAGATTAATAGAACAGTTTAAATACAGAGGAGACAGATTTGGGGCTAAGTCTTAACGTGGCAAATGCATCACAGGGAGTTGGAGAAATGAACATTCCAACAAGGAAAGGTAGTAACAGGTAAACATGGAACAGGCAGAGCTGCTGAAGGATGAATGCCAGGCACACCGAACCAGCTTCCAGATTCGTTACTTCAGCTCCTAACAGTGACTGTTCAAGAATCCCCTTGATTAAACGAATTCACAGTGTAGTGCCAATGACTTAATCATACCCTTCCTAGAACATGAAAGAAGGTTTGAGGTGACTCTTACCAAAGGCATAAATATCTAATAGTGGGGTCCTTTAACAACAGGGTAGGCTGATATTTGGGGATAGAGATAACTTTTCGTTTCATCATTTAAACCATACTCCACAAACAACTGGGGCAAGTCTCACTGAAAGATGAGCTGATAAAATGCTGTTGCTTTTGGACTTGGACTGTTATTGTTATTGCTATTTTTAGCTATATGGGAATTGTGGTACTTTCATGGAGATGTGGATAAATTGGAAAACATTATGGTAATTGTATGTGTATGTGAACTTGTATCTGTATGTTACTATGTTTATGCCCTGGGGTGTTATAGGTGAAGGACTCCCTTCAAAAATTTGAAACAAATAAATAAAATGGAAGCTGACCTGAATTTTTTTTTTACCTCAAATTGGAACAGAGTTCAAACTTTTGAGCAGGATCAAAAGCATGATTAACAGTTGTTTATTTGTTTTTGGAGGCTTTGCTTCCCTCCAACTCAAAAAAGTAAAAGCGATCAAACACTACCCTGTGAGAGAGACGCTTGTCTCAATATTTCCAACTGGGTTGAAACCAGAAAATACTTGGGAGGCAAGTGGGAAGTGCAAGTGACTTGCAGGCCCAAAGTCCCAGATCCAACAGGTCAGGAGGAGTTCAGCTACATTTCCTTTTGGTGTCCAAGGAAAACATAGTTGTAGTGTTGTTTTCAGTAGAACTGAGATCCTAGAGGGCAGAAAACATCATTATGTGAAACAGAAAAAAACATGTATTTGTGTTTCCCACTGGAGTCTCAGAGAAAACACATTTATTCATTGGTTAAGAATTAAAAAGAGACTCGGGGGATATGTTGAGACCTGTGGGGACAACTTGAGATAGCTAATATATGTATGGCATCAGCCATGAAGGACAGTTTAATGACTTGGAAGGGAGACTCTCCCTTCACAGCTGTGTGACCTTGGGCATGCTCTATGACTTCTGCAAATTTGGTATTTGGATCTTTGAAGGGTTCCGTTATTCAGAATTCCCATGGCTAATATTGCATGGCACACTTACATTGATGAGTTGCATCTTCCTAACTTTGGTAAGCATTAAGAATACCCACAAGCTCAGTAAAATTCAAGAGTGGTCATAAAACACACACAGGCCCTATGAGTTTGGAGATATGGAAGGTAAGAGAGGTTTGCATGCCATCTCTGTGTGAGGAGGGTTTTATGGAAGCAGAATTGGAGGTGGGTAGCACTTTTCAAAAGAAGAGCTCCTGGGATAGAGATCATTATAGAAATAAAATGACAAGAAATTACCATGCCAATGAAATCACAAGTTCTAGAAAGGTACACACGAAAATGATTAAGCTGACAATGATTAAGGGAAACACCAAGGACAAAGGGTACATGCTATTGGGTGCTCAGCTGCTGGCTTATGACTTACTTTACATGCATTCTGTCATAACAATTATGGGTGCATATGTGCAAGTTCCCTGCTGTGTTTGAAAACAGTTTCCTTATAGTGATCCACCACCTCTAGCTCTTATAAACTATCTATCCTGAGTCATGGGAGGGAAGGTGTGAGTGTGTGTGTGTGTGTGTGTGTGTGTGTGTGTGTGTGTATGTGTGTTTGTGAGGGTGTGAGGCTAATTTGGGCTAAGCACCCTGATGTATTTTCTGTAACTTGTCTAGTTCTGATTCCTGTGTTAATCACCATCTACTCCATAAATAATCATCTCTGAATAGGGTTGAGAGATTCACTAATCTGTGGATATAATGATGCCATTAGAAGATGATTTAATATTATTTTTATTTAGCAGATAATAGCAGTAGTTCTTCTGTAAGGCTTACTATCTGTCTAGTTACTGACTATCATCCCCAACAATATTACCAGGCATGGGTTTCGTCTTGTGGAGTAGATATTAAATCCAATCAGAATGTGACTGCTTATCCCTATGAAATTTCTACTTTTATAGTAACAGCAGGCATGTCTTACCAGGTCAGTTGTTGTAGCTCACCAGGTTCACAGTTGTGTAAGAATTGTGATTATATCTAATAGTGTGCAAAGCACCTCTACAACTATAAAAGGAAGCCAGTAGGAATAAAGATTCCAGGAAAGTACTAGTTCAATTCTCCACGTTTCTGATTTAAGGTTGAAACTAAAATGCATTTAATAGAGTTGGATTCTCACTTTAATATTTTCTATAAACTTTATATGTGCTTTCTATATGCTTTATATAGTATAATTCTAAACTATACTTCAGAAAAATTTCATCAAATGCCCTCAAGGCAAAGGAGGAAATTCCTCCTATTTATGAATCCACTTTTTTGCCCTTTCTATATTCGTCTTTCTGGTTTCACATTGCTTACCCAGAATTATCATTAACAATGAAAGGCAAAATACAATGATAGTGAAATTCTCTTTAGGAAGGCTTGTTACCTACCTAAAGTTTGGCTTTAAAAGTCTCAAGTTGAGTGATTTTTAAATTATTTTTAAAGTAACATATTTCAGAATTATCACACATTTTTAGGAATGCTAGAAATATGAAACCTAATATTATGACAGTGAATACAGACAGAATTAAAAAAAAATTGTTATCATGTGATCTGGAATGTGGTAGGTAATATTTACTATAAGAATTTTACATTTATTTCTGTGGTCATTTGGGTAATGCTTATGTCTAGTATTGGTATATTGGCCTCATAATGCAGAGTCCAGGTAAGTTTGTTGTCCTTGTAATCATTTTGCTTACTATATGTTAGATGTTGTTTAAACATTTTGAATGAATTGAATTTTAAATGATTTTCATTATTCCTTACAATTTCATAAATGCATGCAGTGAAATATGTTTTAATACATTTCCAATTCCATCCAGTAAACATTTAGTCATAGACAAAAGTAGGGATAATAGGTTCCTACCCCTCACATTGGAGGGAATGATAGAAGAGGGATGCTGGAAGAAAGGAAGCCATTGTCTTAAGTGACATAGTGACTAGTGAGTCACTCAGACCCCAAGGGATGGATAGCTTCCAAACCACATCATTGTTAGGGTCCCTAGTTAAATCCAGGGGGGTCACAAGGCAAAACAACAAAACAGAACAAAAGACATAGATTTGTTCAGATGAGGAGCTAGATGGGGGTGGGAGGAAGGTAAGAGATGCAGAAAGGTGCATGTGATCAGAACCTGTCAACCTGTCATACACATGGAAAAGATTGTCAGGGTAAACTAACTTTAAAGTAAGAGGTGAGAGTTATATGTATGTCCAAACCTTCAATGACTCTTTTCTCAACAAAAAGTAAGATGGAGGGAAAGAGAGAAAGAGAAGAAGGGCAGAGAGAAAGGAGGAGGAGGAGGAGGAAGGAGAGAGAGAGAGAAAGAGAGGGGAAGTGAGGAAGAGAGAGGGAGAGAGGCTAGTGCTAACACTGACCCTGACTTACTTTGGTCCTAGATTCCATAGTCATTTTTCTGTTCATGTTGCTTCATGCCTCATGCCACTGTGGAAAACCCAGGTTCTTTGAGAAGCAGAAAACTGGAACTCTAGCCCCTTCTCCACTGCTCTTTGATGCTGGGTTTTCATCTACAGCATGCTACTGGACTCACTCACATTTATCAGCAGCTCAACAGGGCATCACTTTAGGCCTTGCTGAGAACTGTCATTCCTTGACTATCACTTCCCGTATCCTCCTACTAAGTACCTTTTGCTTTTCACCTTTAAAAGAACACTTTTTCCCTCAGTGTTCTATAGTTTGTCCCAATATATAACACTTTCAAATAGGTAGACATCTTCAATCTTTCTTCTACATATTTTTAACTTCCTATACCAAAGAGCCAGTTTCAATAGCTACTTGGATGAATATCTTGACAGGAATATATTTCTAAGTGAAATTTCTATTTCCTTATAGTTAACAAAACTTAACTCTAATTTTCATCCTTTTTAGTCTTAAGCCTATACTATAATTTGGTCCTTAAAATGTCCATTTCCCTACTTGAACGTGACTATTAAAATCCATCTGTCTCTGTCCTCAACCTATCTGAGACAGGCAGCTTTACTTCCCAGTGTTCAGTATGGCATGGTTTGCCTCAACATCAATGGCCGAGCTCAGCTGGTGTCACTGTAGTGTAAAGTCCAGCGACCCTGCCTCTACTCCCCACGCTGGACTTCTCCCACAGCTATCATTCTACTCACAGTAGCCGGTTCTCTCTATGCAGTCTCCAAAGGCCAAAGTCTTTGGCAAATCTTTGATGTTCCCTTAAACAAAGCTATAGATTGTCTTGAATAGTTTTGACATTAATTCATGAAACCTTAATCATATGTTTAGTATAATATAACATGTAATCCGCTCTATTAGAATATATAGATCAACAGTTTTAGTATATTCAGAGAGCTGTGAAAGCATCTAAAAAAATGAGTGTGTTGCCACACTTAAACACAGACATAGCTCTTGACTAATTTTTATTACATCTCTGTACATCTTCCTATTATAAGTATTTCTAAATGGGATCATTGAACATGTGATCCCCCTCTTTCTCTTAGCACAACTCACTATTAATTATAATGATATTTCCTATTTATCTATACTTCCATGGTATGCTTTGGGCATTACACATTGCCTACAGATTCATGTGCTTGAATTCTTGGTTCCTTCTCAGTGGTGATACCATGTTGAGAGGTTGTGGCAACTTTGGTACATGGGGGTCTAGCTGGACAATATAGGTCTCCAGTGGCAGGCTAGAGGAATATCCCACTATCGGGTGAATAGCCCCTGACCCCTCTGCCTCCTGGTTTACTGAAATGTGAGGAGTACAGCTGAATTCTACCTTCCCTTCCCCATGATGAAAGGAGTGCAAGAACAGTGAGCAGAAACAAATCTTCCTTTGATCTGCGTCTATCAGATTCTTTGTCACATCAATGGCAGAAGTAAGTCATGCAGTATTTAACTTTTATCTAATGTCTGTTTCTTGTTCTAGGCACCCGTCCAGCATCTCATTACATTTAGTCATTCTATCTCTGTTGGCTTTTCTAAATTGTGACATTTTCTTCAAGTTTCCTTAAAGCTGTTCTAGTTGGAAGCCTAAAGAAAGAGGGAAGGAGCATTGTGTCACTTGTTCCTAACCTGGGATCTGCCTCATGTGCATCTCATATTAGAATGGCATCAGAAGGAAGATCACAGGTCAAGAATCTTCCTCATCACATTCAACACTACTTCTCCCTGGTGATGGGGACCTTGATCATCAGGCTGAGAAGGAACGTGACAGGATTCTCTGCTTCCTCTGCACTCTCTGTACTGTGTTCTTTGGACGGAGGCCATCACGCACAGGCCACACAGCAGCAGTTGCTATGTCTTTTCTTTTTATCTGCATTAGTTATTCAGAATTTCTCTGACACGACTTGTCTGCCCTTTCTGTGGCTTAATGTATTTAGGTCAGTATGGACACATGGATATTTTTACCTAAGTTTGTAATTCAATACCATGTTCATTCCTTTGGCTAAATTACTTCACTATTAGCTCTTTTGATCAGTACCTGTGCCTAGCATTTCCACATTGTGGGGCTTTGCTGATTGTGTGTGTGTGTGGGGGGGGGGTTTGCTTACTTCATTTTATCCTTCCTTTCTGTACTATAAGATGCTCTAGGATAACTTAATAGTCTGCCTCTGCTGTACAATCCATTTCTCTAAGAGACTTTCTGCTTGTTTCCTTCCTTCCTTCCTTCCTTCCTTCCTTCCTTCCTTCCTTCCTTCCTTCCTTCCTTTCTTCCTTCCTTCCCAGAATCTAGTTACTGATTTTAAGTTCCCTGGGCTGACAATGCAAGGACACACACAGACGACTTGATTCACACACCTATTTACTCATGCTTATCAGAACAATATGTGTCCGTCTTAGCTAATGTGAGCCCATGTTAATACCTGCTGCTTCTCTCCACCACTCTACAGGGAACTGTGGCCTTATTTTCACCTGATTGTGAGTTTTTGTTATCTTCCATGCATTTACTTATGTTTTCAATTACAGCACACGTGTGTAATTATTTAAAATGATGAGCTCACATACCCTCGGGTACAAGGTTGCCAGTTGGAATGTGACATCTTTACATATGTCTTTTCTACTGGATGTACAGAAGTGCTGATCTGAGCTAAAAAAGCGAACCCTAAATGTGTGATGACCTGGGAGAATAGATGCTCCAAGAGGCTATTGTTTAACACACTGGCTTGTTTTTAAACAGAGGAGGAAATCAATTAACCAGAGGGATGAGGACATAAACAACTTCCGAGATAGGTCAGATTGTGATAAAACTGAGTCCTTCCTAACCCGGCCATGCTCCCAGTGACAATACAGCTGCTAATCCCATTCTGTTAAGTCATTCATCGGTATCTAATGGCCTATCAACCTCCAATGTAAATAGACATATGACTCAAACTCCTGAGAAAGATAATCACTGTCGGGCTCACTGTAGTTCCTATGAATCCCAAAGTAGATATCTGGTCTTTACAAAGCAGACCTGTGTAAGACGGGCAGGCATGACCTCTGGCCCATTCTGTTTTGAGAAAGGTCTTCAGATTTGAGAAGTAGTAAATCAGGGGCCATGGCTGAAAACACCTACTCCTGTACCTTCTGAGGAAAATGATATTTCTGTAAGTTAATTTCTTTTCTTTACATAATTAACATCCTATTAATAATTAATTAAGAGTCTTGCCTTTGTTAGGAAGAAAGCCACCATTTATCTTCCATCAGAATCCTTTTATCTCCTAGCTCCTTCCTTGGCCCCCATGACATGGAATTGTGTTAACCCATGCTAGTGACTCACAGTATCTATCACCTGTCATTTACTGCCTGCTCTGCCAAAGTGAGCCCTTAGAAAAGAGATTTCACTTCATTCTCTGAATGTCTAGCACACACTACATGAACAACAAATACTGAATGGACCAAATGTCGTGTAAGGAAGAATAATTCAACATCACAGCTTCATATTTAGAGATTTCTGCCATGAAAATGGATGCTTTCTACGATTTTATTTAGGCACTTGGATTCATGACATGAATATCACACTTAGAAAAAGGAAGCTACTCAAGAAGTGGCACTGTACTTTTGGGTTTTGGCATTTTTTTAAGCCATTTTTGTCTTCCTTATGCAAGACTCATGGCCCTTGCCCCTTCTCCACTGTAGTACTTTTTAGTCTACCATTGGAACTGGTTAAGTTCCTTGAAGGTTTGCATCTGTTATTGAGCTTTTGCATCACAGATAATTTGAGGCAGCTAACACACACACACACACACACACACACACACACACACACACACACACACACACATTCCCTGCATCCCAGAGTCATACCTCACACCCTCAGAGATCTCAATGTACCATGACTAAGGTAAGCTCAAGCTCGGACACTGGTGATTTCAAATGACTTTCTCAGTGTTTCTGAGGAAGGTGGGCTGCTCTCTGCTTCCTTTTCTGGAGGTGGTTAAAACATCTCAGAGCCCCATCGCCCACTAGTCAGAAGTCAGTGCTGGGTAAGAAGTCATCTTCCCCATGTGTGTTGCACTATCTCAAGCTTTTCCTGGAGAAATGGCTTTACCTTCTCATTGGTAGAATACCCAGAGTGCAAGAAAACTTGGGATGACTAAAAAGCAAAGACTATACACAGTAACAATAGTAAAAACCTAGGTCAAATGAGAAAACCAGCTTCAATGTGGATTTAACCTAAAATCCAGAGTTAACAGGACAGCCCACTTTCCACAACCACTTTCCATTAACAAACTGTCTTCATGGCAAATGTATCTGTGTTTGCAAGGGCTGGAGAAAGAGTTTTAGCCTCTACACTCTTGAATGTATTCTTATGTTTTGTGAAGTGTTTAATCCAGCATTGGGACACACAGGCTGGCCTGGTAAATGCTGCATCTCAGGAAACAGCGCCATCTGCTGAAAACCCAGGGCATAATTTACTGGAGAACAGTTGAGTCTTGAGGGTAAGTCGTAGGGATTCAGTGTATATGCCCTGCCATTCTTATCATGGCATCCTGTTCCCAGGTACCAAGCTGATTTATCAGCTCATTGGTTATAACAAACCAGCACAAATTTGGGTTGTGTTACTTCCGGGTAGACACATTCTCTGAGTGTCTAGGCTTAATTTCTCAGATAGATCACTCAGACAAATGGGCATAACATGGGCAAATTCAGCCCTTGGAGAACCAAAACAGAGTGACCAGACAAAGGGACATAGACAAAGGCCTGGCACTGTTGTATGGACAGTAGTCTGGTGACAGTGTAAATGCATGGATTTCATATCACAGCAGATCTTCTCTAGTGCCCAACACCAGCAATCCACAGAGTTAGTGTCATTTCCTGCAGGAATGAGTCCCGATAATATATCAAACCCCAGAAAGCTCCATTTGACTCGTTAAATCTTTAAAGAAATGGAGTGATGTTTCCCCCCCCCACTGTCAGTAATTTGTGTATATATATTTTATTGTTAGGGTCTATATCATATAAAAATTCTCACATGGTCATAAAAGAAAATGCTAAAAGTCTGGCATTTGGAAAGTGAAATAGCATTGTGTGTGTGTGTGTGTGTGTGTGTGTGTGTGTGTGTGTGTGTGTGTGTGTGTGTTCTAAGCCAGGCTTTTGAAAGACAAACATTTGATGCAGGAAAATGTTGAAAGTAAGAAAGTTATATGTAGGTTTCATTAAAATTTTCTAAAAATATTTGGCTTTCAAAATCAAGCCCACTTAAAGTTTCCCGAGTTTTATTTTCTTTTCTGAGCCACTTTGAAAGATTGTAGGAGATCTCACTGTGTTGTAATAATGTTATTTTATATAGATTTTAATAGTGAAAATAAAGTTACTAGACCCCACTGCCCTCCCAATATAGCTGGAAGTTCATTTCTCTGACCAATACTTCCCACACTCAGGAAGAAATACCAGACTTTCAATTAAACTTCAGCACTTAGACTCTTGTGAGATCCTGAAACATTTGTGCATAGCTGAACAAAACTCTAGCACACATCACACGTTAGAGTGGGGATATGTGCAGATGGGACTAATTAGGACTTTCCAATTTGATTTTTACCACTTGAAAAACTCAAATGCTTCATTTTGAACTAAATGTATCTTTGTGCATGTACAAAGCCAGGAGGACTCACTTGTGATAACTCTGCCTATCTACTGGTCTCTCTTCATCATGGTAGTATCACTAGGTACAGTTGTTATTCAGGAATACAGAAAAGATGAGGCTGAGGAGTGCATATGGTGAAGGAGCATGCCTGGAAATGTGATTCTGCTGTTCTCGTTCCCATCCACACCTGATCTTTTCCATCCGTGATGCTGAGTACTCATCTCCTACTGACCACAGTAGCTGCCTCCTGCTTTCTTAGAACTTACGGTTTCATGAGCTTTGAAGCCCACATTCGAATGCCTTTGCGCTGCAGATCACTAGACACATGTGTCTGGTAGTGGCTGGGAATCGGTAGTGGTTGAGAATAGTAAATCCCTATGCATTGTGATGTGTAGACATGTAGCAGATGGGCTGGGTAGCAGGGAGCGCTGTGAAAACATCAGATGGATAATATTTAACTTAGATGATCCTAATGAGCTCAGCTCTGCACAGGGGTGGGAAGGCAGCAAAACTCAGAAATTCCTATCAGCATATTTCCCACTTCTTCTTCTTCTTCTTCTTCTTCTTCTTCTTCTTCTTCTTCTTCTTCTTCTTCTTCTTCTTCTTCTTCTTCTTCTTCTTCTTCTTCTTCTTCTTCTTCTCCTTCTTCTTCTTCTTCTTCTTCCTTTTTTGTTTGTTTGTTTGTTTGTTTGTTTTTTCTGAGACAGGGTTTCTCTGTGTAGTCCTGACTGTCCTGGAACTCACTATGTAGACCGGGCTGGTCTCAAACTCAGAAATCTGCCTGCCTCTGCCTCCCGAGTGCTGGGATTAAAGGTGTGCGCCACCACTTCCCGGTTTATTCCCCACTTCATAACCTGGCATAGATAAGCCTTTGTATAGTGTTGCGTCTGGTGACTGTCTTCTGCCTTCTCCACCTATGTGGGCTGACTTTGGTTGTGCCCAAGAGTTTTATGGTGCATTGTGAGTCTGGAGAGAAAACTGTTGGAAGACTCAGACTGTGGTCCTTGGGTGTTTTTTTTTTTCTTTCTTTCTGTTTGTTTTGTCTAATTCAGTTTTGTTTTTATCATCTTATATCATAGTATATAATAATTATACTTTAAAAATAAAATCAAATTAAATAAAAAAAGAAGTTTTTTTGCAATTTGGGTTTGGTGTTGGGTCTTTGAAATTTAGGTGTCTATTTTACATTTACAGCCTATCTCAGGTCTCAGGAACAACAACGTGAGCACTCAACAGCTCCCTGTGTTGGTAGTTACAAAGTTGATGGTGCAGATTTACACAGGGATGAGAACGTGTTTGAGAACAAGGGGCTGGTAGGCAGTGCCTGGGAGTGAGGGAGAGGATGACTGCCAAGGGCACAGTAGCAGAGTACAAGCGTTCCCTTTTGGTCCACTCTTACAGCGAGGCGCTCTAACCTGATCTCAGTTAAGCTATATTAATTTTGTGTGTTTGAAAGCAAGTTATTAACATCACGATGCTTTCACCTACTCCTTTAGCAAGCACATCATTAACTTCATTTCCGTACATCTTTCATGACACATTTGTATGTACTTGAATTATGTATCCTACTTAATTTCAATAGGTACAGGCACCCATTTAGTTTGAACCTCCACAATACAGACAGCGGCATCACCATTCTAAGGAGCAGTCTCTGAGGAGCATCAGTTTTCTGTGTGATTTCCAGTACATGTTGTGTATAAATGGAACTCTCTCACTCAACTTACAATTTGAGGGATTCAGACAAGATCATATAGAGCCATCCTGAGGTCTGCACAACATTTCGTTCTTTCTCATAATTCTACGCTCACAAATAAGACTGAAGAGTTTCACCTAAATTCTCCTTGTTCTCTTTAACTTTTTTCTCAGTCTGCATTTTCTTTTGTCTATTATTATTATTATTATTAATTATTTTGTTAATAAAATTTTGTTTTCAAGTCTAAATGTTATGGTGACTCTTGCTGGGAGTTTCTAAACATCTTTACAGTAGCTCTAGGCTCACCTACCAGACAGAACTGGTTTTTAAATGTTTTAAATTTTGCAACTTTTAAAATTAAAACTCAGTGTTATTTCATCTCTTGCTCTCCTCCCTCTACCCCTTCCAATGTCTTCCCTTCCATGCTTCCTCTCAAATCCATAGCCTCTTTTGCTTTAATTATTATTTTATATTATAAATGACAAAGTATCAAAATACAGCCTGCTGAGTCCATTTACTGTTGCCGTATCTTTATGTTTTCAGAAGTGACCACTTGGAGTTGGGTTAACAAAATAAGAATATCATTTTTGGGAAGACTAATTCTCCCTCTTAGCAGCCCTGAATTGCTTGTACCTTATAGCAATGAAGTACTTCTGATTTGTAACCTATGACTGTGTTAGAGAAGGGCTGTTGGGGTAGAACATGACCCATGGCATTACTTAAAATATTACTTCTAGCAACACAGACCAATTGATGTCTTATTGTTGCTCTAACACCAAGCTTCCTATTATATTGTTACCTATAACATCAGGCAACATGTTTCCAGACTGAATAAAAGAACGTTTGGATTAATAACCTACTGAAGAAAAAGAAATTACTGAGCTGTCTAAGATACACACACAGACACACACAGACACACACACACACACACACACACACACACACACACACACACATATATATATATATATATATATATATATATATATATGACTATTTTCAAAACATTAAGTTTGATCTTCTCTTCAGCATTGCTTATCATTAAACCCAGTTGTCATATATCTAATATTGTTTTGTGTAGTAGTAGTTAGGGATGTATTTGATATTTTAAGCAGGTATAGTTATTTACATATTTCCCTTTTCTCTGGAAATTTGTTCATATGAAAGCAAAGTCAGTCATAAGGGTGTACCTTTAATTTGATGTACAAGTTGTGTTTTTGGCCTTAAACATCTTTGTTTAGATTGGAGTGGTTTTTATTGAGTAAAATCATAGCTTTTTAAATAATATCTTAGCATTAAGAATGGCCACACCCTTGTGAACAGCTATAAAAATTGAGTTTATGCTTAAAGCATAAACCTCAGACTTATGGGCATTTTCTTCTTTACATTTTAAAAAAACACCAGAAAGGAAAGTTTTAACTCACTATAGTTATTTTGAGAAGACCAGTTTCCATAAATACTTTTTATTGCAAAATTATAAACTTATACTTCCTTTTCCCTTACTCCATAATTGGCTTCCTGCATACCATTTACCTCCATGTCTTATATTTCCATAAGAATATTCTCTTGATATTTGTGTGGTCAGGAAATTCTTCTATTAATAGATGCACAGCGCTTCCCTGAGTGTCCAGGGATAATGTGCAAAAGTCTTAGACTGGCATTCAAGGCTCTTCAGAAGCTGGCCCTGGCTTTCCAGTTTCATGTCCACACTAGCATTCTTTACCCAGTTCCTTTCCAGTTTCTACAGTGCATTTATTCTCTGTTGTTCTGTATCCAAGGGGTTTTTCAGTGCAATTTTATCCCACTCCACTTAGAGTTATACATACCTACTTATCTAGGCTTCTCTGTCAGCAGATCTTCTCTAACCAGCTCACTCTATTTCACTGACCCTCACTTTATAAAAGAGTGTATATAGGTGTTTTGTCTACATGTATGTCTATGTACCACGTGACTGCCTAGTGCCTGAAGAGGCAAGAAGTTGTTGGATTAGGCCTGAAACTGGAGTTAGTGGGTTGTGAGCCACCAGATGGGTACTGGGAACTGAAACCTGGGTTCTGTGGAAAAGTAGCTAGTGCTCTTAACCACTGAGCCATCTCTCCACATCCCCCACCCCCCATTCTTTATATGGTGATGATTTACAACTCATTTAATTCATAGGATTTAAAAAAAAACTGAAGACAAATCTTTATGGCATAAGTTTTACATCTTATTTAATGTTTGATGTGCAGTGTAGTGGGTGACACTAGGTTACTCTGAGGGTTTTCCATTACTTATCTACAATTTCTTTTCATCATCTGACCAAATCTATGCAGCTATTCTTGCAGTAATATTAATATTAACTTTACAGTAAGTTTCATCATCTCGCTTAGGCCAGACACTGCTAACATTGAGAACTCTGTGTTCTCGTGCTGTGAATTTGACCACTCAGGCTGCACTATTATATATCAAATTATACAATATTTCACATTGCACTTAGCATAGTTCCTTAAGGCTAATTAATGTTGCAGCAGACACTACAATTTCTTTTACTTTGTAGATAAAATAATACTCTGTGATTGTATATACGAAAGCTGTTCATAGATTCAAGCTGGTACTTGATGCTATTAGAATAATATTCCTATGATCATCACTGTATATTACTGTTTATATTTTAAATGTCACACAAGGCTTCAGTGTTGATGGTTGGTACCTAATTGCTTGAACTAATGGGAGGTGGAATAATTTTCAGAAGGTAGAGCCCAGTGGAAGAAAAGTAGGAGACTGGCAACATGTTCTGGAAGGAAACAATGGTTTCTTCATTCTTTCTTTGCATCCTGGTTTCTGTGATATTCAGCAGGTTTATTCCCCTGTGTGATGACCACCTTGATGTTCTGCCTCACAGCATGCCCTAACTGACAGGGTCAAACAAACATTGAGTGAACACTATGAAACTGTGGCTAAGATGAAGATTTTTTTCCTATATATAGGAATATAATAGGGTATATATATATATATATATATATATATACATACATACATATTTACATACAAAACTAGAGCTTCTGGGTCAAACTCTATTACCTTTATCAATTTAAACTATTTTCTCTAAGGTCCATACCAATTTAGAGTTTCAGAATGCACAATTCTTCTAATTATTCACATCCATAAAAATGTTTCACAATGCACATCATTTGTTTGTTTTTGTTTGTTTGTTTGTTTTTTGGAGACAGGGTTTCTCTGTGTTGCCCTGGCTGTCCTGGAACTCACTCTGTCGACCAGGCTGGCCTCGAACTCAGAAATCTGCCTGTCTCTGCCTCCCAAGTGCTGGGATTAAAGGCATGTGCCACCACTGCCGGGCTAATGCACATCATTTGAATATTATAGCTTTGTAGTGAGTCTTGAGATCAGAAAGTGGGACTTAGGTATAATTCTTAATGAATATCCAGAACATTTTAAAATGCACTCAGTCCACAGCTCACCCAGAAAACCTGGTTCTGTTGCTTGTTCATGCCTCTTCCTCCCTTTACCTTAACTAAAGAGATTTTGCTCATTTATATGTTCTAAATACTACAGACTGTATTTTATTTTCAATAACTACTTATACAATATTTGAAGTCATACAAATGTTGAATTTGTCAAACGAATATCGAAGGCATACAAAACAAAGTACTACAAATCCCTCTGCAACCACGAGCCATCACATCAAGGACACTTGTACTTTCACTTTCCATCTTAATAAACAATAAGAAATTCTCATGAATTATCCAATGGATCAAAAATATTTCCATGTATGCTTTTACCCAGCTTCTTCTAATTAAGAATTCTTTTTTTTTCCTTTAAAGAATCATCAAGGACAAATTTTGTACGTCTCTGTATTTTGTTAACAACCCTCTCCCCCAGCTATCAGGTGCTAGGGTCCCAAGGATCATTTGCAGTTATTATTTTTGGTTCTTTCTCGTATAACACCCGAAGAGGACACTATTTATGGGAACCAACTTACTTAAGACTACGTCTAAGCCATTTAGGCAGGGGTCAATACGCATATTAGCTGAGGGCAAAAAAGAATATTCAAGCCCAGGCATCCTTGTTTAATTCACAGCTGGGATTTCAGCAGCTCCCTGCTGTTGGCTTGGTCCCCTAGGTTACCCTTCACCTTGCTCATAATATCCAGACAGCATGTCAGGGTCTATCTTATCACCACACATCAACGTGTGTTTGTAGAGGATCAGCTGTTCCCATGGTACCTGGGTCTGGAGATTTGCGCTGGAATGTGTAGCATTTCCAAGCTCTCTTCTCAGCAGCTGCTCGCGCGCTCATTATCCAAGGCGCTGAATCTTTCAAGGAGTTCAAGTGGTGCTCCGGTCCTTCCTGCTCAGGGACCCTACCACTTCATCTCTCCCGAATCTCTCACGGGGACTTGACTACACTTGTCTCCATAGACCATTTTTGTCTGCTCTGTTTTTCCTCTTAAGGGAAGTCGAAGTAATATTGGTTACTACTTTTTCTTATTTTAAATTCTTGTGATAAAAATATCAGAATTCTCTTTAAACCCTGGAATCATAATCATTTTATATTTCTAGCTAAAGATTTAATGTCAGGGAAAAATCTGCAACACTGTTAGCAAATGCTCTTGCGTATTAATAAACATGGAAGAGGATTTTAAAAAAAAATAAAAACAATAACATCTACAGAAGACATAAGAAATAAATATTTATGAAATCAAATAAAACTATTTACCCTGAATGATAAACAAGCTTATCATATTATTCCCTACACATATCCATGAAACAACAATTAATGAAAAGAAGATTCCATAAAATTGAAAGACAACATGGAAGAGTATATTGGGGGGGAGGGCTTTGAGGGAGGAAAGGGAAGAGGCAAATGATGTAATTATGTTATAATCTGAAAAATTAAAAAAGACATCCTTAATTCCTCAGCTTTGAAAAATATCATGTTGAATGGGAGCTCTTTGGTTTAAGTTCAAAATGTATATTAAAAAGATAAAGTTTGATGAAAAATAAAACAAATCAAATAGACTTGGAAACCACTAAAATATAAGTTTTTGTATTCTTTTAAAATCTCTGTTCTGTTTTCTTTAAAAACAAAAGATTTATTTATTTATTTATTTATTTATATGAGTATATTGAAGCTGTCTTCAGACACACCAGAAGAGGGCATCAGATGGTTGTGAGCCCACCATGTGGTTGCTGGGAATTGAACTCAGGGCTTCTGGAAGAGCAGTTGGTGCTTTTAACCACTGAGACATCTCTCCAGCCCCATTTTGTTTTATTTTCATGTTAGGGTTGTTCTATGTAACAACTCTGGTTATCTGTGAACTCTCTCTGTAGAGTAGGCTGGCTTTGAATTCTCCAAGGGCTCTGCCTGACTCTGTCTACTGATTAAAGGATTAAAAGCTGAAATTAAGGGCATGCACCACCCCTGCCTGACTAAATTTTAGCATTTTACACGTGATAAAGTTCTCTTATATATGAAAGGAAGAAAAATAGAAGAGAGAGAGAGAGAGCGAGAAGAGAGAAGAGAGAAGAGAAAGAGCAAATCTCAAAATGTGGGTGCTCAGATATATTTGAACTAATTATAAACAGTGAAAAACTTTCAGTGCAAATACATCCTAAATATCATGGTAAATACTTATACATATAAATCATTGACTGCTTATTCAAATTCAAATTTGATTGCAAGACATATTTTATATATTGACCTTAATAATTAAAAATGACCATTCACTCAGGATGAGGATCTGCCTAAGCACTTGGACATTTCAAAGCTGAACTCTACATGAGTTGTGATGCAAAGTCAACTTGGGATTAAAATTAATTTTCATTAAAATTAATGAAAGCCAACTAGATCGGATAGTGTCATCTAACATACCGCAACAGTGTAAAACACCTGATCTGGCCACACTCTGGTGACATTCTGCAAGTCAACATTAAGATCATTATTCTCTTGAGCAAATGTATTGTCATCAAATATGTCTGATTGCTCTTGATCCCATTTATAATAATTTTCAGCAAAGGCCATGTGTAAGTAGCAGGTAAGACACAAAACACAACATGTCTTCAACCCATCTCTAAAGACAATACTGTGGAACACAAGAAGGTAGACACCAGTTCCCCAGCCTTCTAAATCAGTGCCTTGGAACTGCAGTTTATAGCAGGATTTAAATATCTCCCATGGAGCTGAGCTGATTAGCACAGAGTTTTGCAGGCTGAGTTTCGGAATGACAGAAAAGAAGCCTTAACAAAACACTCAGCACTGTTTTCCTCGTGCAGTTCACAGAGAAGGCATCATAAGGAAGAAATGGACCACGGACTATGAAAGCTGCATGTTATGGTAAGAGGAAGATGGTGTTGTACTCTTTGTACTTACTGGATTTATTTAATTAGGAGATATTGAGTAGTACAGAGTACATTCCTCTGAGTCACTGTCACAGAATACATTTTCTGGATTTCTTCTGAAAGATGACCATTACTACCATTCCAACCACAGAATGTATCATGTGATGTGACCTTGTTCCTCAAGCAGGAGACATCTGGGCTTTATCCGATGTGTAATATCCAACCCAGCATCCAAGATTTTCACGTAGTTTCTCCTTGTGATGTCCACCTGCACCGAGTTCCATTTTCTTAAGACATCTGCTAATGCTCCATTCCTGCCCGGATACTTTTATCTTTCCAAAAGCCTTTTCATGTGGAAGTCCGGGAATCTGGGAAACTGGAAGTGGTGTTTAGAATTTCCTGCACTGCTTCCTTCACCAGGAAGTAGCCCTGCATTTTATGTTACCTAGTCATTTGATCTGGAAGTGACTTGAAAGATCACCACCAAGATGTAAGCTTTGTAGACAGCAAGTATGTTTTGCAGCACTGTGAGTGTACCCTGAGAAACAGCCAACTAGAGGTAAAGCAACAATGTGCCAGGATGGAGGAGGATTTAGACAGAGCTATCCTTTCTGGTTCACTAGAACACATTTTTCTGAATGTTAAATCTGCTGTGATATGGAAGTTGCTCATACACTGTTCGGTTCTGTTCTGTACAACGAGAGCTAGAGCAGACTGCCTGCTGCCAAGGAACAATGAATTCAGGTGTGGAGTTGAGGCAAATGCAGTGAAAACTTAATCAGCAGGTGAGTTTATGAGGCAGCATGGGATTTCTTAGCTGCAAAGGATGGCTGAAAAAGGGTTGCTTACTATCTTCTACACCAGCATGTTTCTCCTCCCTAGTTAATATAAAATGGTGAATGTATTTGGATCATTCTTTAGATAGAATTTCTTAGTATTTTATATCAATAATAATAGTAATAATAACAATATCAATATAATACCCAATTATAATGTACTCAATACTTCCCAATTAGTATTTCAATAACTTTTGACAAGTTAGCAATTTAATCCTTTGAACAAGTCTATTAGCTAGCAGTTAAAGAGAAGTAATTTGCACAAGTTCATACAGATGTTAGGTAGAAGTGCCACCAAAGTCCCTGCCAAACAATTTTATTATCCAAATGATTTTACTATGCATTCTTAGCTTTTTATCCTTTTAAAAATAAGAATTCCAGGGTCCTCTCCTTCTTTTGTTGTTTTATGTTATAGTCATCTGAAAGGAAAACCATCTGACAGAGACCGTTCTTAAAGGAGATACCTGTTTGTGCATGAGTGTGGTCAAGAGAGCCCCTCAGCAGTTCAGGCCACAGGAGCTGTAGTGAAAATAGAGCAAACATCGTCCCTGACAGCCTTAAAGAAACCCAAGTTTTTCTAGGGCAATAGAGAACTTATAACTCCTTAGGGAAAATACAGCGATTTACAGGAAAGCCACAAAATCTCTCTGTGAGCAACCACAGGTTTACAGCATGACTTCAGAAGCCATTGAATCCACAACAAATAAGGGAAGCAGTGAGCTGTCTCCGGCTTTGGAACATCTGTTAGAACTACACCTGCCGCAAAGATTTCCTGGTTCCTATTCTCAAGAGAAAGTCAGCCAGCAGGAAATAGGGCAAGAACACAATGACTTTACTGAGATGGTCCCTCAGCCTTGCCTTAATTCCTGAAAACACTGTTTCCCCTCTGTGTATACAATACTTTACAAGGCAGTGGGAAGCAGGGAGTGGATTGTGCTTGGGATTTTACAGAATACAGGAATGTCACATGGCTACCAGTCAACTGGGTGACATCAATGCACCTGGATAGTCCTAACTCAGTGGGTTAACACATGGAAACCAAATATGTCATACTTACTGGAACCACTCAATGGCTCCCCACACTATCACACATTTCTTTCCTCTAATTCAATGATTCTCAAACTTCAGGGTGAATTGGGATCACCTGAAAGCCTTCTCCAAAGAGGTTGCTGGATCTGATACTTGGCATCTTTGAACCTGTATATCTGGTATTTCTACAAGTCCCCAGGTGACAAAAGCTACAGACTTGGGGACCACAGTTGGTAACCATTGTTCTGAGGTACAGAAATGGAACTCTCCCATGCTGATTGCTCTAGGCCAGTTGTTATCAACCTTCCTAATGTTGTGACCATATACCACCTCATCTTGTGGTGACCCCCAACCATAAAAGTATTTTGCTGCTACTTCATAACTATAACTTCCTACTGTTATGAATCATAGTATAAATATCTGTGCTCTCTGATGGTCTTGGGCAACCCTTGTGAAAGGATTATTAGACCCTACAGGCTTGGGAATTACTGCTCTACCTTTAGAATACATTTTGATCTGATCTTCCTGTAAGTACCTAAAATCACTCCTCACTTAGTCCCAGGACTTTCTAACTGTGAAGAATTTGTCATATTAAAGAACAACAACAAAGTGAAGAAGAAGAAGAGGAAGGAGAAGGAGGAGAAGGGGAGGAGGAGGAGAAGAGGAGGAGGAGAAGAGGAGGAGGAGGAGGAAGAGGAGGAAGAGAAGAGAAGGAAGAGAAGAGGAGGAGGAGTAGAAGAGGAGGAGAGAAGGAGAAGAGGAAGAGGAGGAGAGGAGGAAGAGAAGAAGAGGAGGAGAGGAGGAGGAGAGGAGGAGGAGAGGAGGAGGAGGAGAAGGGGAGGAGGAGGAGGAGGAGGGAAAGATGTCAAGTGTGTTTACTCTGCCCAAGCTGGTACAACAGAGCAGGTATTTCTCAAAATGCTTCATTATCTTAGTATATGAGAGTATAGGAGATTTTATGTGGGATGAAATTGTTGCAAATGAAAAGCTAACCTTGTCCGTGATTATGTTTGGGTCTTGGGCAAGCACTTGTCCTCCCTTTGGTTAATTTGAAGGCCACAAAGGTACTGGTATACATAGAATTATTAAATAAGTTGTTCTGAGGCTCTTGGGGATATTATACACCAAGCATCATTGAAAGAAGAAACAAGGAAGAGCACCACCTTCAAGTCTAAAATGTTTATCATATTTATTACTATGTTATGGTGACTATTTATTATATTACTATATAAAGGCAACAGTATTTGCTACATAACATTATCATTACTAGTCACATTATTTTCAAAGCCAAAAGTGCTATATTGTAAAGCATGAGTTACTTTCACTATTTGAATATTTAAATAAAATATGTTTATAAAATACACATTTTAATAATATATTGCCTATAGCTATTTAATATTAAGTACCAACAGGTTGTGTTATCTATAGTACATGACTGCTAAACTCTTATAACTATACATGCATTGTATTTATAGTAATATGCAAAAAGACATTTTTAAAGTTCTAAACATATAAATTCAAGACATATATAAGATGTATTAAAATATTATATGTAGCAGTCATAGTCATATCAAAATTATCAACGTGCAACATGTCTATGTAAAGTACATATGTAGCATTAATATTCTATATGTAATATAGAATATATACATATGTATATATTCTATATGTAATATATTATAAGTAATGCTACTTCTTACTTTTACGTAGGCACCACTGCCAGGAAGGACTAGTGTTTCAATCTGTTAAGCAACAGAAGCATAAGGTTATCATCAACAATCCCCTTAGAATTATAATTTGAGTAAACAAATGGCACAATATGGTAGAGGGTGGTCACATTTCCCCAGTACGTCACAAGTATAGTACAGGATGACTTCATAGTTCAGAAAATTTGCCGTTTTTACGGAGGTTATGGATTTGGTTCCCAGCACCCCCATCAGGGCAGCTGACAACCATCTGTGTGTGTGTAACTCCAGTTCCAGGGAATCTAATAGTCTCTCCTGGGATTTGTGGACTGATCAAGTATAGCCAGATGGGTTTCTGTCTGAATGCTTTGACTTTCCCTATACCTCAGTTATTACCTAAATTGGGTTGTCAGGAGATCATGTTAAATTTCATAACAGTAGCCCTCAGAGAGAAACAGTACTTACAAGTCCCTAAAAGGAAGGAGTAAGTTAATGGAAGGCCATTAAGGCAAAGTTCTAATCCTCTAAGACTGGTGCTTTAAGAAATGAGTAACATCTCTGGAGCATGAGCATGCAAAGAAGGCAAACGGAGATGAAGAAGCATCAACAGGGAAGGTTCTGTGAGCCAAGAGGAGAGGCCTAGAAATGTCCTTAGAGAAAGCCAGTCCTAACAGCATCTTGCTCTTGGAAACCCCATCTCCAGACCTGTGAGAAATTAAATACATTTCTGTTAGATATGTGTGTTTCATTATGGCTGTCAAAAAGCTACAAGCTACTGTAATTGTCTGCATTCCCATTTCCCCTCCCAGTCTCTTTAGGCCAACCACAAGGAAGATATAATAAAAGGGCACATCTGTGGAGAGAGATCAAAGTGAGTATTCTAATTCCTATAGAGTAACTCTAGTCCCTCTCAGTATGTCTTGCCCCATGTTCAAAATATCTATGAAGATGGGGGCCTTCATGGCTGAACAGAATCATGTCCCCCAACCTTGTTTCAGTCAGACCCTTGCAGTATATATAGCCTTGGATTGCCTAGAATGTGCTGTGTAGCAATGGGCTGTTTTATTTTTGTGGAGATCCCCCTGCCTCTGCATCGCAGGTGCTGGCCTGGTGGTGCACACCTTTAATCCCAGCACTCAGGAGGCAGAAGCAGGCAGATCTCTGAGTTCGAGGCCAGCCTGGTCTACAAAGTGAGTTTTAAAAAAAAGAAAGAAAAGAAAGAAAAGAAAGAAAGAAAGAAAGAAAGAAAGAAAGAAGAAAGGAGGAAGGAAGGAAGGAAGGAAGGAAGGAAGGAAGGAAGGAAGGAAGGAAGGAAAGAAAGAAAGAAAGAAAGAAAGAAAGAAAGAAAGAAAGAAAGAAAGAAAGAAAGAAAGAAAGAAAGAAAGAGAGAGAGAAAAAAAGAAAAGAGAAGACTGAAATGCCATGTCCAGCTTTTGGACCAAAGTGTTTCTTCAGCAATAACATCTATAAGCAGCATATGTGGAGAATTTCGTTCTGTATCTAGCTGCAGGCTGCCTGTGCAGAGCACCTGGCTTTTTACCTACATGGAGATAGCCTGTGCTCACCACTTCCCCTCTTTGCCTGCCTTTTTCTTCTTCCTGACTCCTTTTTCCAACCTTTCTCATATCTTTTCTACACCTTCAATACTTTCTACCACTTTCTCTCCTGGTTCTTGGTTTTTTTTTTTGTTTGTTTGTTTGTTTTGTTTTGTTTGTTTTCTCCCATATTCTCTCTTCTCTTGGCTAAGCCATTTTTAATCGGAAAAAAACAACCAAACTTAAACGTTCCCCTTTTTCCCCACCCCCCCCCCAAATCACTCCGTATTTTTCTGCTTCTTTTTACTCTAGAACTAACGTTCTCTGACATAAAATATGCCATGGTTGAGGTTTTGCTGCTGTGAACACACACCATGACTGAAGCAACTGCACCACAGCAGTTAAGTGACATAGTCAGTTTGACATAGCTCTCCCAGACACAGAGGCTAAGAATGGATCGGGATTTGGGATTACCTGGAGGCCTTGCATGTCTTCAAATTCATACTGCTAGGCAAACATGAAGCCCCCCTTACTGACCATTCAGGAGTCCTACTGCAGTCAGCTAAGGTAATGATTCTTTGAGGTTTCTGAAGTGGTTTTGCTATGTTTAAAACAGTACAGTCAGTGAGGAGGAAGGCTGTGGTGGAGTCACAGAAGTGATATTGATTGGTGAGCTACTGGGGTAAGATCAAGCTGGAGTACGAAGTTCAAGCACAGCATGTCATATCTTGGGTCCAGTCATGTCTTCTCCAGAGCATTTCCTGCCTTATTAATGTAACACTCCAAGACAGAAATCTCTCAACAGTGAGATTAACATTACAACGCCCTGACTGTTTGACTGCTTTCTGGGAAATGAATGGTGAAGAATCTCTTGGCTGGTCACAGAATTTAGCCTCTCAGCTCTCCAGGCTTTTGGATTCCATTCTCCACACAGAATAACATACTTAAAATCCATAAAAGGACTTCTGAACTTATGAGAGAAATATGGCTTAACACGTTTCCACTGGCCCAAAGAAAATAATTGGTATCCCAATAAAGTCATTATTAAAAGGAATGGACGGGCACAGTCTGGAAAATCACTTCTGAAAAATTCAAAACAGGACGAAACAGGAAAATGTCTGGGTTTCAGAGTGTTATTAACAAACATGTACTGTCTGTGCAGGGGACGGAACCTCCCAGCCATGAATTACACATCCTCTCTCTGCCTCATCCTTTAATGGTGGCAGAATCTATGGTTTCCAGGTGTGGCTTTAGAAAGAAAGCTGGGAAAGGAGAGGCAGGGATGAGAGAACGTTGCTAGGAATTTTTAAGGTACAAGTGGTAATTGATTGCTGTGTGTATCTTGTGGCAAAGTGTATCTAGGCAAATGGGAAATGGCAAGGCTAAATGAAAAGCACAAATTGACGAGACCAGAGTCATTAAAAAAGCGTCCCGTTTTTGTATGCATGGGGAATCTGTTTTGGAAAATTATACATAAGAGCAGTATATGTTCCAGCCTTCTTGTCAACTCATTAACAACGTGCTGTTTCTTTCCTAGCCTGTTCTTTATATGTATGCTTCTGAATGGATTCCATGATTTCTTAAGATCAGAGAGCCATTTTCAGAAAGGCTTCCTAAGGTAATTTGATTTTAGTAAGAACATCAGCGACAGCAAAAGATCTGTGAGACTATGCATATGCAACACAGAATGCTGTTTTATAGTAAACTTCCTGTAGGTACTTATAAATGTTCATGTGTGTATCTGTGTGGCTGGATGTACATGCACACACATGTGCAAGCCAGAGTGTACACTCAGGTGTTTTCCTCAAGTGTTTTCCATTTCGTGCTTTCCTTTTAATTAGATATTTTCTTTATTTACATTTCAAATGTTATCCCCTTTCCTAGTTTTCCCTAAAAAAAATGCCCTATCCCCTCCCCCCACCTGTTCCCCAACCCACCCACTCCCACTCCTGGTCCTGGCATTCCCCTATACTGGGGCATAGAAACTTCACAGGACCAAGGCCCTCTCTTCCCATTGATGACCAAGTAGGCCATCCTCTCCTACATATATAGTTAGAGCCACAAGTTGCACCATGTGTTTTCTTTGATTGGTTGTATAGTTCCAAAGAGCTCTAGGGGTACTGGTTAGTTCATATTGATGTTCCTCCTATGGGGCTTCAGTCCTCTTCAGCTCCCTGGGTATTTCTAGCCTCACAGGAGACAGCTAACTCAGGGTCCAAGCTGGAAAGAACCCAGATGTCCCTCAACAGAAGAACGGATACAGAAAATGTGGTACATTTACACAATGGAGTACTACTCAGCTATTAAAAGCAATGAATTTATGAAGTTCTTAGGCAAATGGATGGATTTGGTGGATATCATCCTGTGTGAGGTAACTCAATCACAAAAGAACAAACATGATATGTGCTCACTGATAAGTGGATATTAACTCAGAAACTTAGAATACCCAAGATACAATTTGCAAAACACATGAAACTCAAGAAGAAGGAAGACCAAAAGTGTGGATACTTCGTTCGTTCTTAGAATAGGGGACATGATACACAAGAAAGGAGTTACAGAGACAAAGTTCAGAGCAGACCTGAAGGAATGACCATCCAGAGACTGCCCCACTTGGGGATCCATCCCATAAACAACCACCAACCCAGACACTAGGCAGTTGCCATTTTGCTTTTTTGAGACAGTCTTTCTCACTGATTCTAGAGCTCACTAACTAGTAAAATGAGCTGCCCTGTGAATCCCAGAGATCCATCTAGCTCCACCATTTCTCTCCCAGTGCAAAGGTTACAGGAGCATCCAGCTATGTACGTGTGTTTTAGGAGTTCAAACTCAGGTCTTCATGTTTGTACAATGAGCACATTACTGTAGACTGAACCATCTCCCTATCCATACAGTAATGTTTTTAAAAATAATTGGTATACTCTAATATAATGCATGTATAGTCTAATAAACACATAAGCAGTGGAGATGTGCTCTCATACTTTGTACCACTCAACATGTCTGCTGCAACATGGCAATGGCATTGCCACACATGGCACTAGTCACAACAGCAACCTCATCACTGGGTGACAGGACGTTACCTTCTTTATAGTTTTTAAGTGAACATTGGTATATATACTGGAATGACAATATGTGTATCTGCCTACATTGTATGTACAAATTTTAAATCCCTTCTTTTTCTACTCTCTTTCCCTGATAATAACCTTTATTCCAGCAAGAGAACAGTTGACTTCTCCATTCTCTGCTGACTCTGGCACTTTGGGTCGGCATCCCTGAAGAAAGTACTAGTGATAACTCAGCACTGAATGTGCATGGCTCTCTGAGCATGGCCAAACCCATAGCTATTGCCAGTATTATAAAGAGAGCACAAAGCTTTCTCTGCAAGAACCTTGTAGAAACCTCATTTTTATCCAAGCTACAACTGGTCCAGTTGTTCATTGATGCTAAAAAGAAGATAAAGAAAAGAACAATACACAAAAGATATCTATGCTTCCAGTGTCACAGGCTGAGCAATTCATTACAATGGACTTCAAAAACCAATATTAGGTTCTGTGATGCAGTTTGTCAACTTGACCTACTCTAGAATAAATTGGGAATAGAGAGACATTGGGGGGCGATCTAGATCAGCTTGGCTTGTAGGCATTTTGGGAGAAGTCTATTTTGATTACATTTATTGTATGGGAAAATCCATCCACTGTGGGTGGCACCATTCCATAAACAGTATAATAACCTATATAAGGGTAGAGAAGGTAAGCTTAGTTCAAGCATGCATGTATTCACTGCTTTCCATTCCTAGTCAGTGATATGATATGACCAGTTTTCTATCTTCTGTCACTGTGACATCCTTGCTATGACGAACTCTATCTGAACTATAATCTATAGTTCAGATATACTTGATCTCTCTCCATATATATACTTGCGTATACTTGATCTCTCTCCATATATATATATATATATATATATATATATATATATATATAAATGATAAATGAACTATAGTCTGGAATTGTCAATCAAATAAACCCCAACTCCAGTAAATGCTTTTTGTCAGGGTATCTTACCACAGCAACCCTAAAAGAAGATAATCCAGGTTTCTAAGTACATAGAAACAATGAAACAAAAATTATATTTATATATAATCATCACTGTATTTCAAATTACATAGTATCAATAATGGGCGGTCTGGAAATAGAAATAGCATATTTCATAAGATCTGTGAATGCTTTAAAATGATTAGTTCATGAGTTCTTTTCATACTTAACTCAGATATCTGCTCACAAGTCTCCAAAGCACATCTGCTGCTGTCCATTACCTGTCTTCTTTCTGTAGTAGATTACTGAGTAATCCAGATGGCCAGAGAGGAATCATACCTCACCACTATTTCATCCATGTACATGTCCTCATTCACATTGCCTCGTCTCTGGGCTTTTATTCTACAATACCTGTAGGAGTGAGTTACAGTTCAGATGAGAAATACCTCAGAAATATAATCTGATCCAAATTATTTTAATAAAATCTAAACCTTCTGAGAGTTAGCGTGTACTTCTGCCAAATGACCACATTAGGTATATCTCAGTTCCCATGTAAACATCATCGCTGAAATCAGTTTGCGTGAGCCTTACTCCATATTAGTTCTATAATAGAGAGAAGGAATTCCATGTGATACAGCAAAGAGAACATGAAGTTAAGTGTCTTTTCCCAATGTTGCTACAAAGCTCTGGGATTATCTCTTTAACTGTGTCACAGAGAGCAGTATCAAAATAAGGGAAAGAAAAGTACAGAATGTATAAAGCTACATGTATTTTCAGTTGTTCTATATTAATGGAGCTGATACAAATACAAGTTTATTCATGTTGATTATGCTTTCATAGAAATTAAATATTCAGGTTTATTATATTATATAAAAGATTCCCCTGTTGTTTTCTTATCTTACTTGTCTATTAACTTTCTAATACCATGAGAATTTATTTGGTAAATTGCTATTTTTAATCTCAAGAAGTAAAAATGAAACCCAACAGGGACAAGTATGCAGTGTACATAGGACATGATGGAATAAAGAGAGTGTGAATATAACACCAGCACATCCTCTACAGAGTACATGCTATTCATTACAGCTGCACTGCACACACACACATATTGTGTATGCAGACAGCTTTTATTTGACTCCTAAAACTATGAAAAGAAAATGTTAGAGTCAGGACACAGATCCAAGGATGTTTTCTGCTTGCATTATTAATCTTTACTTTTTTTTCAAGTAATTAACACACAAGCACAACAGGCTACAAACATCTCTATCACCAGTCCCAGGGTGTCCAATGCCCCTCTTCTGGCCTCTGAACATGGTACACAAAGATGCAAGCAAAACACTTGACACACATAAAATAAAAGTTTTAAAATAATTTTTAAAAATCTTGAAAGCACAAAACAGAATGAAATGAACAAATGAACAACAACAATATCATCATCTGGATCACATTAGACAGAAACAGATATGTACGTTGATAGAATAGAGCATCCAGACACAAGCCAATGCAACTCTAGCTGCCTGATTTAAAAAACAAACAAACAAACAAAAACCAGAAATATGAACTGGAGAAGAAAGCATCTCCAATAAATGATTCTTATCACTCACCATACATAAAACTAAATTTCAAATGAATGAAGGATCTCCACCTGCTAAAGTTAAAAGTAGGTAATATACCTAACCTTATAGGCACAGGTAAGAACTTTCCAAGCAGACTCTGGTTGCTCAGGAAATAAGACCAACAATGGAGACATAGGACCTCATGAAACTAAGAACTTCTGCGTGGCAAACAAGTCTGTCATTTGAATGAAGAGGCAAACCACAAAATGGAAGAACTTTTTTTTGCCAGAAAATAAATGAAAGAAACCCCTATAAAATTTTAAAAAACAAAATACAAATCATGGATCAAAAAGAAAATTCCAAAAAAGGGGGAAAAATCCAACCACAAATGGCAAATAAACATTTAAATAAGCATACAACAGCATTAGTCACCAGAACAATACAAATTAAAATGAATGTGAAATTCTATTCCCCTTAAGTAAAAAGAGTTATCATTAAGAAATCATGAATCAACTAATAATAGTGGTTATATAATGAAAATAAACCCTTGTTCATTGCTGGTGAGTGTGTGAGTTGCTGTAGCCTCTTTGGAGATCAGTGTGAAGTTCCCCCAAAAGCTAGAAATACAACTACCATTTGACCTATCTGTATCATACTTTGCCATACAACCAAAGGAATCTATATCCGATCACAGAGACACCTGCTTAATAATGTCATTGATGCTTTATACACAATGCCTAGGAGCTGCCTAAGAATAGATAATGGAAATTTGGTACACCTCTACAATGACATCTTATTCATCTTTACATTAAATACAATTATGAAATTTGAGTGTAGATGGATGAAGCTTGAAAAAATTTATACTGCACAAGGTAACCAAGACCCAGAAAGATAAAATCTGTGTAGACTCTATCCTATGTGTACCCTGCCCTCAGATCTTTCCATTTGTGAATTTAGCTTCATGTGCTCCTAGAAGAAAAATAATTAGAAAGTGTTTGGCTATTCGGTATAGGGTAGCATAAGGTAGAGGGCAGTAGAACACACATAACAGAAGAATTTGGTGGTGATAAGTTTAAGCAGGGCTGTGAGTGGAAGCTTATGAAATGGCATGAGAAGGTTAACCAAATGCAAAGGGAATGAAAATGCCATATGGAAACTTATTATATTGTAAATCAATTAAAAATATAGGTTAAAAGAGAGGGAGAGAGAGAGAGAGAGAGAGAGAGAGAGAGAGAGAGAGAGAGAGAGAGAGAGAGAGGGAGGGAGGGAGGGAGGGAGGGAGGGAGGGAGGGAGGGAGGGAGGGAGGGAGGGAGAGAGAGAGAGAGAGAGAGAGAGAGGGAGGGAGGGAGAGAGAGAGGACTCAAAGCTGGATGATGATGCTCTGAAGCCATGGGATTATTCACTATAATCCCCAGTGCCACTTTGGAAATACATCCTTAAGAGTTGGTGGCCAGGAAGACCTCAGATGCACAGACACAGAGAAGAGAAGCAATGTAGCCGCTATCTTAGCAAGTTCAACAAGTCACCATTCTTAGTAATAACTTGTAGCAAAACTATAATTACATATATTTAAGTGAAACTAAAAATAAATAAATAAGCATCACATAAGTAAACTCTTAAAGGTTTTATTAAAATATTGTCCAGCAGGATGTGTCAGTGGGTAAAGGTTCTGTCCACCAAGTATGATGACTTTGGTCCCTGGAATCTAGAATCTATACGGTAAAAGGAGAGAACTGCTTCCTGTAAGTTTTCATTTGACCTCCATATATGTGTCATGGTTCACACATGCCACCCACCCAGGAAACACGCGCACGCACACACACACACACACACACACACACACACACACACACACATGCACACACACACACACACACACGCACACACACACACACACATAGTGAAATGTAAAATAAAAAAAATTAAATAGATTATTCTCTTGGAGACCATAGTTTTCTCCTGCCTCTTCTAAAGAAACTCATTTCCCATCTAAGCACCCATATTGGTTGCCATTTTGCAAGAAAAATGCAGGTGCTAGTTTGAAGAACCATAAAGGAGGATTTGGCGGCCACAGTAGAAGTTCCACGTGCATGTAATTTGCAGAAAACTTGCATCTTAGCTAGACAAACTGAGCTGTGCTTGTGTCTATAAGATTCCGCCATGTTTTCTCACAAGTCACAAAGTAGTCATGCCATCAATACAGGGAACACGTTCTTCTCTCACAATCGCAAGTTTCTTCATTATCCCTGGTGATGCTTTCCAGCTCTCTTCCGAAGCTAACTTATTCTATCACCCATGCACAGCACCCAGAGATCTGTCTTCTGTCTCTATCAGCTAACAGTTCCTAGAATTTTACATAGCAGGAACCACAACATGTATGGGTTTTTAATTCTCTCTTTCTTGCCTTCTTAACTCTAACTCTGTCTTACCACTTTAGCAGTTGCTCTGGGATGTAGTAATATAAGTTTACTGTTTGGTGGCTTAACTATTTCCCTTATAGTATTGTAGTATAATAGTTCACTCTATTTCTTTCTTCCCAGGTTTCTTTTGATTATAATCACACATTGTACATGGTCTGACTTTATGAAATAAACGTTGCTCAGTGTTTGTTTTCTTAGTGACAAAAGTGTCATTATGTGATTTACAGCTGTTTAGATGTATTCCAAACTTGTTCAGTTTAGGGGGCTTTTTCATAAAGGTTGTTATCATTTTAATTCTAGTTTCCAATTAAAAGAAGAAAAATAATTTAAATAGACATTTCCCCACCCCCAAAATACAAGTAGTCATATATGAAAAAAATGCTGTTTCATTAGCCATCAGATAAACTCAAATCCAAGCCACATGAGATATTGACTCATTCTAGTTGGAATGGCAATGATTAAAACACACATACACACACAATGCCTAACAGTTGTCAAGTGAGAAATGAACTCTTACACATGATTGGTACAAATTTAACTGGTATATCCATTAGGTTGAACAGCATAGAGGTTTTAGTTCAAAATGATATGTTCTGCACAAGATAACCCTTTGCTACCATCCCAATATCTTGGCACCCAAGGCAGGAGGAGTCTGAATTTCAGGTCAGCTTGGGCACTAGAGTGAGGCTTTCCATGGAAAAAAAATAGTGAATTCTAATTTTTTTCATTGAAAATAAATCTGACACGTGGCTCGTCCATCTCACTTTGGATAGACAGCCACATAAAGCAAAATTAGCGTTACCAAAAGAATCCTACATGCCCGTGATATTAATGACAATAGCTCAGGTAGTGACCCTGCATACAGTCTATCATAGCAGAACATACACAAATAATAGTAGCGCCTATGCATCATAAAGAATTGAGCCCTGCCATTGGCAGCAAAATGATGGAAAGGGTGATATTATGTTAAGTGAAATAAACCACATGCAGAAGACAAGCATCTATTCTTTCTTGTATGTAGAAGATAAAATAAAGTAACAATTATTTACCACTTTCTGAACTATTAGTAACCTTCTAAGAAACGAGCAAGCTTTCTAGAATGACATCTTGAAGATCCATTAAGACTCAAAACTGAAATAATCTCTGCTTTTACTGTCCTGACGTATACCTGTAAGAAGTCACTAATAGTTCGACTTAAACTGTGTTTACATTTTTATTAACATTTTAGTTGCACAATCTTATATGGAAATCAATTTATTTTATGAAGTGTGTTTAAGTGTCAAAGCCTGTTTCACTTGTTTGCTTACACCCGTTTTAGAAACAAGAATTAAGAAAAAAATCCTTGAATTTTCAAATCTACTTCAGTGTTTCAGAGACGATTGCTGAGTTTATTTATTTTTTCTCCCCAACTATCGACAATTAACGACTGCTGAGAGAGGGAGAATTAACCTTTTCCAACCATGAGCACCCAGCTGCTTATCCAATACTAAGTGCTCAGCAGTGGTGTGTGAGTGTTTGTGTATGTGTAAAAAATTAACCATAAAGAGGAAAAGAAGCTATCAGAAGAGAGAGGGAAGGAGAAGGCAAATGAAGGTTTGGTAAGGAAATTACAAAATGATGATAGTAAATCTATTTATTCATTCATTTATTTATTAATTCATTCATTCATTTATTTATTTATTTTACTACACTGCAGCTGTATTTATTTATTTATTTATTTATTTATTTATTTATTTATATTAGTACACTGTAGCTGTCTTCAAATACACCAGAAAGGGCATCAGATCCCATGACAGATGGTTGTGAGCTGCCATGTGTTGGTTGGGATTTGAACTCAGTGCTTCTGGAAGAGCAGTCAGTGCTCTTACCCACTGAGCCATTAACCCAGTAACCTATGTTTGAATTAATTTTTTTTTTTAAATCACAGAATAAAAATGTGTCTGGAAAGCTCCCTCATGAAAAAACCAAGTTATAAAACATATGGGTTCATTCACAATTTATGAAGATTCTCAAGGGTTATATGTAATTTTACTTTAAAAGGTTAACTTTTACTTTTGCAACTCCCCTTGATAGTGAAAAGGTGTGAATTGATGTTTTCATAAACGCTGATGTGACAAAGGAGGAAAACAAAAAGTTATCAAAACTAACTAAATATGTTTCTTTAAGCTTACTGCTTTGTTTATCTTTCTTCTTGTTTAAATTAATATATGTGACTTACCTTAAGCACATAGAAAAAAGAAAGAAAAAAAGAAGACAGCTAACCAGTTTCTACTGCGTAACTTCAGGTGGAGATTTCTGATGCAGTTGGTTTCTTTCCTTTTACAAGAAACAATTGCTGTATAAATCTATTTCATTTACACAATTTAAAAGTTATTTAAAAGAAAATTTACAATGATTATATTCAGCAATGACTGAGTCAAGACACTGTTAGACAGACTTTAAACCATTTCTGGGGCTCATACAGGTCTGATCATAAAGGTGTACAAGAACACAGGAATTGTCTTCCTGATGATGTATTATAAGAAAAATGCTGATTTAAGACTTGAAAAATATCACCCTCAGAGAATAGAAAGAAACGTGTCCCCAATTATCTCATCTCCTACAGAGATAAGAAGTATTTCTTCATGTCCATCTGATATTAAATTAATTGCAGAATGCTGGACCAACTGGAGGAAATTCCACCATGAATGTTCATGTGTTACACACCTGCGGAATTTCCAAATATTTTTCAGATGGATGAGAGAGTGAAATGAGAAGAGACATTCTCTTTTGACCTTCAGGGGTCATGCTGTGTAAATAGCATCTGAATTCTTTACCCCCCAGAAATCTAATATTGGTCATATGGTTTGTGTGTAACACATGTGATGTGTGTAGATAGTAGACTCTGGAAACAGTCTCCTCACAGATGTAGCCCAGGAACTGTGAGGCAGGTGTTGGGAAATATGCTTCATTATCAATGCCCAGATCATATAGTCCCATGAGACACCTGCCATAGCCTCTTCTTCATAGAAATAAGATGCTATTTTTGAACCAAAGAGCTAACCTCACCAAATACCAAATCTATCAGTGCCTTGAGCTTGGATTTTCTGATCTCCATAACTATAAGAAATGTATATTGCCTCTAAATCATATAGTAGTCTGAGCAGACCAAGATACTGAATGAAATTTGGGGAAGGCTGCTGGTAAATGATATTGTATCAGAATAGCCTTTGCTCAGAAGTCTGAAATGAGACTTCTGCTCATTAAGGTCAAGGTGAACCTTCATCACACCAGTTCATAGGATCCTTCAGAGTGTGACCCTCTCTAATTGCAGTTTATTTCCTATGTCACAAGTTCCCAGCCATGCAAACTCTACAGTATGACACTCTGCAGCAAATGTTCCTCACTAGGCTTGCAAGGATGAACTCCTAGAGTTCTTAAATGCTTTTTTCTTAAATCCCACTTCAAGAGAGGGCTTGGCCTGACATCTCCTGGGTAAAACTTTGAGTCCCCTGCTCTGTAGATGATTTGCTTACCTTAGCCTGAGGACAAGTGTTTACATTTATTACAGCAAAATATTTATATTTCCTATGTTATACCACCCCCCTGACACACACACACACACACACACACACACACACACACACACACTGTGACCTCTGCAAGAGCAAAGAGCTTCATCTATATGCTAAAGTAGCTCCAGCATTTAATGTGTCAATGAGTAAGGTCATATAATTAAGGCATACAGAAGATGTTTGAATATATCAAGGTTTGAAATCCACGATGTTGATCTAAACTAAAATGAGTTGAAAATCCTTTTCTCATATCAAGACAGTGAATGTGGCTGAGGTTGTCCAGTAATAGGAAACAGAAAGAAATGGAGATGAGGACCAAGAAGAGATTAGAATCACATTTTTTGAAAACTAAGTGAGGAAAAAAACAAAAAAAGCAAACCTAGCAGGTCATGATCTGCCACGTGGGCCATTGGTAGTTCAGCTATGATGAATAACAAATACAGATTTTCTTGCTGCTGAGTTGGGGGTGGGGGTGGCACATCCCAGGTGCAAAGTTCCAAGCTGCAAATCATCCTGTGGCTGCCAGGCAGTAGTCCACAGTCAGATTGTAAACTGAAAGAAGAAAGAGGGAGGTAAGGAAAAAAGGGGGAAGATTAGGAAGAAAGGAAGCTGTGAAAGTGGGAGAGGGAAGAATAGAGAAAGGACAGAAGGGAGGAAGGGAGGGAAGAAGAGAGGAAGGGAGCGAAGAAGGGAGGAAGGGAATGATATAAGAAAATACTGAAAGTCTAAACAAAACTTTAAGAGCAAGCTCATTGTTAATTCTTTTTATTTAAAAATGTCTTGTATTTATTCATGGCTTCAAAAAGCACATTCATAAAAAAAAACTACAGACATATTTTAAATCTACCTTATGTTTAACCTGTTATTAACTTCAGTGACTAAGGTTGCATTACAGCGAAGTGCCAAGGTTACAATTTGAAT